>NW_027478399.1:112662-1312662 GCF_051014685.1 Ptiloglossa arizonensis | reverse complement strand
GCCACAAGAATTTCTCGAGTTCGTCAGATCGTTCGCGAGATATGGGAGTTTGAAGTTAAGGAATGGTTGAGAAACCATCAAAATTTTCGCTGCTCTGATACTCGAAACCAATAACTGGAATGGCCTATGGGAAAAGTACACACGCCATTGTAATCGGGCGAGTTTCTGCTTTCAGATGCAATAGGAATTTCTCGAGTTCGTCAATCCGTTCGCGTGATATGGGAGTTTGAAGTAATGGAATGGTTGAGAAACCATCAAAATTTTCGCATGTCTGATACTCGAAACCAATAACTACAATGGCCAAGGGGAAAAATACACATACCGTTGTAATCGTGCGAGTTTCTACTTTCAGATGCAACAGGAATTTCTGGAGATTGTGAATCCGTTCGCGAGATATGGGAGTTTGAAGTTAAGGAACGGTTGAGAAACCATAAAAATTTTCGCAAGTCTGATACTCGAAACCAATAACTACTATGGCCTAGGGCAAAAATAAACATACCGTTGTAATCGGGCGAGTTTCTGCTTTCAGATGCAATAGGAATTTCTCGAGTTCGTCAATCCGTTCGCGTGATATGGGAGTTTGAAGTAAAGGAATGGTTGAGAAACCATCAAAATTTTCGCATGTCTGATACTCGAAACCGATAACTACAATGGCCTAGGGGAAAAATACACATACCGTTGTATTCGGGCGTGTTTCTACTTTCAGATGCAACAGGAATTTCTCGAGATCGTCAATCCGTTCGCGAGATATGGGAGTTTGAAATTAAGGAATGGTTGAGAAACCATCAAAATATTCGCAACTCTGATACTCGATACCAATAACTACTATGGCCTATGGCAAAAGTACACTTACCGCTGTAATCGGTTGAGTTTCTACTTTCAGATGCAACAGGAATTTCTCGAGATCGTCAATCCGTTCGCGAGATATGGGAGTTTGAAATTAAGGAATGGTTCAGAAACCATCAAAATATTCGCAACCATGATACTCGAAACCAATAACAACTATGGCCTAGGGCAAAAGTACACTTACCGCTGTATTCGTGCGAGTTTCTACTTTCAGATGCAACAGGAATTTCTCGAGTTCGTCAATCCGTTCGCGAGATATGGGAGTTTGAAGTTAAGGAATGGTTGAGAAAGCATCAAAGTTTTCGCTGGTCTGATATTCGAAACCAATAACTGGAATGGCCTAGGGGAAAAATACACATACCGTTGTAGTCGTGCGAGTTTCTACTTTCAGATGGAACAGGAATTTCTCGAGTTCGTCAATCCGTTCGCGAGATATGGGAGTTCGAAGTTAAGGAATGGTTGAGAAACCTTCAAAATTTTCGCAACCATGATACTCGAAACCAATATCTACTATGGCCTAGGGCAAAAATACATACACCGCTGTAATCGGGCGAGTTTCTACAATCAGATGCAACAGGAATTTCTCGAGATCGTCAATCCGTTCGCGAGATATGGGAGTTTGAAGTTAAGGAATGGTTGAGAAACCATCAAAAATTTCGCTGGTCTGATACTCGAAACCAATAACTGGAATGGCCTAGGGAAAAAATACACATGCCGTTGTAATCGTGCGAGTTTCTACTTTCAGATGCAACAGGAATTTCTCGAGTTCGTCAATCCGTTCGAGAGATATGGGAGTTCGAAGTTAAGGAATGGTTGAGAAACCATCAAAATTTTCGCAACCCTGATACTCGAAACCAATAACTACTATGGCCTAAGGCAAAAATACACACACCGCTGTAATCGGGCCAGTTTCTACTTTCAGATGCAACAGGAATTTCTCGAGTTCGTCAATCCGTTCGCGAGATATGGGAGTTTGAAGTTAAGGAATGGTTGAGAAACCATCAAAAATTTCGCTGGTCTGATACTCGAAACCAATAACTGGAATGGCCTAGGGGAAAAGTACACACAGCACTGTAATCGGGCGTGTTTCTACTTTCAGATGCAACAGGAATTTCTCGAGATCGTCAATCCGTTCGCCAGATATGGGAGTTAGAAGTGAAGGAATGGTTGAGAAACCATCAACATTTTCGCAAGTCTGATTCCCGAAAGCAATAACTACAAAGGCCTAGGGGAAAAATACACATGCAGTTGTAATCGTGCGAGTTTCTGCTTTCATATGCGACAGGAATTTCTCGAGTTCGTCAATCCGTTCACGAGATATGGGCGTTTGAAGTTAAGGAATGGTTGAGAAACCATCAAAACTTTTGCAAGTCTGATACTCGAAACCAATAACTGGAATGGCCTAGGGGAAAAATACACATACCGTTGTAGTCGTGCGAGTTTCTACTTTCAGATGGAACAGGAATTTCTCGAGTTCGTCAATCCGTTCGCGAGATATGGGAGTTCGAAGTTAAGGAATGGTTGAGAAACCTTCAAAATTTTCGCAACCATGATACTCGAAACCAATATCTACTATGGCCTAGGGCAAAAATACATACACCGCTGTAATCGGGCGAGTTTCTACAATCAGATGCAACAGGAATTTCTCGAGATCGTCAATCCGTTCGCGAGATATGGGAGTTTGAAGTTAAGGAATGGTTGAGAAACCATCAAAAATTTCGCTGGTCTGATACTCGAAACCAATAACTGGAATGGCCTAGGGAAAAAATACACATGCCGTTGTAATCGTGCGAGTTTCTACTTTCAGATGCAACAGGAATTTCTCGAGTTCGTCAATCCGTTCGAGAGATATGGGAGTTCGAAGTTAAGGAATGGTTGAGAAACCATCAAAATTTTCGCAACCCTGATACTCGAAACCAATAACTACTATGGCCTAAGGCAAAAATACACACACCGCTGTAATCGGGCCAGTTTCTACTTTCAGATGCAACAGGAATTTCTCGAGTTCGTCAATCCGTTCGCGAGATATGGGAGTTTGAAGTTAAGGAATGGTTGAGAAACCATCAAAAATTTCGCTGGTCTGATACTCGAAACCAATAACTGGAATGGCCTAGGGGAAAAGTACACACAGCACTGTAATCGGGCGTGTTTCTACTTTCAGATGCAACAGGAATTTCTCGAGATCGTCAATCCGTTCGCCAGATATGGGAGTTAGAAGTGAAGGAATGGTTGAGAAACCATCAACATTTTCGCAAGTCTGATTCCCGAAAGCAATAACTACAAAGGCCTAGGGGAAAAATACACATGCAGTTGTAATCGTGCGAGTTTCTGCTTTCATATGCGACAGGAATTTCTCGAGTTCGTCAATCCGTTCACGAGATATGGGCGTTTGAAGTTAAGGAATGGTTGAGAAACCATCAAAACTTTCGCAAGTCTGATACTCGAAACCAATAACTGGAATGGCCTTGGGGAAAAGTACACACACCATTGTAATCGGGCGCGTTTCTACTTTCAGATGCAACAGGAATTTCTCGAGTTCGTCAATCCGTTCGCGAGATTTGTAAGTTTGATGTTAAGGAATGCTTGAGTAACCATCAAAATTTTCGCAAGTCTGATACTCGAATCTAATAACTGGAATGGCCTAGGGGAAAAGTACACACACCATTGTAATCGGGCGAGTTCCTACCTTCAGATGCAACAGGAATTTCTCGAGTTCGTCATTCCGTTCGCGAGATATGGGAGTTTGAAGTTAAGGAATGGTTGAGAAACCATCAAAAATTTCGCTGGTCTGATACTCGAAACCAATAACTGGAGTGGCCTAGGGGAAAAGTACACACACCACTGTAATCGGGCGTGTTTCTACTTTCAGATGCAACAGGAATTTCTCGAAATCGTCAATCCGTTCGCCAGATGTGGGAGTTAGAAGTAAAGGAATGGTTGAGAAACCATCAAAAATTTCGCTGGTCTGATACTCGAAACCAATAACAGGAATGGCCTAGGGGAAAAGTACACACACCATTGTAATGGGGCGAGTTTCTACTTTCCGATGCAACAGGAATTTCACGAGTTCGTCAAATCGTTCGCGAGATATGGGAGTTTGAAATTAAGGAATGGATGAGAAACCATCAAAATTTTCACAAGTCTGATACTCGAAACCAATAACTACTATGGCCTAGGGCAAAAATACACATACCGTTGTAATCGTGCGAGTTTCTACTTTCAGATGCAACAGGAATTTCTCGAGTTCGTCAATCCGTTCGCGAGAAATGGGACTTTTAAGTTAAGGAATGGTTGAGAAACCATCAAAAATTTCGCTGGTCTGATACTCGAAACCAATAACTGGAATGGCCTAGGGGAAAAGTACACACACCACTGTAATCGGGCGTGTTTCTACTTTCAGATGCAACAGGAATTTCTCGAGATCGTCAATCCGTTCGCCAGATATGGGAGTTAGAAGTGAAGGAATGGTTGAGAAACCATCAAAATTTTCGCAAGTCTGATTCCCGAAACCAATAACTACAAAGGCCTAGGGGAAAAATACACATGCAATTGTAATCGTGCGAGTTTCTACTTTCAGATGCAACAGGAATTTCTCGAGTTCGTGAATCCGTTCGCGAGAAATGGGAGTTCGAAGTTAAGGAATGGTTGAGAAACCATCAAAATTTTCGCAAGTCTGATACTCGAAACCAATAACTGGAATGGCCTAGGGGAAAAGTACACACACCACTGAAATCGGGCGTGTTTCTACTTTCAGATGCAACAGGAATTTCTCGAGTTCGTCAATCCGTTCGCGAGATATGGGAGTTTGAAGTTAAGGAATGGTTGAGAAACCATCAAAAATTTCGCTGGTCTGATACTCGAAACCAATAACTGGAATGGCCTAGGGGAAAAGTACACACACCATTGTAAGCGGGCGAGTTTCTACTTTCAGATGCAACAGGAATTTCTCGAGTTCGTCAAACCGTTCGCGAGATATGGGAGTTTGAAGTTAAGGAATGGTTGAGAAACCATCAAAAATTTCGCTGGTCTGATACTCGAAACCAATAACTACTATGGCCTAGGGCAAAAATACACATACCGTTGTAATCGGGCGTGTTTCTACTTTCAGATGCCACAAGAATTTCTCGAGTTCGTCAGATCGTTCGCGAGATATGGGAGTTTGAAGTTAAGGAATGGTTGAGAAACCATCAAAATTTTCGCTGCTCTGATACTCGAAACCAATAACTGGAATGGCCTATGGGAAAAGTACACACGCCATTGTAATCGGGCGAGTTTCTGCTTTCAGATGCAATAGGAATTTCTCGAGTTCGTCAATCCGTTCGCGTGATATGGGAGTTTGAAGTAATGGAATGGTTGAGAAACCATCAAAATTTTCGCATGTCTGATACTCGAAACCAATAACTACAATGGCCAAGGGGAAAAATACACATACCGTTGTAATCGTGCGAGTTTCTACTTTCAGATGCAACAGGAATTTCTGGAGATTGTGAATCCGTGAGCGAGATATGGGAGTTTGAAGTTAAGGAACGGTTGAGAAACCATAAAAATTTTCGCAAGTCTGATACTCGAAACCAATAACTACTATGGCCTAGGGCAAAAACAAACATACCGTTGTAATCGGGCGAGTTTCTGCTTTCAGATGCAATAGGAATTTCTCGAGTTCGTCAATCCGTTCGCGTGATATGGGAGTTTGAAGTAAAGGAATGGTTGAGAAACCATCAAAATTTTCGCATGTCTGATACTCGAAACCGATAACTACAATGGCCTAGGGGAAAAATACACATACCGTTGTAATCGGGCGAGTTTCTACTTTCAGATGAAACAGGAATTTCTCGAGTTCGTCAATCCGTTCGCGAGATATGGGAGTTTGTATATAAGGAATGGTTGAGAAACCATCAAAAATTTCGCTGGTCTGATACTCGAAACAAATAACTGGAATGGCCTAGGGGAAAAGTACACACACCATTGTAATGGGGCGAGTTTCTAGTTTCCGATGCAGCAGGAATTTCTCGAGTTCGTCAATTCGTTCGCGAGATATGGGAGTTTGAAATTAAGGAATGGTTGAGAAACCATCAAGATTTTCGCAAGTCTGATACTCCAAACCAATAACTACTATGGCCTAGGGGAAAAATACACATACCGTTGTAATCGTGCGAGTTTCTACTTTCAGATGCAACAGGAATTTCTGGAGATTGTGAATCCGTTCGCGAGATATGGGAGTTTGAAGTTAAGGAATGGTTGAGAAACCATCAAAATTTTCGCATGTCTGATACTCGAAACCAATAACTGGAATTGCCTAGGGGAAAAGTACACTTACCGCTGTATTCGGGCGAGTTTCTACTTTCAGATGCAACAGGAATTTCTCGAGTGCGTCAATCCGTTCGCGAGATATGGGAGTTTGAAGTTAAGGAATGGTTAAGAAACCATCAAAATTTTCGCTGGTCTGATACTCGAAACCAATAACTGGAATGGCCTAGGGGAAAAGTACACACGCCACTGTAATCGGGCGTGTTTCTACTTTCAGATGCAACAGGAATTTCCCGAGTTCGTCAATCCGTTCGCGAGATATGGGAGTTTGAAGTTAAGGAATGGTTGAGAAACCATCCAAATTTTCGCAAGTCTAATTCCCGAAACCAATAACTACAAAGGCCTAGGGGAAAAATACACATGCCGTTGTAATCGTGCGAGTTTCTACTTTCAGATGCAACAGGAATTTCTAAGAGTTCGTGAATCCGTTCGCGAGATATAGAAGTTCGAAGTTAAGGAATGGTTGAGAAACCATCAAAATTTTCGCAAGTCTGATACTCGAAACCAATAACTACTATGGCATAGGGCAAAAATACACACACCGTTGTAACCGGGCGAGTTTCTGCTTTCAGATGCAATAAGAATTTCTAGAGTTCGTACAGTTCGTTCGCGAGATATGGGAGTTTGAAGTTAAGATATGGTTGAGAAACCATCAAAATTTTCGCTGGTCTGATACTCGAAACCAATAACTGGAATGGCCAAGGGGAAAAGTACACACACCATTGTAATCGGGCGAGTTTCTACTTTCAGATGCAGCAGGAATTTCTCGAGTTCGTCAATCCGTTCGCGAGATATGGGAGTTAGAATTTAAGGAATGGTTGAGAAACCATCAAAATTTTCGCAAATCTGATTCCCGAAACCAATAACTACAAAGGCCTAGGGGAAAAATACAAATGCAGTTGTAATCGTGCGAGTTTCTACTTTCAGATGCAACAGGAATTTCCCGAGTTCGTGAATCCGTTCGCGAGATATAGGAGTTCGAAGTTAAGGAATGGTTGAGAAACCATCAAAATTTTCGCTGGTCTGATACTCGAAACCAATAACTGGAATGGCCTAGGGGAAAAGTACACAGAACATTGTAATCGGGCGAGTTTCTACTTTCAGATGCAACAGGAATTTCTCGAGTTCGTCAATCTGTTCGCGAGATATGGGAGTTAGAATTTAAGGAATGGTTGAGAAACCATCAAAATTTTCGCAAGTCTGATTCCCGAAACCAATAACTGGAATGGCCTAGGGGAAAAGTACACACACCATTGTAATCGGGCGAGTTTCTACTTCCAGATGCAACAGGAATTTCTCGAGTTCGTCAATCCGTTCGCGAGATACGGGAGTTAGAATTTAAGGAATGGTTGAGAAACCATCAAAAATTTCGCTGGTCTGATACTCGAAACCAATAACTGGAATGGCCTAGGGGAAAAGTACACTTACCGCTGTATTCGGGCGAGTTTCTACTTTCAGATGCAACAGGAATTTCTCGAGTTCGTCAATCCGTTCGCGAGATATGGGAGTTTGAAGTTAAGGAATGGTTGGGAAACCATCAAAATTTTCGCTGGTCTGATTCCCGAAACCAATAACTGGAATGGCCTAGGGGAAAAGTACACACATCATTGTAATCGGGCGAGTTTCTACTTCCAGATGCAACAGGAATTTCTCGAGTTCGTCAATCCGTTTGCGAGATATGGGAGTTAGTTTTTAAGGAATGGTTGAGAAACCATCAAAATTTTCGCCAGTCTGATTCCCGAAACCAATAACTACAAAGGCCTAGGGGAAAAATACACTTACCGCTGTATGCGGGCGAGTTTCTACTTTCAGATGCAACATGAATTTCTCGAGTTCGTCAATCCGTTCGCGAGATATGGGAGTTTGAAGTTAAGGAATGGTTGAGAAATCATCAAAAATTTCGCTGGTCTGATACTCGAAACCAATAACTACTATGGTATAGGGCAAAAATACACACACCGTTGTAACCGGGCGAGTTTCTGCTTTCAGATGCAACAAGAATTTCTCGAGTTCGTCAGTTCGTTCGCGAGATATGGGAGTTTGAAGTTAAGGAATGGTTGAGAAACCATCAAAATTTTCGCTGGTCTGATACTCGAAACCAATAACTGGAATGGCCTAGGGGAAAAGTACACACACCATTGTAATCGGGCGAGTTTCTACTTTCAGATGCAACAGGAATTTCTCGAGTTCGTCAATCCGTTCGCGAGATATAGGAGTTAGAATTTAAGGAATGGTTGAGAAACCATCAAAATTTTCGCAAGTCTGATTCCCGAAACCAATAACTATAAAGGCCTAGGGGAAAAATACCCATGCCGTTGTAATCGTGCGAGTTTCTACTTTCAGATGCAACAGGAATTTCTCGAGTTCGTGAATCCGTTCGCGAGATATAGGAGTTCGAAGTTAAGGAATGGTTGAGAAACCATCAAAATTTTCGCAAGTCTGATACTCGAAACCAATAACTACTATGGCATAGGGCAAAAATACACACACCGTTGTAACCGGGCGAGTTTCTGCTTTCAGATGCAATAAGAATTTCTCGAGTTCGTCAGTTCGTTCGCGAGATATGGGAGTTTGAAGTTAAGATATGGTTGAGAAACCATCAAAATTTTCGCTGGTCTGATACTAGAAACCAATAACTGGAATGGCCTAGGGGAAAAGTACACACACCATTGTAATCGGGCGAGTTTCTACTTTCAGATGCAACAGCAATTTCTCGAGTTCGTCAATCCGTTCGCGAGATATGGGAGTTAGAATTTAAGGAATGGTTGAGAAACCATCAAAATTTTCGCAAGCCTGATTCCCGAAAACAAAAACTACAAAGGCCAAGGGGAAAAATACTCATGCCGTTGTAATCGTGCGAGTTTCTACATTCAGATGCAACAGGAATTTCTCGAGTTCGTCAATCCGTTCGCGAGATATGGGAGTTCGAAGTTAAGGAATGGTTGAGAAACCATCAAAATTTTCGCTGGTCTGATACTCGAAACCAATAACTGGAATGGCCTAGGTGAAAAGTACACACACCATTGTAATCGGGCGAGTTTCTACTTTCAGATGCAACAGGAATTTCTCGAGCTCGTCAATCCGTTCGCAAGATATGGGAGTTTGAAGTTAAGGAATGGTTGAGAAATCATCAAAAATTTCGCTGGTCTGAAACTCGAAACCAATAACTACTATGGTATAGGGCAAAAATACACACACCGTTGTAACCGGGCGAGTTTCTGCTTTCAGATGCAACAAGAATTTCTCGAGTTCGTCAGTTCGTTCGCGAGATATGGGAGTTTGAAGTTAAGATATGGTTGAGAAAGCATCAAAATTTTGGCTGGTCTGATACTCGAAACCAATAACTGGAATGGCCTAGGGGAAAAGTACACACACCATTGTAATCGGGCGAGTTTCTACTTTCAGATGCAACAGGAATTTCTCGAGATCGTCAATCCGTTCGCGAGATATGGGAGTTTGAAATTAAGGAATGGTTGAGAAACCATCAAAATATTCGCAACTCTGATACTCGATACGAATAACTACTATGGCCTATGGCAAAAGTACACTTACCGCTGTAATCGGGCGAGTTTCTACTTTCAGATGCAACAGGAATTTCTCGAGATCGTCAATCCGTTCGCGAGATATGGGAGTTTGAAATTAAGGAATGGTTGAGAAACCATCAAAATATTCGCAACCCTGATACTCGAAACCAATAACTACTATGGCCTAGGGCAAAAGTACACTTACCGCTGTATTCGGGCGAGTTTCTACTTTCAGATGCAACAGGAATTTCTCGAGTTCGTCAATCCGTTCGCCAGATATGGGAGTTAGAAGTGAAGGAATGGTTGAGAAACCATCAAAATTTTCGCAAGTCTGATAATCGAAACCAATAACTACTATGGCCTAGGGGAAAAGTACACTCACCATTGTAATCGGGCGAGTTTCTACTTTCAGATGCAACAGGAATTTCTCGAGTTCGTCAATCCGTTCGCGAGATATGGGAGTTTGAAGTTCAGGAATGGTTGAGAAAGCATAAAAATTTTCGCTGGACTGATATTCGAAACCAATAACTGGAATGACCTAGGGGAAAAATACACATACCGTTGTAATCGTGCGAGTTTCTACTTTCAGATGGAACAGGAATTTCTCGAGTTCGTCAATCCGTTCGCGAGATATGGGAGTTCGAAGTTAAGGAATGGTTGAGAAACCATCAAAAATTTCGCTGGTCTGATACTCGAAACCAATAACTGGAATGGCCTAGGGGACAAGTACACACACCATTGTAATCGGGCGAGTTTCTACTTTCAGATGCAACAGGAATTTCTCGAGTTCGTCAATCCGTTCGCGAGATATGGGAGTTTGAAGTTAAGGAATGGTTGAGAAAGCATCAAAATTTTCGCTGGTCTGATATTCGAAACCAATAACTGGAATGGCCTAGGGGAAAAATACACATACCGTTGTAATCGTGCGAGTTTCTACTTTCAGATGGAACAGGAATTTCTCGAGTTCGTCAATCCGTTCGCGAGATATGGAAGTTCGAAGTTAAGGAATGGTTGAGAAACCTTCAAAATTTTCGCAACCATGATACTCGAAAACAATATCTACTATGGCCTAAGGCAAAAATACATACACCGCTGTAATCGGGCGAGTTTCTACAATCAGATGCAACAGGAATTTCTCGAGATCGTCAATCCGTTCGCGAGATATGGGAGTTTGAAGTTAAGGAATGGTTGAGAAACCATCAAAAATTTCGCTGGTCTGATACTCGAAACCAATAACTGGAATGGCCTAGGGAAAAAATACACATGCCGTTGTAATCGTGCGAGTTTCTACTTTCAGATGCAACAGGAATTTCTCGAGTTCGTCAATCCGTTCGAGAGATATGGGAGTTCGAAGTTAAGGAATGGTTGAGAAACCATCAAAATTTTCGCAACCCTGATACTCGAAACCAATAACTACTATGGCCTAGGGCAAAAATACACACACCGCTGTAATCGGGCCAGTTTCTACTTTCAGATGCAACAGGAATTTCTCGAGTTCGTCAATCCGTTCGCGAGATATGGGAGTTTGAAGTTAAGGAATGGTTGAGAAACCATCAAAAATTTCGCTGGTCTGATACTCGAAACCAATAACTGGAATGGCCTAGGGGAAAAGTACACACAGCACTGTAATCGGGCGTGTTTCTACTTTCAGATGCAACAGGAATTTCTCGAGATCGTCAATCCGTTCGCCAGATATGGGAGTTAGAAGTGAAGGAATGGTTGAGAAACCATCAACATTTTCGCAAGTCTGATTCCCGAAACCAATAACTACAAAGGCCTAGGGGAAAAATACACATGCAGTTGTAATCGTGCGAGTTTCTGCTTTCATATGCGACAGGAATTTCTCGAGTTCGTCAATCCGTTCGCGAGATATGGGCGTTTGAAGTTAAGGAATGGTTGAGAAACCATCAAAACTTTCGCAAGTCTGATACTCGAAACCAATAACTGGAATGGCCTTGGGGAAAAGTACACACACCATTGTAATCGGGCGCGTTTCTACTTTCAGATGCAACAGGGATTTCTCGAGTTCGTCAATCCGTTCGCGAGATTTGTAAGTTTGATGTTAAGGAATGGTTGAGTAACCATCAAAATTTTCGCAAGTCTGATACTCGAATCTAATAACTGGAATGGCCTAGGGGAAATGTACACACACCATTGTAATCGGGCGAGTTCCTACCTTCAGATGCAACAGGAATTTCTCGAGTTCGTCATTCCGTTCGCGAGATATGGGAGTTTGAAGTTAAGGAATGGTTGAGAAACCATCAAAAATTTCGCTGGTCTGATACTCGAAACCAATAACTGGAATGGCCTAGGGGAAAAGTACACACACCACTGTAATCGGGCGTGCTTCTACTTTCAGATGCAACAGGAATTTCTCGAAATCGTCAATCCGTTCGCCAGATGTGGGAGTTAGAAGTAAAGGAATGGTTGAGAAACCATCAAAAATTTCGCTGGTCTGATACTCGAAACCAATAACTGGAATGGCCTAGGGGAAAAGTACACACACCATTGTAAACGGGCGAGTTTCTACTTTCAGATGCAACAGGAATTTCTCGAGTTCGTCTAACCGTTCGCGAGATATGGGAGTTTGAAGTTAAGGAATGGTTGAGAAACAATCAAAATTTTCGCTGGTCTGATACGCGAAACCAATAACTGGAATGGCCTAGGGGAAAAGTACACACACCACTGTAATCGGGCGTGTTTCTACTTTCAGATGCAACAGGAATTTCTCGAGATCGTCAATCCGTTCGCCAGATATGGGAGTTAGAAGTTAAGGAATGGTTGAGAAACCATCAAAATTTTCGCAACTCTGATACTCGAAACCAATAACTACTATGGCCTAGGGCAAAAATACACATACCGTTGTAATCGTGCGTGTTTCTACTTTCAGATGCCACAAGAATTTCTCGAGTTCGTCAGATCGTTCGCGAGATATGGGAGTTTGAAGTTAAGGAATGGTTGAGAAACCATCAAAATTTTCGCAACCCTGATACTCGAAACCAATAACTACTATGGCCTAGGGCAAAAATACACACACCGCTGTAATCGGGCCAGTTTCTACTTTCAGATGCAACAGGAATTTCTCGAGTTCGTCAATCCGTTCGCGAGATATGGGAGTTTGAAGTTAAGGAATGGTTGAGAAAGCATCAAAATTTTCGCTGGTCTGATATTCGAAACCAATAACTGGAATGGCCTAGGGGAAAAATACACATACCGTTGTAATCGTGCGAGTTTCTACTTTCAGATGGAACAGGAATTTCTCGAGTTCGTCAATCCGTTCGCGAGATATGGGAGTTCGAAGTTAAGGAATGGTTGAGAAACCTTCAAAATTTTCGCAACCATGATACTCGAAAACAATATCTACTATGGCCTAAGGCAAAAATACATACACCGCTGTAATCGGGCGAGTTTCTACAATCAGATGCAACAGGAATTTCTCGAGATCGTCAATCCGTTCGCGAGATATGGGAGTTTGAAGTTAAGGAATGGTTGAGAAACCATCAAAAATTTCGCTGGTCTGATACTCGAAACCAATAACTGGAATGGCCTAGGGAAAAAATACACATGCCGTTGTAATCGTGCGAGTTTCTACTTTCAGATGCAACAGGAATTTCTCGAGTTCGTCAATCCGTTCGAGAGATATGGGAGTTCGAAGTTAAGGAATGGTTGAGAAACCATCAAAATTTTCGCAACCCTGATACTCGAAACCAATAACTACTATGGCCTAGGGCAAAAATACACACACCGCTGTAATCGGGCCAGTTTCTACTTTCAGATGCAACAGGAATTTCTCGAGTTCGTCAATCCGTTCGCGAGATATGGGAGTTTGAAGTTAAGGAATGGTTGAGAAACCATCAAAAATTTCGCTGGTCTGATACTCGAAACCAATAACTGGAATGGCCTAGGGGAAAAGTACACACAGCACTGTAATCGGGCGTGTTTCTACTTTCAGATGCAACAGGAATTTCTCGAGATCGTCAATCCGTTCGCCAGATATGGGAGTTAGAAGTGAAGGAATGGTTGAGAAACCATCAACATTTTCGCAAGTCTGATTCCCGAAACCAATAACTACAAAGGCCTAGGGGAAAAATACACATGCAGTTGTAATCGTGCGAGTTTCTGCTTTCATATGCGACAGGAATTTCTCGAGTTCGTCAATCCGTTCGCGAGATATGGGCGTTTGAAGTTAAGGAATGGTTGAGAAACCATCAAAACTTTCGCAAGTCTGATACTCGAAACCAATAACTGGAATGGCCTTGGGGAAAAGTACACACACCATTGTAATCGGGCGCGTTTCTACTTTCAGATGCAACAGGGATTTCTCGAGTTCGTCAATCCGTTCGCGAGATTTGTAAGTTTGATGTTAAGGAATGGTTGAGTAACCATCAAAATTTTCGCAAGTCTGATACTCGAATCTAATAACTGGAATGGCCTAGGGGAAAAGTACACACACCATTGTAATCGGGCGAGTTCCTACCTTCAGATGCAACAGGAATTTCTCGAGTTCGTCATTCCGTTCGCGAGATATGGGAGTTTGAAGTTAAGGAATGGTTGAGAAACCATCAAAAATTTCGCTGGTCTGATACTCGAAACCAATAACTGGAATGGCCTAGGGGAAAAGTACACACACCACTGTAATCGGGCGTGCTTCTACTTTCAGATGCAACAGGAATTTCTCGAAATCGTCAATCCGTTCGCCAGATGTGGGAGTTAGAAGTAAAGGAATGGTTGAGAAACCATCAAAAATTTCGCTGGTCTGATACTCGAAACCAATAACTGGAATGGCCTAGGGGAAAAGTACACACACCATTGTAAGCGGGCGAGTTTCTACTTTCAGATGCAACAGGAATTTCTCGAGTTCGTCTAACCGTTCGCGAGATATGGGAGTTTGAAGTTAAGGAATGGTTTAGAAACCATCAAAATTTTCGCATGTCTGATACTCGAAACCGATAACTACAATGGCCTAGGGGAAAAATACACATACCGTTGTAATCGGGCGAGTTTCTACTTTCAGATGAAACAGGAATTTCTCGAGTTCGTCAATCCGTTCGCGAGATATGGGAGTTTGTATATAAGGAATGGTTGAGAAACCATCAAAAATTTCGCAAGTCTGATACTCGAAACCAATAACTACTATGGCATAGGGCAAAAATACACACACCGTTGTAACCGGGCGAGTTTCTGCTTTCAGATGCAATAAGAATTTCTAGAGTTCGTACAGTTCGTTCGCGAGATATGGGAGTTTGAAGTTAAGATATGGTTGAGAAACCATAAAAATTTTCGCTGGTCTGATACTCGAAACCAATAACTGGAATGGCCAAGGGGAAAAGTACACACACCATTGTAATCGGGCGAGTTTCTACTTTCAGATGCAACAGGAATTTCTCGAGTTCGTGAATCCGTTCGCGAGATATGGGAGTTCGAAGTTAAGGAATGATTGAGAAACCATCAAAATTTTCGCAACCCTGATACTCGAAACCAATAAATACTATGGCCTAGGGGAAAAGTACACTCACCATTGTAATCGGACGAGTTTCTACTTTCAGATGCAACAGGAATTTCTCGAGATCGTCAATCCGTTCGCCAGATATGGGAGTTAGAAGTTAAGGAATGGTTGAGAAACCATCAAAATTTTCGCAACTCTGATACTCGAAACCAATAACTACTATGGCCTAGGGCAAAAATACACATACCGTTGTAATCGGGCGTGTTTCTACTTTCAGATGCCACAAGAATTTCTCGAGTTCGTCAGATCGTTCGCGAGATATGGGAGTTTGAAGTTAAGGAATGGTTGAGAAACCATCAAAATTTTCGCAACCCTGATACTCGAAACCAATAACTACTATGGCCTAGGGCAAAAATACACACACCGCTGTAATCGGGCCAGTTTCTACTTTCAGATGCAACAGGAATTTCTCGAGTTCGTCAATCCGTTCGCGAGATATGGGAGTTTGAAGTTAAGGAATGGTTGAGAAAGCATCAAAATTTTCGCTGGTCTGATATTCGAAACCAATAACTGGAATGGCCTAGGGGAAAAATACACATACCGTTGTAATCGTGCGAGTTTCTACTTTCAGATGGAACAGGAATTTCTCGAGTTCGTCAATCCGTTCGCGAGATATGGGAGTTCGAAGTTAAGGAATGGTTGAGAAACCTTCAAAATTTTCGCAACCATGATACTCGAAAACAATATCTACTATGGCCTAAGGCAAAAATACATACACCGCTGTAATCGGGCGAGTTTCTACAATCAGATGCAACAGGAATTTCTCGAGATCGTCAATCCGTTCGCGAGATATGGGAGTTTGAAGTTAAGGAATGGTTGAGAAACCATCAAAAATTTCGCTGGTCTGATACTCGAAACCAATAACTGGAATGGCCTAGGGAAAAAATACACATGCCGTTGTAATCGTGCGAGTTTCTACTTTCAGATGCAACAGGAATTTCTCGAGTTCGTCAATCCGTTCGAGAGATATGGGAGTTCGAAGTTAAGGAATGGTTGAGAAACCATCAAAATTTTCGCAACCCTGATACTCGAAACCAATAACTACTATGGCCTAGGGCAAAAATACACACACCGCTGTAATCGGGCCAGTTTCTACTTTCAGATGCAACAGGAATTTCTCGAGTTCGTCAATCCGTTCGCGAGATATGGGAGTTTGAAGTTAAGGAATGGTTGAGAAACCATCAAAAATTTCGCTGGTCTGATACTCGAAACCAATAACTGGAATGGCCTAGGGGAAAAGTACACACAGCACTGTAATCGGGCGTGTTTCTACTTTCAGATGCAACAGGAATTTCTCGAGATCGTCAATCCGTTCGCCAGATATGGGAGTTAGAAGTGAAGGAATGGTTGAGAAACCATCAACATTTTCGCAAGTCTGATTCCCGAAACCAATAACTACAAAGGCCTAGGGGAAAAATACACATGCAGTTGTAATCGTGCGAGTTTCTGCTTTCATATGCGACAGGAATTTCTCGAGTTCGTCAATCCGTTCGCGAGATATGGGCGTTTGAAGTTAAGGAATGGTTGAGAAACCATCAAAACTTTCGCAAGTCTGATACTCGAAACCAATAACTGGAATGGCCTTGGGGAAAAGTACACACACCATTGTAATCGGGCGCGTTTCTACTTTCAGATGCAACAGGGATTTCTCGAGTTCGTCAATCCGTTCGCGAGATTTGTAAGTTTGATGTTAAGGAATGGTTGAGTAACCATCAAAATTTTCGCAAGTCTGATACTCGAATCTAATAACTGGAATGGCCTAGGGGAAAAGTACACACACCATTGTAATCGGGCGAGTTCCTACCTTCAGATGCAACAGGAATTTCTCGAGTTCGTCATTCCGTTCGCGAGATATGGGAGTTTGAAGTTAAGGAATGGTTGAGAAACCATCAAAAATTTCGCTGGTCTGATACTCGAAACCAATAACTGGAATGGCCTAGGGGAAAAGTACACACACCACTGTAATCGGGCGTGCTTCTACTTTCAGATGCAACAGGAATTTCTCGAAATCGTCAATCCGTTCGCCAGATGTGGGAGTTAGAAGTAAAGGAATGGTTGAGAAACCATCAAAAATTTCGCTGGTCTGATACTCGAAACCAATAACTGGAATGGCCTAGGGGAAAAGTACACACACCATTGTAAGCGGGCGAGTTTCTACTTTCAGATGCAACAGGAATTTCTCGAGTTCGTCTAACCGTTCGCGAGATATGGGAGTTTGAAGTTAAGGAATGGTTTAGAAACCATCAAAATTTTCGCATGTCTGATACTCGAAACCGATAACTACAATGGCCTAGGGGAAAAATACACATACCGTTGTAATCGGGCGAGTTTCTACTTTCAGATGAAACAGGAATTTCTCGAGTTCGTCAATCCGTTCGCGAGATATGGGAGTTTGTATATAAGGAATGGTTGAGAAACCATCAAAAATTTCGCAAGTCTGATACTCGAAACCAATAACTACTATGGCATAGGGCAAAAATACACACACCGTTGTAACCGGGCGAGTTTCTGCTTTCAGATGCAATAAGAATTTCTAGAGTTCGTACAGTTCGTTCGCGAGATATGGGAGTTTGAAGTTAAGATATGGTTGAGAAACCATAAAAATTTTCGCTGGTCTGATACTCGAAACCAATAACTGGAATGGCCAAGGGGAAAAGTACACACACCATTGTAATCGGGCGAGTTTCTACTTTCAGATGCAACAGGAATTTCTCGAGTTCGTCAATCCGTTCGCGAGATATGGGAGTTAGAATTTAAGGAATGGTTGAGAAACCTTCAAAATTTTCGCAAGTCTGATTCCCCAAACCAATAACTACAAAGGCCTAGGGGAAAAATACAAATGCAGTTGTAATCGTGCGAGTTTCTACTTTCAGATGCAACAGGAATTTCCCGAGTTCGTGAATCCGTTCGCGAGATATAGGAGTTCGAAGTTAAGGAATGGTTGAGAAACCATCAAAATTTTCGCAAGTCTGATACTCGAAACCAATAACTACTATGGCATGCGGCAAAAATACACACACCGTTGTGACCGGGCGAGTTTCTGCTTTCAGATGCAATAAGAATTTCTCGAGTTCGTCAGTTCGTTCGCGAGATATGGGAGTTTGAAGTTAAGATATGGTTGAGAAACCATCAAAATTTTCGCTGGTCTGATACTAGAAACCAATAACTGGAATGGCCTAGGGGAAAAGTACACACACCATTGTAATCGGGCGAGTTTCTACTTTCAGATGCAACAGCAATTTCTCGAGTTCGTCAATCCGTTCGCGAGATATGGGAGTTCGAAGTTAAGGAATGGTTGAGAAACCATCAAAATTTTCGCTGGTCTGATTCCCGAAACCAATAACTGGAATGGCCTAGGGGAAAAGTACACACACCATTGTAATCGGGCGAGTTTCTACTTTCAGATGCAACAGGAATTTCTCGAGTTCGTCAATCCGTTCGCGAGATATAGGAGTTAGAATTTAAGGAATGGTTGAGAAACCATCAAAATTTTCGCAAGTCTGATTCCCGAAACCAATAACTATAAAGGCCTAGGGGAAAAATACCCATGCCGTTGTAATCGTGCGAGTTTCTACTTTCAGATGCAACAGGAATTTCTCGAGTTCGTTAATCCGTTCGCGAGATATGGGAGTTCGAAGTTAAGGAATGGTTGAGAAACCATCAAAATTTTCGCTGGTCTGATTCCCGAAACCAATAACTGGAATGGCCTAGGGGAAAAGTACACACACCATTGTAATCGGGCGAGTTTCTACTTTCAGATGCAACAGGAATTTCTCGAGTTCGTCAATCCGTTCGCGAGATATAGGAGTTAGAATTTAAGGAATGGTTGAGAAACCATCAAAATTTTCGCAAGTCTGATTCCCGAAACCAATAACTATAAAGGCCTAGGGGAAAAATACCCATGCCGATGTAATCGTGCGAGTTTCTACTTTCAGATGCAACAGGAATTTCTCGAGTTCGTGAATCCGTTTGCGAGATATAGGAGTTCGAAGTTAAGGAATGGTTGAGAAACCATCAAAATTTTCGCAAGTCTGATACTCGAAACCAATAACTACTATGGCATAGGGCAAAAATACACACACCGTTGTAACCGGGCGAGTTTCTGCTTTCAGATGCAATAAGAATTTCTAGAGTTCGTACATTTCGTTCGCGAGATATGGGAGTTTGAAGTTAAGATATGGTTGAGAAACCATAAAAATTTTCGCTGGTCTGATACTCGAAACCAATAACTGGAATGGCCAAGGGGAAAAGTACACACACCATTGTAATCGGGCGAGTTTCTACTTTCAGATGCAACAGGAATTTCTCGAGTTCGTCAATCCGTTCGCGAGATATGGGAGTTAGAATTTAAGGAATGGTTGAGAAACCTTCAAAATTTTCGCAAGTCTGATTCCCGAAACCAATAACTACAAAGGCCTAGGGGAAAAATACAAATGCAGTTGTAATCGTGCGAGTTTCTACTTTCAGATGCAACAGGAATTTCCCGAGTTCGTGAATCCGTTCGCGAGATATAGGAGTTCGAAGTTAAGGAATGGTTGAGAAACCATCAAAATTTTCGCAAGTCTGATACTCGAAACCAATAACTACTATGGCATACGGCAAAAATACACACACCGTTGTAACCGGGCGAGTTTCTGCTTTCAGATGCAATAAGAATTTCTCGAGTTCGTCAGTTCGTTCGCGAGATATGGGAGTTTGAAGTTAAGATATGGTTGAGAAACCATCAAAATTTTCGCTGGTCTGATACTAGAAACCAATAACTGGAATGGCCTAGGGGAAAAGTACACACACCATTGTAATCGGGCGAGTTTCTACTTTCAGATGCAACAGCAATTTCTCGAGTTCGTCAATCCGTTCGCGAGATATGGGAGTTCGAAGTTAAGGAATGGTTGAGAAACCATCAAAATTTTCGCTGGTCTGATTCCCGAAACCAATAACTGGAATGGCCTAGGGGAAAAGTACACACACCATTGTAATCGGGCGAGTTTCTACTTTCAGATGCAACAGGAATTTCTCGAGTTCGTTAATCCGTTCGCGAGATATAGGAGTTAGAATTTAAGGAATGGTTGAGAAACCATCAAAATTTTCGCAAGTCTGATTCCCGAAACCAATAACTATAAAGGCCTAGGGGAAAAATACTCATGCCGTTGTAATCGTGCGAGTTTCTACTTTCAGATGCAACAGGAATTTCTCGAGTTCGTCAATCCGTTCGCGAGATATGGGAGTTCGAAGTTAAGGAATGGTTGAGAAACCATCAAAATTTTCGCTGGTCTGATTCCCGAAACCAATAACTGGAATGGCCTAGGGGAAAAGTACACACACCATTGTAATCGGGCGAGTTTCTACTTTCAGATGCAACAGGAATTTCTCGAGTTCGTCAATCCGTTCGCGAGATATAGGAGTTAGAATTTAAGGAATGGTTGAGAAACCATCAAAATTTTCGCAAGTCTGATTCCCGAAAACAATAACTATAAAGGCCTAGGGGAAAAATACCCATGCCGTTGTAATCGTGCGAGTTTCTACTTTCAGATGCAACAGGAATTTCTCGAGTTCGTGAATCCGTTCGCGAGATATAGGAGTTCGAAGTTAAGGAATGGTTGAGAAACCATCAAAATTTTCGCAAGTCTGATACTCGAAACCAATAACTACTATGGCATAGGGCAAAAATACACACACCGTTGTAACCGGGCGAGTTTCTGCTTTCAGATGCAATAAGAATTTCTAGAGTTCGTACATTTCGTTCGCGAGATATGGGAGTTTGAAGTTAAGATATGGTTGAGAAACCATAAAAATTTTCGCTGGTCTGATTCCCGAAACCAATAACTGGAATGGCCTAGGGGAAAAGTACACACACCATTGTAATCGGGCGAGTTTCTACTTTCAGATGCAACAGGAATTTCTCGAGCTCGACAATCCGTTCGCAAGATATGGGAGTTTGAAGTTAAGGAATGGTTGAGAAATCATCAAAAATTTCGCTGGTCTGATACTAGAAACCAATAACTACTATGGTATAGGGCAAAAATACACACACCGTTGTAACCGGGCGAGTTTCTGCTTTCAGATGCAACAAGAATTTCTCGAGTTCGTCAGTTCGTTCGCGAGATATGGGAGTTTGAAGTTAAGATATGGTTGAGAAAGCATCAAAATTTTGGCTGGTCTGATACTCGAAACCAATAACTGGAATGGCCTAGGGGAAAAGTACACACACCATTGTAATCGGGCGAGTTTCTACTTTCAGATGCAACCGGAATTTCTCGAGATCGTCAATCCGTTCGCGAGATATGGGAGTTTGAAATTAAGGAATGGTTGAGAAACCATCAAAATATTCGCAACTCTGATACTCGATACGAATAACTACTATGGCCTATGGCAAAAGTACACTTACCGCTGTAATCGGGCGAGTTTCTACTTTCAGATGCAACAGGAATTTCTCGAGATCGTCAATCCGTTCGCGAGATATGGGAGTTTGAAATTAAGGAATGGTTGAGAAACCATCAAAATATTCGCAACCATGATACTCGAAACCAATAACTACTATGGCCTAGGGCAAAAGTACACTTACCGCTGTATTCGGGCGAGTTTCTACTTTCAGATGCAACAGGAATTTCTCGAGTTCGTCAATCCGTTCGCCAGATATGGGAGTTTGAAATGAAGGAATGGTTGAGAAACCATCAAAATATTCGCAACCCTGATACTCGAAACCAATAACTACTATGGCCTAGGGCAAAAGTACACTTACCGCTGTATTCGGGCGAGTTTCTACTTTCAGATGCAACAGGAATTTCTCGAGTTCGTCAATCCGTTCGCCAGATATGGGAGTTAGAAGTGAAGGAATGGTTGAGAAACCATCAAAATTTTCGCAAGTCTGATAATCGAAACCAATAACTACTATGGCCTAGGGGAAAAGTACACTCACCATTGTAATCGGGCGAGTTTCTACTTTCAGATGCAACAGGAATTTCTCGAGTTCGTCAATCCGTTCGCGAGATATGGGAGTTTGAAGTTCAGGAATGGTTGAGAAAGCATCAAAATTTTCGCTGGACTGATATTCGAAACCAATAACTGGAATGGCCTAGGGGAAAAATACACATACCGTTGTAATCGTGCGAGTTTCTACTTTCAGATGGAACAGGAATTTCTCGAGTTCGTCAATCCGTTCGCGAGATATGGGAGTTCGAAGTTAAGGAATGGTTGAGAAACCATCAAAATTTTCGCAACCATGATACTCGAAACCAATATCTACTATGGCCTAGGGCAAAAATACATACACCGCTGTAATCTGGCGAGTTTCTACATTCAGATGCAACAGGAATTTCTCGAGATCGTCAATCCGTTCGCGAGATATGGGAGTTTGAAGTTAAGGAATGGTTGAGAAACCATCAAAAATTTCGCTGGTCTGATACTCGAAACCAATAACTGGAATGGCCTAGGGAAAAAATACACATGCCGTTGTAATCGTGCGAGTTTCTACTTTCAGATGCAACAGGAATTTCTCGAGTTCGTCAATCCGTTCGAGAGATATGGGAGTTCGAAGTTAAGGAATGGTTGAGAAACCATCAAAAATTTCGCTGGTCTGATACTCGAAACCAATAACTGGAATGGCCTAGGGGACAAGTACACTTACCGCTGTAATCGGGCGAGTTTCTACTTTCAGATGCAACAAGAATTTCTCGAGTTCGTCAATCCGTTCGCGAGATATGGGAGTTTGAAGTTAAGGAATGGTTGAGAAACCATCAAAATTTTCGCAAGTCTGATTCCCGAAACCAATAACTACAAACGCCTAGGGGAAAAATGCACATGCCGTTGTAATCGTGCGAGCTTCTACTTTCAGATGCAACAGGAATTTCTCGAGTTCGTCAATCCGTTCGCGAGATATGGGAGTTTGAAGTTAAGGAATGGTTGAGAAACCATCCAAATTTTCGCAAGTCTAATTCCCGAAACCAATAACTACAAAGGCCTAGGGGAAAAATACACATGCCGTTGTAATCGTGCGAGTTTCTACTTTCAGATGCAACAGGAATTTCTAAGAGTTCGTGAATCCGTTCGCGAGATATAGAAGTTCGAAGTTAAGGAATGGTTGAGAAACCATCAAAATTTTCGCAAGTCTGATACTCGAAACCAATAACTACTATGGCATAGGGCAAAAATACACACACCGTTGTAACCGGGCGAGTTTCTGCTTTCAGATGCAATAAGAATTTCTAGAGTTCGTACAGTTCGTTCGCGAGATATGGGAGTTTGAAGTTAAGATATGGTTGAGAAACCATCAAAATTTTCGCTGGTCTGATACTCGAAACCAATAACTGGAATGGCCAAGGGGAAAAGTACACACACCATTGTAATCGGGCGAGTTTCTACTTTCAGATGCAACAGGAATTTCTCGAGTTCGTCAATCCGTTCGCGAGATATGGGAGTTAGAATTTAAGGAATGGTTGAGAAACCATCAAAATTTTCGCAAATCTGATTCCCGAAACCAATAACTACAAAGGCCTAGGGGAAAAATACAAATGCAGTTGTAATCGTGCGAGTTTCTACTTTCAGATGCAACAGGAATTTCCCGAGTTCGTGAATCCGTTCGCGAGATATAGGAGTTCGAAGTTAAGGAATGGTTGAGAAACCATCAAAATTTTCGCTGGTCTGATACTCGAAACCAATAACTGGAATGGCCTAGGGGAAAAGTACACACAACATTGTAATCGGGCGAGTTTCTACTTTCAGATGCAACAGGAATTTCTCGAGTTCGTCAATCTGTTCGCGAGATATGGGAGTTAGAATTTAAGGAATGGTTGAGAAACCATCAAAATTTTCGCAAGTCTGCTTCCCGAAACCAATAACTGGAATGGCCTAGGGGAAAAGTACACACACCAAAGTAATCGGGCGAGTTTCTACTTCCAGATGCAACAGGAATTTCTCGAGTTCGTCAATCCGTTCGCGAGATACGGGAGTTAGAATTTAAGGAATGGTTGAGAAACCATCAAAATTTTCGCAAGTCTGATTCCCGAAACCAATAACTACAAAGGCCTAGATGAAAAATACACACGCCGTTGTAATCGTGCGAGTTTCTACTTTCAGATGCAACAGGAATTTCTCGAGTTCGTCAATCCGTTCGCGAGATATGGGAGTTTGAAGTTAAGGAATGGTTGAGAAACCATCAAAAATTTCGCTGGTCTGATACTCGAAACCAATAACTGGAATGGCCTAGGGGAAAAGTACACTTACCGCTGTATTCGGGCGAGTTTCTACTTTCAGATGCAACAGGAATTTCTCGAGTTCGTCAATCCGTTCGCGAGATATGGGAGTTTGAAGTTAAGGAATGGTTGGGAAACCATCAAAATTTTCGCTGGTCTGATTCCCGAAACCAATAACTGGAATGGCCTAGGGGAAAAGTACACACATCATTGTAATCGGGCGAGTTTCTACTTCCAGATGCAACAGGAATTTCTCGAGTTCGTCAATCCGTTTGCGAGATATGGGAGTTAGTTTTTAAGGAATGGTTGAGAAACCATCAAAATTTTCGCCAGTCTGATTCCCGAAACCAATAACTACAAAGGCCTAGGGGAAAAATACACTTACCGCTGTATGCGGGCGAGTTTCTACTTTCAGATGCAACATGAATTTCTCGAGTTCGTCAATCCGTTCGCGAGATATGGGAGTTTGAAGTTAAGGAATGGTTGAGAAATCATCAAAAATTTCGCTGGTCTGATACTCGAAACCAATAACTACTATGGTATAGGGCAAAAATACACACACCGTTGTAACCGGGCGAGTTTCTGCTTTCAGATGCAACAAGAATTTCTCGAGTTCGTCAGTTCGTTCGCGAGATATGGGAGTTTGAAGTTAAGGAATGGTTGAGAAACCATCAAAATTTTCGCTGGTCTGATACTCGAAACCAATAACTGGAATGGCCTAGGGGAAAAGTACACACACCATTGTAATCGGGCGAGTTTCTACTTTCAGATGCAACAGGAATTTCTCGAGTTCGTCAATCCGTTCGCGAGATATAGGAGTTAGAATTTAAGGAATGGTTGAGAAACCATCAAAATTTTCGCAAGTCTGATTCCCGAAACCAATAACTATAAAGGCCTAGGGGAAAAATACCCATGCCGTTGTAATCGTGCGAGTTTCTACTTTCAGATGCAACAGGAATTTCTCGAGTTCGTGAATCCGTTCGCGAGATATAGGAGTTCGAAGTTAAGGAATGGTTGAGAAACCATCAAAATTTTCGCAAGTCTGATACTCGAAACCAATAACTACTATGGCATAGGGCAAAAATACACACACCGTTGTAACCGGGCGAGTTTCTGCTTTCAGATGCAATAAGAATTTCTCGAGTTCGTCAGTTCGTTCGCGAGATATGGGAGTTTGAAGTTAAGATATGGTTGAGAAACCATCAAAATTTTCGCTGGTCTGATACTAGAAACCAATAACTGGAATGGCCTAGGGGAAAAGCACACACACCATTGTAATCGGGCGAGTTTCTACTTTCAGATGCAACAGCAATTTCTCGAGTTCGTCAATCCGTTCGCGAGATATGGGAGTTAGAATTTAAGGAATGGTTGAGAAACCATCAAAATTTTCGCAAGCCTGATTCCCGAAAACAAAAACTACAAAGGCCAAGGGGAAAAATACTCATGCCGTTGTAATCGTGCGAGTTTCTACTTTCAGATGCAACAGGAATTTCTCGAGTTCGTCAATCCGTTCGCGAGATATGGGAGTTCGAAGTTAAGGAATGGTTGAGAAACCATCAAAAATTTCGCTGGTCTGATACTCGAAACCAATAACTGGAATGGCCTAGGTGAAAAGTACACACACCATTGTAATCGGGCGAGTTTCTACTTTCAGATGCAACAGGAATTTCTCGAGCTCGTCAATCCGTTCGCAAGATATGGGAGTTTGAAGTTAAGGAATGGTTGAGAAATCATCAAAAATTTCGCTGGTCTGATACTCGAAACCAATAACTACTATGGTATAGGGCAAAAATACACACACCGTTGTAACCGGGCGAGTTTCTGCTTTCAGATGCAACAAGAATTTCTCGAGTTCGTCAGTTCGTTCGCGAGATATGGGAGTTTGAAGTTAAGATATGGTTGAGAAAGCATCAAAATTTTGGCTGGTCTGATACTCGAAACCAATAACTGGAATGGCCTAGGGGAAAAGTACACACACCATTGTAATCGGGCGAGTTTCTACTTTCAGATGCAACAGGAATTTCTCGAGATCGTCAATCCGTTCGCGAGATATGGGAGTTTGAAATTAAGGAATGGTTGAGAAACCATCAAAATATTCGCAACTCTGATACTCGATACGAATAACTACTATGGCCTATGGCAAAAGTACACTTACCGCTGTAATCGGGCGAGTTTCTACTTTCAGATGCAACAGGAATTTCTCGAGATCGTCAATCCGTTCGCGAGATATGGGAGTTTGAAATTAAGGAATGGTTGAGAAACCATCAAAATATTCGCAACCATGATACTCGAAACCAATAACTACTATGGCCTAGGGCAAAAGTACACTTACCGCTGTATTCGGGCGAGTTTCTACTTTCAGATGCAACAGGAATTTCTCGAGTTCGTCAATCCGTTCGCCAGATATGGGAGTTTGAAATGAAGGAATGGTTGAGAAACCATCAAAATATTCGCAACCCTGATACTCGAAACCAATAACTACTATGGCCTAGGGCAAAAGTACACTTACCGCTGTATTCGGGCGAGTTTCTACTTTCAGATGCAACAGGAATTTCTCGAGTTCGTCAATCCGTTCGCCAGATATGGGAGTTAGAAGTGAAGGAATGGTTGAGAAACCATCAAAATTTTCGCAAGTCTGATAATCGAAACCAATAACTACTATGGCCTAGGGGAAAAGTACACTCACCATTGTAATCGGGCGAGTTTCTACTTTCAGATGCAACAGGAATTTCTCGAGTTCGTCAATCCGTTCGCGAGATATGGGAGTTTGAAGTTCAGGAATGGTTGAGAAAGCATCAAAATTTTCGCTGGACTGATATTCGAAACCAATAACTGGAATGACCTAGGGGAAAAATACACATACCGTTGTAATCGTGCGAGTTTCTACTTTCAGATGGAACAGGAATTTCTCGAGTTCGTCAATCCGTTCGCGAGATATGGGAGTTCGAAGTTAAGGAATGGTTGAGAAACCATCAAAATTTTCGCAACCATGATACTCGAAACCAATATCTACTATGGCCTAGGGCAAAAATACATACACCGCTGTAACCTGGCGAGTTTCTACATTCAGATGCAACAGGAATTTCTCGAGATCGTCAATCCGTTCGCGAGATATGGGAGTTTGAAGTTAAGGAATGGTTGAGAAACCATCAAAAATTTCGCTGGTCTGATACTCGAAACCAATAACTGGAATGGCCTAGGGAAAAAATACACATGCCGTTGTAATCGTGCGAGTTTCTACTTTCAGATGCAACAGGAATTTCTCGAGTTCGTCAATCCGTTCGAGAGATATGGGAGTTCGAAGTTAAGGAATGGTTGGGAAACCATCAAAAATTTCGCTGGTCTGATACTCGAAACCAATAACTACTATGGTATAGGGCAAAAATACACACACCGTTGTAACCGGGCGAGTTTCTGCTTTCAGATGCAACAAGAATTTCTCGAGTTCGTCAGTTCGTTCGCGAGATATGGGAGTTTGAAGTTAAGATATGGTTGAGAAAGCATCAAAATTTTGGCTGGTCTGATACTCGAAACCAATAACTGGAATGGCCTAGGGGAAAAGTACACACACCATTGTAATCGGGCGAGTTTCTACTTTCAGATGCAACAGGAATTTCTCGAGATCGTCAATCCGTTCGCGAGATATGGGAGTTTGAAATTAAGGAATGGTTGAGAAACCATCAAAATATTCGCAACTGTGATACTCGATACGAATAACTACTATGGCCTATGGCAAAAGTACACTTACCGCTGTAATCGGGCGAGTTTCTACTTTCAGATGGAACAGGAATTTCTCGAGATCGTCAATCCGTTCGCGAGATATGGGAGTTTGAAATTAAGGAATGGTTGAGAAACCATCAAAATATTCGCAACCATGATACTCGAAACCAATAACTACTATGGCCTAGGGCAAAAGTACACTTACCGCTGTATTCGGGCGAGTTTCTACTTTCAGATGCAACAGGAATTTCTCGAGATCGTCAATCCGTTCGCGAGATATGGGAGTTTGAAATTAAGGAATGGTTGAGAAACCATCAAAATATTCGCAACCATGATACTCGAAACCAATAACTACTATGGCCTAGGGCAAAAGTACACTTACCGCTGTATTCGGGCGAGTTTCTACTTTCAGATGCAACAGGAATTTCTCGAGTTCGTCAATCCGTTCGCCAGATATGGGAGTTTGAAATGAAGGAATGGTTGAGAAACCATCAAAATATTCGCAACCCTGATACTCGAAACCAATAACTACTATGGCCTAGGGCAAAAGTACACTTACCGCTGTATTCGGGCGAGTTTCTACTTTCAGATGCAACAGGAATTTCTCGATTTTGTCAATCCGTTCGCCAGATATGGGAGTTAGAAGTGAAGGAATGGTTGAGAAACCATCAAAATTTTCGCAAGTCTGATAATCGAAACCAATAACTACTATGGCCTAGGGGAAAAGTACACTCACCATTGTAATCGGGCGAGTTTCTACTTTCAGATGCAACAGGAATTTCTCGAGTTCGTCAATCCGTTCGCGAGATACGGGAGTTTGAAGTTCAGGAATGGTTGAGAAAGCATCAAAATTTTCGCTGGACTGATATTCGAAACCAATAACTGGAATGACCTAGGGGAAAAATACACATACCGTTGTAATCGCGCGAGTTTCTACTTTCAGATGGAACAGGAATTTCTCGAGTTCGTCAATCCGTTCGCGAGATATGGGAGTTCGAAGTTAAGGAATGGTTGAGAAACCATCAAAATTTTCGCAACCATGATACTCGAAACCAATATCTACTATGGCCTAGGGCAAAAATACATACACCGCTGTAATCTGGCGAGTTTCTACATTCAGATGCAACAGGAATTTCTCGAGATCGTCAATCCGTTCGCGAGATATGGGAGTTTGAAGTTAAGGAATGGTTGAGAAACCATCAAAAATTTCGCTGGTCTGATACTCGAAACCAATAACTGGAATGGCCTAGGGAAAAAATACACATGCCGTTGTAATCGTGCGAGTTTCTACTTTCAGATGCAACAGGAATTTCTCGAGTTCGTCAATCCGTTCGAGAGATATGGGAGTTCGAAGTTAAGGAATGGTTGAGAAACCATCAAAAATTTCGCTGGTCTGATACTCGAAACCAATAACTGGAATGGCCTAGGGGACAAGTACACACACCATTGTAATCGGGCGAGTTTCTACTTTCAGATGCAACAGGAGTTTCTCGAGTTCGTCAATCCGTTCGCGAGATATGGGAGTTTGAAGTTAAGGAATGGTTGAGAAAGCATCAAAATTTTCGCTGGTCTGATATTCGAAACCAATAACTGGAATGGCCTAGGGGAAAAATACACATACCGTTGTAATCGTGCGAGTTTCTACTTTCAGATGGAACAGGAATTTCTCGAGTTCGTCAATCCGTTCGCGAGATATGGGAGTTCGAAGTTAAGGAATGGTTGAGAAACCTTCAAAATTTTCGCAACCATGATACTCGGAAACAATATCTACTATGGCCTAAGGCAAAAATACATACACCGCTGTAATCGGGCGAGTTTCTACAATCAGATGCAACAGGAATTTCTCGAGATCGTCAATCCGTTCGCGAGATATGGGAGTTTGAAGTTAAGGAATGGTTGAGAAACCATCAAAAATTTCGCTGGTCTGATACTCGAAACCAATAACTGGAATGGCCTAGGGAAAAAATACACATGCCGTTGTAATCGTGCGAGTTTCTACTTTCAGATGCAACAGGAATTTCTGGAGATTGTGAATCCGTTCGCGAGATATGGGAGTTTGAAGTTAAGGAACGGTTGAGAAACCATAAAAATTTTCGCAAGTCTGATACTCGAAACCAATAACTACTATGGCCTAGGGCAAAAATACACACACCGCTGTAATCGGGCCAGTTTCTACTTTCAGATGCAACAGGAATTTCTCGAGTTCGTCAATCCGTTCGCGAGATATGGGAGTTTGAAGTTAAGGAATGGTTGAGAAACCATCAAAAATTTCGCTGGTCTGATACTCGAAACCAATAACTGGAATGGCCTAGGGGAAAAGTACACACAGCACTGTAATCTGGCGTGTTTCTACTTTCAGATGCAACAGGAATTTCTCGAGATCGTCAATCCGTTCGCCAGATATGGGAGTTAGAAGTGAAGGAATGGTTGAGAAACCATCAACATTTTCGCAAGTCTGATTCCCGAAACCAATAACTACAAAGGCCTAGGGGAAAAATACACATGCAGTTGTAATCGTGCGAGTTTCTGCTTTCATATGCGACAGGAATTTCTCGAGTTCGTCAATCCGTTCGCGAGATATGGGCGTTTGAAGTTAAGGAATGGTTGAGAAACCATCAAAACTTTCGCAAGTCTGATACTCGAAACCAATAACTGGAATGGCCTTGGGGAAAAGTACACACACCATTGTAATCGGGCGCGTTTCTACTTTCAGATGCAACAGGGATTTCTCGAGTTCGTCAATCCGTTCGCGAGATTTGTAAGTTTGATGTTAAGGAATGGTTGAGTAACCATCAAAATTTTCGCAAGTCTGATACTCGAATCTAATAACTGGAATGGCCTAGGGGAAAAGTACACACACCATTGTAATCGGGCGAGATCCTACCTTCAGATGCAACAGGAATTTCTTGAGTTCGTCATTCCGTTCGCGAGATATGGGAGTTTGAAGTTAAGGAATGGTTGAGAAACCATCAAAAATTTCGCTGGTCTGATACTCGAAACCAATAACTGGAATGGCCTAGGGGAAAAGTACACACACCACTGTAATCGGGCGTGCTTCTACTTTCAGATGCAACAGGAATTTCTCGAAATCGTCAATCCGTTCGCCAGATGTGGGAGTTAGAAGTAAAGGAATGGTTGAGAAACCATCAAAAATTTCGCTGGTCTGATACTCGAAACCAATAACTGGAATGGCCTAGGGGAAAAGTACACACACCATTGTAAGCGGGCGAGTTTCTACTTTCAGATGCAACAGGAATTTCTCGAGTTCGTCTAACCGTTCGCGAGATATGGGAGTTTGAAGTTAAGGAATGGTTGAGAAACAATCAAAATTTTCGCTGGTCTGATACGCGAAACCAATAACTGGAATGGCCTAGGGGAAAAGTACACACACCACTGTAATCGGGCGTGTTTCTACTTTCAGATGCAACAGGAATTTCTCGAGATCGTCAATCCGTTCGCCAGATATGGGAGTTAGAAGTTAAGGAATGGTTGAGAAACCATCAAAATTTTCGCAACTCTGATACTCGAAACCAATAACTACTATGGCCTAGGGCAAAAATACACATACCGTTGTAATCGGGCGTGTTTCTACTTTCAGATGCCACAAGAATTTCTCGAGTTCGTCAGATCGTTCGCGAGATATGGGAGTTTGAAGTTAAGGAATGGTTGAGAAACCATCAAAATTTTCGCATGTCTGATACTCGAAACCAATAACTACAATGGCCAAGGGGAAAAATACACATACCGTTGTAATCGTGCGAGTTTCTACTTTCAGATGAAACAGGAATTTCTGGAGATTGTGAATCCGTTCGCGAGATATGGGAGTTTGAAGTTAAGGAACGGTTGAGAAACCATAAAAATTTTCGCAAGTCTGATACTCGAAACCAATAACTACTATGGCCTAGGGCAAAAATACACATACCGTTGTAATCGGGCGAGTTTCTACTTTCCGATGCAGCAGGAATTTCTCGAGTTCGTCAATTCGTTCGCGAGATATGGGAGTTTGAAATTAAGGAATGGTTGAGAAACCATCAAGATTTTCGCAAGTCTGATACACCAAACCAATAACTACTATGGCCTAGGGCAAAAACACACACACCGCTGTAATCGGGCGAGTTTCTGCTTTCAGATGCAACAAGAATTTCTCGAGTTCGTCAGATCGTCCGCGAGATATGGGAGTTTGAAGTTAAGGAATGGTTGAGAAACCATCAAATTTTCGCATGTCTAATACTCGAAACCAATAACTACAATGGCCTAGGAGAAAAATACACATACCGTTGTAATCGTGCGAGTTTCTACTTTCAGATGCAACAGGAATTTCTGGAGATTGTGAATCCGTTCGCGAGATATGGGAGTTTGAAGTTAAGGAATGGTTGAGAAACCATCAAAATTTTCGCATGTCTGATACTCGAAACCAATAACTGGAATTGCATAGGGGAAAAGTACACTTACCGCTGTATTCGGGCGAGTTTCTACTTTCAGATGCAACAGGAATTTCTCGAGTTCGTCAATCCGTTCGCGAGATATGGGAGTTTGAAGTTAAGGAATGGTTTAGAAACCATCAAAATTTTCGCTGGTCTGATACTCGAAACCAATAACTGGAATGGCCTAGGGGAAAAGTACACACGCCACTGTAATCGGGCGTGTTTCTACTTTCAGATGCAACAGGAATTTCCCGAGATCGTCAATCCGTTCGCCAGATATGGGAGTTAGAAGTGAAGGAATGGTCGAGAAGCCATCAAAATTTTCGCAAGTCTGATTCCCGAAACCAATAACTACAAAGGCCTAGGGGAAAAATACACATGCAGTTGTAATCGTGCGAGTTTCTACTTTCGGATGCAACAGGAATTTCTCGAGTTCGTGAATCCGTTCGCGAGATATAGGAGTTCGAAGTTAAGGAATGGTTGAGAAACCATCAAAATTTTCGCTGGTCTGATACTCGAAACCAATAACTGGAATGGCCTAGGGGAAAAGTTCACACACCATTGTAATCGGGCGAGTTTCTACTTTCAGATGCAACAGGAATTTCTCGAGTTCGTCAAACCGTTCGCGAGATATGGGAGTTAGAATTTAAGGAATGTTTGAGAAACCATCAAAATTTTCGCAAGTCTGATTCCCGAAACCAATAACTACAAACGCCTAGGGGAAAAATACACATGCCGTTGTAATCGTGCGAGCTTCTACTTTCAGATGCAACAGGAATTTCTCGAGTTCGTCAATCCGTTCGCGAGATATGGGAGTTTGAAGTTAAGGAATGGTTGAGAAACCATCAAAATTTTCGCAAGTCTAATTCCCGAAACCAATAACTACAAAGGCCTAGGGGAAAAATACACATGCCGTTGTAATCGTGCGAGTTTCTACTTTCAGATGCAACAGGAATTTCTAAGAGTTCGTGAATCCGTTCGCGAGATATAGAAGTTCGAAGTTAAGGAATGGTTGAGAAACCATCAAAATTTTCGCAAGTCTGATACTCGAAACCAATAACTACTATGGCATAGGGCAAAAATACACACACCGTTGTAACCGGGCGAGTTTCTGCTTTCAGATGCAATAAGGATTTCTAGAGTTCGTACAGTTCGTTCGCGAGATATGGGAGTTTGAAGTTAAGATATGGTTGAGAAACCATAAAAATTTTCGCTGGTCTGATACTCGAAACCAATAACTGGAATGGCCAAGGGGAAAAGTACACACACCATTGTAATCGGGCGAGTTTCTACTTTCAGATGCAACAGGAATTTCTCGAGTTCGTCAATCCGTTCGCGAGATATGGGAGTTAGAATTTAAGGAATGGTTGAGAAACCTTCAAAATTTTCGCAAGTCTGATTCCCCAAACCAATAACTACAAAGGCCTAGGGGAAAAATACAAATGCAGTTGTAATCGTGCGAGTTTCTACTTTCAGATGCAACAGGAATTTCCCGAGTTCGTGAATCCGTTCGCGAGATATAGGAGTTCGAAGTTAAGGAATGGTTGAGAAACCATCAAAATTTTCGCAAGTCTGATACTCGAAACCAATAACTACTATGGCATGCGGCAAAAATACACACACCGTTGTGACCGGGCGAGTTTCTGCTTTCAGATGCAATAAGAATTTCTCGAGTTCGTCAGTTCGTTCGCGAGATATGGGAGTTTGAAGTTAAGATATGGTTGAGAAACCATCAAAATTTTCGCTGGTCTGATACTAGAAACCAATAACTGGAATGGCCTAGGGGAAAAGTACACACACCATTGTAATCGGGCGAGGTTCTACTTTCAGATGCAACAGCAATTTCTCGAGTTCGTCAATCCGTTCGCGAGATATGGGAGTTCGAAGTTAAGGAATGGTTGAGAAACCATCAAAATTTTCGCTGGTCTGATTCCCGAAACCAATAACTGGAATGGCCTAGGGGAAAAGTACACACACCATTGTAATCGGGCGAGTTTCTACTTTCAGATGCAACAGGAATTTCTCGAGTTCGTCAATCCGTTCGCGAGATATAGGAGTTAGAATTTAAGGAATGGTTGAGAAACCATCAAAATTTTCGCAAGTCTGATTCCCGAAACCAATAACTATAAAGGCCTAGGGGAAAAATACCAATGCCGTTGTAATCGTGCGAGTTTCTACTTTCAGATGCAACAGGAATTTCTCGAGTTCGTTAATCCGTTCGCGAGATATGGGAGTTCGAAGTTAAGGAATGGTTGAGAAACCATCAAAATTTTCGCTGGTCTGATTCCCGAAACCAATAACTGGAATGGCCTAGGGGAAAAGTACACACACCATTGTAATCGGGCGAGTTTCTACTTTCAGATGCAACAGGAATTTCTCGAGTTCGTCAATCCGTTCGCGAGATATAGGAGTTAGAATTTAAGGAATGGTTGAGAAACCATCAAAATTTTCGCAAGTCTGATTCCCGAAACCAATAACTATAAAGGCCTAGGGGAAAAATACCAATGCCGTTGTAATCGTGCGAGTTTCTACTTTCAGATGCAACAGGAATTTCTCGAGTTCGTTAATCCGTTCGCGAGATATGGGAGTTCGAAGTTAAGGAATGGTTGAGAAACCATCAAAATTTTCGCTGGTCTGATTCCCGAAACCAATAACTGGAATGGCCTAGGGGAAAAGTACACACACCATTGTAATCGGGCGAGTTTCTACTTTCAGATGCAACAGGAATTTCTCGAGTTCGTCAATCCGTTCGCGAGATATAGGAGTTAGAATTTAAGGAATGGTTGAGAAACCATCAAAATTTTCGCAACTCTGATACTCGAAACCAATAACTACTATGGCATAGGGCAAAAATACACATACCGTTGTAATCGGGCGTGTTTCTACTTTCAGATGCCACAAGAATTTCTCGAGTTCGTCAGATCGTTCGCGAGATATGGGAGTTTGAAGTTAAGGAATGGTTGAGAAACCATCAAAATTTTCGCATGTCTGATACTCGAAACCAATAACTACTATGGCCTAGGGCAAAAATACACATACCGTTGTAATCGGGCGAGTTTCTGCTTTCAGATGCAATAGGAATTTCTCGAGTTCGTCAATCCGTTCGCGTGATATGGGAGTTTGAAGTAAAGGAATGGTTGAGAAACCATCAAAATTTTCGCATGTCTGATACTCGAAACCGATAACTACAATGGCCTAGGGGAAAAATACACATACCGTTGTAATCGGGCGAGTTTCTGCTTTCAGATGCAATAGGAATTTCTCGAGTTCGTCAATCCGTTCGCGTGATATGGGAGTTTGAAGTAAAGGAATGGTTGAGAAACCATCAAAATTTTCGCATGTCTGATACTCGAAACCGATAACTACAATGGCCTAGGGGAAAAATACACATACCGTTGTAATCGGGCGAGTTTCTACTTTCAGATGAAACAGGAATTTCTCGAGTTCGTCAATCCGTTCGCGAGATATGGGAGTTTGTATATAAGGAATGGTTGAGAAACCATCAAAAATTTCGCTGGTCTGATACTCGAAACAAATAACTGGAATGGCCTAGGGGAAAAATACACATACCGTTGTAATCGTGCGAGTTTCTACTTTCAGATGCAACAGGAATTTCTGGAGATTGTGAATCCGTTCGCGAGATATGGGAGTTTGAAGTTAAGGAATGGTTGAGAAACCATCAAAATTTTCGCATGTCTGATACTCGAAACCAATAACTGGAATTGCCTAGGGGAAAAGTACACTTACCGCTGTATTCGGGCGAGTTTCTACTTTCAGATGCAACAGGAATTTCTCGAGTTCGTCAATCCGTTCGCGAGATATGGGAGTTTGAAGTTAAGGAATGGTTTAGAAACCATCAAAATTTTCGCTGGTCTGATACTCGAAACCAATAACTGGAGTGGCCTAGGGGAAAAGTACACACGCCACTGTAATCGGGCGTGTTTCTACTTTCAGATGCAACAGGAATTTCCCGAGATCGTCAATCCGTTCGCCAGATATGGGAGTTAGAAGTGAAGGAATGGTCGAGAAGCCATCAAAATTTTGGCAAGTCTGATTCCCGAAACCAATAACTACAAAGGCCTAGGGGAAAAATACACATGCAGTTGTAATCGTGCGAGTTTCTACTTTCGGATGCAACAGGAATTTCTCGAGTTCGTGAATCCGTTCGCGAGATATAGGAGTTCGAAGTTAAGGAATGGTTGAGAAACCATCAAAATTTTCGCTGGTCTGATACTCGAAACCAATAACTGGAATGGCCTAGGGGAAAAGTTCACACACCATTGTAATCGGGCGAGTTTCTACTTTCAGATGCAACAGGAATTTCTCGAGTTCGTCAATCCGTTCGCGAGATATGGGAGTTAGAATTTAAGGAATGTTTGAGAAACCATCAAAATTTTCGCAAGTCTGATTCCCGAAACCAATAACTACAAACGCCTAGGGGAAAAATACACATGCCGTTGTAATCGTGCGAGCTTCTACTTTCAGATGCAACAGGAATTTCTCGAGTTCGTCAATCCGTTCGCGAGATATGGGAGTTTGAAGTTAAGGAATGGTTGAGAAACCATCAAAATTTTCGCAAGTCTAATTCCCGAAACCAATAACTACAAAGGCCTAGGGGAAAAATACACATGCCGTTGTAATCGTGCGAGTTTCTACTTTCAGATGCAACTGGAATTTCTAAGAGTTCGTGAATCCGTTCGCGAGATATAGAAGTTCGAAGTTAAGGAATGGTTGAGAAACCATCAAAATTTTCGCAAGTCTGATACTCGAAACCAATAACTACTATGGCATAGGGCAAAAATACACACACCGTTGTAACCGGGCGAGTTTCTGCTTTCAGATGCAATAAGAATTTCTAGAGTTCGTACAGTTCGTTCGCGAGATATGGGAGTTTGAAGTTAAGATATGGTTGAGAAACCATAAAAATTTTCGCTGGTCTGATACTCGAAACCAATAACTGGAATGGCCAAGGGGAAAAGTACACACACCATTGTAATCGGGCGAGTTTCTACTTTCAGATGCAACAGGAATTTCTAAGAGTTCGTGAATCCGTTCGCGAGATATAGAAGTTCGAAGTTAAGGAATGGTTGAGAAACCATCAAAATTTTCGCAAGTCTGATACTCGAAACCAATAACTACTATGGCATAGGGCAAAAATACACACACCGTTGTAACCGGGCGAGTTTCTGCTTTCAGATGCAATAAGAATTTCTAGAGTTCGTACAGTTCGTTCGCGAGATATGGGAGTTTGAAGTTAAGATATGGTTGAGAAACCATAAAAATTTTCGCTGGTCTGATACTCGAAACCAATAACTGGAATGGCCAAGGGGAAAAGTACACACACCATTGTAATCGGGCGAGTTTCTACTTTCAGATGCAACAGGAATTTCTCGAGTTCGTCAATCCGTTCGCGAGATATGAGAGTTAGAATTTAAGGAATGGTTGAGAAACCTTCAAAATTTTCGCAAGTCTGATTCCCCAAACCAATAACTACAAAGGCCTAGGGGAAAAATACAAATGCAGTTGTAATCGTGCGAGTTTTTACTTTCAGATGCAACAGGAATTTCCCGAGTTCGTGAATCCGTTCGCGAGATATAGGAGTTCGAAGTTAAGGAATGGTTGAGAAACCATCAAAATTTTCGCAAGTCTGATACTCGAAACCAATAACTACTATGGCATGCGGCAAAAATACACACACCGTTGTGACCGGGCGAGTTTCTGCTTTCAGATGCAATAAGAATTTCTCGAGTTCGTCAGTTCGTTCGCGAGATATGGGAGTTTGAAGTTAAGATATGGTTGAGAAACCATCAAAATTTTCGCTGGTCTGATACTAGAAACCAATTACTGGAATGGCCTAGGGGAAAAGTACACACACCATTGTAATCGGGCGAGTTTCTACTTTCAGATGCAACAGCAATTTCTCGAGTTCGTCAATCCGTTCGCGAGATATGGGAGTTCGAAGTTAAGGAATGGTTGAGAAACCATCAAAATTTTCGATGGTCTGATTCCCGAAACCAATAACTGGAATGGCCTAGGGGAAAAGTACACACACCATTGTAATCGGGCGAGTTTCTACTTTCAGATGCAACAGGAATTTCTCGAGTTCGTCAATCCGTTCGCGAGATATAGGAGTTAGAATTTAAGGAATGGTTGAGAAACCATCAAAATTTTCGCAAGTCTGATTCCCGAAACCAATAACTATAAAGGCCTAGGGGAAAAATACCCATGCCGTTGTAATCGTGCGAGTTTCTACTTTCAGATGCAACAGGAATTTCTCGAGTTCGTTAATCCGTTCGCGAGATATGGGAGTTCGAAGTTAAGGAATGGTTGAGAAACCATCAAAATTTTCGCTGGTCTGATTCCCGAAACCAATAACTGGAATGGCCTAGGGGAAAAGTACACACACCATTGTAATCGGGCGTGTTTCTACTTTCAGATGCAACAGGAATTTCTCGAGTTCGTCAATCCGTTCGCGAGATATAGGAGTTAGAATTTAAGGAATGGTTGAGAAACCATCAAAATTTTCGCAATTCTGATTCCCGAAACCAATAACTATAAAGGCCTAGGGGAAAAATACCCATGCCGTTGTAATCGTGCGAGTTTCTACTTTCAGATGCAACAGGAATTTCTCGAGTTCGTGAATCCGTTCGCGAGATATAGGAGTTCGAAGTTAAGGAATGGTTGAGAAACCATCAAAATTTTCGCAAGTCTGATACTCGAAACCAATAACTACTATGGCATAGGGCAAAAATACACACACCGTTGTAACCGGGCGAGTTTCTGCTTTCAGATGCAATAAGAATTTCTAGAGTTCGTGCATTTCGTTCGCGAGATATGGGAGTTTGAAGTTAAGATATGGTTGAGAAACCATAAAAATTTTCGCTGGTCTGATACTCGAAACCAATAACTGGAATGGCCAAGGGGAAAAGTACACACACCATTGTAATCGGGCGAGTTTCTACTTTCAGATGCAACAGGAATTTCTCGAGTTCGTCAATCCGTTCGCGAGATATGGGAGTTAGAATTTAAGGAATGGTTGAGAAACCTTCAAAATTTTCGCAAGTCTGATTCCCGAAACCAATAACTACAAAGGCCTAGGGGAAAAATACAAATGCAGTTGTAATCGTGCGAGTTTCTACTTTCAGATGCAACAGGAATTTCCCGAGTTCGTGAATCCGTTCGCGAGATATAGGAGTTCGAAGTTAAGGAATGGTTGAGAAACCATCAAAATTTTCGCAAGTCTGATACTCGAAACCAATAACTACTATGGCATACGGCAAAAATACACACACCGTTGTAACCGGGCGAGTTTCTGCTTTCAGATGCAATAAGAATTTCTCGAGTTCGTCAGTTCGTTCGCGAGATATGGGAGTTTGAAGTTAAGATATGGTTGAGAAACCATCAAAATTTTCGCTGGTCTGATACTAGAAACCAATAACTGGAATGGCCTAGGGGAAAAGTACACACACCATTGTAATCGGGCGAGTTTCTACTTTCAGATGCAACAGCAATTTCTCGAGTTCGTTAATCCGTTCGCGATATATAGGAGTTAGAATTTAAGGAATGGTTGAGAAACCATCAAAATTTTCGCAAGTCTGATTCCCGAAACCAATAACTATAAAGGCCTAGGGGAAAAATACTCATGCCGTTGTAATCGTGCGAGTTTCTACTTTCAGATGCAACAGGAATTTCTCGAGTTCGTCAATCCGTTCGCGAGATATGGGAGTTCGAAGTTAAGGAATGTTTGAGAAACCATCAAAATTTTCGCTGGTCTGATTCCCGAAACCAATAACTGGAATGGCCTAGGGGAAAAGTACACACACCATTGTAATCGGGCGAGTTTCTACTTTCAGATGCAACAGGAATTTCTCGAGTTCGTCAATCCGTTCGCGAGATATAGGAGTTAGAATTTAAGGAATGGTTGAGAAACCATCAAAATTTTCGCAAGTCTGATTCCCGAAACCAATAACTATAAAGGCCTAGGGGAAAAATACCCATGCCGTTGTAATCGTGCGAGTTTCTACTTTCAGATGCAACAGGAATTTCTCGAGTTCGTGAATCCGTTCGCGAGATATAGGAGTTCGAAGTTAAGGAATGGTTGAGAAACCATCAAAATTTTCGCAAGTCTGATACTCGAAACCAATAACTACTATGGCATAGGGCAAAAATACACACACCGTTGTAACCGGGCGAGTTTCTGCTTTCAGATGCAATAAGAATTTCTAGAGTTCGTACATTTCGTTCGCGAGATATGGGAGTTTGAAGTTAAGATATGGTTGAGAAACCATAAAAATTTTCGCTGGTCTGATACTCGAAACCAATAACTGGAATGGCCAAGGGGAAAAGTACACACACCATTGTAATCGGGCGAGTTTCTACTTTCAGATGCAACAGGAATTTCTCGAGTTCGTCAATCCGTTCGCGAGATATGGGAGTTAGAATTTAAGGAATGGTTGAGAAACCTTCAAAATTTTCGCAAGTCTGATTCCCGAAACCAATAACTACAAAGGCCTAGGGGAAAAATACAAATGCAGTTGTAATCGTGCGAGTTTCTACTTTCAGATGCAACAGGAATTTCCCGAGTTCGTGAATCCGTTCGCGAGATATAGGAGTTCGAAGTTAAGGAATGGTTGAGAAACCATCAAAATTTTCGCAAGTCTGATACTCGAAACCAATAACTACTATGGCATACGGCAAAAATACACACACCGTTGTAACCGGGCGAGTTTCTGCTTTCAGATGCAATAAGAATTTCTCGAGTTCGTCAGTTCGTTCGCGAGATATGGGAGTTTGAAGTTAAGATATGGTTGAGAAACCATCAAAATTTTCGCTGGTCTGATACTAGAAACCAATAACTGGAATGGCCTAGGGGAAAAGTACACACACCATTGTAATCGGGCGAGTTTCTACTTTCAGATGCAACAGCAATTTCTCGAGTTCGTCAATCCGTTCGCGAGATATGGGAGTTCGAAGTTAAGGAATGGTTGAGAAACCATCAAAATTTTCGCTGGTCTGATTTCCGAAACCAATAACTGGAATGGCCTAGGGGAAAAGTACACACACCATTGTAATCGGGCGAGTTTCTACTTTCAGATGCAACAGGAATTTCTCGAGTTCGTTAATCCGTTCGCGAGATATAGGAGTTAGAATTTAAGGAATGGTTGAGAAACCATCAAAATTTTCGCAAGTCTGATTCCCGAAACCAATAACTATAAAGGCCTAGGGGAAAAATACTCATGCCGTTGTAATCGTGCGAGTTTCTACTTTCAGATGCAACAGGAATTTCTCGAGTTCGTCAATCCGTTCGCGAGATATGGGAGTTCGAAGTTAAGGAATGGTTGAGAAACCATCAAAATTTTCGCTGGTCTGATTCCCGAAACCAATAACTGGAATGGCCTAGGGGAAAAGTACACACACCATTGTAATCGTGCGAGTTTCTACTTTCAGATGCAACAGGAATTTCTCGAGTTCGTCAATCCGTTCGCGAGATATAGGAGTTAGAATTTAAGGAATGGTTGAGAAACCATCAAAATTTTCGCAAGTCTGATTCCCGAAACCAATAACTATAAAGGCCTAGGGGAAAAATACCCATGCCGTTGTAATCGTGCGAGTTTCTACTTTCAGATGCAACAGGAATTTCTCGAGTTCGTGAATCCGTTCGCGAGATATAGGAGTTCGAAGTTAAGGAATGGTTGAGAAACCATCAAAATTTTCGCAAGTCTGATACTCGAAACCAATAACTACTATGGCATAGGGCAAAAATACACACACCGTTGTAACCGGGCGAGTTTCTGCTTTCAGATGCAATAAGAATTTCTAGAGTTCGTACATTTCGTTCGCGAGATATGGGAGTTTGAAGTTAAGATATGGTTGAGAAACCATAAAAATTTTCGCTGGTCTGATACTCGAAACCAATAACTGGAATGGCCAAGGGGAAAAGTACACACACCATTGTAATCGGGCGAGTTTCTACTTTCAGATGCAACAGGAATTTCTCGAGTTCGTCAATCCGTTCGCGAGATATGGGAGTTAGAATTTAAGGAATGGTTGAGAAACCTTCAAAATTTTCGCAAGTCTGATTCCCGAAACCAATAACTACAAAGGCCAAGGGGAAAAATACAAATGCAGTTGTAATCGTGCGAGTTTCTACTTTCAGATGCAACAGGAATTTCCCGAGTTCGTGAATTCGTTCGCGAGATATAGGAGTTCGAAGTTAAGGAATGGTTGAGAAACCATCAAAATTTTCCCAAGTCTGATACTCGAAACCAATAACTACTATGGCATACGGCAAAAATACACACACCGTTGTAACCGGCCGAGTTTCTGCTTTCAGATGCAATAAGAATTTCTCGAGTTCGCCAGTTCGTTCGCGAGATATGGGAGTTTGAAGTTAAGATATGGTTGAGAAACCATCAAAATTTTCGCTGGTCTGATACTAGAAACCAATAACTGGAATGGCCTAGGGGAAAAGTACACACACCATTGTAATCGGGCGAGTTTCTACTTTCAGATGCAACAGCAATTTCTCGAGTTCGTCAATCCGTTCGCGAGATATGGGAGTTCGAAGTTAAGGAATGGTTGAGAAACCATCAAAATTTTCGCTAGTCTGATTCCCGAAACCAATAACTGGAATGGCCTAGGGGAAAAGTACACATGCCTTTATAATCGTGCGAGTTTCTACTTTCAGATGCAACAGGAATTTCTCGAGTTCATTAATCCGTTCGCGAGATATAGGAGTTAGAATTTAAGGAATGGTTGAGAAACCATCAAAATTTTCGCAAGTCTGATTCCCGAAACCAATAACTATAAAGGCCTAGGGGAAAAATACTCATGCCGTTGTAATCGTGCGTGTTTCTACTTTCAGATGCAACAGGAATTTCTCGAGTTCGTCAATCCGTTCGCGAGATATGGGAGTTCGAAGTTGAGGAATGGTTGAGAAACCATCAAAATTTTCGCTGGTCTGATTCCCGAAACCAATAACTGGAATGGCCTAGGGGAAAAGTACACACACCATTGTAATCGGGCGAGTTTCTACTTTCAGATGCAACAGGAATTTCTCGAGTTCGTCAATCCGTTCGCGAGATATAGGAGTTAGAATTTAAGGAATGGTTGAGAAACCATCAAAATTTTCGCAAGTCTGATTCCCGAAAACAATAACTATAAAGGCCTAGGGGAAAAATACCCATGCCGTTGTAATCGTGCGAGTTTCTACTTTCAGATGCAACAGGAATTTCTCGAGTTCGTGAATCCGTTCGCGAGATATAGGAGTTCGAAGTTAAGGTATGGTTGAGAAACCATCAAAATTTTCGCAAGTCTGATACTCGAAACCAATAACTACTATGGCATAGGGCAAAAATACACACACCGTTGTAACCGGGCGAGTTTCTGCTTTCAGATGCAATAAGAATTTCTCGAGTTCGTCAGTTCGTTCACGAGATATGGGAGTTTGAAGTTAAGATATGGTTGAGAAACCATCAAAATTTTCGCTGGTCTGATACTAGAAACCAATAACTGGAATGGCCTAGGGGAAAAGTACACACACCATTGTAATCGGGCGAGTTTCTACTTTCAGATGCAACAGCAATATCTCAAGTTCGTCAATCCGTTCGCGAGATATGGGAGTTAGAATTTAAGGAATGGTTGAGAAACCATCAAAATTTTCGCAAGCCTGATTCCCGAAACCAATAACTACAAAGGCCAAGGGGAAAAATACACATGCCGTTGTAATCGTGCGAGTTTCTACTTTCAGATGCAACAGGAATTTCTCGAGTTCGTGAATCCGTTCGCGAGATATGGGAGTTTGAAGTTAAGGAACGCTTGAGCAACCATCAAAATTTTCGCAAGTCTGTTACTCGAAACCAGTAACTACTATGGCCTAGGGGAAAAGAACACACACCATTGTAATCGGGCGTGTTTCTACTTTCAGATGCAACAGGAATTTCTCGAGATCATCAATCCGTTCCCGAGATATGGGAGTTTGAAATTAAGGAATGGTTGAGAAACCATCAAAATTTTCGCAAGTCTGATTCCCGAAACCAATAACTACAAAGGCCTAGGGGAAAAATACACACGCCTTTATAATCGTGCGAGTTTCTACTTTCAGATGCAACAGGAATTTCTCGAGTTCGTGAATCCGTTCGCGAGGTATGGGAGTTTGAACTTAAGGAATGGTTGAGAATCCATCAAAATTTTCGCAAGTCTGATACTCGAAACCAATAACTACTATGGACTAGGGCTAAAATACACACACCACTGTAATCGGGCGAGTTTCTACTTTCAGATGCAACAGGAATTTCTCGAGATCGTCAACCCGTTCGCCAGATATGGGAGTTTGAAGTTAAGGAATGGTTGAGAAACCATCAAAATTTTCGCTGGTCTGATACTCGAAAACAATAACTGGAATGGCCTTGTGGAAAAGTACACACACCACTGCAATCGGGTGTGTTTCTGCTTTCAGATGCAACAGGAATTTCTCGAGATCGTCGATCCGTTCGCGAGATATGGGAGTTTGAAATTAAGGAATGGTTGAGAAACCATCAAAATTTTCGCAAGTCTGATTCCCGAAACCAATAACTACAAAGACCTAGGGGAAAAATACACATTCCTTTGTAATCGTGCGAGTCTCTACTTTCGGATGCAACAGGAATTTCTCGAGTTCGTGAATCCGTTCGCGAGATATGGGAGTTTGAAGTTAAGGAACGCTTGAGCACCCATCAAAATTTTCGCAAGTCTGTTACTCGAAACCAGTAACTACTATGGCCTAGGGGAAAAGAACACACACCATTGTAATCGGGCGTGTTTCTACTTTCAGTTGCAACAGGAATTTCTCGAGATCACCAATCCGTTCCCGAGATATGGGAGATTGAAATTACGGAATGGTTGAGAAACCATCGAAATGTTCGCAAGTCTGATACACGAAACCAATAACTACTTTGGCCTAGGGGAAAAGTACACACACCATTGTAATCGGGCGAGTTTCTACTTTCAGATGCAACAGGAATTTCTCGTGTTCGTCAATCCGTTCGCGAGGTATGGGAGTTTGAAGTTAAGGAATGGTTGAGAAACCATCAAAATTTTCGCATCTCTGATACTCGAAACCAATAACTACTATGGCCAAGGGCAAAAATACACATACCGTTGTAATCGGGCGAGTCTCTGCTTTCAGATGCAACAGGAATTTCTCGAGTTCGTCAATCCGTTCGCGAGGTATGGGAGTTTGAAGTTAAGAAACGTTTGAGAAACCATCAAAATTTTCGCAAGTCTAATACTCGAAACCAATAACTACTATGGACTAGGGCTAAAATACACACACCGCTGTAATCGGGCGAGTTTCTGCTTTCAGGTGCAACAAGAATTTCTCGAGGTCGTCAATTTGTTCGCGAGATATGGGAGTTTGAAGTTAAGGAATGGTTAAGAATCCAACAAAATTTTCGCAAGTCTGATACTCGAAACCAATAACTACTATGGCCTAGGGGAAAAGTACACACACCATTGTAATCGGGCGAGTTTCTACTTTCAGATGCAACAGGAATTTCTCGAGTTCGTCAATCCGTTCGTGAGATATGGGAGTTTGATGCTAAGGAATGCTTAAGAATCCAACAAAATTTTCGCAAGTCTGATACTCGAAACCAAGAACTACTATGGCCTAGGGGAAAAGTACACACACCACTGTAATCGGGCGAGCTTCTACTTTCAGATGCAACAGGAATTTCTCGAGATCGTCAATCCGTTCGCCAGATATGGGAGTTTGAAGTTAAGGAATGGTTGAGAAACCATCAAAATTTTCGCTGGTCTGATACTCGAAACCAATAACTGGAATGGCCTAGGGGAAAAGTACACACACCACTGCAATCGGGTGTGTTTCTGCTTTCAGATGCAACAGGAATTTCTCGAGATCGTCGATCCGTTCGCGAGATATGGGAGTTTGAAATTAAGGAATGGTTGAGAAACCATCAAAATTTTCGCAAGTCTGATTCCCGAAACCAATAACTACAAAGGCCTAGGGGAAAAATACACATGCCGTTGTAATCGTGCGAGTCTCTACTTTCGGATGCAACAGGAATTTCTCGAGTTCGTGAATCCGTTCGCGAGACATGGGAGTTTGAAGTTAAGGAACGCTTGAGCAACCATCAAAATTTTCGCAAGTCTGTTACTCGAAACCAGTAACTACTATGGCCTAGGGGAAAAGAACACACACCATTGTAATCGGGCGTGTTTCTACTTTCAGATGCAATAGGAATTTCTCGAGGTCATCAATCCGTTCCCGAGATATGGGAGTTTGAAATTAAGGAATGGTTGAGAAACCATCAAAATTTTCGCAAGTCTGATTCCCGAAACCAATAACTACAAAGGCCTAGGGGAAAAATACACATGCCTTTGTAATCGTGCGAGTTTCTACTTTCAGATGCAACAGGAATTTCTCGAGTTCGTCAATCCGTTCGCGAGATATGGGAGTTTGAAGTTAAGGAATGGTTGAGAAACCATCAAAATTTTCGCATGTCTGATACTCGAAACCAATAACTACTATGGCCAAGGGCAAAAATACATATACCGTTGTAATCGGGCGAGTCTCTGCTTTCAGATGCAACAGGAATTTCTCGAGTTCGTCAATCCGTTCGCGAGATATGGGAGTTTGAAGTTAAGAAACGTTTGAGAATCCATCAAAATTTTCGCAAGTCTGATACTCGAAACCAATAACTACTATGGCCAGGGGCAAAAATACACATACCGTTGTACTCGGGCGAGTCTCTGCATTCAGATGCAACAGGAATTTCTCGAGTTCGTCAATCCGTTCGCGAGATATGGGAGTTTGAAGTTAAGAAACGTTTGAGAATCCATCAAAATTTTCGCAAGTCTGATACTCGAAACCAATAACTACTATGGCCAGGGGCAAAAATACACATACCGTTGTACTCGGGCGAGTCTCTGCATTCAGATGCAACAGGAATTTCTCGAGTTCGTCAATCCGTTCGCGAGATATGGGAGTTTGAAGTTAAGAAACGTTTGAGAAACCATCAAAATTTTCGCAAGTCTAATACTCGAAACCAATAACTACTATGGCCTAGGGGAAAAGTACACACACCATTGTAATCGAGCGAGTTTCTACTTCAGATGCAACAGGAATTTCTCGAGTTCGTCAATCCGTTCGCGAGATATGAGAGTTTCAAGTTATGGAACGTTTGAGAAACCATCAAAATTTTCGCAAGTCTGATACTCGAAACCAATAAATACTATGGCCTAGGGGAAAAGTACACACTCCACTGTAATCGGGCGAGTTTCTACTTTCATGTGCAACAGGAATTTCGCGAGTTCGTCAATCCGTTCGCGAGATATGGGAGTTTGAAGTTAAGGAACGCCTGAGCAACCATAAAAATTTTCGCAAGTCTGATACTCGATACTAATAACTACTATGGCCTAGGGCAAAAAAATACTTACCGTTGTAATCGGGCGAGTCTCTGCTTTCAGATGCCACAGGAATTTCTCGAGTTGGTCAGTCCGTTCGCGAGATATGGGAGTTTGAAGTTAAGGAGTGGTTGAGGATCCATCAAAATTTTCGCAAGTCTGATACTCGAAAGCAATAACTACTATGGCCTAGGGGAAAAGTACACACACCATTGTAATCGGGCTAGTTTCTCCTTTCAGATGCAACAGGAATTTCTCGAGTTCGTCAATCCGTTCGCGAGATATGGGAGTTTGAAGTTAAGGAATGGTTGAGAAACCACCAAAATTTTCGCTGATTTGATACTCGAATCCAATAACTGGAATGGCCTAGGGGAAAAGTACACATAGCGTTGAAATCGGGCGAGTTTCTGCTTTCAGATGCAATAGGAATTTCTCGAGCTCGTCAATCCGTTCGCGAGACATGGGAGTTTGATGTTAAGGAATGGTTGAGAAACCATCAAAATTTTCGCATCTCTGATTCCCGAAACCAATAACTACAAAGGCCTAGGGGAAAAGTACACATACTGTTGAAATCGGGCGAGTTTCTGCTTTCAAATGCAATAGGAATTTCTCGTGTTCGTCAATCCGTTCGCGAGATATGGCAGTTTGAAGTTAAGGAATGGTTGAGAAACCATCAATATTTTCGCATGTCTGATACTCGAAACGAATAACTACTATGGCCTAGGGCAAAAATACACATACCGTTGTAATCGGGCGAGTCTCTTCTTTCAGATGCAACAGGAATTTCCCGAGTCCGTCAATCCGTTCGCGAGATATGGGAGTTTGAAGTTAAGGAATGGTTGAGAATCCATCAAAATTTTCGCAAGTCTGATACTCAAAACCAATAACTACTATGGCCTACGGGAGAAGTACACACACCATTGTAATCGGGCTAGTTTCTCCTTTCAGATGCAACAGGAATTTCTCGAGTTCGTCAATCCGTTCGCGAGATATGGGAGTTTGAAGTTAAGGAATGGTTGAGAAACCACCAAAATTTTCGCTGATTTGATACTCGAATCCAATAACTGGAATGTCCTAGGGGAAAAGTACACATAGCGTTGAAATCGGGCGAGTTTCTGCTTTCAGATGCAATAGGAATTTCTCGAGCTCGTCAATCCGTTCGCGAGACATGGGAGTTTGATGTTAAGGAATGGTTGAGAAACCATCAAAATTTTCGCATCTCTGATTCCCGAAACCAATAACTACAAAGGCCTAGGGGAAAAGTACACATACCGTTGAAATCGGGCGAGTTTCTGCTTTCAAATGCAATAGGAATTTCTCGTGTTCGTCAATCCGTTCGCGAGATATGGCAGTTTGAAGTTAAGGAATGGTTGAGAAACCATCAATATTTTCGCAAGTCTGATTCCCGAATCCAATAACTACAAAGGCCTAGGGAAAAAAAACACATACCATTGTAATCGGGCGAGTTTCTACTTTCAGATGCAACAGGAATTTCTCGAGTTAGTCAGTCCGTTCGGGAGATATGGCAGTTTGAAGTTAAGGAATGGTTGAGAAACCATCAATATTTTCGCAAGTCTGATTCCCGAATCCAATAACTACAAAGGCCTAGGGGAAAAGTACACATAGCGTTGAAATCGGGCGAGTTTTTGCTTTCAGATGCAATAGGAATTTCTCGAGTTCGTCAATCCGTTCGCGAGATATGGGAGTTTGATGTTAAGGAATGGTTCAGAAACCATCAAAATTTTCGCATCTCTGATTCCCGAAACCAATAACTACAAAGGCCTAGGGGAAAAGTACACATACCGTTGAAATCGGGCGAGTTTCTGCTTTCAGATGAAAGAGAAATTTCTCGAGTTCGTCAATTCGTTCGTGAGATATGGGAGTTTGAAGTTAAGGAATGGTTGAGCAACCATCAAAATTTTCGCAAGTCTGAATCCCGACACCCATAACTACAAAGGCCTGGGGGAAAAATACACATACCGTTGTAATCGTGCGAGTTTCTACTTTCAGATGGAACAGGAATTTCTCGAGTTCGTCAATCCGTTCGCGAGATATGGCAGTTTGAAGTTAAGGAATGGTTGAGAAACCATCAATATTTTCGCATGTCTGATACTCGAAACCAATAACTACTATGGCCTAGGGCAAAAATACACATACCGTTGTAATCGGGCGAGTTTCTGCTTTCAGATGAAAGAGAAATTTCTCGAGTTCGTCAATTCGTTCGTGAGATATGGGAGTTTGAAGTTAAGGAATGGTTGAGCAACCATCAAAATTTTCGCAAGTCTGATTCCCGACACCCATAACTACAAAGGCCTAGGGGAAAAATACACATACCGTTGTAATCGTGCGAGTTTCTACTTTCAGATGCAACAGGAATTTCTCGAGTTCGTCAATCCGTTCGCGAGATATGGGAGTTAGAAGTTAAGGAATGGTTGAGAAACCATCCAAATTTTCGCACGTCTGATTCACGAAACCAATAACTACAATGGCCTAGGGGAAAAATAGACATACCGTTGTAATCGGGCGAGTTTCTACTTTCAGATGCAACAGGAATTTCTCGAGTTCGTCAGTCCGCTCGCGAGATATGGGAGTTTGAAGTTAAGGAATGGTCGAGAAACCATCAAAATTTTCTCTGGTCTGATACTCGAAACCAATAACTGGAATGGCCTAGGGCAAAAGTACACACACCATTGTAATCGGGCGAGTTTCTACTTTCAGATGGAACAGCAATTTCTCGAGTTCGTCAATCCGGCCGCGAGATATGGGAGTTTGAAATTAAGGAATGGTTGATATACCATCAAAATTTTCGCAAGTCTGATACTCGAAAACAATAACTACAAAGGCCTAGGGGAAAAATACACACACCGTTGTGATCGGGCGAGTTTCTACTTTCAGATGGAACGGCAATTTCTCGAGTTCGTCAATCCGGTCGCGAGATATGGGAGTTAGAAGTTAAGGAATGGTTGAGAAACCATCCAAATTTTCGCACGTCTGATTCACGAAACCAATAACTACAATGGCCTAGGGGAAAAATAGACATACCGTTGTAATCGGGCGAGTTTCTACTTTCAGATGGAACAGCAATTTCTCGAGTTCGTCAATCCGTTCGCGAGATATGGGAGTTTGAAGTTAAGGAATGGTTGAGAAACCATCAAAATTTTCTCTGGTCTGATACTCGAAACCAATAACTGGAATGGCCTAACGGAAAAGTACACACACCATTGTAATCGGGCGACTTTCTACTTTCAGATGCAACAGGAATTTCTCGAGTTCGTCAGTCCGCTCGCGAGATATGGGAGTTTGAAGTTAAGGAATGGTCGAGAAACCATCAAAATTTTCTCTGGTCTGATACTCGAAACCAATAACTGGAATGGCCTAGGGCAAAAGTACACACACCATTGTAATCGGGCGAGTTTCTACTTTCAGATGGAACAGCAATTTCTCGAGTTCGTCAATCCGGCCGCGAGATATGGGAGTTTGAAATTAAGGAATGGTTGATATACCATCAAAATTTTCGCAAGTCTGATACTCGAAAACAATAACTACAAAGGCCTAGGGGAAAAATACACACACCGTTGTGATCGGGCGAGTTTCTACTTTCAGATGGAACGGCAATTTCTCGAGTTCGTCAATCCGGTCGCGAGATATGGGAGTTCGAAATTAAGGAGTGGTTGAGAAACCATCAAAATTTTCGCAAGTCTGATACTCGAAAACAATAACTACTATGGCCCAGGGCAAAAATACACATACCGCTGCAATCGGGCGAGTTTCTACTTTCAGATGCAACAGGAATTTCTCGAGTACGTCAATCCGTTCGCGAGATATGGGAGTTTGAAGTTAAGAAACGTTTGAGAAACCATCAAAATTTTCGCAAGTCTAATACTCGAAACCAATAACTACTCTGGACTAGGGCAAAAATACACACACCGCTCTAATCGGGCGAGTTCCTGCTTTCAGATGCAACAAGAATTTCTCGAGGTCGTCAATTTGTTCGCGAGATATGGGAGTTTGAAGTTAAGGAATGGTTAAGAATCCAACAAAATTTTCGCAAGTCTGATACTCGATACCAATAACTACTATGGCCTAGGGCAAAAAAACACTTACCGTTGTAATCGGGCGAGTCTCTGCTTTCAGATGCCACAGGAATTTCTCGAGTTCGTCAGTCCGTTCGCGAGATATGGGAGTTTGAGGTTAAGGAGTGGTTGAGTATCCATCAAAATTTTCGCAAGTCTGATACTCGAAAGCAATAACTACTATGGCCTAGGGGAAAAGTACACACACCATTGTAATCGGGCGTGTTTCTACTTTCAGATGCAACAGGAATTTCTAGAGTTCGTCAATCCGTTCGCGAGATATGGGAGTTTGAAGTTAAGGAATGTTTGAGAAACCATCAAAATTTTCGCAAGTCTGATTCCCGAAACCAATAACCACAAAGGCCTAGGGAAAAAATACACATACCATTGTAATCGGGCGAGTCTCTACTTTCAGATGCAACAGGAATTTCTCGAGTTAGTCAGTCCGTTCGGGAGATATGGGAATTTGAAGTTAAGGAACGTTTGAGAGACCATCAAAATTTACGCAAGTCTGATACTCGAAACCAATAACTACTATGGACTAGGGCAAAAATACACATACCGTTGTAATGGGGCGAGTCTCTTCTTTCAGATGCAACAGGAATTTCCCGAGTTCGTCAATCCGTTCGCGAGATATGGGAGTTTGAATTTAAGGAATGGTTGAGAATCCATCAAAATTTTCGCAAGTCTGATACTCAAAACCAATAACTACTATGGCCTACGGGAGAAGTACACACACCATTGTAATCGGGCTAGTTTCTCCTTTCAGATGCAACAGGAATTTCTCGAGTTCGTCAATCCGTTCGCGAGATATGGGAGTTTGATGTTAAGGAATGGTTCAGAAACCATCAAAATTTTCGCATCTCTGATTCCCGAAACCAATAAGTACAAAGGCCTAGGGGAAAAGTACACATACCGTTGAAATCGGGCGAGTTTCTGCTTTCAGATGAAAGAGAAATTTCTCGAGTTCGTCAATTCGTTCGTGAGATATGGGAGTTTGAAGTTAAGGAATGGTTGAGCAACCATCAAAATTTTCGCAAGTCTGATTCCCGACACCCATAACTACAAAGGCCTGGGGGAAAAATACACATACCGTTGTAATCGTGCGAGTTTCTACTTTCAGATGCAACAGGAATTTCTCGAGTTCGTCAATCCGTTCGCGAGATATGGCAGTTTGAAGTTAACGAATGGTTGAGAAACCATCAATATTTTCGCATGTCTGATACTCGAAACCAATAACTACTATGGCCTAGGGCAAAAATACACATACCGTTGTAATCGGGCGAGTTTCTGCTTTCAGATGAACGAGAAATTTCTCGAGTTCGTCAATTCGTTCGTGAGATATGGGAGTTTGAAGTTAAGGAATGGTTGAGCAACCATCAAAATTTTCGCAAGTCTGATTCCCGACACCCATAACTACAAAGGCCTAGGGGAAAAGTACACATACCGTTGAAATCGGGCGAGCTTCTGCTTTCAAATGCAATAGGAATTTCTCGTGTTCGTCAATCCGTTCGCGAGATATGGCAGTTTGAAGTTAAGGAATGGTTGAGAAACCATCAAAATTTTCGCAAGTCTGATACTCGAAACCAATAACTACTATGGCCTAGGGCAAAAATACACATGCAGTTGTAATCGTGCGAGTTTCTACTATCAGATGCAACAGGAATTTCTCGAGTTCGTGAATCCGTTCGCGAGATATGGGAGTTTGAAGTTAAGGAATGGTTGAGAAACCACCAAAATTTTCGCTGATTTGATACTCGAATCCAATAACTGGAATGGCCTAGGGGAAAAGTACACATAGCGTTGAAATCGGGCGAGTTTCTGCTTTCAGATACAATAGGAATTTCTCGAGTTCGTCAATCCGTTCGCGAGACATGGGAGTTTGATGTTAAGGAATGGTTGAGAAACCATCAAAATTTTCGCATCTCTGATTCCCGAAACCAATAACTACAAAGGCCTAGGGGAAAAGTACACATACCGTTGAAATCGGGCGAGCTTCTGCTTTCAAATGCAATAGGAATTTCTCGTGTTCGTCAATCCGTTCGCGAGATATGGCAGTTTGAAGTTAAGGAATGGTTGAGAAACCATCAATATTTTCGCAAGTCTGATTCCCGAAACCAATAACTACAAAGGCCTAGGGAAAAAATACACATACCATTGTAATCGGGCGAGTTTCTACTTTCAGATGCAACAGGAATTTCTCGAGTTAGTCAGTCCGTTCGGGAGATATGGGAATTTGAAGTTAAGGAACGTTTGAGAAACCATCAAAATTTTCGCAAGTCTGATACTCGAAACCAATAACTACTATGGACTAGGGCAAAAATACACATACCGTTGTAATCGGGCGAGTCTCTTCTTTCAGATGCAACAGGAATTTCCCGAGTCCGTCAATCCGTTCGCGAGATATGGGAGTTTGAATTTAAGGAATGGTTGAGAATCCATCAAAATTTTCGCAAGTCTGATACTCAAAACCAATAACTACTATGGCCTACGGGAGAAGTACACACACCATTGTAATCGGGCTACTTTCTCCTTTCAGATGCAACAGGAATTTCTCGAGTTCGTCAATCCGTTCGCGAGATATGGGAGTTTGAAGTTAAGGAATGGTTGAGAAACCACCAAAATTTTCGCTGATTTGATACTCGAATCCAATAACTGGAATGGCCTAGGGGAAAAGTACACATAGCGTTGAAATCGGGCGAGTTTTTGCTTTTAGATGCAATAGGAATTTCTCGAGTTCGTCAATCCGTTCGCGAGATATGGGAGTTTGATGTTAAGGAATGGTTCAGAAACCATCAAAATTTTCGCATCTCTGATTCCCGAAACCAATAACTACAAAGGCCTAGGGGAAAAGTACACATACCGTTGAAATCGGGAGAGTTTCTGCTTTCAGATGAAAGAGAAATTTCTCGAGTTCGTCAATTCGTTCGTGAGATATGGGATTTTGAAGTTAAGGAATGGTTGAGCAACCATCAAAATTTTCGCAAGTCTGATTCCCGACACCCATAACTACAAAGGCCTGGGGGAAAAATACACATACCGTTGTAATCGTGCGAGTTTCTACTTTCAGATGCAACATGAATTTCTCGAGTTCGTCAATCCGTTCGCGAGATATGGCAGTTTGAAGTTAAGGAATGGTTGAGAAACCATCAATATTTTCGCATGTCTGATACTCGAAACCAATAACTACTATGGCCTAGGGCAAAAATACACATACCGTTGTAATCGGGCGAGTTTCTGCTTTCAGATGAAAGAGAAATTTCTCGAGTTCGTCAATTCGTTCGTGAGATATGGGAGTTTGAAGTTAAGGAATGGTTGATAAACCATCAAAATTTTCGCAAGTCTGATACTCGAAAACAATAACTACAAAGGCCTAGGGGAAAAATACACACACCGTTGTGATCGGGCGAGTTTCTACTTTCAGATGGAACGGCAATTTCTCGAGTTCGTCAATCCGGTCGCGAGATATGGGAGTTCGAAATTAAGGAGTGGTTGAGAAACCATCAAAATTTTCGCAAGTCTGATACTCGAAACCAATAACTACTATGGCCTAGGGCAAAAATACACATACCGTTGTAATCGTGCGAGTTTCTACTTTCAGATGCAACATGAATTTCTCGAGTTCGTCAATCCGTTCGCGAGATATGGCAGTTTGAAGTTAAGGAATGGTTGAGAAACCATCAATATTTTCGCATGTCTGATACTCGAAACCAATAACTACTATGGCCTAGGGCAAAAATACACATACCGTTGTAATCGGGCGAGTTTCTGCTTTCAGATGAAAGAGAAATTTCTCGAGTTCGTCAATTCGTTCGTGAGATATGGGAGTTTGAAGTTAAGGAATGGTTGATAAACCATCAAAATTTTCGCAAGTCTGATACTCGAAAACAATAACTACAAAGGCCTAGGGGAAAAATACACACACCGTTGTGATCGGGCGAGTTTCTACTTTCAGATGGAACGGCAATTTCTCGAGTTCGTCAATCCGGTCGCGAGATATGGGAGTTCGAAATTAAGGAGTGGTTGAGAAACCATCAAAATTTTCGCAAGTCTGATACTCGAAACCAATAACTACTATGGCCTAGGGCAAAAATACACATGCAGTTGTAATCGTGCGTGTTTCTACTATCAGATGCAACAGGAATTTCTCGAGTTCGTTAATCCGTTCGCGAGATATGGGAGTTAGAAGTTAAGGAATGGTTGAGAAACCATCCAAATTTTCGCACGTCTGATTCACGAAACCAATAACTACAATGGCCAAGGGGAAAAATAGACATACCGTTGTAATCGGGCGAGTTTCTACTTTCAGATGGAACAGCAATTTCTCGAGTGCGTCAATCCGTTCGCGAGATATTGGAGTTTGAAGTTAAGGAATGGTCGAGAAACCATCAAAATTTTCTCTGGTCTGATACTCGAAACCAATAACTGGAATGGCCTAGGGGGAAAGTACATCCACCACTGTAATCGGGCGAGTTTCTACTTTCAGATGGAACAGCAATTTCTCGAGTTCGTCAATCCGGTCGCGAGATATGGGAGTTTGAAATTAAGGAATAGTTGATAAACCATCAAAATTTTCACTGGTCTGATACTCGAAACCAATAACTGGAATGGCCTAGGGGAAAAGTAGACACACCACTGTAATCTATCGAGTTTCTACTTTCAGATGCAACAGGAATTTCTCGAGTTCGTCAATCCGTTCCCGAGATATGGGAGTTGGAAATTAAGGAATGGTTGAGAAACCATCAAAATTTTCGCAAGTCTGAATCCCGAAACCAATAACTACAAAGGCCTAGGGGAAAAATACACACACCGTTGTAATCGGGCGAGTTTCTACTTTCAGATGGAACAGCAATTTCTCGAGTTCGCCAATCCGTTCGCGAGATATGGGAGTTTGAAGTTAAGGAACGCTTGAGCAACCAACAAAATTTTCGCAAGTCTGATACTCGAAATCAATAACTACTATGGCCTAGGGGAAAAGTACACACACTATTGTAAGGGGGCGAGTTTCTACTTTCAGATGCAATAGGAATTTCTCGAGTTCGTCAATCCGTTCGCGAGATATGGCAGAGCAAAGTTAAAGAATGGTTGAGAAACCATCAAAATTTTCGCTGGTCTGATACTCGGAAACAATAACTGGATGGCCTAGGAGAAAAGTACACACACCATTGTAATGGGTCGAGTTTCTACTTTCAGATGCAACAGGAATATTTCGAGTTCGTCAATCCGTTCGCGAGATATGGGAGTTTGAAGTTAAGGAATGGTTGAGAAAACATCAAAATTTTCTCTGGTCTGATACTCGAAACCAATAACTGGAATGGCCTAACGGAAAAGTACACACACCATTGTAATCGGGCGACTTTCTACTTTCAGATGCAACAGGAATTTCTCGAGTTCGTCAATCCGCTCGCGAGATATGGGAGTTTGAAGTTAAGGAATGGTTGAGAAACCATCAAAATTTTCGCATGTCTGGTACTCGAAACCAATAACTACTATGGCCTAGGGCAAAAATAGACATACCGTTGTAATCGGGCGAGTTTCTGATTTCAGATGCAACAGGAATTTCTCGAGTTCGTCAATTCGTTCGCGAGATATGGGAGTTTGAAATTAAGGAATGGTTGAGCAACCATCAAAATTTTCGCAAGTCTGATTCCCGAAACCAGTAACTACAAAGGCCTAGGGGAAAAATACACATACCGTTGTAATCGGGCGAGTTTCTACTTTCAGATGCAATAGGAATTTCTCGAGTTCGTCAATCCGTTCGCGTGATATGGGGCTTTGAAGTTAAGGAATGGATGAGAAACCATCAAAATTTTCGCTGGTCTGATTCTCGAAACCAATAACTACAATGGCCTAGGGGAAAAATAGACATACCGTTGTAATCGGGCGAGTTTCTTCTTTCAGATGGAACAGCAATTTCTCGAGTTCGTCAATCCGTTCGCGAGATATGGGAGTTTGAAGTTAAGGAATGGTTGAGAAACCATCAAAATTTTCTCTGGTCTGATACTCGAAACCAATAACTGGAATGGCCTAACGGAAAAGTACACACACCATTGTAATCGGGCGACTTTCTACTTTCAGATGCAACAGGAATTTCTCGAGTTCGTCAATCCGCTCGCGAGATATGGGAGTTTGAAGTTAAGGAATGGTTGAGAAACCATCAAAATTTTCGCATGTCTGGTACTCGAAACCAATAACTGCTATGGCCTAGGGCAAAAATAGACATACCGTTGTAATCGGGCGAGTTTCTGATTTCAGATGCAACAGGAATTTCTCGAGTTCGTCAATTCGTTCGCGAGATATGGGAGTTTGAAGTTAAGGAACGGTTGAGAAACCATCAAAATTTTCGCATGTCTGATACTCGAAACCAATAACTACTGAGGCCTAGGGCAAAAATACACATACCGTTGTAATCGGGCGAGTTTCTGCTTTCAGATGCAATAAGAATTTCTCGAGTTCGTCAATTCCTTCGCGAGATATGGGAGTTTGAAGTTAAGGAATGGTTGAGCAACCATCAAAATTTTCGCAAGCCTGATTCCCGAAACCAATAACTACAAAGGCCTAGGGGAAGAATACACATACCGTTGTAATCGGGCGAGTTTCTACTTTCAGATGCAAGAGGAATTTCTCGTGTTCGTCAATCCGTTCGCGAGATATGGGAGTTTGAAGTTAAGGAATGGTTGAGAAACCATCAAAATTTTCGCAAGTCTGATTCCCGAAACCAATAACTACAAAGGCCTAGGGGAAAAATACACATACCGATGTAATCGGGCGAGATTCTACTTTCAGATGCAACAGGAATTTCTGGAGTTCGTCAATCCGTTCGCGAGATATAGTATGGGAGTTTGAAGTTAGGGAATGGGTGAGAAACCATCAAAATTTTCGCTGGTCTGATACTCGAAACCAATAACTGGAATGGCCTAGGGGAAAAGTACACATACCGTTGAAATCGGGCGAGTTCCTGCTGTCAGATGCAATAGGAATTTCTCGTGTTCGTCAATCCGTTCGCGAGATATGGGAGTTTGAAGTTAAGGAATGGTTGAGAAACCATCAAAATTTTCGCAAGTCTGATACTCGAAACCAATAACTACTATGGCCTAGGGCAAAAATACACATACCGTTGTAATCGGGCGAGTTTCTGCTTTCAGATGCAATAAGAATTTCTCGAGTTCGTCAATTCCTTCGCGAGATATGGGAGTTTGAAGTTAAGGAATGGTTGAGCAACCATCAAAATTTTCGCAAGCCTGTTTCCCGAAACCAATAACTACAAAGGCCTAGGGGAAGAATACACATACCGTTGTAATCGGGCGAGTTTCTACTTTCAGATGCAAGAGGAATTTCTCGAGTTCGTCAATCCGTTCGCGAGATATGGGAGTTTGAATTTAAGGAATGGTTGAGAAACCATCAAAATTTTTGCAAGTCTGATACTCGAAACCCATAACTACTATGAGTTAGGGGAAAAGTACACACACCATCGTAATCGGGCGAGTTTCTACTTTCAGATGCAAGAGGAATTTCTCGAGTTCGTCAATCCGTTCGCGAGATATGGGAGTTTGAAGTTAAGGAATGGTTGAGAAACCACCAAAATTTTCGCTGATTTGATACTCGAATCCAATAACTGGAATGGCCTAGGGGAAAAGTACACATAGCGTTGAAATCGGGCGAGTTTCTACTTTCAGATGCAATAGGAATTTCTCGAGTTCGTCAATTCGTTCGCGAGATATGGGAGTTTGAAGTTAAGGAATGGTTGAGCAACCATCAAAATTTTCGCAAGTCTGATTCCCGAAACCAATAACTACAGAGGCCTAGGGGAAAAATACACATACCGTTGTAATCGGGCGAGTTTCTACTTTCAGATGCAAGAGGAATTTCTCGAGTTCGTCAATCCGTTCGCGAAATATGGGAGTTTGAAGTTAAGGAATGGTTGAGAAACCATCAAAATTTTCGCAAGTCTGATACTCGAAACCAATAACTACTATGAGTTAGGGGAAAAGTACACACACCATCGTAATCGGGCGAGTTTCTACTTTCAGATGCAAGAGGAATTTCTCGAGTTCGTCAATCCGTTCGCGAGATATGGGAGATTGAAGTTAAGGAATGGTTGAGAAACCATCAAAATTTTCGCTGGTCTGATACTCGGAAACAATAACTGGATGGCCTAGGAGAAAAGTACACACACCATTGTAATGGGTCGAGTTTCTACTTTCAGATGCAACAGGAATATTTCGAGTTCGTCAATCCGTTCGCGAGATATGGGAGTTTGAAGTTAAGGAATGGTTGAGAAAACATCAAAATTTTCTCTGGTCTGATTCTCGAAACCAATAACTGGAATGGCCTAACGGAAAAGTACACACACCATTGTAATCGGGCGACTTTCTACTTTCAGATGCAACAGGAATTTCTCGAGTTCGTCAATCCGCTCGCGAGATATGGGAGTTTGAAGTTAAGGAATGGTTGAGAAACCATCAAAATTTTCGCATGTCTGGTACTCGAAACCAATAACTACTATGGCCTAGGGCAAAAATAGACATACCGTTGTAATCGGGCGAGTTTCTGATTTCAGATGCAACAGGAATTTCTCGAGTTCGTCAATTCGTTCGCGAGATATGGGAGTTTGAAATTAAGGAATGGTTGAGCAACCATCAAAATTTTCGCAAGTCTGATTCCCGAAACCAGTAACTACAAAGGCCTAGGGGAAAAATACACATACCGTTGTAATCGGGCGAGTTTCTACTTTCAGATGCAATAGGAATTTCTCGAGTTCGTCAATCCGTTCGCGTGATATGGGGCTTTGAAGTTAAGGAATGGATGAGAAACCATCAAAATTTTCGCTGGTCTGATTCTCGAAACCAATAACTACAATGGCCTAGGGGAAAAATAGACATACCGTTGTAATCGGGCGAGTTTCTTCTTTCAGATGGAACAGCAATTTCTCGAGTTCGTCAATCCGTTCGCGAGATATGGGAGTTTGAAGTTAAGGAATGGTTGAGAAACCATCAAAATTTTCTCTGGTCTGATACTCGAAACCAATAACTGGAATGGCCTAACGGAAAAGTACACACACCATTGTAATCGGGCGACTTTCTACTTTCAGATGCAACAGGAATTTCTCGAGTTCGTCAATCCGCTCGCGAGATATGGGAGTTTGAAGTTAAGGAATGGTTGAGAAACCATCAAAATTTTCGCATGTCTGGTACTCGAAACCAATAACTGCTATGGCCTAGGGCAAAAATAGACATACCGTTGTAATCGGGCGAGTTTCTGATTTCAGATGCAACAGGAATTTCTCGAGTTCGTCAATTCGTTCGCGAGATATGGGAGTTTGAAGTTAAGGAACGGTTGAGAAACCATCAAAATTTTCGCATGTCTGATACTCGAAACCAATAACTACTGAGGCCTAGGGCAAAAATACACATACCGTTGTAATCGGGCGAGTTTCTGCTTTCAGATGCAATAAGAATTTCTCGAGTTCGTCAATTCCTTCGCGAGATATGGGAGTTTGAAGTTAAGGAATGGTTGAGCAACCATCAAAATTTTCGAAAGCCTGATTCCCGAAACCAATAACTACAAAGGCCTAGGGGAAGAATACACATACCGTTGTAATCGGGCGAGTTTCTACTTTCAGATGCAAGAGGAATTTCTCGTGTTCGTCAATCCGTTCGCGAGATATGGGAGTTTGAAGTTAAGGAATGGTTGAGAAACCATCAAAATTTTCGCAAGTCTGATTCCCGAAACCAATAACTACAAAGGCCTAGGGGAAAAATACACATACCGATGTAATCGGGCGAGATTCTACTTTCAGATGCAACAGGAATTTCTGGAGTTCGTCAATCCGTTCGCGAGATATAGTATGGGAGTTTGAAGTTAGGGAATGGGTGAGAAACCATCAAAATTTTCGCTGGTCTGATACTCGAAACCAATAACTGGAATGGCCTAGGGGAAAAGTACACATACCGTTGAAATCGGGCGAGTTCCTGCTGTCAGATGCAATAGGAATTTCTCGTGTTCGTCAATCCGTTCGCGAGATATGGGAGTTTGAAGTTAAGGAATGGTTGAGAAACCATCAAAATTTTCGCAAGCCTGTTTCCCGAAACCAATAACTACAAAGGCCTAGGGGAAGAATACACATACCGTTGTAATCGGGCGAGTTTCTACTTTCAGATGCAAGAGGAATTTCTCGAGTTCGTCAATCCGTTCGCGAGATATGGGAGTTTGAATTTAAGGAATGGTTGAGAAACCATCAAAATTTTTGCAAGTCTGATACTCGAAACCCATAACTACTATGAGTTAGGGGAAAAGTACACACACCATCGTAATCGGGCGAGTTTCTACTTTCAGATGCAAGAGGAATTTCTCGAGTTCGTCAATCCGTTCGCGAGATATGGGAGTTTGAAGTTAAGGAATGGTTGAGAAACCACCAAAATTTTCGCTGATTAGATACTCGAATCCAATAACTGGAATGGCCTAGGGGAAAAGTACACATAGCGTTGAAATCGGGCGAGTTTCTACTTTCAGATGCAATAGGAATTTCTCGAGTTCGTCAATTCGTTCGCGAGATATGGGAGTTTGAAGTTAAGGAATGGTTGAGCAACCATCAAAATTTTCGCAAGTCTGATTCCCGAAACCAATAACTACAGAGGCCTAGGGGAAAAATACACATACCGTTGTAATCGGGCGAGTTTCTACTTTCAGATGCAAGAGGAATTTCTCGAGTTCGTCAATCCGTTCGCGAAATATGGGAGTTTGAAGTTAAGGAATGGTTGAGAAACCATCAAAATTTTCGCAAGTCTGATACTCGAAACCAATAACTACTATGAGTTAGGGGAAAAGTACACACACCATCGTAATCGGGCGAGTTTCTACTTTCAGATGCAAGAGGAATTTCTCGAGTTCGTCAATCCGTTCGCGAGATATGGGAGATTGAAGTTAAGGAATGGTTGAGAAACCATCGAAATTTTCGCATGTCTGATACTCGAAACCAATAACTACTATGGCCTAGGGCAAAAATACACACACCGCTGTAATCGGGCGAGTTTCTGCTTTCAGATGCAACAAGAATTTCGCGAGTTCGTCAATTCGTTCGCGAGATATGGGAGTTTGAAGTTAAGGAATGGTTGAGCAACCATCAAAATTTTCGCAAGTCTGATTCCCGAAACCAATAACTACAGATGCCAAGGGGAAAAATACACATACCGTTGTAATCGGGCGAGTTTCTACATTCAGATGCAATAAGAATTTCTCGAGTTCGTCAATCCGTTCGCGATATATGGGAGTTTGAAGTTAAGGAATGGTTGGGAAGCCATCAAAAATTTCGCTGGTCTGATTCTCGAAACCAATAACTGGAATGGCCTAGGGAAGAAGTACACACACAATTGTAATCGGGCGAGTTTCTACTTTCAGATGCAACAGGAATTTCTCGAGTTCGTCAATCCGTTCGCGAGATATGGGAGTTTGAAGTTAAGGAATGTTTGAGAAACCATCAAAATTTTCGCAAGTCTGATACTCGAAACCCATAACTACTATTGCCTAGGGGAAAAGTACACACACCATTGTAATCGGGCGAGTTTCTACTTTCAGATGCAAGAGGAATTTCTCGTGTTCGTCAATCCGATCGCGAGATATGGTTGTTTGAGGTTAAGGAATGGTTGAGAAACCATCAAAATTTTCGCAAGTCTAATACTCGAAACAAATAGCTACAAAGGCCTAGGGGAAAAATACACATACTGTTGTAATCGCGCGAGCTTCTGCTTTCAGATGAAACAGGAATTTCTCGAGTTCGTCAATCCGTTCGCGAGATATGGGAGTTTGAAGTTAAGGAATGGTTGAGCAACCATCAAAATTTTCGCAAGTCTGATTCCCGAAACCAATAACTACAAAGGCCTAGGGGAAAAGTACACATACCGTTGAAATCGGGCGAGTTTCTGCTTTCAGATGCAATAGGAATTTCTCGAGTTCGTCAATCCGTTCGCGAGATATGGGAGTTTGAAGTTAAGGAATGGTTGAGACACCATAAAAAATTTCGCAAGTCTGATACTGGAAACGAATAACTGGAATGGCCTAGGGGAAAAGTACACACACCATTGTAATCGGGCGAGTTTCTGCTTTCAGATGCAACAAGAATTTCTCGCGTTCGTCAATTCGTTCGCGAGATATGGGAGTTTGAAGTTAAGGAATGGTTGACAAACCATCAAAATTTTCGCAAGTCTGATACTCGAAACCAATAACTACTATGACCTAGGGCAAAAATACACATACCGCTGTAATCCGGCGAATTTCTGCTTTCAGATGCAAGAGGAATTTCTCGAGTTCGTCAATCCGTTCGCGAGATATGGGAGTTTGAAGTTAAGGAATGGTCGAGAAACCATCAAAATTTTCGCTGGTCTGATACTCGAAACCAATAACTGGAATGGCCTAGGGGAAAAGTACACACACCATTGTAATCGGGCGCGTTTCTACTTTCAGATGCAAGAGGAATTTCTCGTGTTCGTCAATCCGTTCGCGAGATATGGGAGTGTGAAGCTAAGGAATGGTTGAGAAACCATCAAAATTTTCGCAGGTCTAATACCCGAAACAAATAACTACAAAGGCCTAGGGGAAAAATACACATACTGTTGTAATCGCGCGAGTTTCTGCTTTCAGATGCAATAGGAATTTCTCGAGTTCGTCAATCCGTTCGCGTGATACGGGAGTTTGAAACTAAGGAATGGTTGAGAAACCATCAAAGTTTTCGCAAGTCTGATACTCGAAACCAATAACTACTATGGCCTAGGGCAAAAATACACATACCGTGTAATCGGGCGAGTTTCTGCTTTCAGGTGCAACAAGAATTTCTCGCGTTCGTCAATTCGTTCGCGAGATATGGGAGTTTGAAGTTAAGGAATGGTTGAGCAACCATAAAAATTTTCGCACGTGTGATACTCGAAACCAATAACTACAATGGCCTAGGGGAAAAATACACATACCGTTGTAATCGGGCGAATTTCTACTTTCAGATGAAACAGGAATTTCTCGAGTTCGTCCATCCGTTCGCGAGATATGGGAGTTTGAAGTTAAGGAATGGTTGAGACACCATCAAAATTTTCGCATGTCTGATACTCGAAACCAATAACTACTATGGCCTAGGGCAAAAATACACGTACCCTTGCAATTGGGCGAGTTTCTGCTTTCAGATGCAATAGGAATTTCTCGTGGTCGTCAATCCGTTCGCGAGATATGGGAGTTTGAAGTTAAGGAATGGTTGAGAAACCATCAAAATTTTCGCAAGTCTGATACTCGAAACAAATAACTACAAAGGCCTAGGGGAAAAATACACATACCGTTGTAATCGGGCGAATTTCTACTTTCAGATGAAACAGGAATTTCCCGAGTTCGTCCATCCGTTCGCGAGATCTGGGAGTTTGAAGTTAAGGAATGGTTGAGAAACCATCAAAAATTTCGCTGGTCTGATACTCGAAACCAATAACTGGAATGGCCTAGGGGAAAAGTACACACACCATTGTAATGGGGTGAGTTTCTACTTTCAGAAGCAACAGGAACTTCGCGAGTTCGTCGATCCGTTCGCGAGATATGGGAGTTTGAAATTAAGGAATGGTTGAGAAACCATCAAAATTTTCGCAAGTCTGATACTCGAAACCAATAACTACTATGGCCTAGCGCAAATATACACGTACCGCTGTAATCCGGCGAATTTCTGCTTTCAGATCCAACAGGAATTTCTCGAGTTCGTCAATCCGTTCGCGAGATATGGGAGTTTGAATTTAAGGAACGGTTGAGAAACCATCAAAATTTTCGCAAGTCTGATACTCGAAACCAATAACCACAGAGGCCTAGGGCAAAAATACACATACCGTTGTAATCGGGCGAGTTTCTGCTTTCAGATGCAATAGGAGTTTCTCGAGTTCGTCAATCCGTTCGCGAGATATGGGAGTTTGAAGTTAAGGAATGGTTGACAAACCATCAAAATTTTCGCAAGTCTGATACTCGAAACCAATAACTACAGTGGCCTAGGGCAAAAATACACATACCGTTGTAATCGGGCGAGTTTCTGCTTTCAGATGCAATAGGAATTTCTCGAGTTCGTCAATTCGTTCGCGAGATACGGGAGTTTGAAGTTAAGGATTGGTTGAGCAACCATCAAAATTTTCGCATGTCTGATTCCCGAAACCGATAACTGCAGATGCCTACGGGAAAAATACACATACCGTTGTAATCGGGCGAGTTTCTACTTTCAGATGCAAGAGGAATTTCTCGAGTTCGTCAATCCGTTCGCGAGATATGGGAGTTTGAAGTTAAGGAATGGTTGAGCAACAATAAAAATTTTCGCAGGTGTGATACTCGAAACCAATAACTACAATGGCCTAGGGGAAAAATACACATACCGTTGTAATCGGGCGGATTTCTACTTTCAGATGAAACAGGAATTTCTCGAGTTCGTCCATCCGTTCGCGAGATATGGGAGTTTGAAGTTAAGGAATGGTTGAGAAACCATAAAAAATTTCGCAAGTCTGATACTGGAAACGAATAACTGGAATGGCCTAGGGGAAAAGTACACACACCATTGTAATGGGGCGAGTTTCTACTTTCAGAGGCAACAGGAATTTCTCGAGTTCGTCAAACCGTTCGCGAGATATGGGAGTTTGAAGTTAAGGAATGGTTGAGAAACCATCAAAATTTTCGCAAGTCTGATACTCGAAACCAATAACTACTATGGCCTAGGGCAAAAATGCACACACCGATGTAATCGGGCGAGTTTCTGCTTTCAGATGCAATAGGAATTTCTCGAGTTCGTCAATCCGTTCCATTAATATGGGAGTTTGAAGTTAAGGAATGGTTGAGAAACCATCAAAATTTTCGCATGTCTGATATTCGAAACCAATAACTACAATGGCCTAGGGGAAAATACACATACCGTTGTAATCGGGCGAGTTTCTGCTTTCAGATGCAATAGGAATTTCTCGAGTTCGTCAATCCGTTCCATTAATATGGGAGTTTGAAGTTAAGGAATGGTTGAGAAACCATCAAAATTTTCGCATGTCTGATATTCGAAACCAATAACTACAATGGCCTAGGGGAAAATACACATACCGTTGTAATCGGGCGAATTTCTACTTTCAGATGAAACAGGAATTTCTCGAGTTCGTCCATCCGTTCGCGAGATATGGGAGTTTGAAGTTAAGGAATGGTTGAGAAACCATCAAAAATTTCGCTGGTCTGATACTCGAAACCAATAACTGGAATGGCCTAGGGGAAAAGTACACACACCATTGTAATCGGGCGAGTTTCTACTTTCAGATGCAACAGGAATTTCTCGAGTTCGTCAAACCGTTCGCGAGATATGGGAGTTCGAACTTAAGGAATGGTTGAGAAACCATCAAAATTTTTGCAACCCTGATACACGAAACCAATAAATGGAATGGCCTAGGGGAAAAGTACACACACCACTGCAATCGGGCGTGTTTCTACTTTCAGATGCAACAGGAATTTCTCGAGATCGTCAATCCGTTCGCGAGATATGGGAGTTTGAAGTTAAGGAATGGTTGAGAATCCATCAAAAATTTCGCTGGTCTGATACTCGAAACCAATAACTGGAATGGCCTAGGGGAAAAGTACACACACCACTGTAATCGGGCGTGTTTCTACTTTCAAATGCAACAGGAATTTCTCGAGATCGTCAATCCGTTCGCCAGATATGGGAGTTAGAAGTGAAGGAATGGTTGAGAAACCATCAAAATTTTCGCAAGTCTGATTCCCGAAACCAATAACTACAAAGGCCTAGGGGAAAAATTCACATGCAGTTGTAACCGTGCGAGTTTCTACTTTCAGGTGCAACAGGAATTTCTCGAGTTCGTGAATCCGTTCGCGAGATATGGGAGTTCGAAGTTAAGGAACGGTTGAGAAACCATCAAAATTTTCGCAAGTCTGATACTCGAAACCAATAACTACTTTGGCCTAGGGCAAAAATACACATACCGTTGTAATCGGGCGAGTTTCTGCTTTCAGATGCAATAGGAATTTCTCGAGTTCGTCAATCCGTTCGCGAGATATGGGAGTTTGAAGTTAAGGAATGGTTGAGAAACCATCAAAAATTTCGCTGGTCTGATACTCGAAACCAATAACTGGAATGGCCTAGGGGAAAAGTACACTTACCGCTGTATTCGGGCGAGTTTCTACTTTCAGATGCAACAGGAATTTCTCGAGTTGGTCAATCCGTTCGCGAGATATGGGAGTTTGAAGTTGCGGAATGGTTGAGAAAGCATCAAAATTTTCGCTGGTCTGATACTCGAAACCAATAACTGGAATGGCCTAGGGGAAAAGTACACACACCACTGTAATCGGGCGTGTTTCTACTTTCAAATGCAACAGGAATTTCTCGAGATCGTCAATCCGTTCGCCAGATATGGGAGTTAGAAGTGAAGGAATGGTTGAGAAACCATCAAAATTTTCGCAAGTCTGATTCCCGAAACCAATAACTACAAAGGCCTAGGGGAAAAATTCACATGCAGTTGTAACCGTGCGAGTTTCTACTTTCAGGTGCAACAGGAATTTCTCGAGTTCGTGAATCCGTTCGCGAGATATGGGAGTTCGAAGTTAAGGAATGATTGAGAAACCATCAAAATTTTCGCAACCCTGATACTCGAAACCAATAAATACTATGGCCTAGGGGAAAAGTACACTCACCATTGTAATCGGACGAGTTTCTACTTTCAGATGCAACAGGAATTTCTCGAGTTCGTCAATCCGTTCGCGAGATATGGGAGTTTGAAGCTAAGGAATGGTTGAGAAAGAATCAAAATTTTCGCTGGTCTGATCCTCGAAACCAATAACTGGAATGGCCTAGGGGAAAAATACACATACCGTTGTAATCGTGCGAGTTTCTACTTTCAGATGGAACAGGAATTTCTCGAGTTCGTCAATCCGTTCCCGAGATATGGGAGTTCGAAGTTAAGGAATGGTTGAGAAACCATCAAAATTTTCGCAACCATGATACTCGAAACGAATATCTACTATGGCCTAGGGCAAAAATACACACACCGCTGTAATCGGGCGAGTTTCTACTTTCAGATGCAACAGGAATTTCTCGAGATCGTCAATCCGTTCGCGAGATATGGGAGTTTGAAATTAAAGAATGGTTGAGAAACCATCAAAATATTCGCAACCCTGATACTCGAAACCAATAACTACTATGGCCTAGGGCAAAAGTACACTTACCGCTGTATTCGGGCGAGTTTCTACTTTCAGATGCAACAGGAATTTCTCGAGTTCGTCAATCCGTTCGCCAGATATGGGAGTTAGAAGTGAAGGAATGGTTGAGAAACCATCAAAATTTTCGCAAGTCTGATTCCCGAAACCAATAACTACAAAGGCCTAGGGGAAAAATACACATGCAGTTGTAATCGTGCGAGTTTCTACTTTCAGATGGAACAGGAATTTCTCGAGTTCGTCAATCCGTTCGCGAGATATGGGAGTTCGAAGTTAAGGAATGGTTGAGAAACCATCAAAATTTTCGCTGGTCTGATACTCGAAACCAATAACAGGAATGGCCTAGGGGAAAAGTACACACACCGCTGTAATCGGGCCAGTTTCTACTTTCAGATGCAACAGGAATTTCTCGAGTTCGTCAATCCGTTCGCGAGATATGGGAATTCGAAGTTAAGGAATGGTTGAGAAACCATCAAAATTTTCGCAACCATGATACTCGAAACCAATAACTGGAATGGCCTAGGGGAAAAATACACATACCGTTGTAATCGTGCGAGTTTCTACTTTCAGATGGAACAGGAATTTCTCGAGTTCGTCAATCCGTTCGCGAGATATGGGAGTTCGAAGTTAAGGAATGGTTGAGAAACCATCAAAATTTTCGCAACCATGATACTCGAAACCAATATCTACTATGGCCTAGGGCAAAAATACACACACCGCTGTAATCGGGCGAGTTTCTACTTTCAGATGCAACAGGAATTTCTCGAGATCGTCAATCCGTTCGCGAGATATGGGAGTTTGAAATTAAGGAATGGTTGAGAAACCATCAAAATATTCGCAACCGTGATACTCGAAACCAATAACTACTATGGCCTAGGGCAAAAGTACACTTACCGCTGTATTCGGGCGAGTTTCTACTTTCAGATGCAACAGGAATTTCACGAGTTCGTCAATCCGTTCGCGAGATATGGGAGTTTGAAGTTGTGGAATGGTTGAGAAAGCATCAAAATTTTCGCAAGTCTGATAATCGAAACCAATAACTACTATGGCCTAGGGGAAAAATACACATACCGTTGTAATCGTGCGAGTTTCTACTTTCAGATGGAACAGGAATTTCTCGAGTTCGTCAATCCGTTCGCGAGATGTGGGAGTTCGAAGTTAAGGAATGGTTGAGAAACCATCAAAATTTTCGCAACCATGATACCCGAAACCAATATCTACTATGGCCTAGGGCAAAAATACACACACCGCTGTAATCGGGCCAGTTTCTACTTTCAGATGCAACAGGAATTTCTCGAGTTCGTCAATCCGTTCGCGAGATATGGGAGTTTGAAGTTAAGGAATGGTTGAGAAACCATCAAAATTTTCGCTGGTCTGATACTCGAAACCAATAACAGGAATGGCCTAGGGGAAAAGTACACACACCACTGCAATCGGGCGTGTTTCTACTTTCAGATGCAACAGGAATTTCTCGAGATCGTCAATCCGTTCGCGAGATATGGGAGTTTGAAATTAAGGAATGTTTGAGAAACCATCAAAATTTTCGCAAGTCTGATTCCCGAAACCAATAACTACAAAGGCCTAGGGGAAAAATACACATGCCGTTGTAATCGTGCGAGTTTCTACTTTCAGATGCAACAGGAATTTCTCAAGTTCGTCAATCCGTTCGCGAGATATGGGACTTTGAAGTTGTGGAATGGTTGAGAAAGCATCAAAATTTTCGCTGGTCTGATACTCGAAACCAATAACTGGAATGGCCTAGGGGAAAAGTACACACACCACTGTAATCGGGCGTGTTTCTACTTTCAGATGCAACAGGAATTTCTCGAGATCGTCAATCCGTTCGCCAGACATGGGAGTTAGAAGTGAAGGAATGTTTGAGAAAGCATCAAAATTTTCGCTGGTCTGATATTCGAAACCAATAACTGGAATGGCCTAGGGGAAAAATACACATACCGTTGTAATCGTGCGAGTTTCTACTTTCAGATGCAACAGGAATTTCTCAAGTTCGTGAATTCGTTCGCGAGATATGGGAGTTCGATGTTAAGGAATGGTTGAGAAACCATCAAAATTTTTGCAACCCTGATACTCGAAACCAATAAATACTATGGCCTAGGGGAAAAGTACACTCACCATTGTAATCGGACGAGTTTCTACTTTCAGATGCAACAGGAATTTCTCGAGTTCGTCAATCCGTTCGCGAGATATGGGAGTTTGAAGCTAAGGAATGGTTGAGAAAGAATCAAAATTTTCGCTGGTCTGATCCTCGAAACCAATAACTGGAATGGCCTAGGGGAAAAATACACATACCGTTGTAATCGTGCGAGTTTCTACTTTCAGATGGAACAGGAATTTCTCGAGTTCGTCAATCCGTTCCCGAGATATGGGAGTTCGAAGTTAAGGAATGGTTGAGAAACCATCAAAATTTTCGCAACCATGATACTCGAAACGAATATCTACTATGGCCTAGGGCAAAAATACACACACCGCTGTAATCGGGCGAGTTTCTACTTTCAGATGCAACAGGAATTTCTCGAGATCGTCAATCCGTTCGCGAGATATGGGAGTTTGAAATTAAAGAATGGTTGAGAAACCATCAAAATATTCGCAACCCTGATACTCGAAACCAATAACTACTATGGCCTAGGGCAAAAGTACACTTACCGCTGTATTCGGGCGAGTTTCTACTTTCAGATGCAACAGGAATTTCTCGAGTTCGTCAATCCGTTCGCCAGATATGGGAGTTAGAAGTGAAGGAATGGTTGAGAAACCATCAAAATTTTCGCAAGTCTGATTCCCGAAACCAATAACTACAAAGGCCTAGGGGAAAAATACACATGCAGTTGTAATCGTGCGAGTTTCTACTTTCAGATGGAACAGGAATTTCTCGAGTTCGTCAATCCGTTCGCGAGATATGGGAGTTCGAAGTTAAGGAATGGTTGAGAAACCATCAAAATTTTCGCTGGTCTGATACTCGAAACCAATAACAGGAATGGCCTAGGGGAAAAGTACACACACCGCTGTAATCGGGCCAGTTTCTACTTTCAGATGCAACAGGAATTTCTCGAGTTCGTCAATCCGTTCGCGAGATATGGGAATTCGAAGTTAAGGAATGGTTGAGAAACCATCAAAATTTTCGCAACCATGATACTCGAAACCAATAACTGGAATGGCCTAGGGGAAAAATACACATACCGTTGTAATCGTGCGAGTTTCTACTTTCAGATGGAACAGGAATTTCTCGAGTTCGTCAATCCGTTCGCGAGATATGGGAGTTCGAAGTTAAGGAATGGTTGAGAAACCATCAAAATTTTCGCAACCATGATACTCGAAACCAATATCTACTATGGCCTAGGGCAAAAATACACACACCGCTGTAATCGGGCGAGTTTCTACTTTCAGATGCAACAGGAATTTCTCGAGATCGTCAATCCGTTCGCGAGATATGGGAGTTTGAAATTAAGGAATGGTTGAGAAACCATCAAAATATTCGCAACCGTGATACTCGAAACCAATAACTACTATGGCCTAGGGCAAAAGTACACTTACCGCTGTATTCGGGCGAGTTTCTACTTTCAGATGCAACAGGAATTTCACGAGTTCGTCAATCCGTTCGCGAGATATGGGAGTTTGAAGTTGTGGAATGGTTGAGAAAGCATCAAAATTTTCGCAAGTCTGATAATCGAAACCAATAACTACTATGGCCTAGGGGAAAAATACACATACCGTTGTAATCGTGCGAGTTTCTACTTTCAGATGGAACAGGAATTTCTCGAGTTCGTCAATCCGTTCGCGAGATGTGGGAGTTCGAAGTTAAGGAATGGTTGAGAAACCATCAAAATTTTCGCAACCATGATACCCGAAACCAATATCTACTATGGCCTAGGGCAAAAATACACACACCGCTGTAATCGGGCCAGTTTCTACTTTCAGATGCAACAGGAATTTCTCGAGTTCGTCAATCCGTTCGCGAGATATGGGAGTTTGAAGTTAAGGAATGGTTGAGAAACCATCAAAATTTTCGCTGGTCTGATACTCGAAACCAATAACAGGAATGGCCTAGGGGAAAAGTACACACACCACTGCAATCGGGCGTGTTTCTACTTTCAGATGCAACAGGAATTTCTCGAGATCGTCAATCCGTTCGCGAGATATGGGAGTTTGAAATTAAGGAATGTTTGAGAAACCATCAAAATTTTCGCAAGTCTGATTCCCGAAACCAATAACTACAAAGGCCTAGGGGAAAAATACACATGCCGTTGTAATCGTGCGAGTTTCTACTTTCAGATGCAACAGGAATTTCTCAAGTTCGTCAATCCGTTCGCGAGATATGGGACTTTGAAGTTGTGGAATGGTTGAGAAAGCATCAAAATTTTCGCTGGTCTGATACTCGAAACCAATAACTGGAATGGCCTAGGGGAAAAGTACACACACCACTGTAATCGGGCGTGTTTCTACTTTCAGATGCAACAGGAATTTCTCGAGATCGTCAATCCGTTCGCCAGATATGGGAGTTAGAAGTGAAGGAATGTTTGAGAAAGCATCAAAATTTTCGCTGGTCTGATATTCGAAACCAATAACTGGAATGGCCTAGGGGAAAAATACACATACCGTTGTAATCGTGCGAGTTTCTACTTTCAGATGCAACAGGAATTTCTCAAGTTCGTGAATTCGTTCGCGAGATATGGGAGTTCGATGTTAAGGAATGGTTGAGAAACCATCAAAATTTTTGCAACCCTGATACTCGAAACCAATAAATACTATGGCCTAGGGGAAAAGTACACACACCATTGTAATCGTGCGAGTTTCTACTTTCAGATGCAACAGGAACTTCTCAAGTTCGTCAATCCGTTCGCGAGATATGGGAGTTTGAAGTTGTGGAATGGTTGAGAAAGCATCAAATTTTTCGCTGGTCTGATACTCGAAACCAATAACTGGAATGGCCTAGGGGAAAAATACACATGCCGTTGTAATCGTGCGAGTTTCTACTTTCAGACGAAACAGGAATTTCTCAAGTTCGTGAATCCGTTCGCGAGATATGGGTGTTCGAAGTTAAGGAATGGTTGAGAAACCATCAAAATTTTTGCAACCCTGATACTCGAAACCAATAAATACTATGGCCTAGGGCAAAAATACACACACCGCTGTAATCGGGCGAGTTCCTACTTTCTGATGCAACAGGAATTTCTCGAGTTCGTCAATCCGTTCGCGAGATATGGGAGTTTGAAGTTAAGGAATGGTTGAGAAACCATCAAAAATTTCGCTGGTCTGATACTCGAAACCAATAACTGGAATGGCCTAGGGGAAAAGTACACACACCATTCTAATCGTGCGAGTTTCTACTTTCAGATGCAACAGGAATTTCTCAAGTTCGTCAATCCGTTCGCGAGATATGGGAGTTTGAAGTTGTGGAATGGTTCAGAAAGCATCAAAATTTTCGCTGGTCTGATCCTCGAAACCAATAACTGGAATGGCCTAGGGGAAAAGTACACACACCACTGTAATCGGGCGTGTCTCTACTTTCAGATGCAACAGGAATTTCTCGAGATCGTCAATCCGTTCGCCAGATATGGGAGTTAGAAGTGAAGGAATGGTTGAGAAACCATCAAAATATTCGCAACCCTGATACTCGAAACCAATAACTACTATGGCCTAGGGCAAAAGTACACTTACCGCTGTATTCGGGCGAGTTTCTACTTTCAGATGCAACAGGAATTTCTCGAGTTCGTGAATCCGTTCGCGAGATATGGGAGTTCGAAGTTAAGGAATGGTTGAGAAACCATCAAAATTTTCGCAAGTCTGATAATCGAAACCAATAACTACTATGGCCTAGGGCAAAAATACACACACCGCTGTAATCGGGCCAGTTTCTACTTTCAGATGCAACAGGAATTTCTCGAGATCGTCAATCCGTTCGCGAGATATGGGGGTTAGAAGTTAAGGAATGGTTGAGAAACCATCAAAATTTTCGCAAGTCTGATTCCCGAAACCAATAACTACAAAGGCCAAGGGGAAAAATACACATGCCGTTGTAATCGTGCGAGTTTCTACTTTCAGATGCAACAGGAATTTCTCAAGTTCGAGAATCCGTTCGCGAAATATGGGAGTTCGAAGTTAAGGAATGGTTGAGAAACAATCAAAATTTTTGCAACCCTGATACTCGAAACCAATAAATACTATGGTCTAGGGCAAAAATACACACACCGCTGTAATCGGGCGAGTTTCTACTTTCAGATGCAACAGGAATTTCTCAAGTTCGTCAATCCGTTCGCGAGATATGGGAGTTTGAAGTTGTGGAATGGTTTAGAAAGCATCAAAATTTTCGCTGGTCTGATACTCGAAACCAATAAGTGGAATGGCCTAGGGGAAAAGTACTCACACCACTGTAATCGGGCGTGTCTCTACTTTCAGATGCAACAGGAATTTCTCGAGATCGTCAATCCGTTCGTCAAATATGGGAGTTCGAGGTTAAGGAAAGATTGAAAAACCATCAAAATTTTCGCAACCATGATACTCGAAACCAATATCTACTATGGCCTAGGGCAAAAATACACACACCGCTGTAATCGGGCGAGTTTCTACTTTCAGATGCAACAGGAATTTCTCGGGATCGTCAATCCGTTCGCGAGATATGGGAGTTTGAAATTAAGGAATGGTTGAGAAACCATCAAAATATTCGCAACCATGATACTCGAAACCAATAACTACTATGGCCTAGGGCAAAAGTACACTTACCGCTGTATTCGGGCGAGTTTCTACTTTCACATGCAACAGGAATTTCTCGAGATCGTCAATCTGTTCGAGAGATATGGGAGTTCGAAGTTAAGGAATGGTTGAGAAACCATCAAAAATTTCGCTGGTCTGATACTCGAAACCAATAACTGGAATGGCCTAGGGGACAAGTACACACACCATTGTAATCGGGCGAGTTTCTACTTTCAGATGCAACAGGAATTTCTCGAGTTCGTCAAACCGTACGCGAGATATGGGAGTTTGAAGTGAAGGAATGGTTGAGAAACCATCAAAATTTTTGCTGGTCTGATACTCGAAACCAATAAATGGAATGGCCTAGGGGAAAAGTACACACACCACTGCAATCAGGCGTGTTTCTACTTTCAGATGCAACAGGAATTTCTCGAGATCGTCAATCCGTTCGCGAGATATGGGGGTTAGAAGTTAAGGAATGGTTGAGATACCATCAAAATTTTCGCAACTCTGATACTCGATACCAATAACTGCTATGGCCTAGGGCAAAAATACACATGCCGCAGTAATCGGGCGAGCTTCTACTTTCAGATGCAACAGGAATTTCTCGAGTTCGTCAATCCGTTCGCGAGATTTGGGACTTTGAAGTTAAGGAATGGTTGAGAAACCATCAAAATTTTCGCTGGTCTGATACTCGAAACCAATAACTGGAATGGCCTAGGGGAAAAGTACACACAGCACTGTATTCGGGCGTGTTTCTACTTTCAGATGCAACAGGAATTTCTCGAGATCGTCAATCCGTTCGCGAGATATGGGAGTTTGAAGTTTAGGAATGGTTGAGAAACCATCAAAAATTTCGCTGGTCTGATACTCGAAACCAATAACTGGAATGGCCTAGGGGAAAAGTACACTTACCGCTGTATTCAGGCGAGTTTCTACTTTCAGGTGCAACAGGAATTTCTCGAGTTCGCGATTCCGTTCGCGAGATATGGGAGTTCAAAATTAAGGAATGGTTGAGAAACCATCAAAAATTTCGCTGGTCTGATACTCGAAACCAATAACTGGAATGGCCTAGGGGAAAAGTACACACACCACTGCAATCGGGCGTGTTTCTACTTTCAGATGCAACAGGAATTTCTCGAGTTCGTCAATCCGTTCGCGAGATGTGGGAGTTCGAAGTTAAGGAATGGTTGGAAACCATCAAAAATTTCGCTGGTCTGATACTCGAAACCAATAACTGGAATGGCCTAGGGGAAAACTACACACACCACTGCAATCGGGCGTGTTTCTACTTTCAGATGCAACAGGAATTTCTCGAGATCGTCAATCCGTTCGCGAGATATGGGAGTTTGAAATTAAGGAATGGTTGAGAAACCATCAAAATATTCGCAACTCTGATACTCGATACCAATAACTACTATGGCCTATGGCAAAAGTACACTTACCGCTGTAATCGGTTGAGTTTCTACTTTCAGATGCAACAGGAATTTCTCGAGTTCGTCAATCCGTTCGCCAGATATGGGAGTTAGAAGTGAAGGAATGGTTGAGAAACCATCAAAATTTTCGCAAGTCTGATAATCGAAACCAATAACTACTATGGCCTAGGGGAAAAGTACACTCACCATTGTAATCGGGCGAGTTTCTACTTTCAGATGCAACAGGAATTTCTCGAGTTCGTCAATCCGTTCGCGAGATATGGGAGTTTGAAGTTCAGGAATGGTTGAGAAAGCATCAAAATTTTCGCTGGACTGATATTCGAAACCAATAACTGGAATGGCCTAGGGGAAAAATACACATACCGTTGTAATCGTGCGAGTTTCTACTTTCAGATGGAACAGGAATTTCTCGAGTTCGTCAATCCGTTCGCGAGATATGGGAGTTCGAAGTTAAGGAATGGTTGAGAAACCATCAAAATTTTAGCAACCATGATACTCGAAACCAATATCTACTATGGCCTAGGGCAAAAATACATACACCGCTGTAATCTGGCGAGTTTCTACATTCAGATGCAACAGGAATTTCTCCAGATCGTCAATCCGTTCGCGAGATATGGGAGTTTGAAGTTAAGGAATGGTTGAGAAACCATCAAAAATTTCGCTGGTCTGATACTCGAAACCAATAACTGGAATGGCCTAGGGGAAAAATACACATGCTGTTGTAATCGTGCGAGTTTCTACTTTCAGATGCAACAGGAATTTCTCGAGTTCGTCAATCCGTTCGAGAGATATGGGAGTTCGAAGTTAAGGAATGGTTGAGAAACCATCAAAAATTTCGCTGGTCTGATACTCGAAACCAATAACTGGAATGGCCTAGGGGAAAAGTACACACACCACTGCAATCGGGCGTGTTTCTACTTTCAGATGCAAGAGGAATTTCTCGAGATCGTCAATCCGTTCGCGAGATATAGGAGTTTGAAATTAAGAAATGGTTGAGAAACCATCAAAGTTTTCGCAAGTCTGATTCCCGAAACCAATAACTACAAAGGCCTAGGGGAAAAATACACATGCCGTTGTAATCGTCCGAGTTTCTACTTTCAGATGCAACAGGAATTTCTCAAGTTCGTCAATCCGTTCGCGAGACATGGGAGTTTGAAGTTGTGGAATGGTTTAGAAAGCATCAAAATTTTCGCTGGTCTGATACTCGAAACCAATAAGTGGAATGGCCTAGGGGAAAAGTACTCACACCACTGTAATCGGGCGTGTCTCTACTTTCAGATGCAACAGGAATTTCTCGAGATCGTCAATCCGTTCGCCAAATATGGGAGTTCGAGGTTAAGGAAAGATTGAAAAACCATCAAAATTTTCGCAACCATGATACTCGAAACCAATATCTACTATGGCCTAGGGCAAAAATACACACACCGCTGTAATCGGGCGAGTTTCTACTTTCAGATGCAACAGGAATTTCTCGGGATCGTCAATCCGTTCGCGAGATATGGGAGTTTGAAATTAAGGAATGGTTGAGAAACCATCAAAATATTCGCAACCATGATACTCGAAACCAATAACTACTATGGCCTAGGGCAAAAGTACACTTACCGCTGTATTCGGGCGAGTTTCTACTTTCACATGCAACAGGAATTTCTCGAGATCGTCAATCTGTTCGAGAGATATGGGAGTTCGAAGTTAAGGAATGGTTGAGAAACCATCAAAAATTTCGCTGGTCTGATACTCGAAACCAATAACTGGAATGGCCTAGGGGACAAGTACACACACCATTGTAATCGGGCGAGTTTCTACTTTCAGATGCAACAGGAATTTCTCGAGTTCGTCAAACCGTACGCGAGATATGGGAGTTTGAAGTGAAGGAATGGTTGAGAAACCATCAAAATTTTCGCTGGTCTGATACTCGAAACCAATAAATGGAATGGCCTAGGGGAAAAGTACACACACCACTGCAATCAGGCGTGTTTCTACTTTCAGATGCAACAGGAATTTCTCGAGATCGTCAATCCGTTCGCGAGATATGGGGGTTAGAAGTTAAGGAATGGTTGAGATACCATCAAAATTTTCGCAACTCTGATACTCGATACCAATAACTACTATGGCCTAGGGCAAAAATACACATGCCGCTGTAATCGGGCGAGCTTCTACTTTCAGATGCAACAGGAATTTCTCGAGTTCGTCAATCCGTTCGCGAGATTTGGGACTTTGAAGTTAAGGAATGGTTGAGAAACCATCAAAATTTTCGCTGGTCTGATACTCGAAACCAATAACTGGAATGGCCTAGGGAAAAAATACACATGCCGTTGTAATCGTGCGAGTTTCTACTTTCAGATGCAACAGGAATTTCTCGAGTTCGTCAATCCGTTCGAGAGATATGGGAGTTCGAAGTTAAGGAATGGTTGAGAAACCATCAAAAATTTCGCTGGTCTGATACTCGAAACCAATAACTGGAATGGCCTAGGGGACAAGTACACACACCATTGTAATCGGGCGAGTTTCTACTTTCAGATGCAACAGGAATTTCTCGAGTTCGTCAATCCGTTCGCGAGATATGGGAGTTCGAAGTTAAGGAATGGTTGAGAAACCTTCAAAATTTTCGCAACCATGATACTCGAGACAAATATCTACTATGGCCTAGGGCAAAAATACATACACCATTGTAATCGGGCGAGTTTCTACTTTCAGATGCAACAGGAATTTCACGAGTTCGTCAATCCGTTCGCGAGATATGGGAGTTTGAAGTTAAGGAATGGTTGAGAAAGCATCAAAATTTTCGCTGGTCTGATATTCGAAACCAATAACTGGAATGGCCTAGGGGAAAAATACACATGCCGTTGTAATCGTGCGAGTTTCTACTTTCAGATGCAACAGGAATTTCTCGAGTTCGTCAATCCGTTCGAGAGATATGGGAGTTCGAAGTTAAGGAATGGTTGAGAAACCATCAAAATTTTCGCAACCCTGATACTCGAAACCAATAACTACTATGGCCTAGGCAAAAATACACACACCGCTGTAATCGGGCCAGTTTCTACTTTCAGATGCAACAGGAATTTCTCGAGTTCGTCATTCCGTTCGCGAGATATGGGAGTTTGAAGTTAAGGAATGGTTGAGAAACCATCAAAAATTTCGCTGGTCTGATACTCGAAACCAATAACTGGAATGGCCTAGGGGAAAAGTACACACAGCACTGTAATCGGGCGTGTTTCTACTTTCAGATGCAACAGGAATTTCTCGAGATCGTCAATCCGTTCGCCAGATATGGGAGTTAGAAGTGAAGGAATGGTTGAGAAACCATCAACATTTTCGCAAGTCTGATTCCCGAAACCAATAACTACAAAGGCCTAGGGGAAAAATACACATGCAGTTGTAATCGTGCGAGTTTCTGCTTTCATATGCGACAGGAATTTCTCGAGTTCGTCAATCCGTTCGCGAGATATGGGAGTTCGAAGTTAAGGAATGGTTGAGAAACCTTCAAAATTTTCGCAACCATGATACTCGAGACAAATATCTACTATGGCCTAGGGCAAAAATACATACACCGCTGTAATCGGGCGAGTTTCTACAATCAGATGCAACAGGAATTTCTCGAGATCGTCAATCCGTTCGCGAGATATGGGAGTTTGAAGTTAAGGAATGGTTGAGAAACCATCAAAAATTTCGCTGGTCTGATACTCGAAACCAATAACAGGAATGGCCTAGGGGAAAAATACACATACCGTTGTAATCGTGCGAGTTTCTACTTTCAGATGGAACAGGAATTTCTCGAGTTCGTCAATCCGTTCGCGAGATATGGGAGTTCGAAGTTAAGGAATGGTTGAGAAACCATCAAAATTTTCGCAACCATGATACTCGAAACCAATATCTACTATGGCCTAGGGCAAATATACATACACCGCTGTAATCTGGCGAGTTTCTACATTCAGATGCAACAGGAATTTCTCGAGATCGTCAATCCGTTCGCGAGATATGGGAGTTTGAAGTTAAGGAATGGTTGAGAAACCATCAAAAATTTCGCTGGTCTGATACTCGAAACCAATAACTGGAATGGCCTAGGGAAAAAATACACATGCCGTTGTAATCGTGCGAGTTTCTACTTTCAGATGCAACAGGAATTTCTCGAGTTCGTCAATCCGTTCGAGAGATATGGGAGTTCGAAGTTAAGGAATGGTTGAGAAACCATCAAAAATTTCGCTGGTCTGATACTCGAAACCAATAACTGGAATGGCCTAGGGGACAAGTACACACACCATTGTAATCGGGCGAGTTTCTACTTTCAGATGCAACAGGAATTTCTCGAGTTCGTCAATCCGTTCGCGAGATATGGGAGTTTGAAGTTAAGGAATGGTTGAGAAAGCATCAAAATTTTCGCTGGTCTGATATTCGAAACCAATAACTGGAATGGCCTAGGGGAAAAATACACATGCCGTTGTAATCGTGCGAGTTTCTACTTTCAGATGCAACAGGAATTTCTCGAGTTCGTCAATCCGTTCGAGAGATATGGGAGTTCGAAGTTAAGGAATGGTTGAGAAACCATCAAAAATTTCGCTGGTCTGATACTCGAAACCAATAACTGGAATGGTCTAGGGGACAAGTACACACACCATTGTAATCGGGCGAGTTTCTACTTTCAGATGCAACAGGAATTTCTCGAGTTCGTCAATCCGTTCGCGAGATATGGGCGTTTGAAGTTAAGGAATGGTTGAGAAACCATCAAAACTTTCGCAAGTCTGATACTCGAAACCAATAACTGGAATGGCCTTGGGGAAAAGTACACACACCATTGTAATCGGGCGCGTTTCTACTTTCAGATGCAACAGGGATTTCTCGAGTTCGTCAATCGGTTCGCGAGATTTGTAAGTTTGATGTTAAGGAATGGTTGAGTAACCATCAAAATTTTCGCAAGTCTGATACTCGAATCTAATAACTGGAATGGCCTAGGGGAAAAATACACATGCCGCTGTAATCGGGCGAGTTTCTACAATCAGATACAACAGGAATTTCTCGAGATCGTCAATCCGTTCGCGAGATATGGGAGTTTGAAGTTAAGGAATGGTTGAGAAACCATCAAAAATTTCGCTGGTCTGATACTCGAAACCAATAACAGGAATGGCCTAGGGGAAAAATACACATACCGTTGTAATCGTGCGAGTTTCTACTTTCAGATGGAACAGGAATTTCTCGAGTTCGTCAATCCGTTCGCGAGATATGGGAGTTCGAAGTTAAGGAATGGTTGAGAAACCATCAAAATTTTCGCAACCATGATACTCGAAACCAATATCTACTATGGCCTAGGGCAAAAATACATACACCGCTGTAATCTGGCGAGTTTCTACATTCAGATGCAACAGGAATTTCTCGAGATCGTCAATCCGTTCGCGAGATATGGGAGTTTGAAGTTAAGGAATGGTTGAGAAACCATCAAAAATTTCGCTGGTCTGATACTCGAAACCAATAACTGGAATGGCCTAGGGAAAAAATACACATGCCGTTGTAATCGTGCGAGTTTCTACTTTCAGATGCAACAGGAATTTCTCGAGTTCGTCAATCCGTTCGAGAGATATGGGAGTTCGAAGTTAAGGAATGGTTGAGAAACCATCAAAAATTTCGCTGGTCTGATACTCGAAACCAATAACTGGAATGGCCTAGGGGACAAGTACACACACCATTGTAATCGGGCGAGTTTCTACTTTCAGATGCAACAGGAATTTCTCGAGTTCGTCAATCCGTTCGCGAGATATGGGAGTTTGAAGTTAAGGAATGGTTGAGAAAGCATCAAAATTTTCGCTGGTCTGATATTCGAAACCAATAACTGGAATGGCCTAGGGGGAAAATACACATGCCGTTGTAATCGTGCGAGTTTCTACTTTCAGATGCAACAGGAATTTCTCGAGTTCGTCAATCCGTTCGAGAGATATGGGAGTTCGAAGTTAAGGAATGGTTGAGAAACCATCAAAAATTTCGCTGGTCTGATACTCGAAACCAATAACTGGAATGGCCTAGGGGACAAGTACACACACCATTGCAATCGGGCGAGTTTCTACTTTCAGATGCAACAGGAATTTCTCGAGTTCGTCAATCCGTTCGCGAGATATGGGCGTTTGAAGTTAAGGAATGGTTGAGAAACCATCAAAACTTTCGCAAGTCTGATACTCGAGACCAATAACTGGAATGGCCTTGGGGAAAAGTACACACACCATTGTAATCGGGCGCGTTTCTACTTTCAGATGCAACAGGGATTTCTCGAGTTCGTCAATCCGTTCGCGAGATTTGTAAGTTTGATGTTAAGGAATGGTTGAGTAACCATCAAAATTTTCGCAAGTCTGATACTCGAATCTAATAACTGGAATGGCCTAGGGGAAAAGTACACACACCATTGTAATCGGGCGAGTTCCTACCTTCAGATGCAACAGGAATTTCTCGAGTTCGTCATTCCGTTCGCGAGATATGGGAGTTTGAAATTAAGGAATGGTTGAGAAACCATCAAAATTTTCACAAGTCTGATACTCGAAACCAATAACTACTATGGCCTAGGGCAAAAATACACATACCGTTGTAATCGTGCGAGTTTCTACTTTCAGACGAAACAGGAATTTCTCAAGTTCGTGAATCCGTTCGCGAGATATGGGTGTTCGAAGTTAAGGAATGGTTGAGAAACCATCAAAATTTTCGCAAGTCTGATTCCCGAAACCAATAACTACAAAGGCCAAGGGGAAAAATACACATGCCGTTGTAATCGTGCGAGTTTCTAATTTCAGATGCAACAGGAATTTCTCGAGTTCGTGAATCCGTTCGCGAGATATGGGAGTTTGAAGTTGTGGAATGGTTCAGAAAGCATCAAAATTTTCGCTGGTCTGATCCTCGAAACCAATAACTGGAATGGCCTAGGGGAAAAGTACACACACCACTGTAATCGGGCGTGTCTCTACTTTCAGATGCAACAGGAATTTCTCGAGATCGTCAATCCGTTCGCCAGATATGGGAGTTAGAAGTGAAGGAATGGTTGAGAAACCATCAAAATATTCGCAACCCTGATACTCGAAACCAATAACTACTATGGCCTAGGGCAAAAGTACACTTACCGCTGTATTCGGGCGAGTTTCTACTTTCAGATGCAACAGGAATTTCTCGAGTTCGTGAATCCGTTCGCGAGATATGGGAGTTCGAAGTTAAGGAATGGTTGAGAAACCATCAAAATTTTCGCAAGTCTGATAATCGAAACCAATAACTACTATGGCCTAGGGCAAAAATACACACACCGCTGTAATCGGGCCAGTTTCTACTTTCAGATGCAACAGGAATTTCTCGAGATCGTCAATCCGTTCGCGAGATATGGGGGTTAGAAGTTAAGGAATGGTTGAGAAACCATCAAAATTTTCGCAAGTCTGATTCCCGAAACCAATAACTACAAAGGCCAAGGGGAAAAATACACATGCCGTTGTAATCGTGCGAGTTTCTACTTTCAGATGCAACAGGAATTTCTCAAGTTCGAGAATCCGTTCGCGAAATATGGGAGTTCGAAGTTAAGGAATGGTTGAGAAACAATCAAAATTTTTGCAACCCTGATACTCGAAACCAATAAATACTATGGCCTAGGGCAAAAGTACACTTACCGCTGTATTCGGGCGAGTTTCTACTTTCAGATGCAACAGGAATTTCTCGAGTTCGTCAATCCGTTCGCGAGATATGGGAGTTTGAAGTTAAGGAATGGCTGAGAAAGCATCAAAATTTTCGCTGGTCTGATATTCGAAACCAATAACTGGAATGGCCTAGGGGAAAAATACACATACCGTTGTAATCGTGCGAGTTTCTACTTTAAGATGGAACAGGAATTTCTCGAGTTCGTCAAACCGTTCGCGAGATATGGGAGTTTGAAGTTAAGGAATGGTTGAGAAACCATCAAAATTTTCGATGGTCTGATACTCGAAACCAATAACTGGAATGGCCTAGGGGAAAAGTACACACACCACTGCAATCGGGCGTGTTTCTACTTTCAGATGCAAGAGGAATTTCTCGAGATCGTCAATCCGTTCGCGAGATATAGGGGTTTGAAATTAAGAAATGGTTGAGAAACCATCAAAGTTTTCGCAAGTCTGATTCCCGAAACCAATAACTACAAAGGCCTAGGGGAAAAATACACATGCCGTTGTAATCGTCCGAGTTTCTACTTTCAGATGCAACAGGAATTTCTCAAGTTCGTCAATCCGTTCGCGAGATATGGGAGTTTGAAGTTGTGGAATGGTTTAGAAAGCATCAAAATTTTCGCTGGTCTGATACTCGAAACCAATAAGTGGAATGGCCTAGGGGAAAAGTACTCACACCACTGTAATCGGGCGTGTCTCTACTTTCAGATGCAACAGGAATTTCTCGAGATCGTCAATCCGTTCGCCAAATATGGGAGTTCGAGGTTAAGGAAAGATTGAAAAACCATCAAAATTTTCGCAACCATGATACTCGAAACCAATATCTACTATGGCCTAGGGCAAAAATACACACACCGCTGTAATCGGGCGAGTTTCTACTTTCAGATGCAACAGGAATTTCTCGGGATCGTCAATCCGTTCGCGAGATATGGGAGTTTGAAATTAAGGAATGGTTGAGAAACCATCAAAATATTCGCAACCATGATACACGAAACCAATATCTACTATGGCCTAGGGCAAAAGTACACTTACCGCTGTATTCGGGCGAGTTTCTACTTTCACATGCAACAGGAATTTCTCGAGATCGTCAATCTGTTCGAGAGATATGGGAGTTCGAAGTTAAGGAATGGTTGAGAAACCATCAAAAATTTCGCTGGTCTGATACTCGAAACCAATAACTGGAATGGCCTAGGGGACAAGTACACACACCATTGTAATCGGGCGAGTTTCTACTTTCAGATGCAACAGGAATTTCTCGAGTTCGTCAAACCGTACGCGAGATATGGGAGTTTGAAGTGAAGGAATGGTTGAGAAACCATCAAAATTTTCGCTGGTCTGATACTCGAAACCAATAAATGGAATGGCCTAGGGGAAAAGTACACACACCACTGCAATCAGGCGTGTTTCTACTTTCAGATGCAACAGGAATTTCTCGAGATCGTCAATCCGTTCGCGAGATATGGGGGTTAGAAGTTAAGGAATGGTTGAGATACCATCAAAATTTTCGCAACTCTGATACTCGATACCAATAACTACTATGGCCTAGGGCAAAAATACACATGCCGCTGTAATCGGGCGAGCTTCTACTTTCAGATGCAACAGGAATTTCTCGAGTTCGTCAATCCGTTCGCGAGATTTGGGACTTTGAAGTTAAGGAATGGTTGAGAAACCATCAAAATTTTCGCTGGTCTGATACTCGAAACCAATAACTGGAATGGCCTAGGGGAAAAGTACACACTGCACTGTATTCGGGCGTGTTTCTACTTTCAGATGCAACAGGAATTTCTCGAGATCGTCAATCCGTTCGCGAGATATGGGAGTTTGAAGTTTAGCAATGGTTGAGAAACCATCAAAAATTTCGCTGGTCTGATACTCGAAACCAATAACTGGAATGGCCTAGGGGAAAAGTACACTTACCGCTGTATTCAGGCGAGTTTCTACTTTCAGGTGCAACAGGAATTTCTCGAGTTCGCGATTCCGTTCGCGAGATATGGGAGTTCAAAATTAAGGAATGGTTGAGAAACCATCAAAAATTTCGCTGGTCTGATACTCGAAACCAATAACTGGAATGGCCTAGGGGAAAAGTACACACACCAATGCAATCGGGCGTGTTTCTACTTTCAGATGCAACAGGAATTTCTCGAGTTCGTCAATCCGTTCGCGAGATATGGGAGTTTGAAGTTAAGGAATGGTTGGAAACCATCAAAAATTTCGCTGGTCTGATACTCGAAACCAATAACTGGAATGGCCTAGGGGAAAACTACACACACCACTGCAATCGGGCGTGTTTCTACTTTCAGATGCAACAGGAATTTCTCGAGATCGTCAATCCGTTCGCGAGATATGGGAGTTTGAAATTAAGGAATGGTTGAGAAACCATCAAAATATTCGCAACTCTGATACTCGATACCAATAACTACTATGGCCTATGGCAAAAGTACACTTACCGCTGTAATCGGTTGAGTTTCTACTTTCAGATGCAACAGGAATTTCTCGAGATCGTCAATCCGTTCGCGAGATATGGGAGTTTGAAATTAAGGAATGGTTCAGAAACCATCAAAATATTCGCAACCATGATACTCGAAACCAATAACAACTATGGCCTAGGGCAAAAGTACACTTACCGCTGTATTCGGGCGGGTTTCTACTTTCAGATGCAACAGGAATTTCTCGAGTTCGTCAATCCGTTCGCCAGATATGGGAGTTTGAAATGAAGGAATGGTTGAGAAACCATCAAAATATTCGCAACCCTGATACTCGAAACCAATAACTACTATGGCCTAGGGCAAAAGTACACTTACCGCTGTATTCGGGCGAGTTTCTACTTTCAGATGCAACAGGAATTTCTCGAGTTCGTCAATCCGTTCGCCAGATATGGGAGTTAGAAGTGAAGGAATGGTTGAGAAACCATCAAAATTTTCGCAAGTCTGATAATCGAAACCAATAACTACTATGGCCTAGGGGAAAAGTACACTCACCATTGTAATCGGGCGAGTTTCTACTTTCAGATGCAACAGGAATTTCTCGAGTTCGTCAATCCGTTCGCGAGATATGGGAGTTTGAAGTTCAGGAATGGTTGAGAAAGCATCAAAATTTTCGCTGGACTGATACTCGAAACCAATAACTGGAATGGCCTAGGGAAAAAATACACATGCCGTTGTAATCGTGCGAGTTTCTACTTTCAGATGCAACAGGAATTTCTCGAGTTCGTCAATCCGTTCGAGAGATATGGGAGTTCGAAGTTAAGGAATGGTTGAGAAACCATCAAAAATTTCGCTGGTCTGATACTCGAAACCAATAACTGGAATGGCCTAGGGGAAAAGTACACACACCACTGCAATCGGGCGTGTTTCTACTTTCAGATGCAAGAGGAATTTCTCGAGATCGTCAATCCGTTCGCGAGATATAGGAGTTTGAAATTAAGAAATGGTTGAGAAACCATCAAAGTTTTCGCAAGTCTGATTCCCGAAACCAATAACTACAAAGGCCTAGGGGAAAAATACACATGCCGTTGTAATCGTCCGAGTTTCTACTTTCAGATGCAACAGGAATTTCTCAAGTTCGTCAATCCGTTCGCGAGATATGGGAGTTTGAAGTTGTGGAATGGTTTAGAAAGCATCAAAATTTTCGCTGGTCTGATACTCGAAACCAATAAGTGGAATGGCCTAGGGGAAAAGTACTCACACCACTGTAATCGGGCGTGTCTCTACTTTCAGATGCAACAGGAATTTCTCGAGATCGTCAATCCGTTCGCCAAATATGGGAGTTCGAGGTTAAGGAAAGATTGAAAAACCATCAAAATTTTCGCAACCATGATACTCGAAACCAATATCTACTATGGCCTAGGGCAAAAATACACACACCGCTGTAATCGGGCGAGTTTCTACTTTCAGATGCAACAGGAATTTCTCGGGATCGTCAATCCGTTCGCGAGATATGGGAGTTTGAAATTAAGGAATGGTTGAGAAACCATCAAAATATTCGCAACCATGATACTCGAAACCAATAACTACTATGGCCTAGGGCAAAAGTACACTTACCGCTGTATTCGGGCGAGTTTCTACTTTCACATGCAACAGGAATTTCTCGAGATCGTCAATCTGTTCGAGAGATATGGGAGTTCGAAGTTAAGGAATGGTTGAGAAACCATCAAAAATTTCGCTGGTCTGATACTCGAAACCAATAACTGGAATGGCCTAGGGGACAAGTACATACACCATTGTAATCGGGCGAGTTTCTACTTTCAGATGCAACAGGAATTTCTCGAGTTCGTCAAACCGTACGCGAGATATGGGAGTTTGAAGTGAAGGAATGGTTGAGAAACCATCAAAATTTTCGCTGGTCTGATACTCGAAACCAATAAATGGAATGGCCTAGGGGAAAAGTACACACACCACTGCAATCAGGCGTGTTTCTACTTTCAGATGCAACAGGAATTTCTCGAGATCGTCAATCCGTTCGCGAGATATGGGGGTTAGAAGTTAAGGAATGGTTGAGATACCATCAAAATTTTCGCAACTCTGATACTCGATACCAATAACTACTATGGCCTAGGGCAAAAATACACATGCCGCTGTAATCGGGCGAGCTTCTACTTTCAGATGCAACAGGAATTTCTCGAGTTCGTCAATCCGTTCGCGAGATTTGGGACTTTGAAGTTAAGGAATGGTTGAGAAACCATCAAAATTTTCACTGGTCTGATACTCGAAACCAATAACTGGAATGGCCTAGGGAAAAAATACACATGCCGTTGTAATCGTGCGAGTTTCTACTTTCAGATGCAACAGGAATTTCTCGAGTTCGTCAATCCGTTCGAGAGATATGGGAGTTCGAAGTTAAGGAATGGTTGAGAAACCATCAAAAATTTCGCTGGTCTGATACTCGAAACCAATAACTGGAATGGCCTAGGGGACAAGTACACACACCATTGTAATCGGGCGAGTTTCTACTTTCAGATGCAACAGGAATTTCTCGAGTTCGTCAATCCGTTCGCGAGATATGGGAGTTCGAAGTTAAGGAATGGTTGAGAAACCTTCAAAATTTTCGCAACCATGATACTCGAGACAAATATCTACTATGGCCTAGGGCAAAAATACATACACCATTGTAATCGGGCGAGTTTCTACTTTCAGATGCAACAGGAATTTCTCGAGTTCGTCAATCCGTTCGCGAGATATGGGAGTTTGAAGTTAAGGAATCGTTGAGAAAGCATCAAAATTTTCGCTGGTCTGATATTCGAAACCAATAACTGGAATGTCCTAGGGGAAAAATACACATGCCGTTGTAATCGTGCGAGTTTCTACTTTCAGATGCAACAGGAATTTCTCGAGTTCGTCAATCCGTTCGAGAGATATGGGAGTTCGAAGTTAAGGAATGGTTGAGAAACCATCAAAATTTTCGCAACCCTGATACTCGAAACCAATAACTACTATGGCCTAGGCAAAAATACACACACCGCTGTAATCGGGCCAGTTTCTACTTTCAGATGCAACAGGAATTTCTCGAGTTCGTCACTCCGTTCGCGAGATATGGGAGTTTGAAGTTAAGGAATGGTTGAGAAACCATCAAAAATTTCGCTGGTCTGATACTCGAAACCAATAACTGGAATGGCCTAGGGGAAAAGTACACACAGCACTGTAATCGGGCGTGTTTCTACTTTCAGATGCAACAGGAATTTCTCGAGATCGTCAATCCGTTCGCCAGATATGGGAGTTAGAAGTGAAGGAATGGTTGAGAAACCATCAACATTTTCGCAAGTCTGATTCCCGAAACCAATAACTACAAAGGCCTAGGGGAAAAATACACATGCAGTTGTAATCGTGCGAGTTTCTGCTTTCATATGCGACAGGAATTTCTCGAGTTCGTCAATCCGTTCGCGAGATATGGGAGTTCGAAGTTAAGGAATGGTTGAGAAACCTTCAAAATTTTCGCAACCATGATACTCGAGACAAATATCTACTATGGCCTAGGGCAAAAATACATACACCGCTGTAATCGGGCGAGTTTCTACAATCAGATGCAACAGGAATTTCTCGAGATCGTCAATCCGTTCGCGAGATATGGGAGTTTGAAGTTAAGGAATGGTTGAGAAACCATCAAAAATTTCGCTGGTCTGATACTCGAAACCAATAACAGGAATGGCCTAGGGGAAAAATACACATACCGTTGTAATCGTGCGAGTTTCTACTTTCAGATGGAACAGGAATTTCTCGAGTTCGTCAATCCGTTCGCGAGATATGGGAGTTCGAAGTTAAGGAATGGTTGAGAAACCATCAAAATTTTCGCAACCATGATACTCGAAACCAATATCTACTATGGCCTAGGGCAAAAATACATACACCGCTGTAATCTGGCGAGTTTCTACATTCAGATGCAACAGGAATTTCTCGAGATCGTCAATCCGTTCGCGAGATATGGGAGTTTGAAGTTATGGAATGGTTGAGAAACGATCAAAAATTTCGTTGGTCTGATACTCGAAACCAATAACTGGAATGGCCTAGGGAAAAAATACACATGCCGTTGTAATCGTGCGAGTTTCTACTTTCAGATGCAACAGGAATTTCTCGAGTTCGTCAATCCGTTCGAGAGATATGGGAGTTCGAAGTTAAGGAATGGTTGAGAAACCATCAAAAATTTCGCTGGTCTGATACTCGAAACCAATAACTGGAATGGCCTAGGGGACAAGTACACACACCATTGTAATCGGGCGAGTTTCTACTTTCAGATGCAACAGGAATTTCTCGAGTTCGTCAATCCGTTCGCGAGATATGGGAGTTTGAAGTTAAGGAATGGTTGAGAAAGCATCAAAATTTTCGCTGGTCTGATATTCGAAACCAATAACTGGAATGGCCTAGGGGAAAAATACACATGCCGTTGTAATCGTGCGAGTTTCTACTTTCAGATGCAACAGGAATTTCTCGAGTTCGTCAATCCGTTCGAGAGATATGGGAGTTCGAAGTTAAGGAATGGTTGAGAAACCATCAAAAATTTCGCTGGTCTGATACTCGAAACCAATAACTGGAATGGCCTAGGGGACAAGTACACACACCATTGTAATCGGGCGTGTTTCTACTTTCAGATGCAACAGGAATTTCTCGAGTTCGTCAATCCGTTCGCGAGATATGGGCGTTTGAAGTTAAGGAATGGTTGAGAAACCATCAAAACTTTCGCAAGTCTGATACTCGAAACCAATAACTGGAATGGCCTTGGGGAAAAGTACACACACCATTGTAATCGGGCGCGTTTCTACTTTCAGATGCAACAGGGATTTCTCGAGTTCGTCAATCCGTTCGCGAGATTTGTAAGTTTGATGTTAAGGAATGGTTGAGTAACCATCAAAATTTTCGCAAGTCTGATACTCGAATCTAATAACTGGAATGGCCTAGGGGAAAAGTACACACACCATTGTAATCGGGCGAGTTCCTACCTTCAGATGCAACAGGAATTTCTCGAGTTCGTCATTCCGTTCGCGAGATATGGGAGTTTGAAATTAAGGAATGGTTGAGAAACCATCAAAATTTTCACAAGTCTGATACTCGAAACCAATAACTACTATGGCCTAGGGCAAAAATACACATACCGTTGTAATCGTGCGAGTTTCTACTTTCAGATGCAACAGGAATTTCTCGAGTTCGTCAATCCGTTCGCGAGAAATGGGACTTTTAAGTTAAGGAATGGTTGAGAAACCATCAAAAATTTCGCTGGTCTGATACTCGAAACCAATAACTGGAATTGCCTAGGGGAAAAGTACACACACCACTGTAATCGGGCGTGTTTCTACTTTCAGATGCAACAGGAATTTCTCGAGATCGTCAATCCGTTCGCCAGATATGGGAGTTAGAAGTGAAGGAATGGTTGAGAAACCATCAAAATTTTCGCAAGTCTGATTCCCGAAACCAATAACTACAAAGGCCTAGGGGAAAAATACACATGCAATTGTAATCGTGCGAGTTTCTAATTTCAGATGCAACAGGAATTTCTCGAGTTCGTGAATCCGTTCGCGAGATATGGGAGTTCGAAGTTAAGGAATGGTTGAGAATCCATCAAAATTTTCGCAAGTCTGATACTCGAAACCAATAACTGGAATGGCCTAGGGGAAAAGTACAAACACCACTGAAATCGGGCGTGTTTCTACTTTCAGATGCAACAGGAATTTCTCGAGTTCGTCAATCCGTTCGCGAGGTATGGGAGTTTGAAGTTAAGGAATGGTTGAGAAACCATCAAAAATTTCGCTGGTCTGATACTCGAAACCAATAACTGGAATGGCCTAGGGGAAAAGTACACACACCACTGTAATCGGGCGTGTTTCTACTTTCAGATGCAACAGGAATTTCTCGAGATCGTCAATCCGTTCGCCAGATATTGGAGTTAGAAGTGAAGGAATGGTTGAGAAACCATCAAAATTTTCGCAAGTCTGATTCCCGAAACCAATAACTACAAAGGCCTAGGGGAAAAATACACATGCAATTGTAATCGTGCGAGTTTCTACTTTCAGATGCAACAGGAATTTCTCGAGTTCGTGAATCCGTTCGCGAGATATGGGAGTTCGAAGTTAAGGAATGGCTGAGAAACCATCAAAATTTTCGCAAGTCTGATACTCGAAACCAATAACTGGAATGGCCTAGGGGAAAAGTACAAACACCACTGAAATCGGGCGTGTTTCTACTTTCAGATGCAACAGGAATTTCTCGAGTTCGTCAATCCGTTCGCGAGGTATGGGAGTTTGAAGTTAAGGAATGGTTGAGAAACCATCAAAAATTTCGCTGGTCTGATACTCGAAACCAATAACTGGAATGGCCTAGGGGAAAAGTACACACACCATTGTAAGCGGGCGAGTTTCTACTTTCAGATGCAACAGGAATTTCTCGAGTTCGTCAAACCGTTCGCGAGATATGGGAGTTTGAAGTTAAGGAATGGTTGAGAAACAATCAAAATTTTCGCTGGTCTGATACTCGAAACCAATAACTGGAATGGCCTAGGGGAAAAGTACACACACCACTGTAATCGGGCGTGTTTCTACTTTCAGATGCAACAGGAATTTCTCGAGATCGTCAAACCGTTCGCGAGATATGGGAGTTAGAATTTAAGGAATGGTTGAGAAACCATCAAAATTTTCGCAACTCTGATACTCGAAACCAATAACTACTATGGCCTAGGGCAAAAATACACATACCGTTGTAATCGGGCGTGTTTCTACTTTCAGATGCCTCGAGTTCGTCAGATCGTTCGCGAGATATGGGAGTTTGAATTTAAGGAATGTTTGAGAAACCATCAAAATTTTCGCATGTCTGATACTCGAAACCAATAACTACAATAGCCAAGGGGAAAAATACACATACCGTTGTAATCGTGCGAGTTTCTACTTTCAGATGCAACAGGAATTTCTGGAGATTGTGAATCCGTTCGCGAGATATGGGAGTTTGAAGTTAAGGAACGGTTGAGAAACCATAAAAATTTTCGCAAGTCTGATACTCGAAACCAATAACTACTATGGCCTAGGGCAAAAATACACATACCGTTGTAATCGGGCGAGTTTCTGCTTTCAGATGCAATAGGAATTTCTCGAGTTCGTCAATCCGTTCGCGTGATATGGGAGTTTGAAGTAAAGGAATGGTTGAGAAACCATCAAAATTTTCGCATGTCTGATACTCGAAACCGATAACTACAATGGCCTAGGGGAAAAATACACATACCGTTGTAATCGGGCGAGTTTCTACTTTCAGATGAAACAGGAATTTCTCGAGTTCGTCAATCCGTTCGCGAGATATGGGAGTTTGTATATAAGGAATGGTTGAGAAACCATCAAAAATTTCGCTGGTCTGATACTCGAAACAAATAACTGGAATGGCCTAGGGGAAAAGTACACACACCATTGTAATGGGGCGAGTTTCTACTTTCCGATGCAGCAGGAATTTCTCGAGTTCGTCAATTCGTTCGCGAGATATGGGAGTTTGAAATTAAGGAATGGTTGAGAAACCATCAAGATTTTCGCAAGTCTGATACTCCAAACCAATAACTACTATGGCCTAGGGCAAAAACACACACACGCTGTAATCGGGCTAGTTTGTTCTGATTTCAGTTGTCACAGAATTTCTCGAGTTCGTCACGATCGTCGCGGTCGCGAGATTTGGAGTATGGAGTTGAAGTTAGGAATGGTTGAGAAACCATCAAAATTTTCGCATGTCTAATACTCGAAACCAATAACTACAATGGCCTAGGGGAAAAATACACATACCGTTGTAATCGTGCGAATTTCTACTTTCAGATGCAACAGGAATTTCTGGAGATTGTGAATCCGTTCGCGAGATATGGGAGTTTGAAGTTAAGGAATGGTTGAGAAACCATCAAAATTTTCGCATGTCTGATACTCGAAACCAATAACTGGAATGGCCTAGGGGAAAAGTACAAACACCACTGAAATCGGGCGAGTTTCTACTTTCAGATGCAACAGGAATTTCTCGAGTTCGTCAATCCGTTCGCGAGATATGGGAGTTTGAAGTTAAGGAATGGTTTAGAAACCATCAAAATTTTCGCTGGTCTGATACTCGAAACCAATAACTGGAATGGCCTAGGGGAAAAGTACACACGCCACTGTAATCGGGCGTGTTTCTACTTTCAGATGCAACAGGAATTTCCCTAGATCGTCAATCCGTTCGCCAGATATGGGAGTTTGAAGTTAAGGAATGGTTGAGAAACAATCAAAATTTTCGCTGGTCTGATACTCGAAACCAATAACTGGAATGGCCTAGGGGAAAAGTACACACACCACTGTAATCGGGCGTGTTTCTACTTTCAGATGCAACAGGAATTTCTCGAGATCGTCAAACCGTTCGCGAGATATGGGAGTTAGAATTTAAGGAATGGTTGAGAAACCATCAAAATTTTCGCAACTCTGATACTCGAAACCAATAACTACTATGGCCTAGGGCAAAAATACACATACCGTTGTAATCGGGCGTGTTTCTACTTTCAGATGCCACAAGAATTTCTCGAGTTCGTCAGATCGTTCGCGAGATATGGGAGTTTGAATTTAAGGAATGTTTGAGAAACCATCAAAATTTTCGCATGTCTGATACTCGAAACCAATAACTACAATAGCCAAGGGGAAAAATACACATACCGTTGTAATCGTGCGAGTTTCTACTTTCAGATGCAACAGGAATTTCTGGAGATTGTGAATCCGTTCGCGAGATATGGGAGTTTGAAGTTAAGGAACGGTTGAGAAACCATAAAAATTTTCGCAAGTCTGATACTCGAAACCAATAACTACTATGGCCTAGGGCAAAAATACACATACCGTTGTAATCGGGCGAGTTTCTGCTTTCAGATGCAATAGGAATTTCTCGAGTTCGTCAATCCGTTCGCGTGATATGGGAGTTTGAAGTAAAGGAATGGTTGAGAAACCATCAAAATTTTCGCATGTCTGATACTCGAAACCGATAACTACAATGGCCTAGGGGAAAAATACACATACCGTTGTAATCGGGCGAGTTTCTACTTTCAGATGAAACAGGAATTTCTCGAGTTCGTCAATCCGTTCGCGAGATATGGGAGTTTGTATATAAGGAATGGTTGAGAAACCATCAAAAATTTCGCTGGTCTGATACTCGAAACAAATAACTGGAATGGCCTAGGGGAAAAGTACACACACCATTGTAATGGGGCGAGTGTCTACTTTCCGATGCAGCAGGAATTTCTCGAGTTCGTCAATTCGTTCGCGAGATATGGGAGTTTGAAATTAAGGAATGGTTGAGAAACCATCAAGATTTTCGCAAGTCTGATACTCCAAACCAATAACTACTATGGCCTAGGGCAAAAACACACACACCGCTGTAATCGGGCTAGTTTCTGCTTTCAGATGCAACAAGAATTTCTCGAGTTCGTCAGATCGTCCGCGAGATATGGGAGTTTGAAGTTAAGGAATGGTTGAGAAACCATCAAAATTTTCGCATGTCTAATACTCGAAACCAATAACTACAATGGCCTAGGGGAAAAATACACATACCGTTGTAATCGTGCGAATTTCTACTTTCAGATGCAACAGGAATTTCTGGAGATTGTGAATCCGTTCGCGAGATATGGGAGTTTGAAGTTAAGGAATGGTTGAGAAACCATCAAAATTTTCGCATGTCTGATACTCGAAACCAATAACTGGAATTGCCTAGGGGAAAAGTACACTTACCGCTGTATTCGGGCGAGTTTCTACTTTCAGATGCAACAGGAATTTCTCGAGTTCGTCAATCCGTTCGCGAGATATGGGAGTTTGAAGTTAAGGAATGGTTTAGAAACCATCAAAATTTTCGCTGGTCTGATACTCGAAACCAATAACTGGAATGGCCTAGGGGAAAAGTACACACGCCACTGTAATCGGGCGTGTTTCTACTTTCAGATGCAACAGGAATTTCCCTAGATCGTCAATCCGTTCGCCAGATAAGGGAGTTAGAAGTGAAGGAATGGTTGAGAAAGTATCAAAATTTTCGCTGGACTGATATTCGAAACCAATAACTGGAATGGCCTAGGGGAAAAATACACATACCGTTGTAATCGTGCGAATTTCTACTTTCAGATGCAACAGGAATTTCTGGAGATTGTGAATCCGTTCGCGAGATATGGGAGTTTGAAGTTAAGGAATGGTTGAGAAACCATCAAAATTTTCGCATGTCTGATTCCCGAAACCAATAACTACAAAGGCCTAGGGGAAAAATACACATGCAGTTGTAATCGTGCGAGTTTCTACTTTCGGATGCAACAGGAATTTCTCGAGTTCGTGAATCCGTTCGCGAGATATAGGAGTTCGAAGTTAAGGAATGGTTGAGAAACCATCAAAATTTTCGCTGGTCTGATACTCGAAACCAATAACTGGAATGGCCTAGGGGAAAAGTACACACACCACTGTAATCGGGCGAGTTTCTACTTTCAAATGCAGCAGGAATTTCTGGAGTTCGTCAATCCGTTCGCGAGATATGGGAGTTAGAATTTAAGGAATGTTTGAGAAACCATCAAAATTTTCGCAAGTCTGATTCCCGAAACCAATAACTACAAACGCCTAGGGGAAAAATACACATGCCGTTGTAATCGTGCGAGCTTCTACTTTCAGATGCAACAGGAATTTCTCGAGTTCGTCAATCCGTTCGCGAGATATGGGAGTTTGAAGTTAAGGAATGGTTGAGAAACCATCAAAATTTTCGCAAGTCTAATTCCCGAAACCAATAACTACAAAGGCCTAGGGGAAAAATACACATGCCGTTGTAATCGTGCGAGTTTCTACTTTCAGATGCAACAGGAATTTCTAAGAGTTCGTGAATCCGTTCGCGAGATATAGAAGTTCGAAGTTAAGGAATGGTTGAGAAACCATCAAAATTTTCGCAAGTCTGATACTCGAAACCAATAACTACTATGGCATAGGGCAAAAATACACACACCGTTGTAACCGGGCGAGTTTCTGCTTTCAGATGCAATAAGAATTTCTAGAGTTCGTACAGTTCGTTCGCGAGATATGGGAGTTTGAAGTTAAGATATGGTTGAGAAACCATAAAAATTTTCGCAGGTCTGATACTCGAAACCAATAACTGGAATGGCCAAGGGGAAAAGTACACACACCATTGTAATCGGGCGAGTTTCTACTTTCAGATGCAACAGGAATTTCTCGAGTTCGTCAATCCGTTCGCGAGATATGGGAGTTAGAATTTAAGGAATGGTTGAGAAACCTTCAAAATTTTCGCAAGTCTGATTCCCGAAACCAATAACTACAAAGGCCTAGGGGAAAAATACAAATGCAGTTGTAATCGTGCGAGTTTCTACTTTCAGATGCAACAGGAATTTCCCGAGTTCGTGAATCCGTTCGCGAGATATAGGAGTTCGAAGTTAAGGAATGGTTGAGAAACCATCAAAATTTTCCCAAGTCTGATACTCGAAACCAATAACTACTATGGCATGCGGCAAAAATACACACACCGTTGTAACCGGGCGAGTTTCTGCTTTCAGATGCAATAAGAATTTCTCGAGTTCGTCAGTTCGTTCGCGAGATATGGGAGTTTGAAGTTAAGATATGGTTGAGAAACCATCAAAATTTTCGCTGGTCTGATACTAGAAACCAATAACTGGAATGGCCTAGGGGAAAAGTACACACACCATTGTAATCGGGCGAGTTTCTACTTTCAGATGCAACAGCAATTTTTCGAGTTCGTCAATCCGTTCGCGAGATATGGGAGTTCGAAGTTAAGGAATGGTTGAGAAACCATCAAAATTTTCGCAAGTCTGATTCCCGAAACCAATAACTATAAAGGCCTAGGGGAAAAATACCCATGCCGTTGTAATCGTGCGAGTTTCTACTTTCAGATGCAACAGGAATTTCTCGAGTTCGTCAATCCGTTCGCGAGATATGGGAGTTCGAAGTTAAGGAATGGTTGAGAAACCATCAAAATTTTCGCTGGTCTGATTCCCGAAACCAATAACTGGAATGGCCTAGGGGAAAAGTACACACACCATTGTAATCGGGCGAGTTTCTACTTTCAGATGCAACAGGAATTTCTCGAGTTCGTCAATCCGTTCGCGAGATATAGGAGTTAGAATTTAAGGAATGGTTGAGAAACCATCAAAATTTTCGCAAGTCTGATTCCCGAAACCAATAACTATAAAGGCCTAGGGGAAAAATACCCATGCCGTTGTAATCGTGCGAGTTTCTACTTTCAGATGCAACAGGAATTTCACGAGTTCGTGAATCCGTTCGCGAGATATAGGAGTTCGAAGTTAAGGAATGGTTGAGAAACCATCAAAATTTTCGCAAGTCTGATACTCGAAACCAATAACTACTATGGCATAGGGCAAAAATACACACACCGTTGTAACCGGGCGAGTTTCTGCTTTCAGATGCAATAAGAATTTCTAGAGTTCGTACAGTTCGTTCGCGAGATATGGGAGTTTGAAGTTAAGATATGGTTGTGAAACCATAAAAATTTTCGCTGGTCTGATACTCGAAACCAATAACTGGAATGGCCAAGGGGAAAAGTACACACACCATTGTAATCGGGCGAGTTTCTACTTTCAGATGCAACAGGAATTTCTCGAGTTCGTCAATCCGTTCGCGAGATATGGGAGTTAGAATTTAAGGAATGGTTGAGAAACCTTCAAAATTTTCGCAAGTCTGATTCCCGAAACCAATAACTACAAAGGCCTAGGGGAAAAATACGCGTGCCGTTGTAATCGTGCGAGTTTCTACTTTCAGATGCAACAGGAATTTCTCGAGTTCGTGAATCCGTTCGCGAAATATAGGAGTTCGAAGTTAAGGAATGGTTGAGAAACCATCAAAATTTTCGCAAGTCTGATTATCGAAACCAATAACTACTATGGCCTAGGGGAAAAGTACACCCACCATTGTAATCGGGCGAGTTTCTACTTTCAGACGCAACAGGAATTTCTCGAGTTCGTCAATCCGTTCGCGAGATATGGGACTTTGAGGTTAAGGAATGGTTGAGAAACCATCAAAATTTTCGCTGGTCTGATACTCGAAACCAATAACTGGAATGGCCCAGGGGAAAAGTACACACACCACTGCAATCGGGCGTGTTTCTACTTTCAAATGCAACAGGAATTTCTCGAGATCCTCAATCCGTTCGCGAGATATGGGAGTTTGAAATTAAGGAATGGTTGAGAAACCATCAAAATTTTCGCAACTCTGATACTCGATACCAATAACTACTATGGCCTAGGGCAAAAATACACACACCGCTGTAATCGGGCGATTTTGTACTTTCAGATGCAACAGGAATTTCTCGAGTTCGTCAATCCGTTCGCGAGATATGGGAGTTCGAAGTTAAGGAATGGTTGAGAAACCATCAAAATTTTCGCAACCATGATACTCGTAACCAATAACTGCAATGGCCTAGGGCAAAAATACACACACCGCTGTAATCGGGCGAGTTTCTACTTTCAGATGCAACTGGAATTTCTCGAGTTCGTCAATCCGTTCGAGAGATATGGGAGTTTGAAGTTAAGGAGTGGTTGAGAAACCATCAAAAATTTCGCTGGTCTGATACCCGAAACCAATAACTGGAATGGCCTAGGGGAAAAGTACACACACCATTGTAATCGGGCGAGTTTCTACTTTCAGATGCAGCAGGAATTTCTCGAGTTCGTCAAACCGTTCGCGAGATATGGGAGTTTGAAGTTATGGAATGGTTGAGAAACCATCAAAATTTTCGCTGGTCTGATACTCGAAACCAATAACTGGAATGGCCTAGGGGTAAAGTACACACACCACTGTAATCAGGCGTGTTTCTACTTTCAGATGCAACAGGAATTTCTCGAGATCGTCAATCCGTTCGCGAGATATGGGAGTTAGAAATGAAGGAATGGTTGAGAAACCATCAAAATTTTCGCAAGTCTGATTCCCGAAACCCATAACTACAAAGGCCTAGGGGAAAAATACACATGCCGTTGTAATCGTGCGAGTTTCTACTTTCAGATGCAACAGGAATTTCTCGAGTTCGTGAATCCGATCGCGAGATATGGGTGTTCGAAGTTAAGGAATGGTTGAGAAACCATCAAAATTTTCGCAACCCTGATACTCGAAACCAATAACTACTATGGCCTAGGGCAAAAATACACACACCGCTGTAATCGGGCGATTTTGTACTTTCAGATGCAACAGGAATTTCTCGAGTTCGTCAATCCGTTCGCGAGATATGGGAGTTTGAAGTTAAGGAACGCGTGAGCAACTATCAAAATTTTCGCAAGTCTGATACTCGAAACCAATAACTACTGTGGCCTAGGGGAAAAGAACACACACCATTGTAATCGGGCGTGTTTCTATTTTCAGATGCAACAGGAATTTCTCGAGTTCGTCAATCCGTTCGCGAGATATGGGACTTTGAGGTTAAGGAATGGTTGAGAAACCATCAAAATTTTCGATGGTCTGATACTCGAAACCAATAACTGGAATGGCCTAGGGGAAAAGTACACACACAACTGCAATCGGGCGTGTTTCTACTTTCAGCTGCAACAGGCATTTCTCGAGATCGTCAATCCGTTCGCGAGATATGGGAGTTTGAAATTAAGGAATGGTTGAGAAACCATCAAAATTTTCGCAACTCTGATACTCGATACCAATAACTACTATGGCCTAGGGCAAAGATACACATACCGCTGTATTCGGGCGAGCTTCTACTTTCAGATGCAACAGGAATTTCTCGAGTTCGTCAATCCGTTCGCGAGATATGGGACTTTGAGGTTAAGGAATGGTTGAGAAACCATCAAAATTTTCGCTGGTCTGATACTCGAAACCAATAACTGGAATGGCCCAGGGGAAAAGTACACACACCACTGCAATCGGGCGTGTTTCTACTTTCAAATGCAACAGGAATTTCTCGAGATCCTCAATCCGTTCGCGAGATATGGGAGTTTGAAATTACGGAATGGTTGAGAAACCATCAAAATTTTCACAAGTCTGATACTCGAAACCAATAACTACTATGGCCTAGGGCAGAAATACACATGCCGTTGTAATCGTGCGAGTTTCTACCTTCAGATGCAACAGGATTTTCTCGAGTTCGTGAATCCGTTCGCGAGATATGGGAGTTCGAAGTTAAGGAATGGTTGAGAAACCATCAAAATTTTCGCAACCATGATACTCGAAACCAATAACTACTATGGCCTAGGGCAAAAATACACACACCGCTGTAATCGGGCGAGTTTCTACTTTCAGATGCAACAGGAATTTCTCGAGTTCGTCAATCCGTTCGCGAGATATGGGAGTTTGAAGTTAAGGAATGGTTGAGAAACCATCAAAAATTTCCCTGGTCTGATACTCGAAACCAATAACTGGAATGGCCTAGGGGAAAAGTACACACACCATTGTAATCGGGCGAGTTTCTACTTTCAGATGCAACAGGAATTTCTCGAGCTCCTCAATCCGTTCGCGAGATATGGGACTTTGAAGTTAAGGAATGGTTGAGAAACCATCAAAATTTTGGCTGGTCTGCTACTCGAAACCAATAACTGGAATGGCCTAGGGGAAAAGTACACACACCACTGTAATCGGGCGTGTTTCTACTTTCAGAAGCAACAGGAATTTCTCGAGATCGTCAATCCGTTCGCGAGATATGGGAGTTAGAAGTTAAGGAATGGTTGAGAAACCATCAAAATTTTCGCAAGTCTGATTCCCGAAACCAATAACTACAAAGGCCTAGAGGAAAAATACACATGCCGTTGTAATCGAGCGAGATTCTACTTTCAGATGCAACAGGAATTTCTCGAGATCGTGAATCCGTTCGCGAGATATGGGAGTTTGAAGTTAAGGAACGGTTGAGAAACCATCAAAATTTTCGCAAGTCTGATACTCGAAACCAATAACTACTATGGCCTAGGGCAAAAATACACATGCCGTTGTAATCGTGCGAGTTTCTACTTTCAGATGCAACAGGATTTTCTCGAGTTCGTCAATCCGTTCGCGAGATATGGGAGTTTGAAGTTAAGGAATGGTTGAGAAACCATCACAAATTTCGCTGGTCTGATACTCGAAACCAATAACTGGAATGGCCTAGGGGAAAAGTACACACACCACTGCAATCGGGCGTGTTTCTACTTTCAGCTGCAACAGGCATTTCTCGAGATCGTCAATCCGTTCGCGAGATATGGGAGTTTGAAATTAAGGAATGGTTGAGAAACCATCAAAATTTTCGCAACTCTGATACTCGATACCAATAACTACTATGGCCTAGGGCAAAGATACACATACCGCTGTATTCGGGCGAGCTTCTACTTTCAGATGCAACAGGAATTTCTCGAGTTCGTCAATCCGTTCGCGAGATATGGGACTTTGAGGTTAAGGAATGGTTGAGAAACCATCAAAATTTTCGATGGTCTGATACTCGAAACCAATAACTGGAATGGCCTAGGGGAAAAGTACACACACCATTGCAATCGGGCGTGTTTCTACTTTCAGCTGCAACAGGCATTTCTCGAGATCGTCAATCCGTTCGCGAGATATGGGAGTTTGAAATTAAGGAATGGTTGAGAAACCATCAAAATTTTCGCAACTCTGATACTCGATACCAATAACTACTATGGCCTAGGGCATAGATACACATACCGCTGTATTCGGGCGAGCTTCTACTTTCAGATGCAACAGGAATTTCTCGAGTTCGTCAATCCGTTCGCGAGATATGGGACTTTGAGGTTAAGGAATGGTTGAGAAACCATCAAAATTTTCGCTGGTCTGATACTCGAAACCAATAACTGGAATGGCCCAGGGGAAAAGTACACACACCACTGCAATCGGGCGTGTTTCTACTTTCAAATGCAACAGGAATTTCTCGAGATCCTCAATCCGTTCGCGAGATATGGGAGTTTGAAATTAAGGAATGGTTGAGAAACCATCAAAATTTTCGCAACTCTGATACTCGATACCAATAACTACTATGGCCTAGGGCAAAAATACACACACCGCTGTAATCGGGCGATTTTGTACTTTCAGATGCAACAGGAATTTCTCGAGTTCGTCAATCCGTTCGCGAGATATGGGAGTTTGAAGTTGAGGAATGTTTGAGAAACCATCAAAAATTTCACTGGTCTGATACTCGAAACCAATAACTTGAATGGCCTAGGGGAAAAGTACACACACAATTGTAATGGGGCGAGTTTCTACTTTCCGATGCAACAGGAATTTCTGGAGTTCGTCAATTCGTTCGCGAGATATGGGAGTTCGAAGTTAAGGAATGGTTGAGAAACCATCAAAATTTTCGCAACCATGATACACGAAACCAATAACTAGTATGGCCTAGGGCAAAAATACACACACCGCTGTAGTCGGGCGGGTGTCTACTTTTAGATGCAACAGGAATTTCTCGAGTTCGTGAATCCGTTCGCGAGATATGGGAGTTTGAAGTTAAGGAATGGTTGAGAAACCATCACAAATTTCGCTGGTCTGATATTCGAAACCAATAACTGGAATGGCCTAGGGGAAAAGTACACACACCGCTGCAATCGGGCGTGTTGCTACTTTCAGCTGCAACAGGCATTTCTCGAGATCGTCAATCCGTTCGCGAGATATGGGAGTTTGAAATTAAGGAATGGTTGAGAAACCATCAAAATTTTCGCAACTCTGATACTCGATACCAATAACTACTATGGCCTAGGGCAAAGATACACATACCGCTGTATTCGGGCGAGCTTCTACTTTCAGATGCAACAGGAATTTCTCGAGTTCGTCAATCCGTTCGCGAGATATGGGACTTTGAGGTTAAGGAATGGTTGAGAAACCATCAAAATTTTCGATGGTCTGATACTCGAAACCAATAACTGGAATGGCCTAGGGGAAAAGTACACACACCACTGCAATCGGGCGTGTTTCTACTTTCAGCTGCAACAGGCATTTCTCGAGATCGTCAATCCGTTCGCGAGATATGGGAGTTTGAAATTAAGGAATGGTTGAGAAACCATCAAAATTTTCGCAACTCTGATACTCGATACCAATAACTACTATGGCCTAGGGCATAGATACACATACCGCTGTATTCGGGCGAGCTTCTACTTTCAGATGCAACAGGAATTTCTCGAGTTCGTCAATCCGTTCGCGAGATATGGGACTTTGAGGTTAAGGAATGGTTGAGAAACCATCAAAATTTTCGCTGGTCTGATTCTCGAAACCAATAACTGGAATGGCCCAGGGGAAAAGTACACACACCACTGCAATCGGGCGTGTTTCTACTTTCAAATGCAACAGGAATTTCTCGAGATCCTCAATCCGTTCGCGAGATATGGGAGTTTGAAATTAAGGAATGGTTGAGAAACCATCAAAATTTTCGCAACTCTGATACTCGATACCAATAACTACTATGGCCTAGGGCAAAAATACACACACCGCTGTAATCGGGCGATTTTGTACTTTCAGATGCAACAGGAATTTCTCGAGTTCGTCAATCCGTTCGCGAGATATGGGAGTTCGAAGTTAAGGAATGGTTGAGAAACCATCAAAATTTTTGCAACCATGATACTCGTAACCAATAACTGCTATGGCCTAGGGCAAAAATACACACACCGCTGTAATCGGGCGAGTTTCTACTTTCAGATGCAACAGGAATTTCTCGAGATCGTCAATCCGTTCGAGAGATATGGGAGTTTGAAGTTAAGGAGTGGTTGAGAAACCATCAAAAATTTCGCTGGTCTGATACTCGAAACCAATAACTGGAATGGCCTAGGGGAAAAGTACACACACCATTGTAATCGGGCGAGTTTCTACTTTCAGATGCAGCAGGAATTTCTCGAGTTCGTCAAACCGTTCGCGAGATATGGGAGTTTGAAGTTATGGAATGGTTGAGAAACCATCAAAATTTTCGCTGGTCTGATACTCGAAACCAATAACTGGAATGGCCTAGGGGAAAAGTACACACACCACTCTAATCGGGCGTGTTTCTACTTTCAGATGCAACAGGAATTTCTCGAGATCGTCAATCCGTTCGCGAGATATGGGAGTTAGAAGTGAAGGAATGGTTGAGAAACCATCAAAATTTTCGCAAGTCTGATTCCCGAAACCAATAACTACAAAGGCCTAGGGGAAAAATACACATACCGTTGTAATCGTGCGAGTTTCTACTTTCAGATGCAACAGGAATTTCTCGAGTTCGTCTATCCGTTCGCGAGATATGGGAGTTTGAAGTTAAGGAATGGTTGAGAAACCATCAAAATTTTCGCAACCATGATACACGAAACCAATAACTAGTATGGCCTAGGGCAAAAATACACACACCGCTGTAGTCGGGCGGGTGTCTACTTTCAGATGCAACAGGAATTTCTCGAGTTCGTGAATCCGTTCGCGAGATATGGGAGTTTGAAGTTAAGGAATGGTTGAGAAACCATCACAAATTTCGCTGGTCTGATACTCGAAACCAATAACTGGAATGGCCCAGGGGAAAAGTACACACACCACTGCAATCGGGCGTGTTTCTACTTTCAAATGCAACAGGAATTTCTCGAGATCCTCAATCCGTTCGCGAGATATGGGAGTTTGAAATTAAGGAATGGTTGAGAAACCATCAAAATTTTCGCAACTCTGATACTCGATACCAATAACTACTATGGCCTAGGGCAAAAATACACACACCGCTGTAATCGGGCGATTTTGTACTTTCAGATGCAACAGGAATTTCTCGAGTTCGTCAATCCGTTCGCGAGATATGGGAGTTCGAAGTTAAGGAATGGTTGAGAAACCATCAAAATTTTCGCAACCATGATACTCGTAACCAATAACTGCTATGGCCTAGGGCAAAAATACACACACCGCTGTAATCGGGCGAGTTTCTACTTTCAGATGCAACAGGAATTTCTCGAGTTCGTCAATCCGTTCGAGAGATATGGGAGTTTGAAGTTAAGGAGTGGTTGAGAAACCATCAAAAATTTCGCTGGTCTGATACTCGAAACCAATAACTGGAATGGCCTAGGGGAAAAGTACACACACCATTGTAATCGGGCGAGTTTCTACTTTCAGATGCAGCAGGAATTTCTCGAGTTCGTCAAACCGTTCGCGAGATATGGGAGTTTGAAGTTATGGAATGGTTGAGAAACCATCAAAATTTTCGCTGGTCTGATACTCGAAACCAATAACTGGAATGGCCTAGGGGAAAAGTACACACACCACTGTAATCGGGCGTGTTTCTACTTTCAGATGCAACAGGAATTTCTCGAGATCGTCAATCCGTTCGAGAGATATGGGAGTTTGAAGTTAAGGAGTGGTTGAGAAACCATCAAAAATTTCGCTGGTCTGATACTCGAAACCAATAACTGGAATGGCCTAGGGGAAAAGTACACACACCATTGTAATCGGGCGAGTTTCTACTTTCAGATGCAGCAGGAATTTCTCGAGTTCGTCAAACCGTTCGCGAGATATGGGAGTTTGAAATTATGGAATGGTTGAGAAACCATCAAAATTTTCGCTGGTCTGATACTCGAAACCAATAACTGGAATGGCCTAGGGGAAAAGTACACACACCACTGTAATCGGGCGTGTTTCTACTTTCAGTTGCAACAGGAATTTCTCGAGATCGTCAATCCGTTCGCGAGATATGGGAGTTAGAAGTTATGGAATGGTTGAGAAACCATCAAAATTTTCGCTGGTCTGATACTCGAAACCAATAACTGGAATGGCCTAGGGGTAAAGTACACACACCACTGTAATCAGGCGTGTTTCTACTTTCAGATGCAACAGGAATTTCTCGAGATCGTCAATCCGTTCGCGAGATATGGGAGTTAGAAGTGAAGGAATGGTTGAGAAACCATCAAAATTTTCGCAAGTCTGATTACCGAAACCAATAACTACAAAGGCCTAGGGGAAAAATACACATGCCGTTGTAATCGTGCGAGTTTCTACTTTCAGATGCAACAGGAATTTCTCGAGTTCGTGAATCCGTTCGCGAGATATGGGTGTTCGAAGTTAAGGAATGGTTGAGAAACCATCAAAATATTCGCAACCCTGATACTCGAAACCAATAACTACTATGGCCTAGGGCAAAAATACACACACCGCTGTAATAGGGCGATTTTGTACTTTCAGATGCAACAGGAGTTTCTCGAGTTCGTCAATCCGTTCGCGAGATATGGGAGTTTGAAGTTAAGGAATGGTTGAGAAACCATCAAAAATTTCGCTGGTCTGATACTCGAAACCAATAACTGGAATGGCCTAGGGGAAAAGTACACACACCATTGTAGTCGGGCGAGTTTCTACTTTCAGATGCAACAGGAATTTCTCGAGTTCGTCAAACCGTTCGCGAGATATGGGAGTTTGAAGTTAAGGAATGGTTGAGAAACCATCAAAATTTTCGCTGCACTGATACTCGAAACCAATAACTGGAATAGCCTAGGGGAAGAGTACACACACCACTGCAATCGGGCGTGTTTCTACTTTCAGATGCAACAGGAATTTCTCGAGATCGTCAATCCGTTCGCGAGATATGGTAGTTTGAAATTAAGGAACGGTTGAGAAACCATCAAAATTTTCGCAACTCTGATACTCGATACCAATAACTACTATGGCCTAGGGCAAAAATACACATACCGCTGTATGCGGGCGAGCTTCTACTTTCAGATGCAACAGGAATTTCTCGAGTTCGTCAATCCGTTCGCGAGATATGGGACTTTGAAGTTAAGGAATGGTTGAGAAACCACAAAATTTTCGCTGGTCTGATACTCGAATCCAATAACTGGAATGGCCTAGGGGAAAAGTACACACACCACTGTAATCGGGCGTGTTTCTACTTTCAGATGCAACAGGAATTTCTCGAGATCGTCAATCCGTTCGCGAGATATGGGAGTTAGAAGTTAAGGAATGGTTGAGAAACCATAAAAATTTTCGCAAGTCTTATACTCGAAACCAATAACTACTATGGCCTAGGGCAAAAATACACACACCGCTGTAATCGGGCGAGTTTCTGCTTTCAGATGCAACAAGAATTTCTCGAGTTCGTCCAGTTCGTTCGCGAGATATGGAAGTTTGATGTTAAGGAATGGTTGAGAAACCATCAAAATTTTCGCAAGTCTGATTCCCGAAACCAATAACTACAAAGGCCTAGAGGAAAAATACACATGCCCTTGTAATCGTGCGAGTTTCTACTTTCAGATGCAACAAGAATTTCTCGAGTTCGTCCAGTTCGTTCGCGAGATATGGAAGTTTGATGTTAAGGAATGGTTGACAAACCATCAAAATTTTCGCTGGTCTGATACTCGAAACCAATAACTACTATGGCCTAGGGCAAAAATACACACACCGCTGTAATCGGGCGAGTTTCAGCTTTCAGATGCAACAAGAATTTCTCGAGTTCGTCCAGTTCGTTCGCGAGATATGGAAGTTTGAAATTAAGGAATGGTTGAGAAACCATCAAAATTTTCGCAAGTCTGATACTCGAAACCACTAACTACTATGGCCTAGGGCAAAAATACACACACCGCTGTAATCGGGCGAGTTTCTGCTTTCAGGTGCAACAGGAATTTCTCGAGTTCGTCAATCCGTTCTCGAGATATGGGAGTTTGAAGTTAAGGAATGGTTGAGAAACCATCAAAATTTTCGCAAGTCTGATACTCGAAACCAATAACTACTATGGCCTAGGGGAAAAGAACACACACCATTGTAATCGGGCGTGTTTCTACTTTCACATGCAACAGGAATTTCTCGAGTTTGTCAATCTGTTCGCGAGATATGGGAGTTTGAAGTTAAGGAACGCTTGAGCAACCATCAAAATTTTCGCAAGTCTGATACTCGAAACCAATAACTACTATGGCCTAGGGGAAAAGAACACACACCATTGTAATCGGGCGTGTTTCTACATTCAGATGCAACAGGAGTTCCTCGAGATCGTCAATCGGTTCCCGAGAAATTGGAGTTTGAAATTAAGGAATGGTTGAGAAACCATCAAAATTTTCGCAAGTCTGATTCCCGAAACCAATAACTACAAAGGCCTAGGGGAAAAGTACACACACCACAGTAATCGGGCGAGTTTCTACTTTCAGATGCAACAGGAATTTCTCGAGTTCGTCAATCCGTTCGCGATATATGGGAGTTTGAAGTTAAGGAATGGTTGAGAAACCATCAAAATTTTCGCTGGTCTGATACTCGAAACCAATAACTGGAATGGCCTAGGGGAAAAGTAGACATACCATTGTAATGGGGCGAGTTTCTACTTTCAGATGCAACAGGAATTTCGCGAGTTCGTCAATCCGTTCGCGATATATGGGAGTTTGAAATTAAGGAATGGTTGAGAAACCATCAAAATTTTCGCAAGTCTGATACTCGAAACCAATAACTACTATGGCCTAGGGGAAAAGAACACACACCATTGTAATCGGGCGTGTTTCTACTTTCAGATGCAACAGGAATTCCTCGATATCGTCAATCCGTTCCCGAGATATGGGAGTTTGAAATTAAGGAATGGTTGAGAAACCATCAAAATTTTCGCAAGTCTGATTCCCGAAACCAATAACTACAAAGGCCTAGGGGAAAAGTACACACACCACTGTAATCGGGCGTGTTACTACTTTCAGATGCAATAGGAATTTCTCGAGTTCGTCAATCCGTTCGCGAGATATGGGAGTTTGAAGTTAAGGAACGTTTGAGAAACCATCAAAATTTTCGCAAGTCTGATACTCGAAACCAATAACTACTATGGTCTAGGTCAAAAATACACATACCGCTGTAATCGGGCGTGTTACTACTTTCAGATGCAATAGGAATTTCTCGAGTTCGTCAATCCGTTCGCGAGATATGGGAGTTTGAAGTTAAGGAACGTTTGAGAAACCATCAAAATTTTCGCAAGTCTGATACTCGAAACCAATAACTACTATGGCCTAGGGCAAAAATACACATACCGCTGTAATCGGGCGAGTTTCTGCTTGCAGGTGCAACAGGAATTTCTCGAGTTCGTCAATCCGTTCTCGAGATATGGGAGTTTGAAGTTAAGGAATGGTTGAGAAACCATCAAAATTTTCGCTGGCCTGATACTCGAAACCAATAACTGGAATGGCCTAGGGAAAAGTACACATACCGTTGTAATGGGGCGAGTTTCTACTATCAGATGCAACAGGAATTTCGCGAGTTCGTCAATCCGTTCGCGAGATATGGGAGTTCGAAGTTAAGGAATGGTTGAGAAACCATCAAAATTTTCGCAACCATGATACACGAAACCAATAACTAGTATGGCCTAGGGCAAAAATACACACAACGCTGTAATTGGGCGAGTTTCTACTTTCAGATGCAACAGGAATTTCTCGAGTTCGTCAATCCGTTCGAGAGATATGGGAGTTTGAAGTTATGGAATGGTTGAGAAACCATCAAAATTTTCGCTGGTCTGATACTCGAAACCAATAACTGGAATAGCCTAGGGGAAAAGTACACACACCGCTGTAATCGAGCGTGTTTCTACTTTCAGATGCAACAGGTATTTCTCGAGATCGTCAATCCGTTCGCGAGATATGGGAGTTAGAAGTGAAGGAATGGTTGAGAAACCATCAAAATTTTCGCAAGTCTGTTTCCCGAAACCAATAACTACAAAGGCCTAGGGGAAAAATACACATGCCGTTGTAATCGTGCGAGTTTCTACTTTCAGATGCAACAGGAATTTCTCGAGTTCGTGAATCCGTTCGCGAGATATGGGAGTTCGAAGTTAAGGAATGGTTGAGAAACCATCAAAATTTTCGCAACCCTGATACTCGAAACCAATAACTACTATGGCCTAGGGCAAAAATACACACACCGCTGTAATCGGGCGTGTTTCTACTTTCAGATGCAACAGGAATTTCTCGAGATCGTCAATCCGTTCGCGAGATATGGGAGTTAGAACTTAAAGAATGGTTGAGAAACCATCAAAATTTTCGCAAGTCTGATTCCCGAAACCAATAACTACAAAGGCCTAGGGCAAAAATACACATACCGTTGTAATCGGGCGAGTTTCTGCTTTCAGATGCAATAGGAATTTCTCGAGTTCGTCAATCCGTTCGCATGATATGGGAGTTTGAAGTGAAGGAATGGTTGAGAAACCATCAAAATTTTCGTATATCTGATACTCGAAACCAATAACAACAATGGCCTAGGGGAAAAATACACATACCGTTGTAATCGGGCGAGTTTGTACTTTCAGATGAAACAGGAATTTCTCGTGTTCGTCAATCCGTTCGCGAGATATGGGAGTTTGAAGTTAAGGAATGGTTGAGAAACCATCAAAAATTTCGCTGGTCTGATACTCGAAACCGATAACTGGAATGGCCTAGGGGAAAAGTACACACACCATTGTAATCGGGCGAGTTTCCACTTTCAGATGCAACAGGAATTTCTCGAGTTCGTCAAACCGTTCGCGAGATATGGGAGTTTGAAGTTAAGGAATGGTTGAGAAACCATCAAAATTTTCGCTGGTCTGATACTCGAAACCAATAACTGGAATGGCCTAGGGGAAAAGTACACACACCACTGCAATCTGGCGTGTTTCTACTTTCAGATGCAACAGGAATTTCTCGAGATCGTCAATCCGTTCGCGAGATATGGGAGTTAGAACTTAAAGAATGGTTGAGAAACCATCAAAATTTTCGCAAGTCTGATTCCCGAAACCAATAACTACAAAGGCCTAGGGGAAAAATACACATGCCGTTGTAATCGTGCGAGTTTCTACTTTCAGATGCAACAGGAATTTCTCGAGATCGTGAATCCGTTCGCGAGATATGGGAGTTTGAAGTAAAGGAACGGTTGAGAAACCATCAAAATTTTCGCAAGTCTGATACTCGAAACCAATAACTACTATGGCCTAGGGCAAAAATACACACACCGCTGTAATCGGGCGAGTTTCTGCTTTCAGATGCAACAAGAATTTCTCGAGTTCGTCAGTTCGTTCGCGAGATATGGGAGTTTGAATTTAAGGAACGGTTGAGAAACCATCAAAATTTTTGCATGTCTGATACTCGAAACCAATAACTACTATGGCCTAGGGCAAAAATACACATACCGTTGTAATCGGGCGAGTTTCTGCTTTCAGATGCAATAGGAATTTCTCGAGTTCGTCAATCCGTTCGCGAGATATGGGAGTTTGAAATTAAGGAACGGTTGAGAAACCATCAAAATTTTCGCAAGTCTGATACTCGAAACCAATAACTACTTTGGCCTAGGGCAAAAATACACATACCGTTGTAATCGGGCGAGTTTCTGCTTTCAGATGCAATAGGAATTTCTCGAGTTCGTCAATCCGTTCGCGTGATATGGGAGTTTGAAGTGAAGGAATGGTAGAGAAACCATCAAAAGTTTCGCATATCTGATACTCGAAACCAATAACAACAATGGCCTAGGGGAAAAATACACATACCGTTGTAATCGGGCGAGTTTCTACTTTCAGATGAAACTGGAATTTCTCGTGTTCGTCAATCCGTTCGCGAGATATGGGAGTTTGAAGTTAAGGAATGGTTGAGAAACCATCAAAAATTTCGCTGGTCTGATACTCGAAACCGATAACTGGAATGGCCTAGGGGAAAAGTACACACACCACTGCAATCGGGCGTGTTTCTACTTTCAGATGCAACAGGAATTTCTCGAGATCGTCAATCCGTTCGCGAGATATGGGAGTTAGAACTTAAAGAATGGTTGAGAAACCATCAAAATTTTCGCAAGTCTGATTCCCGAAACCAATAACTACTATGGCCTAGGGCAAAAATACACATACCGTTGTAATCGGGCGACTTTCTGCTTTCAGATGCAACAGGAATTTCTGGAGTTCGTCAATCCGTTCGCGAGATATGGGAGTTTGAAGTTAGGGAATGGGTGAGAAACCATCAAAATTTTCGCTGGTCTGATACTCGAAACCAATAACTGGAATGGCCTAGGGGAAAAGTTCACATACCGTTGAAATCGGGCGAGCTTCTGCTGTCAGATGCAATAAGAATTTCTCGAGTTCGTCAATTCCTTCGCGAGATATGGGAGTTTGAAGTTAAGGAATGGTTGAGCAACCATCAAAATTTTCGCAAGTCTGATTCCCGAAACCAATAACTACAAAGGCCTAGGGGAAAAATACACATACCGTTGTAATCGGGCGAGTTTCTGCTTTCAGATGCAATAGGAATTTCTCGAGTTCGTCAATCCGTTCGCATGATATGGGAGTTTGAAGTGAAGGAATGGTTGAGAAACCATTAAAATTTTCGTATATCTGATACTCGAAACCAATAACAACAATGGCCTAGGGGAAAAATACACATACCGTTGTAATCGGGCGAGTTTCTACTTTCAGATGAAACTGGAATTTCTCGTGTTCGTCAATCCGTTCGCGAGATATGGGAGTTTGAAGTTAAGGAATGGTTGAGAAACCATCAAAAATTTCGCTGGTCTGATACTCGAAACCGATAACTGGAATGGCCTAGGGGAAAAGTACACACACCACTGCAATCGGGCGTGTTTCTACTTTCAGATGCAACAGGAATTTCTCGAGATCGTCAATCCGTTCGCGAGATATGGGAGTTTGAAGTTAAGGAACGGTTGAGAAACCATCAAAATTTTCGCAAGTCTGATACTCGAAACCAATAACTACTATGGCCTAGGGCAAAAATACACACACCGCTGTAATCGGGCGAGTTTCTGCTTTCAGATGCAACAAGAATTTCTCGAGTTCGTCAGTTCGTTCGCGAGATATGGGAGTTTGAATTTAAGGAACGGTTGAGAAACCATCAAAATTTTTGCATGTCTGATACTCGAAACCAATAACTACTATGGCCTAGGGCAAAAATACACATACCGTTGTAATCGGGCGAGTTTCTGCTTTCAGATGCAATAGGAATTTCTCTAGTTCGTCAATCCGTTCGCGAGATATGGGAGTTTGAAATTAAGGAACGGTTGAGAAACCATCAAAATTTTCGCAAGTCTGATACTCGAAACCAATAACTACTTTGGCCTAGGGCAAAAATACACATACCGTTGTAATCGGGCGAGTTTCTGCTTTCAGATGCAATAGGAATTTCTCGAGTTCGTCAATCCGTTCGCGTGAAATGGGAGTTTGAAGTGAAGGAAAGGTAGAGAAACCATCAAAATTTTCGCATATCTGATACTCGAAACCAATAACAACAATGGCCTAGGGGAAAAATACACATACCGTTGTAATCGGGCGAGTTTCTACTTTCAGATGAAACTGGAATTTCTCGTGTTCGTCAATCCGTTCGCGAGATATGGGAGTTTGAAGTTAAGGAATGGTTGAGAAACCATCAAAAATTTCGCTGGTCTGATACTCGAAACCGATAACTGGAATGGCCTAGGGGAAAAGTACACACACCACTGCAATCGGGCGTGTTTCTACTTTCAGATGCAACAGGAATTTCTCGAGATCGTCAATCCGTTCGCGAGATATGGGAGTTAGAACTTAAAGAATGGTTGAGAAACCATCAAAATTTTCGCAAGTCTGATACTCGAAACCAATAACTACAATGGCCTAGGGGAAAAATACACATACCGTTGTAATCGGGCGAGTTTCTGCTTTCAGATGCAACAAGAATTTCGCGAGTTCGTCAATTCATTCGCGAGATATGGGAGTTTGAAGTTAAGGAATGATTGAACAACCATCAAAATTTTCCCAAGTCTGATTCCCGAAACCAATAACTACAGAGGCCTAGGGGAAAAGTACACAAACCATTGTAATCGGGCGAGTTTCTACTTTCAGATGCAATAGGAGTTTCTCGAGTTCGTCAATCCGTTCGCGAGATATGGGAGTTTGACGTTCAGGAATGGATGAGAAGCCATCAAAATTTTCGCTGGTCTGATACCCGAAACCCATAACTGGAATGGCTTAGGAGAAAAGTACACACGCCATTGTAATGGGGCGCGTTTCTGCTTTCAGATGCAATAGGAATTTCTCGAGTTCGTCATTCCGTTCGCGAGGTATGGGAGTATGAAGTTAAGGAATGGTTGAGAAACCATCAAAATTTTCGCAAGTCTGATACTCGAAACCAATAACTACTATGGCCTAGGGCAAAAATACAGATACCGTTGTAATCGGGCGAGTTTCTGCTTTCAGATGCAACAAGAATTTCTCGAGTTCGTCAATTCCTTCGCGAGATATGGGAGTTTGAAGTTAAGGAATGGTTGAGCAACCATCAAAATTTTCGCAATTCTGATTCCCGAAACCAATAACTACAAAGGCCTAGGGGAAAAATACACATACCGTTGTAATCGGGCGAGATTCTACTTTCAGATGCAACAGGAATTTCTCGAGTTCGTCAATCCGTTCGCGAGATATGGGAGTTTGAAGTTAAGGAATGGGTGAGAAACCATCAAAATTTTCGCAAGTCTGATACTCGAAACCAATAACTACAATGGCCCAAGCCAAAAATACACATACAGTTGTAATCGGGCGTGCTTCTGCTTTCAGATGCAACAGGCATTTCTCGAGTTCTTCAATCCGTTCGCGAGATATGGGAGTTTGAAGTTAAGGAATGATTGAGAAATCATCAGAATTTTCGCAAGTCTGATACTCGAAACCAATAACTACTATGGCCTTGGGGAAAAGTACACACACCAGTGTAATCGGGCGAGTTTCTACTTTCAGATGCATCAGGAATTTCTGGAGTTCGTCAATCCGTTCGCGCGATATGGGAGTTTGATGTTAAGGAATGGTTGAGAAACCACCAAAATTTTCGCAAGTCTGATTCCCGTAACCAATAACTACAAAGGCCTAGGGGAAAAGTACACATACCGTTGAAATCGGGCGAGTTTCTGCTTTCAGATGCAATAGGAATTTCTCGTGTTCGTCAATCCGTTGCGAGATATGGGAGTTTGAAGTTGAGGAATGGTTGAGAAACCATCAAAATATTCGCATGTCTGATACTCGAAACCAATAACTACTATGGCCTAGGGCAAAAATACACATACCGATGTAATCGGGCGAGTTTCTGCTGTCAGATGCAATAGGAATTTCTCGTGTTCGTCAATCCGTTCGCGAGATATGGGAGTTTGAAGTTAAGGAATGGTTGAGTAACCATCAAAAATTTCGCTGGTCTGATACTCGAAACCAATAACTGGAATGGCCTAGGGGGAAAGTACACACTCCATTGTAATGGGGCGAGTTTCTACTTTCAGATGCAACAGGAATTTCTCGAGTTCGTCAATCCGTTCGCGAGATATGGGAGTTTGAATTTAAGGAACGGTTGAGAAACCATAAAAATTTTCGCATGTCTGGTACTCGAAACCAATAACTACAGAGGCCTAGGGCAAAAATACACATACCGTTGTAATCGGGCGAGTTTCTGCTCTCAGATGCAATAGGAATTTCTCGAGTTCGTCAATCCGTTCGCGAGATATGGGAGTTTGAAGTTAAGGAATGGTTGAGAAACCATCAAAATTTTCGCAAGTCTGATACTCGAAACCAATAACTACTATGGCCTAGGGCAAAAATACATATACCGATGTAATCGGGCGAGTTTCTGCTTTCAGATACAATAGGAATTTCTCGAGTTCGTCAATGCGTTCGCGAGATATAAGAGTTAGAAGTGACGGAATGGTTGAGAGACCATCAAAATTTTCGCAAGTCTGGTACTCGAAAACAATAACTACAATGGCCCAAGCCAAAAATACACATACAGTTGTAATCGGGCGTGCTTCTGCTTTCAGATGCAACAGGCATTTCTCGAGTTCTTCAATCCGTTCGCGAGATATGGGAGTTTGAAGTTAAGGAATGATTGAGAAATCATCAGAATTTTCGCAAGTCTGATACTCGAAACCAACAACTACTATGGCCTTGGGGAAAAGTACACACACCAGTGTAATCGGGCGAGTTTCTACTTTCAGATGCAACAGGAATTTCTGGAGTTCGTCAATCCGTTCGCGAGATATGGGAGTTTGATGTTAAGGAATGGTTGAGAAACCATCAAAATTTTCGCAAGTCTGATTCCCGAAACCAATAACTACAAAGGCCTGGGGGAAAAGTACACATACCGTTGAAATCGGGCGAGTTTCTGCTTTCAGATGCAATAGGAATTTCTCGTGTTCGTCAATCCGTTCGCGAGATATGGGAGTTTGAAGTTGAGGAATGGTTGAGAAACAATCAAAATATTCGCATGTCTGATACTCGAAACCAATAACTACTATGGCCTAGGGCAAAAATACACATACCGTTGTAATCGGGCGACTTTCTGCTTTCAGATGCAACAGGATTTTCTCGAGTTCGTCAATTCGTTCGCGAGATATGGGAGTTTGAAGTTAAGAAATGGTTGAGCAACCATCAAAATTTTCGCAAGTCTGATTCCCGAAACCAATAACTACAAAGGCCTAGGGGAAACATGCACATACCGTTGTAATCGGGCGAGTTTCTACTTTCAGATGCAATAGGAGTTTCTCGAGTTCGTCAATTCCATCGCGAGATATGGGAGTTTGAAGTTAAGGAATGGTTGAGCAACCATCAAAATTTTCGCAAGTCTGATTCCCGAAACCAATAACTACAAAGGCCTATGGGAAAAATAAACATACCGTTGTAATCGGGCGAGATTCTACTTTCAGATGCAACAGGAATTTCTGGAGTTCGTCAATCCGTTCGCGAGATATGGGAGTTTGAAGTTAGGGAATGGGTGAGAAACCATCAAAATTTTCGCTGGTCTGACACTCGAAACCAATAAATGGAATGGCGTAGGGGAAAAGTACACATACCGTTGAAATCGGGCGAGTTTCTGCTGTCAGATGCAATAGGAATTTCTCGTGTTCGTCAATCCGTTCGCGAGATATGGGAGTTTGAACTTAAGGAATGGTTGAGAAACCATCAAAAATTTCGCTGGTCTGATACTCGAAACCAATAACTGGAATGGCCTAGGGGAAAAGTACACACACCATTGTAGTCGGGCGACTTTCTGCTTTCAGATGCAACAGGAATTTCTCGAGTTCGTCAATTCGTTCGCGAGATATGGGAGTTTGAAGTTAAGAAATGGTTGAGCAACCATCAAAATTTTCGCAAGTCTGATTCCCGAAACCAATAACTACAAAGGCCTGGGGGAAACATGCACATACCGTTGTAATCGGGCGAGTTTCTACTTTCAGATGCAATAGGAGTTTCTCGTGTTCGTCAACTCGTTCGCGAGATATGGGAGTTTGAAGTTAGGGAATGGGTGAGAAACCATCAAAATTTTCGCTGGTCTGATACTCGAAACCAATAACTGGAATGGCCTAGGGGAAAAGTACACATACCGTTGAAATCGGGCGAGCTTCTGCTGTCAGATGCAATAAGAATTTCTCGAGTTCGTCAGTTCCTTCGCGAGATATGGGAGTTTGAAGTTAAGGAATGGTTGAGCAACCATCAAAATTTTCGCAAGTCTGAATCCCGAAATCAATAACTACAAAGGCCTAGGGGAAAAATACACATACCGTTGTAATCGGGCGAGATTCTACTTTCAGATGCAACAGGAATTTCTCGAGTTCGTCTATCCGTTCGCGAGATATGGGTGTTTGAAGTTAGGGAATGGGTGAGAAACCATCAAAATTTTCGCTGGTCTGACACTCGAAACCAATAAATGGAATGGCGTAGGGGAAAAGTACACATACCGTTGAAATCGGGCGAGTTTCTGCTGTCAGATGCAATAGGAATTTCTCGTGTTCGTCAATCCGTTCGCGAGATATGGGAGTTTGAAGTTAAGGAATGGTTGAGAAACCATCAAAAATTTCGCTGGTCTGATACTCGAAACCAATAACTGGAATGGCCTAGGGGAAAAGTACACACACCATTGTAGTCGGGCGAGTTCCTACTTTCAGATGCAACAGGAATTTCTCGAGTTCGTCAAACCGTTCGCGAGATATGGGAGTTTGAAGTTAAGGAATGGTTGAGAAACCATCAAAATTTTCGCTGCTCTGATACTCGAAACCAATAACTGGAATAGCCTAGGGGAAAAGTACACACACCACTGCAATCGGGCGTGTTTCTACTTTCAGATGCAACAGGAATTTCTCGAGATCGTCATCCGTTCGCGAGATATGGTAGTTTGAAATTAAGGAACGGTTGAGAAACCATCAAAATTTTCGCAACTCTGATACTCGATACCAATAACTACTATGGCCTAGGGCAAAAATACACATACCGCTGTATGCGGGCGAGCTTCTACTTTCAGATGCAACAGGAATTTCTCGAGTTCGTCAATCCGTTCGCGAGATATGGGACTTTGAGGTTAAGGAATGGTTGAGAAACCATCAAAATTTTCGCTGGTCTGATACTCGAAACCAATAACTGGAATGGCGTAGGGGAAAAGTACACAAACCATTGTAATCGGGCGAGTTTCTACTTTCAGATGCAACAGGAATTTCTCGAGTTCTTCAATCCATTCGCGAGATATGGGAGTTAGAATTTAAGGAATGGTTGAGAAACCATCAAAATTTTCGCAAGTCTGATTCCCGAAAACAATAACTACAAAGGCCTAGGGGAAAAATACACATACCGTTGTAATCGTGCGAGTTTCTACTTTCAGATGCAACAGGAATTTCTCGAGTTCGTCAATCCGTTCGCGAGATATGGGAGTTTGAAGTTAAGGAATGGTTGAGAAACCATCAAAATTTTCGCTGGTCTGATACTCGAAACCAATAACTGGAATGGCCTAGGGGAAAAGTACACATACCATTGTAATGGGGCGAGTTTCTACTTTCAGATGCAACAGGAATTTCGCGAGTTCGTCAATCCGTTCGCGAGATATGGGAGTTTGAAATTAAGGAATGGTTGAGAAACCATCAAAATAATCGCAAGTCTGATACTCGAAACCAATAACTACTATGGCCTAGGGGAAAAAAACACACACCATTGTAACCGGGCGTGTTTCTACTTTCAGATGCAACAGGAATTCCTCGAGATCGTCAATCCGTTCCCGAGATATGGGAGTTTGAAGTTAAGGAATGGTTGAGAAACCAGCAACATTTTTGCTGGTCTGATACTCGAAACCAATAACTGGAATGGCCTAGGGGAAAAGTACACATACCATTGTAATGGGGCGGGTTTCTACTTTCAGATGCAACAGGAATTTCGCGAGTTCGTCAATCCGTTCGCGATATATGGGAGTTTGAAATTAAGGAATGGTTGAGAAACCATCAAAATTTTCGCATATCTGATACTCGAAACCAATAACAACAATGGCCTAGGGGAAAAATACACATACCGTTGTAATCGGGCGAGTTTCTACTTTCAGATGAAACAGGAATTTCTCGTGTTCGTCAATCCGTTCGCGAGATATGGGAGTTTGAAATTAAGGAATGGTTGAGAAACCATCAAAATTTTCGCAAGTCTGATTCCCGAAACCAATAACTACAAAAGCCTAGGGGAAAAGTACACACACCATAGTAATCGGGCGAGTGTCTACTTTCAGATGGAACAGGAATTTCTCGAGTTCGTCAATCCGTTCGCGATATATGGGAGTTTGAAGTTAAGGAACGCTTGAGCAACCATCAAAATTTTCACAAGTCTGATACTCGAAACCAATAACTACTATGGCCTAGGGGAAAAGTACACACACCACTGTAATCGGGCGTGTTACTACTTTCAGATGCAATAGGAATTTCTCGAGTTCGTCAATCCGTTCGCGAGATATGGGAGTTTGAAGTTAAGGAATGGTTGAGAAACCATCAAAATTTTCGCAAGTCTGATACTCGAAACCAATAACAACAATGGCCTAGGGGAAAAATACACATACCGTTGTAATCGGGCGAGTTTCTACTTTCAGATGAAACAGGAATTTCTCGTGTTCGTCAATCCGTTCGCGAGATATGGGAGTTTGAAATTAAGGAATGGTTGAGAAACCATCAAAATTTTCGCAAGTCTGATACTCGAAACCAATTACTACTATCGCCTAGGGCAAAAATACACACACCGCTGTAATCGGGCGGGATTCTGCTTTCAGGTGCAACAGGAATTTCTCGAGTTCGTCAATCCGTTCTCGAGATATGGGAGTTTGAAGTTAAGGAATGGTTGAGAAACCAGCAACATTTTCGCTGGTCTGATACTCGAAACCAATAACTGGAATGGCCTAGGGGAAAAGTACACATACCATTGTAATGGGGCGGGTTTCTACTTTCAGATGCAACAGGAATTTCGCGAGTTCGTCAATCCGTTCGCGATATATGGGAGTTTGAAATTAAGGAATGGTTGAGAAACCATCAAAATTTTCGCATATCTGATACTCGAAACCAATAACAACAATGGCCTAGGGGAAAAATACACATACCGTTGTAATCGGGCGAGTTTCTACTTTCAGATGAAACAGGAATTTCTCGTGTTCGTCAATCCGTTCGCGAGATATGGGAGTTTGAAATTAAGGAATGGTTGAGAAACCATCAAAATTTTCGCAAGTCTGATTCCCGAAACCAATAACTACAAAAGCCTAGGGGAAAAGTACACACACCATAGTAATCGGGCGAGTGTCTACTTTCAGATGGAACAGGAATTTCTCGAGTTCGTCAATCCGTTCGCGATATATGGGAGTTTGAAGTTAAGGAACGCTTGAGCAACCATCAAAATTTTCACAAGTCTGATACTCGAAACCAATAACTACTATGGCCTAGGGGAAAAGTACACACACCACTGTAATCGGGCGTGTTACTACTTTCAGATGCAATAGGAATTTCTCGAGTTCGTCAATCCGTTCGCGAGATATGGGAGTTTGAAGTTAAGGAATGGTTGAGAAACCATCAAAATTTTCGCAAGTCTGATACTCGAAACCAATAACTACTATGGCCTAGGGGAAAAGTAGACATACCATTGTAATGGGGCGAGTCTCTACTTTCAGATGCAACAGGAATTTCGCGAGTTCGTCAATCCGTTCGCGATATATGGGAGTTTGAAATTAAGGAATGGTTGAGAAACCATCAAAATTTTCGCAAGTCTGATACTCGAAACCAATAACTACTATGGCCTAGGGGAAAAGAACACACACCATTGTAATCGGGCGTGTTTCTACTTTCAGATGCAACAGGAATTCCTCGATATCGTCAATCCGTTCCCGAGATATGGGAGTTTGAAATTAAGGAATGGTTGAGAAACCATCAAAATTTTCGCAAGTCTGATTCCCGAAACCAATAACTACAAAGGCCTAGGGGAAAAGTACACACACCACTGTAATCGGGCGTGTTACTACTTTCAGATGCAATAGGAATTTCTCGAGTTCGTCAATCCGTTCGCGAGATATGGGAGTTTGAAGTTAAGGAACGTTTGAGAAACCATCAAAATTTTCGCAAGTCTGATACTCGAAACCAATAACAACTATGGCCTAGGGCAAAAATACACATACCGCTGTAATCGGGCGTGTTACTACTATCAGATGCAACAGGAATTCCTCGATATCGTCAATCCGTTCCCGAGATATGGGAGTTTGAAATTAAGGAATGGTTGAGAAACCATCAAAATTTTCGCAAGTCTGATTCCCGAAACCAATAACTACAAAGGCCTAGGGGAAAAATACACATACCTTTGTAATCGGGCGATTTTCTATTTTCAGATGCAACAGGAATTTCTCGAGTTCGTCAATCCGTTCGCGAGATATGGGAGTTTGAATTTAAGGAACGGTTGAGAAACCATCAAAATTTTCGCATGTCTGATACTCGAAACCAATAACTACAGAGGCCTAGGGCAAAAATACACATACCGTTGTAATCGGGCGAGTTTCTGCTCTCAGATGCAATAGGAATTTCTCGAGTTCGTCAATTCGTTCGCGAGATATGGGAGTTTGAAGTTAAGGAATGGTTGAGCAACCATCAAAATTTTCGCAAGTCTGATTCCCGAAACCAATAACTACAAAGGCCTAGGGGAAAAATACACATACCGTTGTAATCGGGCGAGATTCTACTTTCAGATGCAACAGGAATGTCTCGAGTTCGTCAATCCGTTCGCGAGATATGGGAGTTTGAAGTTAAGGAATGGTTGAGAAACCATCAAAATTTTCGCAAGTCTGATACTCGAAACCAATAACTACTATGGCCTAGGGCAAAAATACATATACCGATGTAATCGGGCGAGTTTCTGCTTTCAGATACAATAGGAATTTCTCGAGTTCGTCAATGCGTTCGCGGGATATAAGAGTTAGAAGTGACGGAATGGTTGAGAGACCATCAAAATGTTCGCAAGTCTGGTACTCGAAAACAATAACTACAATGGCCCAAGCCAAAAATACACATACAGTTGTAATCGGGCGTGCTTCTGCTTTCAGATGCAACAGGCATTTCTCGAGTTCTTCAATCCGTTCGCGGGATATGGGAGTTTGAAGTTAAGGAATGATTGAGAAATCATCAGAATTTTCGCAAGTCTGATACTCGAAACCAACAACTACTATGGCCTTGGGGAAAAGTACACACACCAGTGTAATCGGGCGAGTTTCTACTTTCAGATGCAACAGGAATTTCTGGAGTTCGTCAATCCGTTCGCGAGATATGGGAGTTTGATGTTAAGGAATGGTTGAGAAACCATCAAAATTTTCGCAAGTCTGATTCCCGAAACCAATAACTACAAAGGCCTGGGGGAAAAGTACACATACCGTTGTAATCGGGCGACTTTCTGCTTTCAGATGCAACAGGAATTTCTCGAGTTCGTCAATTCGTTCGCGAGATATGGGAGTTTGAAGTTAAGAAATGGTTCAGCAACCATCAAAATTTTCGCAAGTCTGATTCCCGAAACCAATAACTACAAAGGCCTAGGGGAAACATGCACATACCGTTGTAATCGGGCGGGTTTCTACTTTCAGATGCAATAGGAGTTTCTCGAGTTCGTCAATTCCATCGCGAGATATGGGAGTTTGAAGTTAAGGAATGGTTGAGCAACCATCAAAATTTTCGCAAGTCTGATTCCCGCAACCAATAACTACAAAGGCCTAGGGGAAAAATACACATACCGTTGTAATCGGGCGAGATTCTACTTTCAGATGCAATAGGAATTTCTCGTGTTCGTCAATCCGTTCGCGAGATATGGGAGTTTGAAGTTAGGGAATGGGTGAGAAACCATCAAAATTTTCGCTGGTCTGATACTCGAAACCAATAACTGGAATGGCCTAGGGGAAAAGTACACATACCGTTGAAATCGGGCGAGCTTCTGCTGTCAGATGCAATAAGAATTTCTCGAGTTCGTCAATTCCTTCGCGAGATATGGGAGTTTGAAGTTAAGGAATGGTTGAGCAACCATCAAAATTTTCGCAAGTCTGAATCCCGAAATCAATAACTACAAAGGCCTAGGGGAAAAATACACATACCGTTGTAATCGGGCGAGATTCTACTTTCAGATGCAACAGGAATTTCTCGAGTTCGTCTATCCGTTCGCGAGATATGGGTGTTTGAAGTTAGGGAATGGGTGAGAAACCATCAAAATTTTCGCTGGTCTGACACTCGAAACCAGTAAATGGAATGGCGTAGGGGAAAAGTACACATACCGTTGAAATCGGGCGAGTTTCTGCTGTCAGATGCAATAGGAATTTCTCGTGTTCGTCAATCCGTTCGCGAGATATGGGAGTTTGAAGTTAAGGAATGGTTGAGAAACCATCAAAAATTTCGCTGGTCTGATACTCGAAACCAATAACTGGAATGGCCTAGGGGAAAAGTACACACACCATTGTAGTCGGGCGACTTTCTGCTTTCAGATGCAACAGGAATTTCTCGAGTTCGTCAATTCGTTCGCGAGATATGGGAGTTTGAAGTTAAGAAATGGTTGAGCAACCATCAAAATTTTCGCTGGTCTGATACTCGAAACAAATAACTGGAATGGCCTAGGGGAAAAGTACACATACCGTTGAAATCGGGCGAGCTTCTGCTGTCAGATGCAATAAGAATTTCTCGAGTTCGTCAGTTCCTTCGCGAGATATGGGAGTTTGAAGTTAAGGAATGGTTGAGCAACCATCAAAATTTTCGCAAGTCTGAATCCCGAAATCAATAACTACAAAGGCCTAGGGGAAAAATACACATACCGTTGTAATCGGGCGAGATTCTACTTTCAGATGCAACAGGAATTTCTCGAGTTCGTCTATCCGTTCGCGAGATATGGGTGTTTGAAGTTAGGGAATGGGTGAGAAACCATCAAAATTTTCGCTGGTCTGACACTCGAAACCAATAAATGGAATGGCGTAGGGGAAAAGTACACATACCGTTGAAATCGGGCGAGTTTCTGCTGTCAGATGCAATAGGAATTTCTCGTGTTCGTCAATCCGTTCGCGAGATATGGGAGTTTGAAGTAAAGGAATGGTTGAGAAACCATCAAAAATTTCGCTGGTCTGATACTCGAAACCAATAACTGGAATGGCCTAGGGGAAAAGTACACACACCATTGTAGTCGGGCGAGTTCCTACTTTCAGATGCAACAGGAATTTCTCGAGTTCGTCAAACCGTTCGCGAGATATGGGAGTTTGAAGTTAAGGAATGGTTGAGAAACCATCAGAATTTTCGCTGCTCTGATACTCGAAACCAATAACTGGAATAGCCTAGGGGAAAAGTACACACACCACTGCAATCGGGCGTGTTTCTACTTTCAAATGCAACAGGAATTTCTCGAGATCGTCAATCCGTTCGCGAGATATGGGTCTTTGAAATTAATTAATGGTTGAGAAACCATTAAAATTTTCGCAACTCTGATACTCGATACCAATAACTACTATGGCCTAGGGCAAAAATACACACACCGCTGTAATCGGGCGATTTTGTACTTTCAGATGCAACAGGAATTTCTCGAGTTCGTCAATCCGTTCGCGAGATATGGGACTTTGAAGTTAAGGAATGGTTGAGAAACCACACAATTTTCGCTGGTCTGATACTCGAATCCAATAACTGGAATGGCCTAGGGGAAAAGTACACACACCACTGTAATCGGGCGTGTTTCTACTTTCAGATGCAACAGGAATTTCTCGAGATCGTCAATCCGTTTGCGAGGTATGGGAGTTAGAAGTTAAGGAATGGTTGAGAAACCATCAAAATTTTCGCAAGTCTGATTCCCGAAACCAATAACTACAAAGGCCTAGAGGAAAAATACACATGCCGCTGTAATCTTGCGAGTTTCTACTTTCAGATGCAACAGGAATTTCTCGAGATCGTGAATCCGTTCGCGAGATATGGGAGTTTGAAGTTAAGGAACGGTTGAGAAACCATAAAAATTTTCGCTGGTCTGATACTCGAAACCAATAACTGGAATGGCCTAGAGGAAAAATACACATGCCGTTGTAATCGTGCGAGTTTCTACTTTCAGATGCAACAAGAATTTCTCGAGTTCGTCCAGTTCGTTCGCGAGATATGGAAGTTTGAAATTAAGGAATGGTTGAGAAACCATCAAAATTTTCGCAAGTCTGATACTCGAAACCAATAACTACTATGGCCTAGGGCAAAAATACACACACCGCTGTAATCGGGCGAGTTTCTGCTTTCAGATGCAACAAGAATTTCTCGAGTTCGTCCAGTTCGTTCGCGAGATATGGAAGTTTGATGTTAAGGAATGGTTGAGAAACCATCAAAATTTTCGCAAGTCTGATTCCCGAAACCAATAACTACAAAGGCCTAGGGGAAAAATACACATACCGTTGTAATCGTGCGAGTTTCTACTTTCAGATGCAACAGGAATTTCTCGAGTTCGTCAATCCGTTCGCGAGATATGGGAGTTTGAAGTTAAGGAATGGTTGAGAAACCATCAAAATTTTCGCTGGTCTGATACTCGAAACCAATAACTGGAATGGCCTAGGGGAAAAGTAGACATACCATTGTAATGGGGCGAGTTTCTACTTTCAGATGCAACAGGAATTTCGCGAGTTCGTCAATCCGTTCGCGATATATGGGAGTTTGAAATTAAGGAATGGTTGAGAAACCATCAAAATTTTCGCAAGTCTGATACTCGAAACCAATAACTACTATGGCCTAGGGGAAAAGAACACACACCATTGTAATCGGGCGTGTTTCTACTTTCAGATGCAACAGGAATTCCTCGATATCGTCAATCCGTTCCCGAGATATGGGAGTTTGAAATTAAGGAATGGTTGAGAAACCATCAAAATTTTCGCAAGTCTGATTCCCGAAACCAATAACTACAAAGGCCTAGGGGAAAAGTACACACACCACTGTAATCGGGCGTGTTACTACTTTCAGATGCAATTGGAATTTCTCGAGTTCGTCAATCCGTTCGCGAGATATGGGAGTTTGAAGTTAAGGAACGTTTGAGAAACCATCAAAATTTTCGCAAGTCTGATACTCGAAACCAATAACTACTATGGCCTAGGGCAAAAATACACATACCGCTGTAATCGGGCGTGTTACTACTTTCAGATGCAATAGGAATTTCTCGAGTTCGTCAATCCGTTCGCGAGATATGGGAGTTTGAAGTTAAGGAACGTTTGAGAAACCATCAAAATTTTCGCAAGTCTGATACTCGAAACCAATAACTACTATCGCCTAGGGCAAAAATACACACACCGCTGTAATCGGGCGAGTTTCTGCTTTCAGGTGCAACAGGAATTTCTCGAGTTCGTCAATCCGTTCTCGAGATATGGGAGTTTGAAGTTATGGAATGGTTGAGAAACCATCAAAATTTTCGCTGGCCTGATACTCGAAACCAATAACTGGAATGGCCTAGGGGAAAAGTACACATACCGTTGTAATGGGGCGAGTTTCTACTTTCAGATGCAACAGGAATTTCGCGAGTTCGTCAATCCGTTCGCGAGATATGGGAGTTCGAAGTTAAGGAATGGTTGAGAAACCATCAAAATTTGCGCAACCATGATACACGAAGCCAATAACTAGTATGGCCTAGGGCAAAAATACACACAACGCTGTAATCGGGCGAGTTTCTACTTTCAGATGCAACAGGAATTTCTCGAGTTCGTCAATCCGTTCGAGAGATATGGGAGTTTGAAGTTAAGGAATGGTTGAGAAACCGTCAAAAATTTCGCTGGTCTGATACTCGAAACCAATAACTGGAATGGCCTAGGGTAAAAGTACACACACCATTGTAATCGGGCGAGTTTCTACTTTCAGATGCAACAGGAATTTCTCGAGTTCGTCAAACCGTTCGCGAGATATGGGAGTTTGAATTTATGGAATGGTTGAGAAACCATCAAAATTTTCGCTGGTCTGATACTCGAAACCAATAACTGGAATGGCCTAGGGGAAAAGTACACACACCACTGTAATCGGGCGTGTTTCTACTTTCAGATGCAACAGGAATTTCTCGAGATCGTCAATCCGTTCGCGAGATATGGGAGTTAGAAGTGAAGGAATGGTTGAGAAACCATCAAAATTTTCGCAAGTCTGATTCCCGAAACCAATAACTACAAAGGCCTAGGGGAAAAATACACATGCCGTTGTAATCGTGCGAGTTTCTACTTTCAGATGCAACAGGAATTTCTCGAGTTCGTGAATCCGTTCGCGAGATATGGGAGTTCGAAGTTAAGGAATGGTTGAGAAACCATCAAAATTTTCGCAACCCTGATACTCGAAACCAATAACTACTATGGCCTAGGGCAAAAATACACACACCGCTGTAATCGGGCGAGTTACTGCTTTCAGATGCAACAAGAATTTCTCGGGTTCGTCCAGTTCGTTCGCGAGATATGGAAGTTTGATGTTAAGGAATGGTTGAGAAACCATCCAAATTTTCGCTGGTCTGATACTCGAAACCAATAACTGGAATGGCCTAGGGGAAAAGTACACAAACCATTGTAATCGGGCGAGTTTCTACTTTCAGAGGCAACAGGAATTTCTCGAGTTCATCAATCCGTTCGCGAGATATGGGAGTTAGAATTTAAGGAATGGTTGAGAAACCATCAAAATTTTCGCAAGTCTGATACTCGACACCAATAACTACTATGGCCCAGGGCAAAAATACACACACCGCTGTAATCGGGCGAGTTTCTGCTTTCAGATGCAACAAGAATTTCTCGAGTTCGTCCAGTTCGTTCGCGAGATATGGAAGTTTGATGTTAAGGAATGGTTGAGAAACCATCAAAATTTTCGCTGGTCTGATACTCGAAACCAATAACTAGAATGGCGTAGAGGAAAAGTACACAAACCATTGTAATCGGGCGAGTTTCTACTTTCAGATGCAACAGGAATTTCTCGAGTTCGTCAATCCGTTAGCGAGATATGGGAGTTTGAAGTTAAGGAATGGTTGAGAAACCATCAAAAATTTCGCGGGTTTGATACTTGAAACCAATAACAGGAATGGCCTAGGGGAAAAGTACACACACCACTGTAATCGGGCGTGTTTCTACTTTCAGATGCAAGAGGAATTTCTCGAGATCGCCAATCCGTTCGCGAGATATGGGAGTTAGAAGTTAAGGAATGGTTGAGAAACCATCATAATTTTCGCAAGTCTGATTCCCGAAACCAATAACTACAAAGGCCTAGGGGAAAAATACACATGCCGTTGTAATCGTGCGAGTTTCTACTTTCAGATGCAACAGGAATTTCTCGAGTTCGTCAATCCGTTCGCGTGATATGGGAGTTTGAAGTGAAGGAATGGTTGAGAAACCATCAAAATTTTCGCATATCTGATACTCGAAACCAATAACAACAATGGCCTAGGGGAAAAATACACATACCGTTGTAATCGGGCGAGCTTCTACTTTCAGATGCAACAGGAATTTCTCGTGTTCGTCAATCCGTTAGCGAGATATGGGAGTTTGAAGTTAAGGAATGGTTGAGAAACCATCAAAAATTTCGCGGGTTTGATACTCGAAACCAATAACAGGAATGGCCTAGGGGAAAAGTACACACACCACTGTAATCGGGCGTGTTTCTACTTTCAGATGCAACAGGAATTTCTCGACATCGTGAATCCGTTCGCGAGATATGGGAGTTTGAAGTTAAGGAACGGTTGAGAAACCATCAAAATTTTCGCTGGTCTGATACTCGAAACCAATAACTGGAATGGCCTAGGGGAAAAGTACACACACCACTGCAATCGGGCGTGTTTCTACTTTCAGATGCAACAGGAATTTCTCGATATCGTCAATCCGTTCGCGAGATATGGGAGTTAGAACTTAAAGAATGGTTGAGAAACCATCAAAATTTTCGCAAGTCTGATTCCCGAAACCAATAACTACAAAGGCCTAGGGGAAAAATACACATGCCGTTGTAATCGTGCGAGTTTCTACTTTCAGATGCAACAGGAATTTCTCGAGATCGTGAATCCGTTCGCGAGATATGGGAGTTTGAAGTTAAGGAATGGTTGAGAAAGCATCAAAATTTTCGCTGGTCTGATACTCGAAACCAACAACTGGAATGGCCTAGGGGAAAAGAACACATACCGTTGTAATCGGGCGAGTTTCTGCTTTCAGATGCAATAGGAATTTCTCGTGTTCGTCAACCCGTTCGCGAGATATGTTGAGTTTGAAGTTAAGGAACGGTTGAGAAACCATCAAAATTTTCGCCAATCTGATACTGGAAACCAATAACTACTTTGGCCTAGGGCAAAAATACACATGCCGTTGTAATCGTGCGAGCTTCTACTTTCAGATGCAACAGGAATTTCTCGAAATCGTGAATCCGTTCGCGAGATATGGGAGTTTGAAGTTAAGGAATGGTTGAGAAAGCATCAAAATTTTCGCTGGTCTGATACCCGAAACCAATAACTGGAATGGCCTAGGGGAAATGAACACATACCGTTGTAATCGGGCGAGTTTCTGCTTTCAGATGCAATAGGAATTTCTCGTGTTCGTCAATCCGTTCGCGAGATATGGGAGTTTGAAGTTAAGAAACGGTTGAGAAACCATCAAAATTTTCGCAAGTCTGATACTCGAAACCAATAACTACTTTGGCCTAGGGCAAAAATACACATACCGTTGTAATCGGGCGAGTTTCTGCTTTCAGATGCAATAGGAATTTCTCGAGTTCGTCAATCCGTTCGCATGATATGGGAGTTTGAAGTGAAGGAATGGTTGAGAAACCATCAAAATTTTCGCAAGTCTGATTCCCGAAACCAATAACTACAAAGGCCTAGGGGAAAAATACACATGCCGTTGTAATCGTGCGAGTTTCTACTTTCAGATGCAACAGGAATTTCTCGAGATCGTGAATCCGTTCGCGAGATATGGGAGTTTGAAGTTAAGGAATGGTTGAGAAAGCATCAAAATTTTCGCTGGTCTGATACTCGAAACCAACAACTGGAATGGCCTAGGGGAAAAGAACACATACCGTTGTAATCGGGCGAGTTTCTGCTTTCAGATGCAATAGGAATTTCTCGTGTTCGTCAACCCGTTCGCGAGATATGTTGAGTTTGAAGTTAAGGAACGGTTGAGAAACCATCAAAATTTTCGCAAATCTGATACTGGAAACCAATAACTACTTTGGCCTAGGGCAAAAATACACATGCCGTTGTAATCGTGCGAGCTTCTACTTTCAGATGCAACAGGAATTTCTCGAAATCGTGAATCCGTTCGCGAGATATGGGAGTTTGAAGTTAAGGAATGGTAGAGAAAGCATCAAAATTTTCGCTGGTCTGATACCCGAAACCAATAACTGGAATGGCCTAGGGGAAATGAACACATACCGTTGTAATCGGGCGAGTTTCTGCTTTCAGATGCAATAGGAATTTCTCGTGTTCGTCAATCCGTTCGCGAGATATGGGAGTTTGAAGTTAAGAAACGGTTGAGAAACCATCAAAATTTTCGCAAGTCTGATACTCGAAACCAATAACTACTTTGGCCTAGGGCAAAAATACACATACCGTTGTAATCGGGCGAGTTTCTGCTTTCAGATGCAATAGGAATTTCTCGAGTTCGTCAATCCGTTCGCATGACATGGGAGTTTGAAGTGAAGGAATGGTTGAGAAACCATCAAAATGTTCGTATATCTGATACTCGAAACCAATAACAACAATGGCCTAGGGGAAAAATACACATACCGTTGTAATCGGGCGAGTTTCTATTTTCAGATGAAACAGGAATTTCTCGTGTTCGTCAATCCGTTCGCGAGATATGGGAGTTTGAAGTTAAGGAATGATTGAGAAACCATCAAAAATTTCGCTGGTCTGATACTCGAAACCAATAACTGGAATGGCCTAGGGGAAAAGTACACACACCACTGCAATCTGGCGTGTTTCTACTTTCAGATGCAACAGGAATTTCTCGAGATCGTCAATCCGTTCGCGAGATATGGGAGTTAGAACTTAAAGAATGGTTGAGAAACCATCAAAATTTTCGCAAGTCTGATTCCCGAAACCAATAACTACAATGGCCTAGGGGAAAAATACACATGCCGTTGTAATCGTGCGAGTTTCTACTTTCAGATGCAACAGGAATTTCTCGAGATCGTGAATCCGTTCGCGAGATATGGGAGTTTGAAGTTAAGGAACGGTTGAGAAACCATCAAAATTTTCGCAAGTCTGATACTCGAAACCAATAACTACTATGGCCTAGGGGAAAAGTACACACACCATTGTAATCGGGCGAGTTTCTACTTTCAGATGCAACAGGAATTTCTCGAGTTCGTCTAACCGTTCGCGAGATATGGGAGTTTGAAGTTAAGGAATGGTTGAGAAACCATCAAAATTTTCGCTGGTCTGATACTCGAAACCAATAACTGGAATGGCCTAGGGGAAAAGTACACACACCACTGCAATCGGGCGTGTTTCTACTTTCAGATGCAACAGGAATTTCTCGAGATCGTCAATCCGTTCGCGAGATATGGGAGTTAGAACTTAAAGAATGGTTGAGAAACCATCAAAATTTTCGCATGTCTGATACTCGAAACCAATAACTACAATGGCCTAGGGGAAAAAGACACACACCACTGTAATCGGGCGTGTTTCTACTTTCAGATGCAAGAGGAATTTCTCGAGATCGTCAATCCGTTCGCGAGATATGGGAGTTAGAAGTTAAGGAATGGTTGAGAAACCATCAAAATTTTCGCAAGTCTGATTCCCGAAACCAATAACTACAAAGGCCTAGGGGAAAAATACACATGCCGTTGTAATCGTGCGAGTTTCTACTTTCAGATGCAACAGGAATTTCTCGAGTTCGTCAATCCGTTCGCGTGATATGGGAGTTTGAAGTGAAGGAATGGTTGAGAAACCATCAAAATTTTCGCATATCTGATACTCGAAACCAATAACAACAATGGCCTAGGGGAAAAATACACATACCGTTGTAATCGGGCGAGCTTCTACTTTCAGATGCAACAGGAATTTCTCGTGTTCGTCAATCCGTTAGCGAGATATGGGAGTTTGAAGTTAAGGAATGGTTGAGAAACCATCAAAAATTTCGCGGGTTTGATACTCGAAACCAATAACAGGAATGGCCTAGGGGAAAAGTACACACACCACTGTAATCGGGCGTGTTTCTACTTTCAGATGCAACAGGAATTTCTCGACATCGTGAATCCGTTCGCGAGATATGGGAGTTTGAAGTTAAGGAACGGTTGAGAAACCATCAAAATTTTCGCTGGTCTGATACTCGAAACCAATAACTGGAATGGCCTAGGGGAAAAGTACACACACCACTGCAATCGGGCGTGTTTCTACTTTCAGATGCAACAGGAATTTCTCGATATCGTCAATCCGTTCGCGAGATATGGGAGTTAGAACTTAAAGAATGGTTGAGAAACCATCAAAATTTTCGCAAGTCTGATTCCCGAAACCAATAACTACAAAGGCCTAGGGGAAAAATACACATGCCGTTGTAATCGTGCGAGTTTCTACTTTCAGATGCAACAGGAATTTCTCGAGATCGTGAATCCGTTCGCGAGATATGGGAGTTTGAAGTTAAGGAATGGTTGAGAAAGCATCAAAATTTTCGCTGGTCTGATACTCGAAACCAACAACTGGAATGGCCTAGGGGAAAAGAACACATACCGTTGTAATCGGGCGAGTTTCTGCTTTCAGATGCAATAGGAATTTCTCGTGTTCGTCAACCCGTTCGCGAGATATGTTGAGTTTGAAGTTAAGGAACGGTTGAGAAACCATCAAAATTTTCGCCAATCTGATACTGGAAACCAATAACTACTTTGGCCTAGGGCAAAAATACACATGCCGTTGTAATCGTGCGAGCTTCTACTTTCAGATGCAACAGGAATTTCTCGAAATCGTGAATCCGTTCGCGAGATATGGGAGTTTGAAGTTAAGGAATGGTTGAGAAAGCATCAAAATTTTCGCTGGTCTGATACCCGAAACCAATAACTGGAATGGCCTAGGGGAAATGAACACATACCGTTGTAATCGGGCGAGTTTCTGCTTTCAGATGCAATAGGAATTTCTCGTGTTCGTCAATCCGTTCGCGAGATATGGGAGTTTGAAGTTAAGAAACGGTTGAGAAACCATCAAAATTTTCGCAAGTCTGATACTCGAAACCAATAACTACTTTGGCCTAGGGCAAAAATACACATACCGTTGTAATCGGGCGAGTTTCTGCTTTCAGATGCAATAGGAATTTCTCGAGTTCGTCAATCCGTTCGCATGATATGGGAGTTTGAAGTGAAGGAATGGTTGAGAAACCATCAAAATTTTCGCAAGTCTGATTCCCGAAACCAATAACTACAAAGGCCTAGGGGAAAAATACACATGCCGTTGTAATCGTGCGAGTTTCTACTTTCAGATGCAACAGGAATTTCTCGAGATCGTGAATCCGTTCGCGAGATATGGGAGTTTGAAGTTAAGGAATGGTTGAGAAAGCATCAAAATTTTCGCTGGTCTGATACTCGAAACCAACAACTGGAATGGCCTAGGGGAAAAGAACACATACCGTTGTAATCGGGCGAGTTTCTGCTTTCAGATGCAATAGGAATTTCTCGTGTTCGTCAACCCGTTCGCGAGATATGTTGAGTTTGAAGTTAAGGAACGGTTGAGAAACCATCAAAATTTTCGCAAATCTGATACTGGAAACCAATAACTACTTTGGCCTAGGGCAAAAATACACATGCCGTTGTAATCGTGCGAGCTTCTACTTTCAGATGCAACAGGAATTTCTCGAAATCGTGAATCCGTTCGCGAGATATGGGAGTTTGAAGTTAAGGAATGGTAGAGAAAGCATCAAAATTTTCGCTGGTCTGATACCCGAAACCAATAACTGGAATGGCCTAGGGGAAATGAACACATACCGTTGTAATCGGGCGAGTTTCTGCTTTCAGATGCAATAGGAATTTCTCGAGTTCGTCAATCCGTTCGCATGACATGGGAGTTTGAAGTGAAGGAATGGTTGAGAAACCATCAAAATTTTCGTATATCTGATACTCGAAACCAATAACAACAATGGCCTAGGGGAAAAATACACATACCGTTGTAATCGGGCGAGTTTCTATTTTCAGATGAAACAGGAATTTCTCGTGTTCGTCAATCCGTTCGCGAGATATGGGAGTTTGAAGTTAAGGAATGATTGAGAAACCATCAAAAATTTCGCTGGTCTGATACTCGAAACCAATAACTGGAATGGCCTAGGGGAAAAGTACACACACCACTGCAATCTGGCGTGTTTCTACTTTCAGATGCAACAGGAATTTCTCGAGATCGTCAATCCGTTCGCGAGATATGGGAGTTAGAACTTAAAGAATGGTTGAGAAACCATCAAAATTTTCGCAAGTCTGATTCCCGAAACCAATAACTACAATGGCCTAGGGGAAAAATACACATGCCGTTGTAATCGTGCGAGTTTCTACTTTCAGATGCAACAGGAATTTCTCGAGATCGTGAATCCGTTCGCGAGATATGGGAGTTTGAAGTTAAGGAACGGTTGAGAAACCATCAAAATTTTCGCAAGTCTGATACTCGAAACCAATAACTACTATGGCCTAGGGGAAAAGTACACACACCATTGTAATCGGGCGAGTTTCTACTTTCAGATGCAACAGGAATTTCTCGAGTTCGTCTAACCGTTCGCGAGATATGGGAGTTTGAAGTTAAGGAATGGTTGAGAAACCATCAAAATTTTCGCTGGTCTGATACTCGAAACCAATAACTGGAATGGCCTAGGGGAAAAGTACACACACCACTGCAATCGGGCGTGTTTCTACTTTCAGATGCAACAGGAATTTCTCGAGATCGTCAATCCGTTCGCGAGATATGGGAGTTAGAACTTAAAGAATGGTTGAGAAACCATCAAAATTTTCGCATGTCTGATACTCGAAACCAATAACTACAATGGCCTAGGGGAAAAAGACACATACCATTGTAATCGGGCGAGTTTCTGCTTTCAGATGCAACAAGAATTTCGCGAGTTCGTCAATTCATTCGCGAGATATGGGGGTTTGAAGTTAAGGAATGATTGAGCAACCATCAAAATTTTCCCAAGTCTGATTCCCGAAACCAATAACTACAGAGGCCTAGGGGAAAAGTACACAAACCATTGTAATCGGGCGAGTTTCTACTTTCAGATGCAATAGGAGTTTCTCGAGTTCGTCAATCCGTTCGCGAGATATGGGAGTTTGACGTTCAGGAATGGATGAGAAGCCATCAAAATTTTCGCTGGTCTGATACCCGAAACCCATAACTGGAATGGCTTAGGAGAAAAGTACACACGCCATTGTAATGGGGCGCGTTTCTGCTTTCAGATGCAATAGGAATTTCTCGAGTTCGTCAATCCGTTCGCGAGGTATGGGAGTATGAAGTTAAGGAATGGTTGAGAAACCATCAAAATTTTCGCAAGTCTGATACTCGAAACCAATAACTACTATGGCCTAGGGCAAAAATACAGATACCGTTGTAATCGGGCGAGTTTCTGCTTTCAGATGCAACAAGAATTTCTCGAGTTCGTCAATTCCTTCGCGAGATATGGGAGTTTGAAGTTAAGGAATGGTTGAGCAACAATCAAAATTTTCGCAATTCTGATTCCCGAAACCAAATACTACAAAGGCCTAGGGGAAAAATACACATACCGTTGTAATCGGGCGAGATTCTACTTTCAGATGCAACAGGAATTTCTCGAGTTCGTCAATCCGTTCGCGAGATATGGGAGTTTGAAGTTAAGGAATGGTTGAGAAACCATCAAAATTTTCGCAAGTCTGATACTCGAAACCAATAACTACAATGGCCCAAGCCAAAAATACACATACAGTTGTAATCGGGCGTGCTTCTGCTTTCAGATGCAACAGGCATTTCTCGAGTTCTTCAATCCGTTCGCGAGATATGGGAGTTTGATGTTAGGAATGATTGAGAAATCATCAGAATTTTCGCAAGTCTGATACTCGAAACCAATAACTACTATGGCCTTGGGGAAAAGTACACACACCGTTGTAATCGGGCGACTTTCTGCTTTCAGATGCAACAGGAATTTCTGGAGTTCGTCAATCCGTTCGCGAGATATGGGAGTTTGAAGTTAGGGAATGGGTGAGAAACCATCAAAATTTTCGCTGGTCTGATACTCGAAACCAATAACTGGAATGGCCTAGGGGAAAAGTTCACATACCGTTGAAATCGGGCGAGCTTCTGCTGTCAGATGCAATAAGAATTTCTCGAGTTCGTCAATTCCTTCGCGAGATATGGGAGTTTGAAGTTAAGGAATGGTTGAGCAACCATCAAAATTTTCGCAAGTCTGATTCCCGAAACCAATAACTACAAAGGCCTAGGGGAAAAATACACATACCTTTGTAATCGGGCGAGATTCTACTTTCAGATGCAACAGGAATTTCTCGATTTCGTCTATCCGTTCGCGAGATATGGGTGTTTGAAGTTAGGGAATGGGTGAGAAACCATCAAAATTTTCGCCGGTCTGACACTCGAAACCAATAACTGGAATGGCGTAGGGGAAAAGTACACATACCGTTGAAATCGGGCGAGTTTCTGCTGTCAGATGCAATAGGAATTTCTCGTGTTCGTCAATCCGTTCGCGAGATATGGGAGTTTGAAGTTAAGGAATGGTTGAGTAACCATATAAAATTTCGCTGGTCTGATACTCGAAACCAATAACTGGAATGGCCTAGGGGGAAAGTACACACTCCATTGTAATGGGGCGAGTTTCTACTTTCAGATGCAACAGGAATTTCGCGAGTTCGTCAATCGGTTCGCGAGATATGGGAGTTTGAAATTAAGGAATGGTTGAGAAACCATCAAAATTTTCGCAAGTCTGAAACTCGAAACCAATAAGTACTATGGCCTAGAGCAAAAATACACACACCGCTGTAGTCGGGCGAGTTTCTGCTTTCAGATGCAAGAAGAATTTGTCGAGTTCGTCAATTCGTTCGCGAGATATGGGAGTTTGAAGTTAAGGAATGGTTGTGCAACCATCAAAATTTTCGCAAGTCTGATTCCCGAAACCTATAACCACAAAGTCCTAGGGGAAAAATACAAATACCCTTGTAATCGGGCGAGTTTCTACTTTCAGATGCAACAGGAATTTCTCGAGTTCGTCAATCCGTTCGCGAGATATGGGAGTTTGAATTTAAGGAACCGTTGAGAAACCATAAAAATTTTCGCATGTCTGATACTCGAAACCAATAACTATAGAGGCCTAGGGCAAAAATACACATACCGTTGTAATCGGGCGAGTTTCTGCTCTCAGATGCAATAGGAATTTCTCGAGTTCGTCAATTCGTTCGCGAGATATGGGAGTTTGAAGTTAAGGAATGGTTGAGCAACCATCAAAATTTTCGCAAGTCTGATTCCCGAAACCAATAACTACAAAGGCCTAGGGGAAAAATACACATACCGTTGTAATCGGGCGAGATTCTACTTTCAGATGCAACAGGAATGTCTCGAGTTCGTCAATCCGTTCCCGAGATATGGGAGTTTGAAATTAAGGAATGTTTGAGGAACCATCAAAATTTTCGCAAGTCTGATACTCGAAACCAATAACTACAAAGGCCTAGGGGAAAAATACACATACCGTTGTAATCGGGCGAGATTCTACATTCAGATGCAACAGGAATTTCTCGAGTTCGTCTATCCGTTCGCGAGATATGGGTGTTTGAAGTTAGGGAATGGGTGAGAAACCATCAAAATTTTCGCTGGTCTGACACTCGAAACCAATAAATGGAATGGCGTAGGGGAAAAGTACACATACCGTTGAAATCGGGCGAGTTTCTGCTGTCAGATGCAATAGGAATTTCTCGTGTTCGTCAATCCGTTCGCGAGATATGGGAGTTTGAAGTTAAGGAATGGTTGAGTAACCATCAAAAATTTCGCTGGTCTGATACTCGAAACCAATAACTGGAATGGCCTAGGGGGAAAGTACACACTCCATTGTAATGGGGCGAGTTTCTACTTTCAGATGCAACAGGAATTTCTCGAGTTCGTCAATCGGTTCGCGAGATATGGGAGTTTGAAATTAAGGAATGGTTGAGAAACCATCAAAATTTTCGCAAGTCTGATACTCGAAACCAATAAGTACTACGGCCTAGAGCAAAAATACACACACCGCTGTAGTCGGGCGAGTTTCTGCTTTCAGATGCAAGAAGAATTTGCCGAGTTCGTCAATTCGTTCGCGAGATATGGGAGTTTGAAGTTAAGGAATGGTTGTGCAACCATCAAAATTTTCGCAAGTCTGATTCCCGAAACCAATAATTACAAAGGCCTAGGGGAAAAATACACATACCGTTGTAATCGGGCGAGATTCTACTTTCAGATGCAACAGGAATTTCTGGAGTTCGTCAATCCGTTCGCGAGATATGGGAGTTTGAAGTTAGGGAATGGGTGAGAAACCATCAAAATTTTCGCTGGTCTGATACTCGAAACCAATAACTGGAATGGCCTAGGGGAAAAGTACACATACCGTTGAAATCGGGCGACTTTCTGCTTTCAGATGCAACAGGAATTTCTCGAGTTCGTCAATTCGTTCGCGAGATATGGGAGTTTGAAGTTAAGAAATGGTTGAGCAACCATCAAAATTTTCGCAAGTCTGATTCCCGAAACCAATAACTACAAAGGCCTAGGGGAAACATGCACATACCGTTGTAATCGGGCGAGTTTCTACTTTCAGATGCAATAGGAGTTTCTCGAGTTCGTCAATCCGTTCGCGAGATATGGGAGTTTGACGTTCAGGAATGGATGAGAAACCATAAAAATTTTCGCTGGTCTGATACTCGAAACCAATAACTGGAATGGCCTAGGAGAAAAGTACACACACCATTGTAATGGGGCGAGTTTCTGCTTTCAGATGCAATAGGAATTTCTCGAGTTCGTTAATCCGTTCGCGAGGTATGGGAGTATGAAGTTAAGGAATGGTTGAGAAACCATCAAAATTTTCGCACGTCTGATACTCGAAACCAATAACTAATATGGCCTAGGGCAAAAATACACATACCATTGAAATCGGGCGAGTTTCTGCTTTCAGATGCAATAAGAATTTCTCGAGTTCGTCAATTCCATCGCGAGATATGGGAGTTTGAAGTTAAGGAATGGTTGAGCAACCATCAAAATTTTCGCAAGTCTGATTCCCGAAACCAATAACTACAAAGGCCTAGGGGAAAAATACACATACCGTTGTAATCGGGCGAGATTCTACTTTCAGATGCAACAGGAATTTCTCGAGTTCGTCTATCCGTTCGCGAGATATGGGTGTTTGAAGTTAGGGAATGGGTGAGAAACCATCAAAATTTTCGCTGGTCTGACACTCGAAACCAATAAATGGAATGGCGTAGGGGAAAAGTACACATACCGTTGAAATCGGGCGAGTTTCTGCTGTCAGATGCAATAGGAATTTCTCGTGTTCGTCAATCCGTTCGCGAGATATGGGAGTTTGAAGTTAAGGAATGGTTGAGTAACCATCAAAAATTTCGCTGGTCTGATACTCGAAACCAATAACTGGAATGGCCTAGGGGGAAAGTACACACACCATTGTAATGGGGCGAGTTTCTACTTTCAGATGCAACAGGAATTTCTCGAGTTCGTCAATCGGTTCGCGAGATATGGGAGTTTGAAATTAAGGAATGGTTGAGAAACCATCAAAATTTTCGCAAGTCTGATACTCGAAACCAATAAGTACTATGGCCTAGAGCAAAAATACACACACCGCTGTAGTCGGGCGAGTTTCTGCTTTCAGATGCAAGAAGAATTTGCCGAGTTCGTCAATTCGTTCGCGAGATATGGGAGTTTGAAGTTAAGGAATGGTTGAGCAACCATCAAAATTTTCGCAAGTCTGATTCCCGAAACCAATAACTACAAAGGCCTAGGGGAAAAATACGCATACCGTTGTAATCGGGCGAGATTCTACTTTCAGATGCAACAGGAATTTCTGGAGTTCGTCAATCCGTTCGCGAGATATGGGAGTTTGAAGTTAGGGAATGGGTGAGAAACCATCAAAATTTTCGCTGGTCTGATACTCGAAACCAATAACTGGAATGGCCTAGGGGAAAAGTACACATACCGTTGAAATCGGGCGAGCTTCTGCTGTCAGATGCAATAAGAATTTCTCGAGTTCGTCAATTCCTTCGCGAGATATGGGAGTTTGAAGTTAAGGAATGGTTGAGCAACCATCAAAATTTTCGCAAGTCTGATTCCCGAAACCAATAACTACAAAGGCCTAGGGGAAAAATACACATACCGTTGTAATCGGGCGAGATTCTACTTTCAGATGCAACAGGAATTTCTCGAGTTCGTCTATCCGTTCGCGAGATATGGGTGTTTGAAGTTAGGGAATGGGTGAGAAACCATCAAAATTTTCGCTAGTCTGACACTCGAAACCAATAAATGGAATGGCCTAGGGGAAAAGTACACATACCGTTGAAATCGGGCGAGTTTCTGCTGTCAGATGCAATAGGAATTTCTCGTGTTCGTCAATCCGTTCGCGAGATATGGGAGTTTGAAGTTAAGGAATGGTTGAGTAACCATTAAAAATTTCGCTGGTCTGATACTCGAAACCAATAACTGGAATGGCCTAGGGGGAAAGTACACACTCCATTGTAATGGGGCGAGTTTCTACTTTCAGATGCAACAGGAATTTCTCGAGTTCGTCAATCGGTTCGCGAGATATGGGAGTTTGAAATTAAGGAATGGTTGAGAAACCATCAAAATTTTCGCAAGTCTGATACTCGAAACCAATAAGTACTATGGCCTAGAGCAAAAATACACACACCGCCGTAATCGGGCAAGTTTCTGCTTTCAGATGCAATAGGAATTTCTCGAGTTCGTCAATTCGTTCGCGAGATATGGGAGTTTGAAGTTAAGGAATGGTTGTGCAACCATCAAAATTTTCGCAAGTCTGATTCCCGAAACCTATAACTACAAAGTCCTAGGGCAAAAATACACATACCCTTGTAATCGGGCGATTTTCTATTTTCAGATGCAACAGGAATTTCTCGAGATCGTCAATCCGTTCGCGAGATATGGGAGTTTGAATTTAAGGAACGGTTGAGAAACCATCAAAATATTCGCATGTCTGATACTCGAAACCAATAACTACTATGGCCTAGGGCAAAAATACACATACCGTTGTAATCGGGCGACTTTCTGCTTTCAGATGCAACAGGAATTTCTCGAGTTCGTCAATTCGTTCGCGAGATATGGGAGTTTGAAGTTAAGAAATGGTTGAGCAACCATCAAAATTTTCGCAAGTCTGATTCCCGAAACCAATAACTACAAAGGCCTAGGGGAAACATGCACATACCGTTGTAATCGGGCGAGTTTCTACTTTCAGATGAAATAGGAGTTTCTCGAGTTCGTCAATCCGTTCGCGAGATATGGGAGTTTGACGTTCAGGAATGGATGAGAAACCATAAAAATTTTCGCTGGTCTGATACTCGAAACCAATAACTGGAATGGCCTAGGAGAAAAGTACACACACCATTGTAATCGGGCGACTTTCTGCTTTCAGATGCAACAGGAATTTCTCGAGTTCGTCAATTCGTTCGCGAGATATGGGAGTTTGAAGTTAAGGAATGGTTGTGCAACCATCAAAATTTTCGCAAGTCTGATTCCCGAAACCTATAACTACAAAGTCCTAGGGCAAAAATACACATACCCTTGTAATCGGGCGATTTTCTATTTTCAGATGCAACAGGAATTTCTCGAGATCGTCAATCCGTTCGCGAGATATGGGAGTTTGAATTTAAGGAACGGTTGAGAAACCATCAAAATATTCGCATGTCTGATACTCGAAACCAATAACTACAAAGGCCTAGGGGAAAAATATACATACCGTTGTAATCGCGCGAGTTTCTGCTTTCAGATGCAACAGGAATTTCTCGAGTTCGTCAATCCGTTCGCGAGATATGGGAGTTTGAATTTAAGGAACGGTTGAGAAACCATCAAAATTTTCGCATGTCTGATACTCGAAACCAATAACTACTGAGGCCTAGGGCAAAAATACACATAACGTTGTAATCGGGCGAGTTTCTACTTTCAGATGCAAGAGGAATTTCTCGAGTTCGTCAATCCGTTCGCGAGATATGGGAGTTTGAGGTTAAGGAATGGTTGAGAAACCATCAAAATTTTCGCAAGTCTGATACTCGAAACCCATACCTACTATGAGTTAGGGGAAAAGTACACACACCATCATAATCGGGCGAGTTTCTACTTTCAGATGCAAGAGGAATTTCTCGAGTTCCTCAATCCGTTCGCGAGATATGGGAGTTTGAAGTTAAGGAATGGTTGAGAAACCATCAAAATTTTCGCAAGTCTGATACTCGAAACCCATAACTACTATGAGTTAGGGGAAAAGTACACACACCATCGTAATCGGGCGAGTTTCTACTTTCAGATGCAATAGGAATTTCTCGAGTTCGTCAATTCGTTCGCGAGATATGGGAGTTTGAAGTTAAGGAATGGTTGAGCAACCATCAAAATTTTCGCAAGTCTGATTCCCGAAACCAATAACTACAGATGCCAAGGGGAAAAATACACATACCGTTGTAATCGGGCGAGTTTCTACTTTCAGATGCAACAAGAATTTCTCGAGTTCGTCAATCCGTTCGCGATATATGGGAGTTTGAAGTTAAGGAATGGTTGGGAAGCCATCAAAAATTTCGCTGGTCTGATTCTCGAAACCAATAACTGGAATGGCCTAGGGTAGAAGTACACAAACAATTGTAATCGGGCGAGTTTCTACTTTCAGATGCAACAGGAATTTCTCGAGTTCGTCAATCCGTTCGCGAGATATGGGAGTTTGAAGTTAAGGAATGTTTGAGAAACCATCAAAATTTTCGCAAGTCTGATACTCGAAACTCATAACTACTATTGCCTAGGGGAAAAGTACACACACCATTGTAATCGGGCGAGTTTCTACTTTCAGATGCAAGAGGAATTTCTCGTGTTCGTCAATCCGTTCGCTAGATATGGGAGTTTGAGGTTAAGGAATGGTTGAGAAACCATCAAAATTTTCGCAAGTCTAATACTCGAAACAAATAGCTACAAAGGCCTAGGGGAAAAATACACATACTGTTGTAATCGCGCGAGTTTCTGCTTTCAGATGAAACAGGAATTTCTCGAGTTCGTCAATCCGTTCGCGAGATATGGGAGTTTGAAGTTAAGGAATGGTTGAGCAACCATCAAAATTTTCGCAAGTCTGATACTCGAAACAAATAACTACAATGGCCTAGGGGAAAAATACACATACCGTTGTAATCGGGCGAGTTTCTGCTTTCAGATGCAACAAGAATTTCTCGTGTTCGTCAATTCGTTCGCGAGATATGGGAGTTTGAAGTTAAGGAATAGTTGAGCAACCATAAAAATTTTCGCATGTCTGATTCTCGAAACCAATAACTACAAAGGCCTAGGGGAAAAATATACGTACCGTTGTAATCGCGCGAGTTTCTGCTTTCAGATGCAACAGGAATTTCTCGAGTTCGTCAATCCGTTCGCGAGATATGGGAGTTTGAAGTTAAGAAATGGTTGAGCAACCATCAAAATTTTCGCAAGTCTGATTCCCGAAACCAATAACTACAAAGGCATAGGGGAAACATGCACATACCGTTGTAATCGGGCGAGTTTCTACTTTCAGATGCAATAGGAGTTTCTCGAGTTCGTCAATCCGTTCGCGAGATATGGGAGTTTGACGTTCAGGAATGGATGAGAAACCATAAAAATTTTCGCTGGTCTGATACTCGAAACCAATAACTGGAATGGCCTAGGAGAAAAGTACACACACCATTGTAATGGGGCGAGTTTCTGCTTTCAGAAGCAATAGGAATTTCTCGTGTTCGTCAATCCGTTCGCGAGATATGGGAGTTTGAAGTTAAGGAATGGTTGAGAAACCATCAAAATTTTCGCAAGTCTGATTCCCGAAACCAATAACTACAAAGGCCTAGGGGAAAAATACACATACCGATGTAATCGGGCGAGATTCTACTTTCCGATGCAACAGGAATTTCTGGAGTTCGTCAATCCGTTCGCGAGATATGGGAGTTTGAAGTTAGGGAATGGGTGAGAAACCATCAAAATTTTCGCTGGTCTGATACTCGAAACCAATAACTGGAATGGCCTAGGGGAAAAGTACACATACCGTTGAAATCGGGCGAGCTTCTGCTGTCAGATGCAATATGAATTTCTCGAGTTCCTGAATCCGTTCGCGAGATATGGGAGTTTGAAGTTAAGGAATGGTTGAGACACCATAAAAAATTTCGCAAGTCTGATACTGGAAACGAATAACTGGAATGGCCTAGGGGAAAAGTACACACACCATTGTAATCGGGCGAGTTTCTGCTTTCAGATGAAACAAGAATTTCTCGCGTTCGTCAATTCGTTCGCGAGATATGGGAGTTTGAAGTTAAGGAATGGTTGACAAGCCATCAAAATTTTCGCAAGTCTGATACTCGAAACCAATAACTACTATGACCTAGGGCAAAAATACACATACCGCTGTAATCCGGCGAATTTCTGCTTTCAGATGCAAGAGGAATTTCTCGAGTTCGTCAATCCGTTCGCGAGATATGGGAGTTTGAAGTTAAGGAATGGTCGAGAAACCATCAAAATTTTCGCTGGTCTGATACTCGAAACCAATAACTGGAATGGCCTACGGGAAAAGTACACACACCATTGTAATCGGGCGAGTTTCTACTTTCAGATGCAAGAGGAATTTCTCGTGTTCGTCAATCCGTTCGCGAGATATGGGAGTGTGAAGCTAAGGAATGGTTGAGAAACCATCAAAATTTTCGCAGGTCTAATGCCCGAAACAAATAACTACAAAGGCCTAGGGGAAAAATACACATACTGTTGTAATCGCGCGAGTTTCTGCTTTCAGATGCAATAGGAATTTCTCGAGTTCGTCAATCCGTTCGCGTGATACGGGAGTTTGAAACTAAGGAATGGTTGAGCAACCATAAAAATTTTCGCACGTGTGATACTCGAAACCAATAACTACAATGGCCTAGGGGAAAAATACACATACCGTTGTAATCGGGCGAATTTCTACTTTCAGATGAAACAGGAATTTCTCGAGTTCGTCCATCCGTTCGCGAGATATGGGAGTTTGAAGTTAAGGAATGGTTGAGACACCATCAAAATTTTCGCATGTCTGATACTCGAAACCAATAACTACTATGGCCTAGGGCAAAAATACACGTACCCTTGCAATTGGGCGAGTTTCTGCTTTCAGATGCAATAGGAATTTCTCGTGGTCGTCAATCCGTTCGCGAGATATGGGAGTTTGAAGTTAAGGAATGGTTGAGAAACCATCAAAATTTTCGCAAGTCTGATACTCGAAACAAATAACTACAAAGGCCTAGGGGAAAAATACACATACCGTTGTAATCGGGCGAATTTCTACTTTCAGATGAAACAGGAATTTCTCGAGTTCGTCCATCCGTTCGCGAGATATGGGAGTTTGAAGTTAAGGAATGGTTGAGAAACCATCAAAAATTTCGCTGGTCTGATACTCGAAACCAATAACTGGAATGGCCTAGGGGAAAAGTACACACACCATTGTAATGGGGCGAGTTTCTACTTTCAGAAGCAACAGGAACTTCGCGAGTTCGTCGATCCGTTCGCGAGATATGGGAGTTTGAAATTAAGGAATGGTTGAGAAACCATCAAAATTTTCGCAAGTCTGATACTCGAAACCAATAACTACTATGGCCTAGCGCAAATATACACGTACCGCTGTAATCCGGCGAATTTCTGCTTTCAGATCCAACAAGAATTTCTCGAGTTCGTCTATTCGTTCGCGAGATATGGGAGTTTGAAGTTAAGGAATGGTTGTGCAACCATCAAAATTTTCGCAAGTCTGATTCCCGAAACCAATAACTACAAAGTCCTAGGGGAAAAATACACATACCCTTGTAATCGGGCGAGTTTCTACTTTCAGATGCAACAGGAATTTCTCGAGTTCGTCAATCCGTTCGCGAGATATGGGAGTTTGAATTTAAGGAACGGTTGAGAAACCATCAAAATTTTCGCAAGTCTGATACTCGAAACCAATAACCACAGAGGCCTAGGGCAAAAATACACATACCGTTGTAATCGGGCGAGTTTCTGCTTTCAGATGCAATAGGAGTTTCTCGAGTTCGTCAATCCGTTCGCGAGATATGGGAGTTTGAATTTAAGGAATGGTTGACAAACCATCAAAATTTTCGCAAGTCTGATACTCGAAACCCATAACTACTATGGGTTAGGGGAAAAGTACACACACCATTGTAATGGGGCGAGTTTCTACTTTCAGAAGCAACAGGAACTTCGCGAGTTCTTCAATCCGTACGCGAGATATGGGAGTTTGAAATTAAGGAATGGTTGAGAAACCATCAAAATTTTCGCAAGTCTGATACTCGAAACCAATAACTACAGAGGCCTAGGGGAAAAGTACACACACCATTGTAATGGGGCGAGTTTCTACTTTCAGAGGCAACAGGAACTTCGCGAGTTCGTCAATCCGTTCGCGAGATATGGGAGTTTGAAGTTAGGGAATGGTTGAGAAACCATCAAAATTTTCGCTGGTCTGATACTCGTAACCAATAACTGGAATGGCCTAGGGGAAAAGTACACATACCGTTGAAATCGGGCGAGTTTCTGCTGTTAGATGCAATAGGAATTTCTCGTGTTCGTCAATCCGTTCGCGAGATATGGGAGTTTGAAGTTAAGGAATGGCTGAGAAACCATCAAAATTTTCGCTGGTCTGAAACTCGAAAGCAATAACTACTATGGCCTAGGGCAAAAATACATATACCGATGTAATCGGGCGAGTTTCTGCTTTCAGATGCAATAGGAATTTCTCGAGTTCGTCAATCCGTTCGCATAATATGGGAGTTTGAAGTTAAGGAATGGTTGAGAAACGATCAAAATTTTCGAATGTCTGATATTCGAAACCAATAACTACAATGGCCTAGGGGAAAAATACACATACCGTTGTAATCGGGCGAGTTTCTACTTTCAGATGAAACAGGAATTTCTCGAGTTCGTCAATCCGTTCGCGAGATATGGGAGTTTGAAGTTAAGGAATGGTTGAGAAACCATCAAAATTTTCGCAAGTCTGATACTCGAAACCAATAACTACAATGGCCTAGGGGAAAAATACACATACCGTTGTAACCGGGCGAATTTCTACTTTCAGATGAAACAGGAATTTCTCGAGTTCGTCTATCCGTTCGCAAGATATGGGAGTTTGAAGTTAAGGAATGGTTGAGAAACCATCAAAAATTTCGCTGGTCGGATACTCGAAACCAATAACTGGAATGGCCTAGGGGAAAAGTACACACACCATTGTAATGGGGCGAGTTTCTACTTTCAGATGCAACAGGCATTTCTCGAGTTCGTCAATCCGTTCGCGAGATATGGGAGTTTGAAATTAAGGAATGGTTGAGAAACCATCAAAATTTTCGCAAGTCTGATAGTCGAAACCAATAACTACTATGGCCTAGGGCAAAAATACACATACCGTTGTAATCGGGCGAGTTTCTGCTTTCAGATGCAATAGGAATTTCTCGAGTTCGTCAATCCGTTCGCGAGATATGGGAGTTTGAAGTGAAGGAGTGGTTGACAAACCATCAAAATTTTCGCAAGTCTGATACTCGAATCCCATAACTACTATGGGTTAGGGGAAAAGTACACACACCATTGTAATGGGGCGAGTTTCTACTTTCAGAAGCAACAGGAACTTCGGGAGTTCGTCAATCCGTTCGCGAGATATGGAAGTTTGAAATTAAGGAATGGTTGAGAAACCATCAAAATTTTCGCAAGTCTGATACTCGAAACCAATAACTACAATGGCCTAGGGGAAAAATACACATACCGTTGTAACCGGGCGAATTTCTAATTTCAGATGAAACAGGAATTTCTCGAGTTCGTCTATCCGTTCGCAAGATATGGGAGTTTGAAGTTAAGGAATGGTTGAGAAACCATCAAAATTTTCGCAAGTCTGATACTCGAAACCAATAACTACAATGGCCTAGGGGAAAAATACACATACCGTTGTAATCGGGCGAGTTTCTGCTTTCAGATGCAAGAAGAACTTGTCGAGTTCGTCAATCCGTTCGCGAGATATGGGAGTTTGAAATTAAGGAATGGTTGAGAAACCATCAAAATTTTCGCTGGTCTGATACTCGAAACCAATAACTGGAATGGCCTAGGGGAAAAGTAAACATACCGTTGAAATCGGGCGAGTTTCTGCTGTCAGATGCAGTAGGAATTTCTCGTGTTCGTCAATCCGTTCGCGCGATATGGGAGTTTGAAGTTAAGGAATGGTTGAGAAACCATCAAAATTTTCGCAAGTCTGATACTCGAAACCAATAACTACTATGGCCTAGGGCAAAAATGCACACACCGATGTAATCGGGCGAGTTTCTGCTTTCAGATGCAATAGGAATTTCTCGAGTTCGTCAATCCGTTCGCATAATATGGGAGTTCGAAGTTAAGGAATGGTTGAGAAACCATCAAAATTTTCGCAAGTCTGATACTCGAAACCAATAACTACTATGGCCTAGGGCAAAAATGCACACACCGATGTAATCGGGCGAGTTTCTGCTTTCAGATGCAATAGGAATTTCTCGAGTTCGTCAATCCGTTCCATTAATATGGGAGTTTGAAGTTAAGGAATGGTTGAGAAACCATCAAAATTTTCGCATGTCTGATATTCGAAACCAATAACTACAATGGCCTAGGGGAAAATACACATACCGTTGTAATCGGGCGAATTTCTACTTTCAGATGAAACAGGAATTTCTCGAGTTCGTCCATCCGTTCGCGAGATATGGGGGTTAGAAGTTAAGGAATGTTTGAGAAACCATCAAAATTTTCGCAAGTCTGATTCCCGAAACCAATAACTACAACGGCCTAGGGGAAAAATACACATGCCGTTGTAATCGTGCGAGTTTCTACTTTCAGATGCAACAGGAATTTCTCGAGATCGTGAATCCGTTCGCGAGATATGGGAGTTTGAAGTTAAGGAACGGTTGAGAAACCATCAAAATTTTCGCAAGTCTGATTCTCGAAACCAATAACTACAAAGGCCTAGGGGAAAAATACACATGCCGTTGTAATCGTGCGAATTTCTACTTTCAGATGCAACAGGAATTTCTCAAGTTCGTGAATCCGTTCGCGAGATATGAGAGTTCGAACTTAAGGAATGGTTGAGAAACCATCAAAATTTTTGCAACCCTGATACACGAAACCAATAAATACTATGGCCTAGGGCAAAAATACACACACCGCTGTAATAGGGCGAGTTTCTACTTTCAGATGCAACAGGAATTTCTCGAGTTCGCCAATCCGTTCGCGAGATATGGGAGTTTGAAGTTAAGGAACGGATGAGAAACCATCAAAATTTTCGCAAGTCTGATACTCGAAACCAATAACTACTTTGGCCTAGGGCAAAAATATACATACCGTTGTAATCGGGCGAGTTTCTCCTTTCAGATGCAATAGGAATTTCTCGAGTTCGTCAATCCGTTCGCGAGATATGGGAGTTTGAAGTTAAGGAATGGTCGAGAAACCATCAAAAATTTCGCTGGTCTGATACTCGAAACCAATAACTACTTTGGCCTATCGCAAAAATACACATACCGTTGTAATCGGGCGAGTTTCTGCTTTCAGATGCAATAGGAATTTCTCGAGTTCGTCAATCCGCTCGCGAGATATGGGAGTTTGAAGTTAAGGAATGGTTGAGAAACCATCAAAAATTTCGCGGGTCTGATACTCGAAACCAATAACTGGAATGGCCTAGGGGAAAAGTACTCTTACCGCTGTATTCGGGCGAGTTTCTACTTTCAGATGCAACAGGAATTTCTCGAGTTCGTCAATCCGTTCGCGAGATATGGGAGTTTGAAGTTGCGGAATGGTTGAGAAAGCATCAAAATTTTCGCTGGTCTGATACTCGAAACCAATAACTGGAATGGCCTAGGGGAAAAGTACACACACCACTGTAATCGGGCGTGTTTCTACTTTCAAGTGCAACAGGAATTTCTCGAGATCGTCAATCCGTTCGCCAGATATGGGAGTTTGAAGTTAAGGAATGGTTGAGAAAGCATCAAAATTTTCGCTGGTCTGATCCTCGAAACCAATAACTGGAATGGCCTAGGGGAAAAATACACATACCGTTGTAATCGGGCGAGTTTCTACTTTCAGATGGAACAGGAATTTCTCGAGTTCGTCAATCCGTTCCCGAGATATGGGAGTTCGAAGTTAAGGAATGGTTGAGAAATCATCAAAATTTTCGCAACCATGATACTCGAAACGAATATCTACTATGGCCTAGGGCAAAAATACACACACCGCTGTAATCGGGCGAGTTTCTACTTTCAGATGCAACAGGAATTTCTCGAGATCGTCAATCCGTTCGCGAGATATGGGAGTTTGAAATTAAAGAATGGTTGAGAAACCATCAAAATATTCGCAACCCTGATACTCGAAACCAATAACTACTATGGCCTAGGGCAAAAGTACACTTACCGCTGTATTCGGGCGAGTTTCTACTTTCAGATGCAACAGGAATTTCTCGAGTTCGTCAATCCGTTCGCCAGATATGGGAGTTAGAAGTGAAGGAATGGTTGAGAAACCATCAAAATTTTCGCAAGTCTGATTCCCGAAACCAATAACTACAAAGGCCTAGGGGAAAAATACACATGCAGTTGTAATCGTGCGAGTTTCTACTTTCAGATGGAACAGGAATTTCTCGAGTTCGTCAATCCGTTCGCGAGATATGGGAGTTCGAAGTTAAGGAATGGTTGAGAAACCATCAAAATTTTCGCAACCGTGGTACTCGAAACCAATAACTGGAATGGCCTAGGGGAAAAATACACATACCGTTGTAATCGTGCGAGTTTCTACTTTCAGATGGAACAGGAATTTCTCGAGTTCGTCAATCCGTTCGCGAGATATGGGAATTCGAAGTTAAGGAATGGTTGAGAAACCTTCAAAATTTTCGCAACCATGATACTCGAAACCAATAACTGGAATGGCCTAGGGGAAAAATACACATACCGTTGTGATCGTGCGAGTTTCTACTTTCAGATGGAACAGGAATTTCTCGAGTTCGTCAATCCGTTCGCGAGATATGGGAGTTCGAAGTTAAGGAATGGTTGAGAAACCATCAAAATTTTCGCAACCATGATACTCGAAACCAATATCTACTACGGCCTAGGGCAAAAATACACATACCGTTGTAATCGTGCGAGTTTCTACTTTCAGATGCAACAGGAATTTCTCGAGTTCGTCAATCCGTTCGCGAGATATGGGAGTTTGAAGTTGTGGAATGGTTGAGAAACCATCAAAATTTTCGCAAGTCTGATAATCGAAACCAATAACTACTATGGCCTAGGGGAAAAGTACACTCACCACTGTAATCGGGCGAGTTTCTACTTTCAGATGCTACAGGAATTTCTCGAGTTCGTCAATCCGTTCGCGAGATATGGGAGTTTGAAGTTAAGGAATGGTTGAGAAAGCATCAAAATTTTCGCTGGTCTGATATTCGAAACCAGTAACTGGAATGGCCTAGGGGAAAAATACACATACCGTTGTAATCGTGCGAGTTTCTACTTTCAGATGGAACAGGAATTTCTCGAGTTCGTCAATCCGTTCGCGAGATATGGGAGTTCGAAGTTAAGGAATGGTTGAGAAACCATCAAAATTTTCGCAACCATGATACCCGAAACCAATATCTACTATGGCCTAGGGCAAAAATACACACACCGCTGTAATCGGGCCAGTTTCTACTTTCAGATGCAACAGGAATTTCTCGAGTTCGTCAATCCGTTCGCGAGATATGGGAGTTTGAAGTTAAGGAATGGTTGAGAAACCATCAAAAATTTCGCTGGTCTGATACTCGAAACCAATAACTGGAATGGCCTAGGGGACAAGTACACACACCATTGTAATCGGGCGAGTTTCGACTTTCAGATGCAACAGGAATTTCTCGAGTTCGTCAAACCGTTCGCGAGATATGGGAGTTTGAAGTTAAGGAATGGTTGAGAAAGCATCAAAATTTTCGCTGGTCTGATATTCGAAACCAATAACTGGAATGGCCTAGGGGAAAAATACACATACCGTTGTAATCGTGCGAGTTTCTACTTTCAGATGCAACAGGAATTTCCCAAGTTCGTCAATCCGTTCGCGAGATATGGGAGTTTGAAGTTGTGGAATGGTTGAGAAAGCATCAAATTTTTCGCTGGTCTGATACTCGAAACCAATAACTGGAATGGCCTAGGGGAAAAATACACATGCCGTTGTAATCGTGCGAGTTTCTACTTTCAGATGAAACAGGAATTTCTCAAGTTCGTGAATCCGTTCGCGAGATATGGGTGTTCGAAGTTAAGGAATGGTTGAGAAACCATCAAAATTTTTGCAACCCTGATACTCGAAACCAATAAATACCATGGCCTAGGGCAAAAATACACACACCGCTGTAATCGGGCGAGTTCCTACTTTCAGATGCAACAGGAATTTCTCGAGTTCGTCAATCCGTTCGCGAGATATGGGAGTTTGAAGTTAAGGAATGGTTGAGAAACCATCAAAAATTTCGCTGGTCTGATACTCGAAACCAATAACTGGAATGGCCTAGGGGAAAAGTACACACACCATTGTAATCGTGCGAGTTTCTAATTTCAGATGCAACAGGAATTTCTCAAGTTCGTCAATCCGTTCGCGAGATATGGGAGTTTGAAGTTGTGGAATGGTTCAGAAAGCATCAAAATTTTCGCTGGTCTGATACTCGAAACCAATAACTGGAATGGCCTAGGGGAAAAGTACACGCACCACTGTAATCGGGCGTGTCTCTACTTTCAGATGCAACAGGAATTTCTCGAGATCGTCAATCCGTTCGCCAGATATGGGAGTTAGAAGTGAAGGAATGGTTGAGAAACCATCAAAATATTCGCAACCCTGATACTCGAAACCAATAACTACTATGGCCTGGGGCAAAAGTACACTTACCGCTGTATTCGGGCGAGTTTCTACTTTCAGATGCAACAGGAATTTCTCGATTTCGTGAATCCGTTCGCGAGATATGGGAGTTCGAAGTTAAGGAATGGTTGAGAAACCATCAAAATTTTCGCAAGTCTGATAATCGAAACCAATAACTACTATGGCCTAGGGCAAAAATACACACACCGCTGTAATCGGGCCAGTTTCTACTTTCAGATGCAACAGGAATTTCTCGAGATCGTCAATCCCTTCGCGAGATATGGGGGTTAGAAGTTAAGGAATGGTTGAGAAACCATCAAAATTTTCGCAAGTCTGATTCCCGAAACCAATAACTACAAAGGCCAAGGGGAAAAATACACATGCCGTTGTAATCGTGCGAGTTTCTACTTTCAGATGCAACAGGAATTTCTCAAGTTCGAGAATCCGTTCGCGAAATATGGGAGTTCGAAGTTAAGGAATGGTTGAGAAACCATCAAAATTTTTGCAACCCTGATACTCGAAACCAATAAATACTATGGCCTAGGGCAAAAATACACACACCGCTGTAATCGGGCGAGTTTCTACTTTCAGATGCAACAGGAATTTCTCGAGTTCGTCAATCCGTTCGCGAGATATGGGAGTTTGAAGTTAAGGAATGGCTGAGAAAGCATCAAAATTTTCGCTGGTCTGATATTCGAAACCAATAACTGGAATGGCCTAGGGGAAAAATACACATACCGTTGTAATCGTGCGAGTTTCTACTTTAAGATGGAACAGGAATTTCTCGAGTTCGTCAATCCGTTCGCGAGATGTGGGAGTTCGAAGTTAAGGAATGGTTGAGAATCCATCAAAATTTTCGCAACCATGATACTCGAAACCAATATCTATTATGGCCTATGGCAAAAATACACACACCGCTGTAATCGGGCGAGTTTCTACTTTCAGATGCAACAGGAATTTCTCGTGATCGTCAATCGGTTCGCGATATATGGGAGTTTGAAGTTAAGGAATGGTTGAGAAACCATCAAAAATTTCGCTGGTCTGATACTCGAAACCAATAACTGGAATGGCCTAGGGAAAAAATACACATGCCGTTGTAATCGTGCGAGTTTCTACTTTCAGATGCAACAGGAATTTCTCGAGTTCGTCAATCCGTTCGAGAGATATGGGAGTTCGAAGTTAAGGAATGGTTGAGAAACCATCAAAATTTTTGCAACCCTGGTACTCGAAACCAATAAATACTATGGCCTAGGGAAAAAATACACACACCGCTGTAATCGGGCGAGTTTCTACTTTCAGATGCAATAGGAATTTCTCGGGATCGTCAATCCGTTCGCGAGATATGGGAGTTTGAAATTAAGGAATGGTTGAGAAACCATCAAAAATTTCGCTGGTCTGATACTCGAAACCAATAACTGGAATGGCCTAGGGGACAAGTACACACACCGTTGTAATCGGGCGAGTTTCTACTTTCAGATGCAACAGGAATTTCTCGAGTTCGTCAAACCGTACGCGAGATATGGGAGTTTGAAGTGAAGGAATGGTTGAGAAACCATCAAAATTTTCGCTGGTCTGATACTCGAAACCAATAAATGGAATGGCCTAGGGGAAAAGTACACACACCACTGCAATCAGGCGTGTTTCTACTTTCAGATGCAACAGGAATTTCTCGAGATCGTCAATCCGTTCGCGAGATATGGGAGTTTGAAGTGAAGGAATGGTTGAGAAACCATCAAAATTTTCGCTGGTCTGATACTCGAAACCAATAAATGGAATGGCCTAGGGGAAAAGTACACACACCACTGCAATCAGGCGTGTTTCTACTTTCAGATGCAACAGGAATTTCTCGAGTTCGTCAATCCGTTCGCGAGATTTGGGACTTTGAAGTTAAGGAATGGTTGAGAAACCATCAAAATTTTCGCTGGTCTGATACTCGAAACCAATAACTGGAATGGCCTAGGGGAAAAGTACACACAGCACTGTATTCGGGCGTGTTTCTACTTTCAGATGCAACAGGAATTTCTCGAGATCGTCAATCCGTTCGCGAGATATGGGAGTTTGAAGTTTAGGAATGGTTGAGAAACCATCAAAAATTTCGCTGGTCTGATACTCGAAACCAATAACTGGAATGGCCTAGGGGAAAAGTACACTTACCGCTGTATTCAGGCGAGTTTCTACTTTCAGGTGCAACAGGAATTTCTCGAGTTCGCGATTGCGGTCGCGAGATATGGGAGTTCGAAATTAAGGAATGGTTGAGAAACCATCAAAAATTTCGCTGGTCTGATACTCGAAACCAATAACTGGAATGGCCTAGGGGAAAACTACACACACCACTGCAATCGGGCGTGTTTCTACTTTCAGATGCAACAGGAATTTCTCGAGATCGTCAATCCGTTCGCGAGATATGGGAGTTTGAAATTAAGGAATGGTTCAGAAACCATCAAAATATTCGCAACCATGATACTCGAAACCAATAACAACTATGGCCTAGGGCAAAAGTACACTTGCCGCTGTATTCGGGCGAGTTTCTACTTTCAGATGCAACAGGAATTTCTCGAGTTCGTCAATCCGTTCGCCAGATATGGGAGTTCGAAATGAAGGAATGGTTGAGAAACCATCAAAATTTTCGCTGGACTGATATTCGAAACCAATAACTGGAATGGCCTAGGGGAAAAATACACATACCGTTGTAATCGTGCGAGTTTCTACTTTCAGATGGAACAGGAATTTCTCGAGTTCGTCAATCCGTTCGCGAGATATGGGAGTTCGAAGTTAAGGAATGGTTGAGAAACCATCAAAATTTTCGCAACCATGATACTCGAAACCAATATCTACTATGGCCTAGGGCAAAAATACATACACCGATGTAATCTGGCGAGTTTCTACATTCAGATGCAACAGGAATTTCTCGAGATCGTCAATCCGTTCGCGAGATATGGGAGTTTGAAGTTAAGGAATGGTTGAGAAACCATGAAAAATTTCGCTGGTCTGATACTCGAAACCAATAACTGGAATGGCCTAGGGAAAAAATACACATGCCGTTGTAATCGTGCGAGTTTCTACTTTCAGATGCAACAGGAATTTCTCGAGTTCGTCAATCCGTTCGAGAGATATGGGAGTTCGAAGTTAAGGAATGGTTGAGAAACCATCAAAAATTTCGCTGGTCTGATACTCGAAACCAATAACTGGAATGGCCTAGGGGACAAGTACACACACCATTGTAATCGGGCGAGTTTCTACTTTCAGATGCAACAGGAATTTCTAGAGTTCGTCAATCCGTTCGCGAGATATGGGAGTTTGAAGTTAAGGAATGGTTGAGAAAGCATCAAAGTTTTCGCTGGTCTGATATTCGAAACCAATAACTGGAATGGCCTAGGGGAAAAATACACATACCGTTGTAATCGTGCGAGTTTCTACTTTCAGATGGAACAGGAATTTCTCGAGTTCGTCAATCCGTTCGCGAGATATGGGAGTTCGAAGTTAAGGAATGGTTGAGAAACCTTCAAAATTTTCGCAACCATGATACTCGAAACCAATATCTACTATGGCCTAGGGCAAAAATACATACACCGCTGTAATCGGGCGAGTTTCTACAATCAGATGCAACAGGAATTTCTCGAGATCGTCAATCCGTTCGCGAGATATGGGAGTTTGAAGTTAAGGAATGGTTGAGAAACCATCAAAAATTTCGCTGGTCTGATACTCGAAACCAATAACTGGAATGGCCTAGGGAAAAAATACACATGCCGTTGTAATCGTGCGAGTTTCTACTTTCAGATGCAACAGGAATTTCTCGAGTTCGTCAATCCGTTCGAGAGATATGGGAGTTCGAAGTTAAGGAATGGTTGAGAAACCATCAAAAATTTCGCTGGTCTGATACTCGAAACCAATAACTGGAATGGCCTAGGGGACAAGTACACACACCATTGTAATCGGGCGAGTTTCTACTTTCAGATGCAACAGGAATTTCTCGAGTTCGTCAATCCGTTCGCGAGATATGGGAGTTTGAAGTTAAGGAATGGTTGAGAAAGCATCAAAGTTTTCGCTGGTCTGATATTCGAAACCAATAACTGGAATGGCCTAGGGGAAAAATACACATACCGTTGTAATCGTGCGAGTTTCTACTTTCAGATGGAACAGGAATTTCTCGAGTTCGTCAATCCGTTCGCGAGATATGGGAGTTCGAAGTTAAGGAATGGTTGAGAAACCTTCAAAATTTTCGCAACCATGATACTCGAAACCAATATCTACTATGGCCTAGGGCAAAAATACATACACCGCTGTAATCGGGCGAGTTTCTACAATCAGATGCAACAGGAATTTCTCGAGATCGTCAATCCGTTCGCGAGATATGGGAGTTTGAAGTTAAGGAATGGTTGAGAAACCATCAAAAATTTCGCTGGTCTGATACTCGAAACCAATAACTGGAATGGCCTAGGGAAAAAATACACATGCCGTTGTAATCGTGCGAGTTTCTACTTTCAGATGCAACAGGAATTTCTCGAATTCGTCAATCCGTTCGAGAGATATGGGAGTTCGAAGTTAAGGAATGGTTGAGAAACCATCAAAATTTTCGCAACCCTGATACTCGAAACCAATAACTACTATGGCCTAAGGCAAAAATACACACACCGCTGTAATCGGGCCAGTTTCTACTTTCAGATGCAACAGGAATTTCTCGAGTTCGTCAATCCGTTCGCGAGATATGGGAGTTTGAAGTTAAGGAATGGTTGAGAAACCATCAAAAATTTCGCTGGTCTGATACTCGAAACCAATAACTGGAATGGCCTAGGGGAAAAGTACACACAGCACTGTAATCGGGCGTGTTTCTACTTTCAGATGCAACAGGAATTTCTCGAGATCGTCAATCCGTTCGCCAGATATGGGAGTTAGAAGTGAAGGAATGGTTGAGAAACCATCAACATTTTCGCAAGTCTGATTCCCGAAAGCAATAACTACAAAGGCCTAGGGGAAAAATGCACATGCAGTTGTAATCGTGCGAGTTTCTGCTTTCATATGCGACAGGAATTTCTCGAGTTCGTCAATCCGTTCGCGAGATATGGGCGTTTGAAGTTAAGGAATGGTTGAGAAACCATCAAAACTTTCGCAAGTCTGATACTCGAAACCAATAACTGGAATGGCCTTGGGGAAAAGTACACACACCATTGTAATCGGGCGCGTTTCTACTTTCAGATGCAACAGGAATTTCTCGAGTTCGTCAATCCGTTCGCGAGATTTGTAAGTTTGATGTTAAGGAATGGTTGAGTAACCATCAAAATTTTCGCAAGTCTGATACTCGAATCTAATAACTGGAATGGCCTAGGGGAAAAGTACACACACCATTGTAATCGGGCGAGTTCCTACCTTCAGATGCAACAGGAATTTCTCGAGTTCGTCATTCCGTTCGCGAGATATGGGAGTTTGAAGTTAAGGAATGGTTGAGAAACCATCAAAAATTTCGCTGGTCTGATACTCGAAACCAATAACTGGAATGGCCTAGGGGAAAAGTACACACACCACTGTAATCGGGCGTGTTTCTACTTTCAGATGCAACAGGAATTTCTCGAAATCGTCAATCCGTTCGCCAGATGTGGGAGTTAGAAGTAAAGGAATGGTTGAGAAACCATCAAAAATTTCGCTGGTCTGATAATCGAAACCAATAACAGGAATGGCCTAGGGGAAAAGTACACACACCATTGTAATGGGGCGAGTTTCTACTTTCCGATGCAACAGGAATTTCACGAGTTCGTCAAATCGTTCGCGAGATATGGGAGTTTGAAATTAAGGAATGGTTAAGAAACCATCAAAATTTTCACAAGTCTGATACTCGAAACCAATAACTACTATGGCCTAGGGCAAAAATACACATACCGTTGTAATCGTGCGAGTTTCTACTTTCAGATGCAACAGGAATTTCTCGAGTTCGTCAATCCGTTCGCGAGAAATGGGACTTTTAAGTTAAGGAATGGTTGAGAAACCATCAAAAATTTCGCTGGTCTGATACTCGAAACCAATAACTGGAATGGCCTAGGGGAAAAGTACACACACCACTGTAATCGGGCGTGTTTCTACTTTCAGATGCAACAGGAATTTCTCGAGATCGTCATTCCGTTCGCCAGATATGGGAGTTAGAAGTGAAGGAATGGTTGAGAAACCATCAAAGTTTTCGCAAGTCTGATTCCCGAAACCAATAACTACAAAGGCCTAGGGGAAAAATACACATGCAATTGTAATCGTGCGAGTTTCTACTTTCAGATGCAACAGGAATTTCTCGAGTTCGTGAATCCGTTCGCGAGAAATGGGAGTTTGAAGTTAAGGAATGGTTGAGAAACCATCAAAAATTTCGCTGGTCTGATACTCGAAACCAATAACTGGAATGGCCTAGGGGAAAAGTACACACACCACTGAAATCGGGCGTGTTTCTACTTTCAGATGCAACAGGAATTTCTCGAGTTCGTCAATCCGTTCGCGAGATATGGGAGTTTGAAGTTAAGGAATGGTTGAGAAACCATCAAAAATTTCGCTGGTCTGATACTCGAAACCAATAACTACTATGGCCTAGGGCAAAAATACACATACCGTTGTAATCGGGCGTGTTTCTACTTTCAGATGCCACAAGAATTTCTCGAGTTCGTCAGATCGTTCGCGAGATATGGGAGTTTGAAGTTAAGGAATGGTTGAGAAACCATCAAAATTTTCGCTGCTCTGATACTCGCAACCAATAACTGGAATGGCCTATGGGAAAAGTACACACGCCATTGTAATCGGGCGAGTTTCTGCTTTCAGATGCAACATGAATTTCTTGAGTTCGTCGATCCATTCCCGAGATATGGGAGTTTGAATTTAAGGAACGGTTAAGAAACCATTAAAATTTTCGCATGTCTGATACTCGAAACCAATAACTACTATGGCCTAGGGCAAAAATACACATACCGTTGTAATCGGGCGAGTTTCTGCTTTCAGATGCAATAGGAATTTCTCGAGTTCGTCAATCCGTTCGCGTGATATGGGAGTTTGAAGTAATGGAATGGTTGAGAAACCATCAAAATTTTCGCATGTCTGATACTCGAAACCAATAACTACAATGGCCAAGGGGAAAAATACACATACCGTTGTAATCGTGCGAGTTTCTACTTTCAGATGCAACAGGAATTTCTGGAGATTGTGAATCCGTTCGCGAGATATGGGAGTTTGAAGTTAAGGAACGGTTGAGAAACCATAAAAATTTTCGCAAGTCTGATACTCGAAACCAATAACTACTATGGCCTAGGGCAAAAATAAACATACCGTTGTAATGGGGCGAGTTTCTGCTTTCAGATGCAATAGGAATTTCTCGAGTTCGTCAATCCGTTCGCGTGATATGGGAGTTTGAAGTAAAGGAATGGTTGAGAAACCATCAAAATTTTCGCATGTCTGATACTCGAAACCGATAACTACAATGGCCTAGGGGAAAAATACACATACCGTTGTAATCGGGCGAGTTTCTACTTTCAGATGAAACAGGAATTTCTCGAGTTCGTCAATCCGTTCGCGAGATATGGGAGTTTGTATATAAGGAATGGTTGAGAAACAATCAAAAATTTCGCTGGTCTGATACTCGAAACAAATAACTGGAATGGCCTAGGGGAAAAGTACACACACCATTGTAATGGGGCGAGTTTCTACTTTCCGATGCAGCAGGAATTTCTCGAGTTCGTCAATTCGTTCGCGAGATATGGGAGTTTGAAATTAAGGAATGGTTGAGAAACCATCAAGATTTTCGCAAGTCTGATACTCCAAACCAATAACTACTATGGCCTAGGGGAAAAATACACATACCGTTGTAATCGTGCGAGTTTCTACTTTCAGATGCAACAGGAATTTCTGGAGATTGTGAATCCGTTCGCGAGATATGGGAGTTTGAAGTTAAGGAATGGTTGAGAAACCATCAAAATTTTCGCATGTCTGATACTCGAAACCAATAACTGGAATTGCCTAGGGGAAAAGTACACTTACCGCTGTATTCGGGCGAGTTTCTACTTTCAGATGCAACAGGAATTTCTCGAGTGCGTCAATCCGTTCGCGAGATATGGGAGTTTGAAGTTAAGGAATGGTTAAGAAACCATCAAAATTTTCGCTGGTCTGATACTCGAAACCAATAACTGGAATGGCCTAGGGGAAAAGTACACACGCCACTGTAATCGGGCGTGTTTCTACTTTCAGATGCAACAGGAATTTCCCGAGATCGTCAATCCGTTCGCCAGATATGGGAGTTAGAAGTGAAGGAATGGTTGAGAAACCATCAAAATTTTCGCAAGTCTGATTCCCGAAACCGATAACTACAAAGGCCTAGGGGAAAAATACACATGCAGTTGTAATCGTGCGAGTTTCTACTTTCGGATGCAACAGGAATTTCTCGAGTTCGTGAATCCGTTCGCGAGATATAGGAGTTCGAAGTTAAGGAATGGTTGAGAAACCATCAAAATTTTCGCTGGTCTGATACTCGAAACCAATAACTGGAATGGCCTAGGGGAAAAGTAGACACACCATTGTAATCGGGCGAGTTTCTACTTTCAGATGCAACAGGAATTTCTCGAGTTCGTCAATCCGTTCGCGAGATATGGGAGTTAGAATTTAAGGAATGTTTGAGAAACCATCAAAATTTTCGCAAGTCTGATTCCCGAAACCAATAACTACAAACGCCTAGGGGAAAAATGCACATGCCGTTGTAATCGTGCGAGCTTCTACTTTCAGATGCAACAGGAATTTCTCGAGTTCGTCAATCCGTTCGCGAGATATGGGAGTTTGAAGTTAAGGAATGGTTGAGAAACCATCAAAATTTTCGCAAGTCTTATTCCCGAAACCAATAACTACAAAGGCCTAGGGGAAAAATACACATGCCGTTGTAATCGTGCGAGTTTCTACTTTCAGATGCAACAGGAATTTCTAAGAGTTCGTGAATCCGTTCGCGAGATATAGAAGTTCGAAGTTAAGGAATGGTTGAGAAACCATCAAAATTTTCGCAAGTCTGATACTCGAAACCAATAACTACTATGGCATAGGGCAAAAATACACACACCGTTGTAACCGGGCGAGTTTCTGCTTTCAGATGCAATAAGAATTTCTAGAGTTCGTACAGTTCGTTCGCGAGATATGGGAGTTTGAAGTTAAGATATGGTTGAGAAACCATCAAAATTTTCGCTGGTCTGATACTCGAAACCAATAACTGGAATGGCCAAGGGGAAAAGTACACACACCATTGTAATCGGGCGAGTTTCTACTTTCAGATGCAACAGGAATTTCTCGAGGTCGTCAATCCGTTCGCGAGATATGGGAGTTAGAATTTAAGGAATGGTTGAGAAACCATCAAAATTTTCGCAAATCTGATTCCCGAAACCAATAACTACAAAGGCCTAGGGGAAAAATACAAATGCAGTTGTAATCGTGCGAGTTTCTACTTTCAGATGCAACAGGAATTTCCCGAGTTCGTGAATCCGTTCGCGAGATATAGGAGTTCGAAGTTAAGGAATGGTTGAGAAACCATCAAAATTTTCGCTGGTCTGATACTCGAAACCAATAACTGGAATGGCCTAGGGGAAAAGTACACACAACATTGTAATCGGGCGAGTTTCTACTTTCAGATGCAACAGGAATTTCTCGAGTTCGTCAATCTGTTCGCGAGATATGGGAGTTAGAATTTAAGGAATGGTTGAGAAACCATCAAAATTTTCGCAAGTCTGATTCCCGAAACCAATAACTGGAATGGCCTAGGGGAAAAGTACACACACCATTGTAATCGAGCGAGTTTCTACTTCCAGATGCAACAGGAATTTCTCGAGTTCGTCAATCCGTTCGCGAGATACGGGAGTTAGAATTTAAGGAATGGTTGAGAAACCATCAAAATTTTCGCAAGTCTGATTCCCGAAACCAATAACTACAAAGGCCTAGATGAAAAATACACATGCCGTTGTAATCGTGCGAGTTTCTACTTTCAGATGCAACAGGAATTTCTCGAGTTCGTCAATCCGTTCGCGAGATATGGGAGTTTGAAGTTAAGGAATGGTTGAGAAACCATCAAAAATTTCGCTGGTCTGTTACTCGAAACCAATAACTACTATGGTATAGGGCAAAAATACACACACCGTTGTAACCGGGCGAGTTTCTGCTTTCAGATGCAACAAGAATTTCTCGAGTTCGTCAGTTCGTTCGCGAGATATGGGAGTTTGAAGTTAAGGAATGGTTGAGAAACCATCAAAATTTTCGCTGGTCTGATACTCGAAACCAATAACTGGAATGGCCTAGGGGAAAAGTACACACACCATTGTAATCGGGCGAGTTTCTACTTTCAGATGCAACAGGAATTTCTCGAGTTCGTCAATCCGTTCGCGAGATATAGGAGTTAGAATTTAAGGAATGGTTGAGAAACCATCAAAATTTTCGCAAGTCTGATTCCCGAAACCAATAACTATAAAGGCCTAGGGGAAAAATACCCATGCCGTTGTAATCGTGCGAGTTTCTACTTTCAGATGCAACAGGAATTTCTCGAGTTCGTGAATCCGTTCGCGAGATATAGGAGTTCGAAGTTAAGGAATGGTTGAGAAACCATCAAAATTTTCGCAAGTCTGATACTCGAAACCAATAACTACTATGGCATAGGGCAAAAATACACACACCGTTGTAACCGGGCGAGTTTCTGCTTTCAGATGCAACAAGAATTTCTCGAGTTCGTCAGTTCGTTCGCGAGATATGGGAGTTTGAAGTTAAGGAATGGTTGAGAAACCATCAAAATTTTCGCTGGTCTGATACTCGAAACCAATAACTGGAATGGCCTAGGGGAAAAGTACACACACCATTGTAATCGGGCGAGTTTCTACTTTCAGATGCAACAGCAATTTCTCGAGTTCGTCAATCCGTTCGCGAGATATGGGAGTTAGAATTTAAGGAATGGTTGAGAAACCATCAAAATTTTCGCAAGCCTGATTCCCGAAAACAAAAACTACAAACGCCAAGGGGAAAAATACACATGCCGTTGTAATCGTGCGAGTTTCTACTTTCAGATGCAACAGGAATTTCTCGAGTTCGTCAATCCGTTCGCGAGATATGGGAGTTCGAAGTTAAGGAATGGTTGAGAAACCATCAAAATTTTCGCTGGTCTGATACTCGAAACCAATAACTGGAATGGCCAAGGTGAAAAGTACACACACCATTGTAATCGGGCGAGTTTCTACTTTCAGATGCAACAGGAATTTCTCGAGCTCGTCAATCCGTTCGCAAGATATGGGAGTTTGAAGTTAAGGAATGGTTGAGAAATCATCAAAAATTTCGCTGGTCTGATACTCGAAACCAATAACTACTATGGTATAGGGCAAAAATACACACACCGTTGTAACCGGGCGAGTTTCTGCTTTCAGATGCAACAAGAATTTCTCGAGTTCGTCAGTTCGTTCGCGAGATATGGGAGTTTGAAGTTAAGATATGGTTGAGAAAGCATCAAAATTTTGGCTGGTCTGATACTCGAAACCAATAACTGGAATGGCCTAGGGGAAAAGTACACACACCATTGTAATCGGGCGAGTTTCTACTTTCAGATGCAACAGGAATTTCTCGAGATCGTCAATCCGTTCGCGAGATATGGGAGTTTGAAATTAAGGAATGGTTGAGAAACCATCAAAATATTCGCAACTCTGATACTCGATACCAATAACTACTATGGCCTATGGCAAAAGTACACTTACCGCTGTAATCGGGCGAGTTTCTACTTTCAGATGCAACAGGAATTTCTCGAGATCGTCAATCCGTTCGCGAGATATGGGAGTTTGAAATTAAGGAATGGTTGAGAAACCATCAAAATATTCGCAACCATGATACTCGAAACCAATAACTACTATGGCCTAGGGCAAAAGTACACTTACCGCTGTATTCGGGCGAGTTTCTACTTTCAGATGCAACAGGAATTTCTCGAGTTCGTCAATCCGTTCGCCAGATATGGGAGTTTGAAATGAAGGAATGGTTGAGAAACCATCAAAATATTCGCAACCCTGATACTCGAAACCAATAACTACTATGGCCTAGGGCAAAAGTACACTTACCGCTGTATTCGGGCGAGTTTCTACTTTCAGATGCAACAGGAATTTCTCGAGTTCGTCAATCCGTTCGCCAGATATGGGAGTTAGAAGTGAAGGAATGGTTGAGAAACCATCAAAATTTTCGCAAGTCTGATAATCGAAACCAATAACTACTATGGCCTAGGGGAAAAGTACACTCACCATTGTAATCGGGCGAGTTTCTACTTTCAGATGCAACAGGAATTTCTCGAGTTCGTCAATCCGTTCGCGAGATATGGGAGTTTGAAGTTAAGGAATGGTTGAGAAACCATCAAAAATTTCGCTGGTCTGATACTCGAAACCAATAACTGGAATGGCCTAGGGAAAAAATACACATGCCGTTGTAATCGTGCGAGTTTCTACTTTCAGATGCAACAGGAATTTCTCGAGTTCGTCAATCCGTTCGAGAGATATGGGAGTTCGAAGTTAAGGAATGGTTGAGAAACCATCAAAAATTTCGCTGGTCTGATACTCGAAACCAATAACTGGAATGGCCTAGGGGACAAGTACACACACCATTGTAATCGGGCGAGTTTCTACTTTCAGATGCAACAGGAATTTCTCGAGTTCGTCAAACCGTTCGCGAGATATGGGAGTTTGAAGTTAAGGAATGGTTGAGAAAGCATCAAAATTTTCGCTGGTCTGATATTCGAAACCAATAACTGGAATGGCCTAGGGGAAAAATACACATACCGTTGTAATCGTGCGAGTTTCTACTTTCAGATGGAACAGGAATTTCTCGAGTTCGTCAATCCGTTCGCGAGATATGGGAGTTCGAAGTTAAGGAATGGTTGAGAACCCTTCAAAATTTTCGCAACCATGATACTCGAAAACAATATCTACTATGGCCTAAGGCAAAAATACATACACCGCTGTAATCGGGCGAGTTTCTACAATCAGATGCAACAGGAATTTCTCGAGATCGTCAATCCGTTCGCGAGATATGGTTGTTTGAAGTTAAGGAATGGTTGAGAAACCATCAAAAATTTCGCTGGTCTGATACTCGAAACCAATAACTGGAATGGCCTAGGGAAAAAATACACTTGCCGTTGTAATCGTGCGAGTTTCTACTTTCAGATGCAACAGGAATTTCTCGAGTTCGTCAATCCGTTCGAGAGATATGGGAGTTCGAAGTTAAGGAATGGTTGAGAAACCATCAAAATTTTCGCAACCCTGATACTCGAAACCAATTACTACTATGGCCTAGGGCAAAAATACACACACCGCTGTAATCGGGCCAGTTTCTACTTTCAGATGCAACAGGAATTTCTCGAGTTCGTCAATCCGTTCGCGAGATATGGGAGTTTGAAGTTAAGGAATGGTTGAGAAACCATCAAAAATTTCGCTGGTCTGATACTCGAAACCAATAACTGGAATGGCCTAGGGGAAAAGTACACACAGCACTGTAATCGGGCGTGTTTCTACTTTCAGATGCAACAGGAATTTCTCGAGATCGTCAATCCGTTCGCCAGATATGGGAGTTAGAAGTGAAGGAATGGTTGAGAAACCATCAACATTTTCGCAAGTCTGATTCCCGAAACCAATAACTACAAAGGCCTAGGGGAAAAATACACATGCAGTTGTAATCGTGCGAGTTTCTGCTTTCATATGCGACAGGAATTTCTCGAGTTCGTCAATCCGTTCGCGAGATATGGGCGTTTGAAGTTAAGGAATGGTTGAGAAACCATCAAAACTTTCGCAAGTCTGATACTCGAAACCAATAACTGGAATGGCCTTGGGGAAAAGTACACACACCATTGTAATCGGGCGCGTTTCGACTTTCAGATGCAACAGGGATTTCTCGAGTTCGTCAATCCGTTCGCGAGATTTGTAAGTTTGATGTTAAGGAATGGTTGAGTAACCATCAAAATTTTCGCAAGTCTGATACTCGAATCTAATAACTGGAATGGCCTAGGGGAAAAGTACACACACCATTGTAATCGGGCGAGTTCCTACCTTCAGATGCAACAGGAATTTCTCGAGTTCGTCATTCCGTTCGCGAGATATGGGAGTTTGAAGTTAAGGAATGGTTGAGAAACCATCAAAAATTTCGCTGGTCTGATACTCGAAACCAATAACTGGAATGGCCTAGGGGAAAAGTACACACACCACTGTAATCGGGCGTGCTTCTACTTTCAGATGCAACAGGAATTTCTCGAAATCGTCAATCCGTTCGCCAGATGTGGGAGTTAGAAGTAAAGGAATGGTTGAGAAACCATCAAAAATTTCGCTGGTCTGATACTCGAAACCAATAACAGGAATGGCCTAGGGGAAAAGTACACACACCATTGTAATGGGGCGAGTTTCTACTTTCCGATGCAACAGGAATTTCACGAGTTCGTCAAATCGTTCGCGAGATATGGGAGTTTGAAATTAAGGAATGGTTGAGAAACCATCAAAATTTTCACAAGTGTGATACTCGAAACCAATAACTACTATGGCCTAGGGCAAAAATACACATACCGTTGTAATCGGGCGAGTTTCTACTTTCAGATGAAACAGGAATTTCTCGAGTTCGTCAATCCGTTCGCGAGATATGGGAGTTTGTATATAAGGAATGGTTGAGAAACCATCAAAAATTTCGCTGGTCTGATACTCGAAACAAATAACTGGAATGGCCTAGGGGAAAAGTACACACACCATTGTAATGGGGCGAGTTTCTACTTTCCGATGCTGCAGGAATTTCTCGAGTTCGTCAATTCGTTCGCGAGATATGGGAGTTTGAAATTAAGGAATGGTTGAGAAACCATCAAGATTTTCGCAAGTCTGATACACCAAACCAATAACTACTATGGCCTAGGGCAAAAACACACACACCGCTGTAATCGGGCGAGTTTCTGCTTTCAGATGCAACAAGAATTTCTCGAGTTCGTCAGATCGTCCGCGAGATATGGGAGTTTGAAGTTAAGGAATGGTTGAGAAACCATCAAAATTTTCGCATGTCTAATACTCGAAACCAATAACTACAATGGCCTAGGGGAAAAATACACATACCGTTGTAATCGTGCGAGTTTCTACTTTCAGATGCAACAGGAATTTCTGGAGATTGTGAATCCGTTCGCGAGATATGGGAGTTTGAAGTTAAGGAATGGTTGAGAAACCATCAAAATTTTCGCATGTCTGATACTCGAAACCAATAACTGGAATTGCCTAGGGGAAAAGTACACTTACCGCTGTATTCGGGCGAGTTTCTACTTTCAGATGCAACAGGAATTTCTCGAGTTCGTCAATCCGTTCGCGAGATATGGGAGTTTGAAGTTAAGGAATGGTTTAGAAACCATCAAAATTTTCGCTGGTCTGATACTCGAAACCAATAACTGGAATGGCCTAGGGGAAAAGTACACACGCCACTGTAATCGGGCGTGTTTCTACTTTCAGATGCAACAGGAATTTCCCGAGATCGTCAATCCGTTCGCCAGATATGGGAGTTAGAAGTGAAGGAATGGTCGAGAAGCCATCAAAATTTTCGCAAGTCTGATTCCCGAAACCAATAACTACAAAGGCCTAGGGGAAAAATACACATGCAGTTGTAATCGTGCGAGTTTCTACTTTCGGATGCAACAGGAATTTCTCGAGTTCGTGAATCCGTTCGCGAGATATAGGAGTTCGAAGTTAAGGAATGGTTGAGAAACCATCAAAATTTTCGCTGGTCTGATACTCGAAACCAATAACTGGAATGGCCTAGGGGAAAAGTTCACACACCATTGTAATCGGGCGAGTTTCTACTTTCAGATGCACCAGGAATTTCTCGAGTTCGTCAATCCGTTTGCGAGATATGGGAGTTTCAAGTTATGGGACGTTTGAGAAACCATCAAAATTTTCGCTGATTTGATACTCGAATCCAATAACTGGAATGGCCTAGGGGAAAAGTACACATAGCGTTGAAATCGGGCGAGTTTCTGCTTTCAGATGCAATAGGAATTTCTCGAGCTCGTCAATCCGTTCGCGAGACATGGGAGTTTGATGTTAAGGAATGGTTGAGAAACCATCAAAATTTTCGCATCTCTGATTCCCGAAACCAATAACTACAAAGGCCTAGGGGAAAAGTACACATACTGTTGAAATCGGGCGAGTTTCTGCTTTCAAATGCAATAGGAATTTCTCGTGTTCGTCAATCCGTTCGCGAGATATGGCAGTTTGAAGTTAAGGAATGGTTGAGAAACCATCAATATTTTCGCATGTCTGATACTCGAAACGAATAACTACTATGGCCTAGGGCAAAAATACACATACCGTTGTAATCCGGCGAGTCTCTTCTTTCAGATGCAACAGGAATTTCCCGAGTCCGTCAATCCGTTCGCGAGATATGGGAGTTTGAAGTTAAGGAATGGTTGAGAATCCATCAAAATTTTCGCAAGTCTGATACTCAAAACCAATAACTACTATGGCCTACGGGAGAAGTACACACACCATTGTAATCGGGCTAGTTTCTCCTTTCAGATGCAACAGGAATTTCTCGAGTTCGTCAATCCGTTCGCGAGATATGGGAGTTTGAAGTTAAGGAATGGTTGAGAAACCACCAAAATTTTCGCTGATTTGATACTCGAATCCAATAACTGGAATGTCCTAGGGGAAAAGTACACATAGCGTTGAAATCGGGCGAGTTTCTGCTTTCAGATGCAATAGGAATTTCTCGAGCTCGTCAATCCGTTCGCGAGACATGGGAGTTTGATGTTAAGGAATGGTTGAGAAACCATCAAAATTTTCGCATCTCTGATTCCCGAAACCAATAACTACAAAGGCCTAGGGGAAAAGTACACATACCGTTGAAATCGGGCGAGTTTCTGCTTTCAAATGCAATAGGAATTTCTCGTGTTCGTCAATCCGTTCGCGAGATATGGCAGTTTGAAGTTAAGGAATGGTTGAGAAACCATCAATATTTTCGCAAGTCTGATTCCCGAATCCAATAACTACAAAGGCCTAGGGAAAAAAAACACATACCATTGTAATCGGGCGAGTTTCTACTTTCAGATGCAACAGGAATTTCTCGAGTTAGTCAGTCCGTTCGGGAGATATGGGAATTGGAAGTTAAGGAACGTTTGAGAAACCATCAAAATTTTCGCAAGTCTGATACTCGAAACCAATAACTACTATGGACTAGGGCAAAAATACACATACCGTTGTAATCGGGCGAGTCTCTTCTTTCAGATGCAACAGGAATTTCCCGAGTCCGTCAATCCGTTCGCGAGATATGGGAGTTTGAATTTAAGGAATGGTTGAGAATCCATCAAAATTTTCGCAAGTCTGATACTCAAAACCAATAACTACTATGGCCTACGGGAGAAGTACACACACCATTGTAATCGGGCTAGTTTCTCCTTTCAGATGCAACAGGAATTTCTCGAGTTCGTCAATCCGTTCGCGAGATATGGGAGTTTGAAGTTAAGGAATGGTTGAGAAACCACCAAAATTTTCGCTGATTTGATACTCGAATCCAATAACTGGAATGGCCTAGGGGAAAAGTACACATAGCGTTGAAATCGGGCGAGTTTTTGCTTTCAGATGCAATAGGAATTTCTCGAGTTCGTCAATCCGTTCGCGAGATATGGGAGTTTGATGTTAAGGAATGGTTCAGAAACCATCAAAATTTTCGCATCTCTGATTCCCGAAACCAATAACTACAAAGGCCTAGGGGAAAAGTACACATACCGTTGAAATCGGGCGAGTTTCTGCTTTCAGATGAAAGAGAAATTTCTCGAGTTCGTCAATTCGTTCGTGAGATATGGGAGTTTGAAGTTAAGGAATGGTTGAGCAACCATCAAAATTTTCGCAAGTCTGAATCCCGACACCCATAACTACAAAGGCCTGGGGGAAAAATACACATACCGTTGTAATCGTGCGAGTTTCTACTTTCAGATGCAACAGGAATTTCTCGAGTTCGTCAATCCGTTCGCGAGATATGGCAGTTTGAAGTTAAGGAATGGTTGAGAAACCATCAATATTTTCGCATGTCTGATACTCGAAACCAATAACTACTATGGCCTAGGGCAAAAATACACATACCGTTGTAATCGGGCGAGTTTCTGCTTTCAGATGAAAGAGAAATTTCTCGAGTTCGTCAATTCGTTCGTGAGATATGGGAGTTTGAAGTTAAGGAATGGTTGAGCAACCATCAAAATTTTCGCAAGTCTGATTCCCGACACCCATAACTACAAAGGCCTAGGGGAAAAATACACATACCGTTGTAATCGTGCGAGTTTCTACTTTCAGATGCAACAGGAATTTCTCGAGTTCGTCAATCCGTTCGCGAGATATGGGAGTTAGAAGTTAAGGAATGGTTGAGAAACCATCCAAATTTTCGCACGTCTGATTCACGAAACCAATAACTACAATGGCCTAGGGGAAAAATAGACATACCGTTGTAATCGGGCGAGTTTCTACTTTCAGATGGAACAGCAATTTCTCGAGTTCGACAATCCGTTCGCGAGATATGGGAGTTTGAAGTTAAGGAATGGTTGAGAAACCATCAAAATTTTCTCTGGTCTGATACTCGAAACCAATAACTGGAATGGCCTAACGGAAAAGTACACACACCATTGTAATCGGGCGACTTTCTACTTTCAGATGCAACAGGAATTTCTCGAGTTCGTCAGTCCGCTCGCGAGATATGGGAGTTTGAAGTTAAGGAATGGTCGAGAAACCATCAAAATTTTCTCTGGTCTGATACTCGAAACCAATAACTGGAATGGCCTAGGGCAAAGGTACACACACCATTGTAATCGGGCGAGTTTCTACTTTCAGATGGAACAGCAATTTCTCGAGTTCGTCAATCCGGCCGCGAGATATGGGAGTTTGAAATTAAGGAATGGTTGATAAACCATCAAAATTTTCGCAAGTCTGATACTCGAAAACAATAACTACAAAGGCCTAGGGGAAAAATACACACACCGTTGTGATCGGGCGAGTTTCTACTTTCAGATGGAACGGCAATTTCTCGAGTTCGTCAATCCGGACGCGAGATATGGGAGTTCGAAATTAAGGAGTGGTTGAGAAACCATCAAAATTTTCGCAAGTCTGATACTCGAAAACAATAACTACTATGGCCCAGGGCAAAAATTCACATACCGCTGCAATCGGGCGAGTTTCTACTTTCAGATGCAACAGGAATTTCTCGAGTACGTCAATCCGTTCGCGAGATATGGGAGTTTGAAGTTAAGAAACGTTTGAGAAACCATCAAAATTTTCGCAAGTCTAATACTCGAAACCAATAACTACTATGGACTAGGGCAAAAATACACACACCGCTCTAATCGGGCGAGTTCCTGCTTTCAGATGCAACAAGAATTTCTCGAGGTCGTCAATTTGTTCGCGAGATATGGGAGTTTGAAGTTAAGGAATGGTTAAGAATCCAACAAAATTTTCGCAAGTCTGATACTCGAAACCAATAACTACTATGGCCTAGGGGAAAAGTACACACACCATTGTAATCGGGCGAGTTTCTACTTCAGATACAACAGGAATTTCTCGAGTTCGTCAATCCGTTCGCGAGATATGGGAGTTTCAAGTTATGGAACGTTTGAGAAACCATCAAAATTTTCGCAAGTCTGATACTCAAAACCAATAAATACTATGGCCTAGGGGAAAAGTACACACTCCACTGTAATCGGGCGAGTTTCTACTTTCATGTGCAACAGGAATATCGCGAGTTCGTCAATCCGTTCGCGAGATATGGGAGTTTGAAGTTAAGGAACGCCTGAGCAACCATCAAAATTTTCGCAAGTCTGATACTCGATACCAATAACTACTATGGCCTAGGGCAAAAAAACACTTACCGTTGTAATCGGGCGAGTCTCTGCTTTCAGATGCCACAGGAATTTCTCGAGTTCGTCAGTCCGTCCGCGAGATATGGGAGTTTGAGGTTAAGGAGTGGTTGAGTATCCATCAAAATTTTCGCAAGTCTGATACTCGAAAGCAATAACTACTATGGCCTAGGGGAAAAGTACACACACCATTGTAATCGGGCGTGTTTCTACTTTCAGATGCAACAGGAATTTCTCGAGTTCGTCAATCCGTTCGCGAGATATGGGAGTTTGAAGTTAAGGAATGTTTGAGAAACCATCAAAATTTTCGCAAGTCTGATTCCCGAAACCAATAACCACAAAGGCCTAGGGGGGAAATACACATACCGTTGTAATCGGGCGAGCTTCTACTTTCGGATGCAACAGGAATTTCTCGAGTTAGTCAGTCCGTTCGGGAGATATGGGAATTTGAAGTTAAGGAACGTTGGAGAAACCATCAAAATTTTCGCAAGTCTGATACTCGAAACCATTAACTACTATGGACTAGGGCAAAAATACACATTCCGTTGTAATCGGGCGAGTCTCTTCTTTCAGATGCAACAGGAATTTCCCGAGTCCGTCAATCCGTTCGCGAGATATGGGAGTTTGAAGTTAAGGAATGGGTGAGAATCCATCAAAATTTTCGCAAGTCTGATACTCAAAACCAATAACTACTATGGCCTACGGGAGAAGTACACACACCATTGTAATCGGGCTAGTTTCTCCTTTCAGATGCAACAGGAATTTCCCGAGTTCGTCAATCCGTTCGCGAGATATGGGAGTTTGAAGTTAAGGAATGGTTGAGAAACCACCAAAATTTTCGCTGATTTGATACTCGAATAAAATAACTGGAATGGCCTAGGGGCAAAGTACACATAGCGTTGAAATCGGGCGAGTTTCTGCTTTCAGATGCAATAGGAATTTCTCGAGTTTGTCAGTCCGTTCGGGAGATATGGGAATTTGAAGTTAAGGAATGGTTGAGAAACCATCAATATTTTCGCGTGTCTGATACTCGAAACGTATAACTACTATGGCCTAGGGCAAAAATACACATACCGTTGTAATCGGGCGAGTCTCTTCTTTCAGATGCAACAGGAATTTCCCGAGTCCGTCAATCCGTTCGCGAGATATGGGAGTTTGAAGTTAAGGAATGGTTGAGAATCCATCAAAATTTTCGCAAGTCTGATACTCAAAACCAATAACTACTATGGCCTACGGGAGAGGTACACACACCATTGTAATCGGGCTAGTTTCTCCTTTCAGATGCAACAGGAATTTCTCGAGTACGTCAATCCGTTCGCGAGATATGGGAGTTTGAAGTTAAGAAACGTTTGAGAAACCATCAAAATTTTCGCAAGTCTAATACTCGAAACCAATAACTACTATGGACTAGGGCAAAAATACACACACCGCTGTAATCGGGCGAGTTCCTTCTTTCAGATGCAACAAGAATTTCTCGAGGTCGTCAATTTGTTCGCGAGATATGGGAGTTTGAAGTTAAGGAATGGTTAAGAATCCAACAAAATTTTCGCAAGTCTGATACTCGAAACCAATAACTACTATGGCCTAGGGGAAAAGTACACACACCATTGTAATCGGGCGAGTTTCTACTTCAGATGCAACAGGAATTTCTCGAGTTCGTCAATCCGTTCGCGAGATATGGGAGTTTCAAGTTATGGAACGTTTGAGAAACCATCAAAATTTTCGCAAGTCTGATACTCGAAACCAATAAATACTATGGCCTAGGGGAAAAGTACACACTCCACTGTACTCGGGCGAGTTTCTACTTTCATGTGCAACAGGAATTTCGCGAGTTCGTCAATCCGTTCGCGAGATATGGGAGTTTGAAGTTAAGGAACGCCTGAGCAACCATCAAAATTTTCGCAAGTCTGATACTCGATACCAATAACTACAAAGGCCTAGGGGAAAAGTACACATACCGTTGAAATCGGGCGAGTTTCTGCTTTCAGATGCAACAGGAATTTCCCGAGTCCGTCAATCCGTTCGCGAGATATGGTAGTTTGAATTTAAGGAATGGTTGAGAATCCATCAAAATTTTCGCAAGTCTGATTCCCGAAACCAATAACCACAAAGGCCTAGGGGGGAAATACACATACCGTTGTAATCGGGCGAGCTTCTACTTTCGGATGCAACAGGAATTTCTCGAGTTAGTCAGTCCGTTCGGGAGATATGGTAGTTTGAATTTAAGGAATGGTTGAGAATCCATCAAAATTTTCGCAAGTCTGATACTCGAAACCAATAACTACTATGGACTAGGGCAAAAATACACATACCGTTGTAATGGGGCGAGTCTCTTCTTTCAGATGCAACAGGAATTTCCCGAGTCCGTCAATCCGTTCGCGAGATATGGTAGTTTGATGTTAAGGAATGGTTCAGAAACCATCAAAATTTTCGCACCTCTGATTCCCGAAACCAATAACTACAAAGGCCTAGGGGAAAAGTACACATACCGTTGAAATCGGGCGAGTTTCTGCTTTCAGATGAAAGAGAAATTTCTCGAGTTCGTCAATTCGTTCGTGAGATATGGGAGTTTGAAGTTAAGGAATGGTTGAGCAACCATCAAAATTTTCGCAAGTCTGATTCCCGACACCCATAACTACAAAGGCCTGGGGGAAAAATACACATACCGTTGTAATCGTGCGAGTTTCTACTTTCAGATGCAACAGGAATTTCTCGAGTTCGTCAATCCGTTCGCGAGATATGGCAGTTTGAAGTTAAGGAATGGTTGAGAAACCATCAATATTTTCGCATGTCTGATACTCGAAACCAATAACTACTATGGCCTAGGGCAAAAATACACATACCGTTGTAATCGGGCGAGTTTCTGCTTTCAGATGAAAGAGAAATTTCTCGAGTTCGTCAATTCGTTCGTGAGATATGGGAGTTTGAAGTTAAGGAATGGTTGAGCAACCATCAAAATTTTCGCAAGTCTGATTCACGAAACCAATAACTACAATGGCCTAGGGAAAAATAGACATACCGTTGTAATCGGGCGAGTTTCTACTTTCAGATGGAACAGCAATTTCTCGAGTTCGTCAATCCGTTCGCGAGATATGGGAGTTTGAAGTTAAGGAATGGTTGAGAAACCATCAAAATTTTCTCTGGTCTGATACTCGAAACCAATAACTGGAATGGCATAGGGCAAAAGTACACACACCATTGTAATCGGGCGAGTTTCTACTTTCAGATGGAACAGCAATTTCTCGAGTTCGTCAATCCGGCCGCGAGATATGGGAGTTTGAAATTAAGGAATGGTTGATAAACCATCAAAATTTTCGCAAGTCTGATACTCGAAAACAATAACTACAAAGGCCTAGGGGAAAAATACACACACCGTTGTGATCGGGCGAGTTTCTACTTTCAGATGGAACGGCAATTTCTCGAGTTCGTCAATCCGGTCGCGAGATATGGGAGTTCGAAATTAAGGAGTGGTTGAGAAACCATCAAAATTTTCGCAAGTCTGATACTCGAAAACAATAACTACTATGGCCCAGGGCAAAAATACACATACCGCTGCAATCGGGCGAGTTTCTACTTTCAGATGCAACAGGAATTTCTCGAGTACGTCAATCCGTTCGCGAGATATGGGAGTTTGAAGTTAAGAAACGTTTAAGAAACCATCAAAATTTTCGCAAGTCTAATACTCGAAACCAATAACTACTATGGACTAGGGCAAAAATACACACACCGCTGTAATCGGGCGAGTTCCTTCTTTCAGATGCAACAAGAATTTCTCGAGGTCGTCAATTTGTTCGCGAGATATGGGAGTTTGAAGTTAAGGAATGGTTAAGAATCCAACAAAATTTTCGCAAGTCTGATACTCGAAACCAATAACTACTATGGCCTAGGGGAAAAGTACACACACCATTGTAATCGGGCGAGTTTCTACTTCAGATGCAACAGGAATTTCTCGAGTTCGTCAATCCGTTCGCGAGATATGGGAGTTTCAAGTTATGGAACGTTTGAGAAACCATCAAAATTTTCGCAAGTCTGATACTCGAAACCAATAAATACCATGGCCTAGGGGAAAAGTACACACTCCACTGTAATCGGGCGAGTTTCTACTTTCATGTGCAACAGGAATTTCGCGAGTTCGTCAATCCGTTCGCGAGATATGGGAGTTTGAAGTTAAGGAACGCCTGAGCAACCATCAAAATTTTCGCAAGTCTGATACTCGATACTAATAACTACTATGGCCTAGGGCAAAAAAATACTTACCGTTGTAATCGGGCGAGTCTCTGCTTTCAGATGCCACAGGAATTTCTCGAGTTGGTCAGTCCGTTCGCGAGATATGGGAGTTTGAAGTTAAGGAGTGGTTGAGGATCCATCAAAATTTTCGCAAGTCTGATACTCGAAAGCAATAACTACTATGGCCTAGGGGAAAAGTACACACACCATTGTAATCGGGCTAGTTTCTCCTTTCAGATGCAACAGGAATTTCTCGAGTTCGTCAATCCGTTCGCGAGATATGGGAGTTTGAAGTTAAGGAATGGTTGAGAAACCACCAAAATTTTCGCTGATTTGATACTCGAATCCAATAACTGGAATGGCCTAGGGGAAAAGTACACATAGCGTTGAAATCGGGCGAGTTTCTGCTTTCAGATGCAATAGGAATTTCTCGAGCTCGTCAATCCGTTCGCGAGACATGGGAGTTTGATGTTAAGGAATGGTTGAGAAACCATCAAAATTTTCGCATCTCTGATTCCCGAAACCAATAACTACAAAGGCCTAGGGGAAAAGTACACATACTGTTGAAATCGGGCGAGTTTCTGCTTTCAAATGCAATAGGAATTTCTCGTGTTCGTCAATCCGTTCGCGAGATATGGCAGTTTGAAGTTAAGGAATGGTTGAGAAACCATCAATATTTTCGCATGTCTGATACTCGAAACGAATAACTACTATGGCCTAGGGCAAAAATACACATACCGTTGTAATCGGGCGAGTCTCTTCTTTCAGATGCAACAGGAATTTCCCGAGTCCGTCAATCCGTTCGCGAGATATGGGAGTTTGAAGTTAAGGAATGGTTGAGAATCCATCAAAATTTTCGCAAGTCTGATACTCAAAACCAATAACTACTATGGCCTACGGGAGAAGTACACACACCATTGTAATCGGGCTAGTTTCTCCTTTCAGATGCAACAGGAATTTCTCGAGTTCGTCAATCCGTTCGCGAGATATGGGAGTTTGAAGTTAAGGAATGGTTGAGAAACCACCAAAATTTTCGCTGATTTGATACTCGAATCCAATAACTGGAATGTCCTAGGGGAAAAGTACACATAGCGTTGAAATCGGGCGAGTTTCTGCTTTCAGATGCAATAGGAATTTCTCGAGCTCGTCAATCCGTTCGCGAGACATGGGAGTTTGATGTTAAGGAATGGTTGAGAAACCATCAAAATTTTCGCATCTCTGATTCCCGAAACCAATAACTACAAAGGCCTAGGGGAAAAGTACACATACCGTTGAAATCGGGCGAGTTTCTGCTTTCAAATGCAATAGGAATTTCTCGTGTTCGTCAATCCGTTCGCGAGATATGGCAGTTTGAAGTTAAGGAATGGTTGAGAAACCATCAATATTTTCGCAAGTCTGATTCCCGAATCCAATAACTACAAAGGCCTAGGGAAAAAAAACACATACCATTGTAATCGGGCGAGTTTCTACTTTCAGATGCAACAGGAATTTCTCGAGTTAGTCAGTCCGTTCGGGAGATATGGGAATTGGAAGTTAAGGAACGTTTGAGAAACCATCAAAATTTTCGCAAGTCTGATACTCGAAACCAATAACTACTATGGACTAGGGCAAAAATACACATACCGTTGTAATCGGGCGAGTCTCTTCTTTCAGATGCAACAGGAATTTCCCGAGTCCGTCAATCCGTTCGCGAGATATGGGAGTTTGAATTTAAGGAATGGTTGAGAATCCATCAAAATTTTCGCAAGTCTGATACTCAAAACCAATAACTACTATGGCCTACGGGAGAAGTACACACACCATTGTAATCGGGCTAGTTTCTCCTTTCAGATGCAACAGGAATTTCTCGAGTTCGTCAATCCGTTCGCGAGATATGGGAGTTTGAAGTTAAGGAATGGTTGAGAAACCACCAAAATTTTCGCTGATTTGATACTCGAATCCAATAACTGGAATGGCCTAGGGGTAAAGTACACATAGCGTTGAAATCGGGCGAGTTTTTGCTTTCAGATGCAATAGGAATTTCTCGAGTTCGTCAATCCGTTCGCGAGATATGGGAGTTTGATGTTAAGGAATGGTTCAGAAACCATCAAAATTTTCGCATCTCTGATTCCCGAAACCAATAACTACAAAGGCCTAGGGGAAAAGTACACATACCGTTGAAATCGGGCGAGTTTCTGCTTTCAGATGAAAGAGAAATTTCTCGAGTTCGTCAATTCGTTCGTGAGATATGGGAGTTTGAAGTTAAGGAATGGTTGAGCAACCATCAAAATTTTCGCAAGTCTGAATCCCGACACCCATAACTACAAAGGCCTGGGGGAAAAATACACATACCGTTGTAATCGTGCGAGTTTCTACTTTCAGATGCAACAGGAATTTCTCGAGTTCGTCAATCCGTTCGCGAGATATGGCAGTTTGAAGTTAAGGAATGGTTGAGAAACCATCAATATTTTCGCATGTCTGATACTCGAAACCAATAACTACTATGGCCTAGGGCAAAAATACACATACCGTTGTAATCGGGCGAGTTTCTGCTTTCAGATGAAAGAGAAATTTCTCGAGTTCGTCAATTCGTTCGTGAGATATGGGAGTTTGAAGTTAAGGAATGGTTGAGCAACCATCAAAATTTTCGCAAGTCTGATTCCCGACACCCATAACTACAAAGGCCTAGGGGAAAAATACACATACCGTTGTAATCGTGCGAGTTTCTACTTTCAGATGCAACAGGAATTTCTCGAGTTCGTCAATCCGTTCGCGAGATATGGGAGTTAGAAGTTAAGGAATGGTTGAGAAACCATCCAAATTTTCGCACGTCTGATTCACGAAACCAATAACTACAATGGCCTAGGGGAAAAATAGACATACCTTTGTAATCGGGCGAGTTTCTACTTTCAGATGGAACAGCAATTTCTCGAGTTCGTCAATCCGTTCGCGAGATATGGGAGTTTGAAGTTAAGGAATGGTTGAGAAACCATCAAAATTTTCTCTGGTCTGATACTCGAAACCAATAACTGGAATGGCCTAACGGAAAAGTACACACACCATTGTAATCGGGCGACTTTCTACTTTCAGATGCAACAGGAATTTCTCGAGTTCGTCAGTCCGCTCGCGAGATATGGGAGTTTGAAGTTAAGGAATGGTCGAGAAACCATCAAAATTTTCTCTGGTCTGATACTCGAAACCAATAACTGGAATGGCCTAGGGCAAAAGTACACACACCATTGTAATCGGGCGAGTTTCTACTTTCAGATGGAACAGCAATTTCTCGAGTTCGTCAATCCGGCCGCGAGATATGGGAGTTTGAAATTAAGGAATGGTTGATAAACCATCAAAATTTTCGCAAGTCTGATACTCGAAAACAATAACTACAAAGGCCTAGGGGAAAAATACACACACCGTTGTGATCGGGCGAGTTTCTACTTTCAGATGGAACGGCAATTTCTCGAGTTCGTCAATCCGGTCGCGAGATATGGGAGTTCGAAATTAAGGAGTGGTTGAGAAACCATCAAAATTTTCGCAAGTCTGATACTCGAAAACAATAACTACTATGGCCCAGGGCAAAAATACACATACCGCTGCAATCGGGCGAGTTTCTACTTTCAGATGCAACAGGAATTTCTCGAGTACGTCAATCCGTTCGCGAGATATGGGAGTTTGAAGTTAAGAAACGTTTGAGAAACCATCAAAATTTTCGCAAGTCTAATACTCGAAACAAATAACTACTATGGACTAGGGCAAAAATACACACACCGCTCTAATCGGGCGAGTTCCTGCTTTCAGATGCAACTAGAATTTCTCGAGGTCGTCAATTTGTTCGCGAGATATGGGAGTTTGAAGTTAAGGAACGCCTGAGCAACCATCAAAATTTTCGCAAGTCTGATACTCGATACCAATAACTACTATGGCCTAGGGCAAAAAAACACTTACCGTTGTAATCGGGCGAGTCTCTGCTTTCAGATGCCACAGGAATTTCTCGAGTTCGTCAGTCCGTCCGCGAGATATGGGAGTTTGAGGTTAAGGAGTGGTTGAGTATCCATCAAAATTTTCGCAAGTCTGATACTCGAAAGCAATAACTACTATGGCCTAGGGGAAAAGTACACACACCATTGTAATCGGGCGTGTTTCTACTTTCAGATGCAACAGGAATTTCTCGAGTTCGTCAATCCGTTCGCGAGATATGGGAGTTTGAAGTTAAGGAATGTTTGAGAAACCATCAAAATTTTCGCAAGTCTGATTCCCGAAACCAATAACCACAAAGGCCTAGGGGGGAAATACACATACCGTTGTAATCGGGCGAGCTTCTACTTTCGGATGCAACAGGAATTTCTCGAGTTAGTCAGTCCGTTCGGGAGATATGGGAATTTGAAGTTAAGGAACGTTTGAGAAACCATCAAAATTTTCGCAAGTCTGATACTCGAAACCATTAACTACTATGCACTAGGGCAAAAATACACATTCCGTTGTAATCGGGCGAGTCTCTTCTTTCAGATGCAACAGGAATTTCCCGAGTCCGTCAATCCGTTCGCGAGATATGGGAGTTTGAAGTTAAGGAATGGTTGAGAATCCATCAAAATTTTCGCAAGTCTGATACTCAAAACCAATAACTACTATGGCCTACGGGAGAAGTACACACACCATTGTAATCGGGCTAGTTTCTCCTTTCAGATGCAACAGGAATTTCCCGAGTTCGTCAATCCGTTCGCGAGATATGGGAGTTTGAAGTTAAGGAATGGTTGAGAAACCACCAAAATTTTCGCTGATTTGATACTCGAATCCAATAACTGGAATGGCCTAGGGGCAAAGTACACATAGCGTTGAAATCGGGCGAGTTTCTGCTTTCAGATGCAATAGGAATTTCTCGAGTTAGTCAGTCCGTTCGGGAGATATGGGAATTTGAAGTTAAGGAATGGTTGAGAAACCATCAATATTTTCGCGTGTCTGATACTCGAAACGTATAACTACTATGGCCTAGGGCAAAAATACACATACCGTTGTAATCGGGCGAGTCTCTTCTTTCAGATGCAACAGGAATTTCCCGAGTCCGTCAATCCGTTCGCGAGATATGGGAGTTTGAAGTTAAGGAATGGTTGAGAATCCATCAAAATTTTCGCAAGTCTGATACTCAAAACCAATAACTACTATGGCCTACGGGAGAGGTACACACACCATTGTAATCGGGCTAGTTTCTCCTTTCAGATGCAACAGGAATTTCTCGAGTACGTCAATCCGTTCGCGAGATATGGGAGTTTGAAGTTAAGAAACGTTTGAGAAACCATCAAAATTTTCGCAAGTCTAATACTCGAAACCAATAACTACTATGGACTAGGGCAAAAATACACACACCGCTGTAATCGGGCGAGTTCCTTCTTTCAGATGCAACAAGAATTTCTCGAGGTCGTCAATTTGTTCGCGAGATATGGGAGTTTGAAGTTAAGGAATGGTTAAGAATCCAACAAAATTTTCGCAAGTCTGATACTCGAAACCAATAACTACTATGGCCTAGGGGAAAAGTACACACACCATTGTAATCGGGCGAGTTTCTACTTCAGATGCAACAGGAATTTCTCGAGTTCGTCAATCCGTTCGCGAGATATGGGGGTTTCAAGTTATGGAACGTTTGAGAAACCATCAAAATTTTCGCAAGTCTGATACTCGAAACCAATAAATACTATGGCCTAGGGGAAAAGTACACACTCCACTGTACTCGGGCGAGTTTCTACTTTCATGTGCAACAGGAATTTCGCGAGTTCGTCAATCCGTTCGCGAGATATGGGAGTTTGAAGTTAAGGAACGCCTGAGCAACCATCAAAATTTTCGCAAGTCTGATACTCGATACCAATAACTACAAAGGCCTAGGGGAAAAGTACACATACCGTTGAAATCGGGCGAGTTTCTGCTTTCAAATGCAATAGGAATTTCTCGTGTTCGTCAATCCGTTCGCGAGATATGGCAGTTTGAAGTTAAGGAATGGTTGAGAAACCATCAATATTTTCGCAAGTCTGATTCCCGAAACCAATAACTACAAAGGCCTAGGGAAAAAATACACATACCATTGTAATCGGGCGAGTTTCTACTTTCAGATGCAACAGGAATTTCTCGAGTTAGTCAGTCCGTTCGGGAGATATGGGAATTTGAAGTTAAGGAACGTTTGAGAGACCATCAAAATTTTCGCAAGTCTGATACTCGAAACCAATAACTACTATGGACTAGGGCAAAAATACACATACCGTTGTAATGGGGCGAGTCTCTTCTTTCAGATGCAACAGGAATTTCCCGAGTCCGTCAATCCGTTCGCGAGATATGGTAGTTTGAATTTAAGGAATGGTTGAGAATCCATCAAAATTTTCGCAAGTCTGATTCCCGAAACCAATAACCACAAAGGCCTAGGGGGGAAATACACATACCGTTGTAATCGGGCGAGCTTCTACTTTCGGATGCAACAGGAATTTCTCGAGTTAGTCAGTCCGTTCGGGAGATATGGTAGTTTGAATTTAAGGAATGGTTGAGAATCCATCAAAATTTTCGCAAGTCTGATACTCGAAACCAATAACTACTATGGACTAGGGCAAAAATACACATACCGTTGTAATGGGGCGAGTCTCTTCTTTCAGATGCAACAGGAATTTCCCGAGTCCGTCAATCCGTTCGCGAGATATGGTAGTTTGATGTTAAGGAATGGTTCAGAAACCATCAAAATTTTCGCACCTCTGATTCCCGAAACCAATAACTACAAAGGCCTAGGGGAAAAGTACACATACCGTTGAAATCGGGCGAGTTTCTGCTTTCAGATGAAAGAGAAATTTCTCGAGTTCGTCAATTCGTTCGTGAGATATGGGAGTTTGAAGTTAAGGAATGGTTGAGCAACCATCAAAATTTTCGCAAGTCTGATTCCCGACACCCATAACTACAAAGGCCTGGGGGAAAAATACACATACCGTTGTAATCGTGCGAGTTTCTACTTTCAGATGCAACAGGAATTTCTCGAGTTCGTCAATCCGTTCGCGAGATATGGCAGTTTGAAGTTAAGGAATGGTTGTGAAACCATCAATATTTTCGCATGTCTGATACTCGAAACCAATAACTACTATGGCCTAGGGCAAAAATACACATACCGTTGTAATCGGGCGAGTTTCTGCTTTCAGATGAAAGAGAAATTTCTCGAGTTCGTCAATTCGTTCGTGAGATATGGGAGTTTGAAGTTAAGGAATGGTTGAGCAACCATCAAAATTTTCGCAAGTCTGATTCCCGACACCCATAACTACAAAGGCCTAGGGGAAAAATACACATACCGTTGTAATCGTGCGAGTTTCTACTTTCAGATGCAACAGGAATTTCTCGAGTTCGTCAATCCGTTCGCGAGATATGGGAGTTAGAGGTTAAGGAATGGTTGAGAAACCATCCAAATTTTCGCACGTCTGATTCACGAAACCAATAACTACAATGGCCTAGGGAAAAATAGACATACCGTTGTAATCGGGCGAGTTTCTACTTTCAGATGGAACAGCAATTTCTCGAGTTCGTCAATCCGTTCGCGAGATATGGGAGTTTGAAGTTAAGGAATGGTTGAGAAACCATCAAAATTTTCTCTGGTCTGATACTCGAAACCAATAACTGGAATGGCCTAGGGCAAAAGTACACACACCATTGTAATCGGGCGAGTTTCTACTTTCAGATGGAACAGCAATTTCTCGAGTTCGTCAATCCGGCCGCGAGATATGGGAGTTTGAAATTAAGGAATGGTTGATAAACCAACAAAATTTTCGCAAGTCTGATACTCGAAAACAATAACTACAAAGGCCTAGGGGAAAAATACACACACCGTTGTGATCGGGCGAGTTTCTACTTTCAGATGGAACGGCAATTCTCGAGTTCGTCAATCCGGTCGCGAGATATGGGAGTTCGAAATTAAGGAGTGGTTGAGAAAACCATCAAAATTTTCGCAAGTCTGATACTCGAAAAACAATAACTACTATGGCCCAGGGCAAAAATACACATACCGCTGCAATCGGGCGAGTTTCAACTTTCAGATGCAACAGGAATTTCTCGAGTACGTCAATCCGTTCGCGAGATATGGGAGTTTGAAGTTAAGAAACGTTTGAGAAACCATCAAAATTTTCGCAAGTCTATACTCGAAACCAATAACTACTATGGACTAGGGCAAAAATACACACACCGCTGTAATCGGGCGAGTTCCCTTCTTTCAGATGCAACAAGAATTTCTCGAGGTCGTCAATTTGTTCGCGAGATATGGGAGTTTGAAGTTAAGGAATGGTTAAGAATCCAACAAAATTTTCGCAAGTCTGATACTCGAAACCAATAACTACTATGGCCTAGGGGAAAAGTACACACACCATTGTAATCGGGCGTGTTTCTACTTTCAGATGCAACAGGAATTTCTCGAGTACGTCAATCCGTTCGCGAGATATGGGAGTTTGAAGTTAAGAAACGTTTGAGAAACCATCAAAATTTTCGCAAGTCTAATACTCGAAACCAATAACTACTATGGGACTAGGGCAAAAATACACACACCGCTTGTAATCGGGCGAGTTCCTTCTTTCAGATGCAACAAGAATTTCTCGAGGTCGTCAATTTGTTCGCGAGATATGGGAGTTTGAAGTTAAGGAATGGTTAAGAATCCAACAAAATTTTCGCAAGTCTGATACTCGAAACCAATAACTACTATGGCCTAGGGGAAAAGTACACACACCATTGTAATCGGGGCGTGTTTCTACTTTCAGATGCAACAGGAATTTCTCGAGTTCGTCAATCCGTTCGCGAGATATGGGAGTTTCAAGTTATGGAACGTTTGAGAAACCATCAAAATTTTCGCAAGTCTGATACTCGAAACCAATAAATACTATGGCCTAGGGGAAAAGTACACACTCCACTGTAATCGGGCGAGTTTCTACTTTCATGTGCAACAGGAATTTCGCGAGTTCGTCAATCCGTTCGCGAGATATGGGAGTTTGAAGTTAAGGAACGCCTGAGCAACCATCAAAATTTTCGCAAGTCTGATACTCGATACCAATAACTACTATTGCCTAGGGCAAAAAACACTTACCGTTGTAATCGGGCGAGTCTCTGCTTTCAGATGCCACAGGAATTTCTCGAGTTCGTCAGTCCGTTCGCGAGATATGGGAGTTTGAAGTTAAGGAGTGGTTGAGGATCCATCAAAATTTTCGCAAGTCTGATAATCGAAAGCAATAACTACTATGGCCTAGGGGAAAAGTACACACACCATTGTAATCGGGCGTGTTTCTACTTTCAGATGCAACAGGAATTTCTCGAGTTCGTCAATCCGTTCGCGAGATATGGGAGTTTGAAGTTAAGGAATGTTTGAGAAACCATCAAAATTTTCGCAAGTCTGATTCCCGAAACCAATAACTACAAAGGCCTAGGGAAAAAATACATATACCATTGTAATCGGGCGAGTTTCTACTTTCAGATGCAACAGGAATTTCTCGAGTTAGTCAGTCCGTTCGGGAGATATGGGAATTTGAAGTTAAGGAACGTTTGAGAAACCATCAAAATTTTCGCAAGTCTGATACTCGAAACCAATAACTACTATGGACTAGGGCAAAAATACACATACCGTTGTAATCGGGCGAGTCTCTTCTTTCAGATGCAACAGGAATTTCCCGAGTCCGTCAATCCGTTCGCGAGATATGGGAGTTTGAATTTAAGGAATGGTTGAGAATCCATCAAAATTTTCGCAAGTCTGATACTCAAAACCAATAACTACTATGGCCTACGGGAGAAGTACACACACTATTGTAATCGGGCTACTTTCTCCTTTCAGATGCAACAGGAATTTCTCGAGTTCGTCAATCCGTTCGCGAGATATGGGAGTTTGAAGTTAAGGAATGGTTGAGAAACCACCAAAATTTTCGCTGATTTGATACTCGAATCCAATAACTGGAATGGCCTAGGGGAAAAGTACACATACCGTTGAAATCAGGCGAGTTTTTGCTTTCAGATGCAATAGGAATTTCTCGAGTTCGTCAATCCGTTCGCGAGATATGGGAGTTTGATGTTAAGGAATGGTTCAGAAACCATCAAAATTTTCGCATCTCTGATTCCCGAAACCAATAACTACAAAGGCCTAGGGGAAAAGTACACATACCGTTGAAATCGGGAGAGTTTCTGCTTTCAGATGAAAGAGAAATTTCTCGAGTTCGTCAATTCGTTCGTGAGATATGGGATTTTGAAGTTAAGGAATGGTTGAGCAACCATCAAAATTTTCGCAAGTCTGATTCCCGACACCCATAACTACAAAGGCCTGGGGGAAAAATACACATACCGTTGTAATCGTGCGAGTTTCTACTTTCAGATGCAACATGAATTTCTCGAGTTCGTCAATCCGTTCGCGAGATATGGCAGTTTGAAGTTAAGGAATGGTTGAGAAACCATCAATATTTTCGCATGTCTGATACTCGAAACCAATAACTACAAAGGCCTAGGGGAGAAATTCACATGCAGTTGTAACCGTGCGAGTTTCTACTTTCAGGTGCAACAGGAATTTCTCGAGTTCGTGAATCCGTTCGCGAGATATGGGAGTTCGAAGTTAAGGAATGATTGAGAAACCATCAAAATTTTCGCAACCCTGATACTCGAAACCAATAAATACTATGGCCTAGGGGAAAAGTACACTCACCATTGTAATCGGACGAGTTTCTACTTTCAGATGCAACAGGAATTTCTCGAGTTCGTCAATCCGTTCCCGAGATATGGGAGTTCGAAGTTAAGGAATGGTTGAGAAACCATCAAAATTTTCGCAACCATGATACTCGAAACGAATATCTACTATGGCCTAGGGCAAAAATACACACACCGCTGTAATCGGGCGAGTTTCTACTTTCAGATGCAACAGGAATTTCTCGAGATCGTCAATCCGTTCGCGAGATATGGGAGTTTGAAATTAAAGAATGGTTGAGAAACCATCAAAATATTCGCAACCCTGATACTCGAAACGAATAACTACTATGGCCTAGGGCAAAAGTACACTTACCGCTGTATTCGGGCGGGTTTCTACTTTCAGATGCAACAGGAATTTCTCGAGTTCGTCAATCCGTTCGCCAGATATGGGAGTTAGAAGTGAAGGAATGGTTGAGAAACCATCAAAATTTTCGCAAGTCTGATTCCCGAAACCAATAACTACAAAGGCCTAGGGGAAAAATACACATGCAGTTGTAATCGTGCGAGTTTCTACTTTCAGATGGAACAGGAATTTCTCGAGTTCGTCAATCCGTTCGCGAGATATGGGAGTTCGAAGTTAAGGAATGGTTGAGAAACCATCAAAATTTTCGCAACCGTGATACTCGAAACCAATAACTGGAATGGCCTAGGGGAAAAATACACATACCGTTGTAATCGTGCGAGTTTCTACTTTCAGATGGAACAGGAATTTCTCGAGTTCGTCAATCCGTTCGCGAGATATGGGAATTCGAAGTTAAGGAATGGTTGAGAAACCATCAAAATTTTCGCAACCATGATACTCGAAACCAATAACTGGAATGGCCTAGGGGAAAAATACACATACCGTTGTAATCGTGCGAGTTTCTACTTTCAGATGGAACAGGAATTTCTCGAGTTCGTCAATCCGTTCGCGAGATATGGGAATTCGAAGTTAAGGAATGGTTGAGAAACCATCATAATTTTCGCAAGTCTGATAATCGAAACCAATAACTACTATGGCCTAGGGGAAAAGTACACTCACCATTGTAATCGGGCGAGTTTCTACTTTCAGATGCTACAGGAATTTCTCGAGTTCGTCAATCCGTTCGCGAGATATGGGAGTTTGAAGTTAAGGAATGGTTGAGAAAGCATCAAAATTTTCGCTGGTCTGATATTCGAAACCAATAACTGGAATGGCCTAGGGGAAAAATACACATACCGTTGTAATCGTGCGAGTTTCTACTTTCAGATGGAACAGGAATTTCTCGAGTTCGTCAATCCGTTCGCGAGATATGGGAGTTCGAAGTTAAGGAATGGTTGAGAAACCATCAAAATTTTCGCAACCATGATACCCGAAACCAATATCTACTATGGCCTAGGGCAAAAATACACACACCGCTGTAATCGGGCCAGTTTCTACTTTCAGATGCAACAGGAATTTCTCGAGTTCGTCAATCCGTTCGCGAGATATGGGAGTTTGAAGTTAAGGAATGGTTGAGAAACCATCAAAAATTTCGCTGGTCTGATACTCGAAACCAATAACTGGAATGGCCTAGGGGACAAGTACACACACCATTGTAATCGGGCGAGTTTCGACTTTCAGATGCAACAGGAATTTCTCGAGTTCGTCAAACCGTTCGCGAGATATGGGAGTTTGAAGTTAAGGAATGGTTGAGAAACCATCAAAATTTTCGCTGGTCTGATACTCGAAACCAATAAATGGAATAGCCTAGGGGAAAAGTACACACACCACTGCAATCGGGCGTGTTTCTACTTTCAGATGGAACAGGAATTTCTCGAGATCGTCAAACCGTTCGCGAGATATGGGAGTTTGAAGTTAAGGAATGGTTGAGAAACCATCAAAATTTTCGCTGGTCTGATACTCGAAACCAATAACTGGAATGGCCTAGGGGAAAAGTACACACACCACTGCAATCGGGCGTGTTTCTACTTTCAGATGCAATAGGAATTTCTCGAGATCGTCAATCCGTTCGCGAGATATGGGAGTTTGAAATTAAGGAATGTTTGAGAAACCATCAAAATTTTCGCTGGTCTGATACTCGAAACCAATAACTGGAATGGCCTAGGGGAAAAGTACATACACCACTGTAATCGGGCGTGTTTCTACTTTCAGATGCAACAGGAATTTCTCGAGATCGTCAATCCGTTCGCCAGATATGGGAGTTAGAAGTGAAGGAATGGTTGAGAAAGCATCAAAATTTTCGCTGGTCTGATATTCGAAACCAATAACTGGAATGGCCTAGGGGAAAAATACACATACCGTTGTAATCGTGCGAGTTTCTACTTTCAGATGCAACAGGAATTTCTCAAGTTCGTGAATTCGTTCGCGAGATATGGGAGTTCGATGTTAAGGAATGGTTGAGAAACCATCAAAATTTTTGCAACCCTGATACTCGAAACCAATAAATACTATGGCCTAGGGGAAAAGTACACACACCATTGTAATCGTGCGAGTTTCTACTTTCAGATGCAACAGGAATTTCTCAAGTTCGTTAATCCGTTCGCGAGATGTGGGAGTTTGAAGTTGTGGAATGGTTGAGAAAGCATCAAATTTTTCGCTGGTCTGATACTCGAAACCAATAACTGGAATGGCCTACGGGAAAAATACACATGCCGTTGTAATCGTGCGAGTTTCTACTTTCAGATGAAACAGGAATTTCTCAAGTTCGTGAATCCGTTCGCGAGATATGGGTGTTCGAAGTTAAGGAATGGTTGAGAAACCATCAAAATTTTTGCAACCCTGATACTCGAAACCAATAAATACCATGGCCTAGGGCAAAAATACACACACCGTTGTAATCGGGCGAGTTCCTACTTTCAGACGCAACAGGAATTTCTCGAGTTCGTCAATCCGTTCGCGAGATATGGGAGTTTGAAGTTAAGGAATGGTTGAGAAACCATCAAAAATTTCGCTGGTCTGATACTCGAAACCAATAACTGGAATGGCCTAGGGGAAAAGTACACACACCATTGTAATCGTGCGAGTTTCTACTTTCAGATGCAACAGGAATTTCTCAAGTTCGTCAATCCGTTCGCGAGATATGGGAGTTTGAAGTTGTGGAATGGTTCAGAAAGCATCAAAATTTTCGCTGGTCTGATACTCGAAACCAATAACTGGAATGGCCTAGGGGAAAAGTACACGCACCACTGCAATCGGGCGTGTTTCTACTTTCAGATGGAACAGGAATTTCTCGAGATCGTCAAACCGTTCGCGAGATATGGGAGTTTGAAGTTAAGGAATGGCTGAGAAAGCATCAAAATTTTCGCTGGTCTGATATTCGAAACCAATAACTGGAATGGCCTAGGGGAAAAATACACATACCGTTGTAATCGTGCGAGTTTCTACTTTAAGATGGAACAGGAATTTCTCGAGTTCGTCAATCCGTTCGCGAGATATGGGAGTTCGAAGTTAAGGAATGGTTGAGAATCCATCAAAATTTTCGCAACCATGATACTCGAAACCAATATCTATTATGGCCTATGGCAAAAATACACACACCGCTGTAATCGGGCGAGTTTCTACTTTCAGATGCAACAGGAATTTCTCGTGATCGTCAATCGGTTCGCGATATATGGGAGTTTGAAGTTAAGGAATGGTTGAGAAACCATCAAAAATTTCGCTGGTCTGATTCTCGAAACCAATAACTGGAATGGCCTAGGGAAAAAATACACATGCCGCTGTAATCGTGCGAGTTTCTACTTTCAGATGCAACAGGAATTTCTCGAGTTCGTCAATCCGTTCGAGAGATATGGGAGTTCGAAGTTAAGGAATGGTTGAGAAACCATCAAAATTTTTGCAACCCTGATACTCGAAACCAATAAATACTATGGCCTAGGGAAAAAATAAACACACCGCTGTAATCGGGCGAGTTTCTACTTTCAGATGCAACAGGAATTTCTCGAGTTCGTCAAACCGTTCGCGAGATATGGGAGTTTGAAGTTAAGGAATGGTTGAGAAACCATCAAAATTTTCGATGGTCTGATACTCGAAACCAATAACTGGAATGGCCTAGGGGAAAAGTACACACACCACTGCAATCGGGCGTGTTTCTACTTTCAGATGCAAGAGGAATTTCTCGAGATCGTCAATCCGTTCGCGAGATATAGGAGTTTGAAATTAAGAAATGGTTGAGAAACCATCAAAGTTTTCGCAAGTCTGATTCCCGAAACCAATAACTACAAAGGCCTAGTGGAAAAATACACATGCCGTTGTAATCGTCCGAGTTTCTACTTTCAGATGCAACAGGAATTTCTCAAGTTCGTCAATCCGTTCGCGAGATATGGGAGTTTGAAGTTGTGGAATGGTTTAGAAAGCATCAAAATTTTCGCTGGTCTGATACTCGAAACCAATAAGTGGAATGGCCTAGGGGAAAAGTACTCACACCACTGTAATCGGGCGTGTCTCTACTTTCAGATGCAACAGGAACTTCTCGAGATCGTCAATCCGTTCGCCAAATATGGGAGTTCGAGGTTAAGGAATGATTGAAAAACCATCAAAATTTTCGCAACCATGATACTCGAAACCAATATCTACTATGGCCTAGGGCAAAAATACACACACCGCTGTAATCGGGCGAGTTTCTACTTTCAGATGCAATAGGAATTTCTCGGGATCGTCAATCCGTTCGCGAGATATGGGAGTTTGAAATTAAGGAATGGTTGAGAAACCATCAAAATATTCGCAACCATGATACTCGAAACCAATAACTACTATGGCCTAGGGCAAAAGTACACTTACCGCTGTATTCGGGCGAGTTTCTACTTTCACATGCAACAGGAATTTCTCGAGATCGTCAATCCGTTCGAGAGATATGGGAGTTCGAAGTTAAGGAATGGTTGAGAAACCATCAAAAATTTCGCTGGTCTGATACTCGAAACCAATAACTGGAATGGCCTAGGGGACAAGTACACACACCATTGTAATCGGGCGAGTTTCTACTTTCAGATGCAACAGGAATTTCTGGAGTTCGTCAAACCGTACGCGAGATATGGGAGTTTGAAGTGAAGGAATGGTTGAGAAACCATCAAAATTTTCGCTGGTCTGATACTCGAAACCAATAAATGGAATGGCCTAGGGGAAAAGTACACACACCACTGCAATCAGGCGTGTTTCTACTTTCAGATGCAACAGGAATTTCTCGAGATCGTCAATCCGTTCGCGAGATATGGGGGTTAGAAGTTAAGGAATGGTTGAGATACCATCAAAATTTTCGCAACTCTGATACTCGATACCAATAACTACTATGGCCTAGGGCAAAAATACACATGCCGCTGTAATCGGGCGAGCTTCTACTTTCAGATGCAACAGGAATTTCTCGAGTTCGTCAATCCGTTCGCGAGATTTGGGACTTTGAAGTTAAGGAATGGTTGAGAAACCACCAAAATTTTCGCTGGTCTGATACTCGAAACCAATAACTGGAATGGCCTAGGGGAAAAGTACACACAGCACTGTATTCGGGCGTGTTTCTACTTTCAGATGCAACAGGAATTTCTCGAGATCGTCAATCCGTTCGCGAGATATGGGAGTTTGAAATTAAGGAATGGTTGAGAAACCATCAAAATATTCGCAACTCTGATACTCGATACCAATAACTACTATGGCCTATGGCAAAAGTACACTTACCGCTGTAATCGGTTGAGTTTCTACTTTCAGATGCAACAGGAATTTCTCGAGATCGTCAATCCGTTCGCGAGATATGGGAGTTTGAAATTAAGGAATGGTTCAGAAACCATCAAAATATTCGCAACCATGATACTCGAAACCAATAACAACTATGGCCTAGGGCAAAAGTACACTTACCGCTGTATTCGTGCGAGTTTCTACTTTCAGATGCAACAGGAATTTCTCGAGTTCGTCAATCCGTTCGCGAGATATGGGAGTTTGAAGTTAAGGAATGGTTGAGAAAGCATCAAAGTTTTCGCTGGTCTGATATTCGAAACCAATAACTGGAATGGCCTAGGGGAAAAATACACATACCGTTGTAGTCGTGCGAGTTTCTACTTTCAGATGGAACAGGAATTTCTCGAGTTCGTCAATCCGTTCGCGAGATATGGGAGTTCGAAGTTAAGGAATGGTTGAGAAACCTTCAAAATTTTCGCAACCATGATACTCGAAACCAATATCTACTATGGCCTAGGGCAAAAATACATACACCGCTGTAATCGGGCGAGTTTCTACAATCAGATGCAACAGGAATTTCTCGAGATCGTCAATCCGTTCGCGAGATATGGGAGTTTGAAGTTAAGGAATGGTTGAGAAACCATCAAAAATTTCGCTGGTCTGATACTCGAAACCAATAACTGGAATGGCCTAGGGAAAAAATACACATGCCGTTGTAATCGTGCGAGTTTCTACTTTCAGATGCAACAGGAATTTCTCGAGTTCGTCAATCCGTTCGAGAGATATGGGAGTTCGAAGTTAAGGAATGGTTGAGAAACCATCAAAATTTTCGCAACCCTGATACTCGAAACCAATAACTACTATGGCCTAAGGCAAAAATACACACACCGCTGTAATCGGGCCAGTTTCTACTTTCAGATGCAACAGGAATTTCTCGAGTTCGTCAATCCGTTCGCGAGATATGGGAGTTTGAAGTTAAGGAATGGTTGAGAAACCATCAAAAATTTCGCTGGTCTGATACTCGAAACCAATAACTGGAATGGCCTAGGGGAAAAGTACACACAGCACTGTAATCGGGCGTGTTTCTACTTTCAGATGCAACAGGAATTTCTCGAGATCGTCAATCCGTTCGCCAGATATGGGAGTTAGAAGTGAAGGAATGGTTGAGAAACCATCAACATTTTCGCAAGTCTGATTCCCGAAAGCAATAACTACAAAGGCCTAGGGGAAAAATACACATGCAGTTGTAATCGTGCGAGTTTCTGCTTTCATATGCGACAGGAATTTCTCGAGTTCGTCAATCCGTTCGCGAGATATGGGCGTTTGAAGTTAAGGAATGGTTGAGAAACCATCAAAACTTTCGCAAGTCTGATACTCGAAACCAATAACTGGAATGGCCTTGGGGAAAAGTACACACACCATTGTAATCGGGCGCGTTTCTACTTTCAGATGCAACAGGAATTTCTCGAGTTCGTCAATCCGTTCGCGAGATTTGTAAGTTTGATGTTAAGGAATGGTTGAGTAACCATCAAAATTTTCGCAAGTCTGATACTCGAATCTAATAACTGGAATGGCCTAGGGGAAAAGTACACACACCATTGTAATCGGGCGAGTTCCTACCTTCAGATGCAACAGGAATTTGTCGAGTTCGTCATTCCGTTCGCGAGATATGGGAGTTTGAAGTTAAGGAATGGTTGAGAAACCATCAAAAATTTCGCTGGTCTGATACTCGAAACCAATAACTGGAATGGCCTAGGGGAAAAGTACACACACCACTGTAATCGGGCGTGTTTCTACTTTCAGATGCAACAGGAATTTCTCGAAATCGTCAATCCGTTCGCCAGATGTGGGAGTTAGAAGTAAAGGAATGGTTGAGAAACCATCAAAAATTTCGCTGGTCTGATAATCGAAACAAATAACAGGAATGGCCTAGGGGAAAAGTACACACACCATTGTAATGGGGCGAGTTTCTACTTTCCGATGCAACAGGAATTTCACGAGTTCGTCAAATCGTTCGCGAGATATGGGAGTTTGAAATTAAGGAATGGTTGAGAAACCATCAAAATTTTCACAAGTCTGATACTCGAAACCAATAACTACTATGGCCTAGGGCAAAAATACACATACCGTTGTAATCGTGCGAGTTTCTACATTCAGATGCAACAGGAATTTCTCGAGTTCGTCAATCCGTTCGCGAGAAATGGGACTTTTAAGTTAAGGAATGGTTGAGAAACCATCAAAAATTTCGCTGGTCTGATACTCGAAACCAATAACTGGAATGGCCTAGGGGAAAAGTACACACACCACTGTAATCGGGCGTGTTTCTACTTTCAGATGCAACAGGAATTTCTCGAGATCGTCATTCCGTTCGCCAGATATGGGAGTTAGAAGTGAAGGAATGGTTGAGAAACCATCAAAATTTTCGCAAGTCTGATTCCCGAAACCAATAACTACAAAGGCCTAGGGGAAAAATACACATGCAATTGTAATCGTGCGAGTTTCTACTTTCAGATGCAACAGGAATTTCTCGAGTTCGTGAATCCGTTCGCGAGAAATGGGAGTTCGAAGTTAAGGAATGGTTGAGAAACCATCAAAATTTTCGCAAGTCTGATACTCGAAACCAATAACTGGAATGGCCTAGGGGAAAAGTACACACACCACTGAAATCGGGCGTGTTTCTACTTTCAGATGCAACAGGAATTTCTCGAGTTCGTCAATCCGTTCGCGAGATATGGGAGTTTGAAGTTAAGGAATGGTTGAGAAACCATCAAAAATTTCGCTGGTCTGATACTCGAAACCAATAACTGGAATGGCCTAGGGGAAAAGTACACACACCATTGTAAGCGGGCGAGTTTCTACTTTCAGATGCAACAGGAATTTCTCGAGTTCGTCAAACCGTTCGCGAGATATGGGAGTTTGAAGTTAAGGAACGGTTAAGAAACCATTAAAATTTTCGCATGTCTGATACTCGAAACCAATAACTACTATGGCCTAGGGCAAAAATACACATACCGTTGTAATCGGGCGAGTTTCTGCTTTCAGATGCAATAGGAATTTCTCGAGTTCGTCAATCCGTTCGCGTGATATGGGAGTTTGAAGTAATGGAATGGTTGAGAAACCATCAAAATTTTCGCATGTCTGATACTCGAAACCAATAACTACAATGGCCAAGGGGAAAAATACACATACCGTTGTAATCGTGCGAGTTTCTACTTTCAGATGCAACAGGAATTTCTGGAGATTGTGAATCCGTTCGCGAGATATGGGAGTTTGAAGTTAAGGAACGGTTGAGAAACCATCAAAAATTTCGCTGGTCTGATACTCGAAACCAATAACTGGAATGGCCTAGGGGAAAAGTACACACACCACTGAAATCGGGCGTGTTTCTACTTTCAGATGCAACAGGAATTTCTCGAGTTCGTCAATCCGTTCGCGAGATATGGGAGTTTGAAGTTAAGGAATGGTTGAGAAACCATCAAAAATTTCGCTGGTCTGATACTCGAAACCAATAACTGGAATGGCCTAGGGGAAAAGTACACACACCATTGTAAGCGGGCGAGTTTCTACTTTCAGATGCAACAGGAATTTCTCGAGTTCGTCAAACCGTTCGCGAGATATGGGAGTTTGAAGTTAAGGAATGGTTGAGAAACCATCAAAAATTACGCTGGTCTGATACTCGAAACCAATAACTACTATGGCCTAGGGCAAAAATACACATACCGTTGTAATCGGGCGTGTTTCTACTTTCAGATGCCACAAGAATTTCTCGAGTTCGTCAGATCGTTCGCGAGATATGGGAGTTTGAAGTTAAGGAATGGTTGAGAAACCATCAAAATTTTCGCTGCTCTGATACTCGCAACCAATAACTGGAATGGCCTATGGGAAAAGTACACACGCCATTGTAATCGGGCGAGTTTCTGCTTTCAGATGCAACATGAATTTCTTGAGTTCGTCGATCCATTCCCGAGATATGGGAGTTTGAATTTAAGGAACGGTTAAGAAACCATTAAAATTTTCGCATGTCTGATACTCGAAACCAATAACTACTATGGCCTAGGGCAAAAATACACATACCGTTGTAATCGGGCGAGTTTCTGCTTTCAGATGCAATAGGAATTTCTCGAGTTCGTCAATCCATTCGCGTGATATGGGAGTTTGAAGTAATGGAATGGTTGAGAAACCATCAAAATTTTCGCATGTCTGATACTCGAAACCAATAACTACAATGGCCAAGGGGAAAAATACACATACCGTTGTAATCGTGCGAGTTTCTACTTTCAGATGCAACAGGAATTTCTGGAGATTGTGAATCCGTTCGCGAGATATGGGAGTTTGAAGTTAAGGAACGGTTGAGAAACCATAAAAATTTTCGCAAGTCTGATACTCGAAACCAATAACTACTATGGCCTAGGGCAAAAATAAACATACCGTTGTAATGGGGCGAGTTTCTGCTTTCAGATGCAATAGGAATTTCTCGAGTTCGTCAATCCGTTCGCGTGATATGGGAGTTTGAAGTAAAGGAATGGTTGAGAAACCATCAAAATTTTCGCATGTCTGATACTCGAAACCGATAACTACAATGGCCTAGGGGAAAAATACACATACCGTTGTAATCGGGCGAGTTTCTACTTTCAGATGAAACAGGAATTTCTCGAGTTCGTCAATCCGTTCGCGAGATATGGGAGTTTGTATATAAGGAATGGTTGAGAAACCATCAAAAATTTCGCTGGTCTGATACTCGAAACAAATAACTGGAATGGCCTAGGGGAAAAGTACACACACCATTGTAATGGGGCGAGTTTCTACTTTCCGATGCAGCAGGAATTTCTCGAGTTCGTCAATTCGTTCGCGAGATATGGGAGTTTGAAATTAAGGAATGGTTGAGAAACCATCAAGATTTTCGCAAGTCTGATACTCCAAACCAATAACTACTATGGCCTAGGGGAAAAATACACATACCGTTGTAATCGTGCGAGTTTCTACTTTCAGATGCAACAGGAATTTCTGGAGATTGTGAATCCGTTCGCGAGATATGGGAGTTTGAAGTTAAGGAATGGTTGAGAAACCATCAAAATTTTCGCATGTCTGATACTCGAAACCAATAACTGGAATTGCCTAGGGGAAAAGTACACTTACCGCTGTATTCGGGCGAGTTTCTACTTTCAGATGCAACAGGAATTTCTCGAGTGCGTCAATCCGTTCGCGAGATATGGGAGTTTGAAGTTAAGGAATGGTTAAGAAACCATCAAAATTTTCGCTGGTCTGATACTCGAAACCAATAACTGGAATGGCCTAGGGGAAAAGTACACACGCCACTGTAATCGGGCGTGTTTCTACTTTCAGATGCAACAGGAATTTCCCGAGATCGTCAATCCGTTCGCCAGATATGGGAGTTAGAAGTGAAGGAATGGTTGAGAAACCATCAAAATTTTCGCAAGTCTGATTCCCGAAACCGATAACTACAAAGGCCTAGGGGAAAAATACACATGCAGTTGTAATCGTGCGAGTTTCTACTTTCGGATGCAACAGGAATTTCTCGAGTTCGTGAATCCGTTCGCGAGATATAGGAGTTCGAAGTTAAGGAATGGTTGAGAAACCATCAAAATTTTCGCTGGTCTGATACTCGAAACCAATAACTGGAATGGCCTAGGGGAAAAGTAGACACACCATTGTAATCGGGCGAGTTTCTACTTTCAGATGCAACAGGAATTTCTCGAGTTCGTCAATCCGTTCGCGAGATATGGGAGTTAGAATTTAAGGAATGTTTGAGAAACCATCAAAATTTTCGCAAGTCTGATTCCCGAAACCAATAACTACAAACGCCTAGGGGAAAAATGCACATGCCGTTGTAATCGTGCGAGCTTCTACTTTCAGATGCAACAGGAATTTCTCGAGTTCGTCAATCCGTTCGCGAGATATGGGAGTTTGAAGTTAAGGAATGGTTGAGAAACCATCAAAATTTTCGCAAGTCTTATTCCCGAAACCAATAACTACAAAGGCCTAGGGGAAAAATACACATGCCGTTGTAATCGTGCGAGTTTCTACTTTCAGATGCAACAGGAATTTCTAAGAGTTCGTGAATCCGTTCGCGAGATATAGAAGTTCGAAGTTAAGGAATGGTTGAGAAACCATCAAAATTTTCGCAAGTCTGATACTCGAAACCAATAACTACTATGGCATAGGGCAAAAATACACACACCGTTGTAACCGGGCGAGTTTCTGCTTTCAGATGCAATAAGAATTTCTAGAGTTCGTACAGTTCGTTCGCGAGATATGGGAGTTTGAAGTTAAGATATGGTTGAGAAACCATCAAAATTTTCGCTGGTCTGATACTCGAAACCAATAACTGGAATGGCCAAGGGGAAAAGTACACACACCATTGTAATCGGGCGAGTTTCTACTTTCAGATGCAACAGGAATTTCTCGAGGTCGTCAATCCGTTCGCGAGATATGGGAGTTAGAATTTAAGGAATGGTTGAGAAACCATCAAAATTTTCGCAAATCTGATTCCCGAAACCAATAACTACAAAGGCCTAGGGGAAAAATACAAATGCAGTTGTAATCGTGCGAGTTTCTACTTTCAGATGCAACAGGAATTTCCCGAGTTCGTGAATCCGTTCGCGAGATATAGGAGTTCGAAGTTAAGGAATGGTTGAGAAACCATCAAAATTTTCGCTGGTCTGATACTCGAAACCAATAACTGGAATGGCCTAGGGGAAAAGTACACACAACATTGTAATCGGGCGAGTTTCTACTTTCAGATGCAACAGGAATTTCTCGAGTTCGTCAATCTGTTCGCGAGATATGGGAGTTAGAATTTAAGGAATGGTTGAGAAACCATCAAAATTTTCGCAAGTCTGATTCCCGAAACCAATAACTGGAATGGCCTAGGGGAAAAGTACACACACCATTGTAATCGGGCGAGTTTCTACTTCCAGATGCAACAGGAATTTCTCGAGTTCGTCAATCCGTTCGCGAGATACGGGAGTTAGAATTTAAGGAATGGTTGAGAAACCATCAAAATTTTCGCAAGTCTGATTCCCGAAACCAATAACTACAAAGGCCTAGATGAAAAATACACATGCCGTTGTAATCGTGCGAGTTTCTACTTTCAGATGCAACAGGAATTTCTCGAGTTCGTCAATCCGTTCGCGAGATATGGGAGTTCGAAGTTAAGGAATGGTTGAGAAACCATCAAAATTTTCGCAAGTCTGATACTCGAAACCAATAACTACTATGGCATAGGGCAAAAATACACACACCGTTGTAACCGGGCGAGTTTCTGCTTTCAGATGCAATAAGAATTTCTAGAGTTCGTACAGTTCGTTCGCGAGATATGGGAGTTTGAAGTTAAGATATGGTTGAGAAACCATCAAAATTTTCGCTGGTCTGATACTCGAAACCAATAACTGGAATGGCCAAGGGGAAAAGTACACACACCATTGTAATCGGGCGAGTTTCTACTTTCAGATGCAACAGGAATTTCTCGAGTTCGTCAATCCGTTCGCGAGATATGGGAGTTAGAATTTAAGGAATGGTTGAGAAACCATCAAAATTTTCGCAAATCTGATTCCCGAAACCAATAACTACAAAGGCCTAGGGGAAAAATACAAATGCAGTTGTAATCGTGCGAGTTTCTACTTTCAGATGCAACAGGAATTTCCCGAGTTCGTGAATCCGTTCGCGAGATATAGGAGTTCGAAGTTAAGGAATGGTTGAGAAACCATCAAAATTTTCGCTGGTCTGATACTCGAAACCAATAACTGGAATGGCCTAGGGGAAAAGTACACACAACATTGTAATCGGGCGAGTTTCTACTTTCAGATGCAACAGGAATTTCTCGAGTTCGTCAATCTGTTCGCGAGATATGGGAGTTAGAATTTAAGGAATGGTTGAGAAACCATCAAAATTTTCGCAAGTCTGATTCCCGAAACCAATAACTGGAATGGCCTAGGGGAAAAGTACACACACCATTGTAATCGAGCGAGTTTCTACTTCCAGATGCAACAGGAATTTCTCGAGTTCGTCAATCCGTTCGCGAGATACGGGAGTTAGAATTTAAGGAATGGTTGAGAAACCATCAAAATTTTCGCAAGTCTGATTCCCGAAACCAATAACTACAAAGGCCTAGATGAAAAATACACATGCCGTTGTAATCGTGCGAGTTTCTACTTTCAGATGCAACAGGAATTTCTCGAGTTCGTCAATCCGTTCGCGAGATATGGGAGTTTGAAGTTAAGGAATGGTTGAGAAACCATCAAAAATTTCGCTGGTCTGATACTCGAAACCAATAACTGGAATGGCCTAGGGGAAAAGTACACTTACCGCTGTATTCGGGCGAGTTTCTACTTTCAGATGCAACAGGAATTTCTCGAGTTCGTCAATCCGTTCGCGAGATATGGGAGTTTGAAGTTAAGGAATGGTTGGGAAACCATCAAAATTTTCGCTGGTCTGATTCCCGAAACCAATAACTGGAATGGCCTAGGGGAAAAGTACACACATCATTGTAATCGGGCGAGTATCTACTTCCAGATGCAACAGGAATTTCTCGAGTTCGTCAATCCGTTTGCGAGATATGGGAGTTAGTTTTTAAGGAATGGTTGAGAAACCATCAAAATTTTCGCCAGTCTGATTCCCGAAACCAATAACTACAAAGGCCTAGGGGAAAAATACACTTACCGCTGTATGCGGGCGAGTTTCTACTTTCAGATGCAACATGAATTTCTCGAGTTCGTCAATCCGTTCGCGAGATATGGGAGTTTGAAGTTAAGGAATGGTTGAGAAATCATCAAAAATTTCGCTGGACTGATACTCGAAACCAATAACTACTATGGTATAGGGCAAAAATACACACACCGTTGTAACCGGGCGAGTTTCTGCTTTCAGATGCAACAAGAATTTCTCGAGTTCGTCAGTTCGTTCGCGAGATATGGGAGTTTGAAGTTAAGGAATGGTTGAGAAACCATCAAAATTTTCGCTGGTCTGATACTCGAAACCAATAACTGGAATGGCCTAGGGGAAAAGTACACACACCATTGTAATCGGGCGAGTTTCTACTTTCAGATGCAACAGGAATTTCTCGAGTTCGTCAATCCGTTCGCGAGATATAGGAGTTAGAATTTAAGGAATGGTTGAGAAACCATCAAAATTTTCGCAAGTCTGATTCCCGAAACCAATAACTATAAAGGCCTAGGGGAAAAATACCCATGCCGTTGTAATCGTGCGAGTTTCTACTTTCAGATGCAACAGGAATTTCTCGAGTTCGTGAATCCGTTCGCGAGATATAGGAGTTCGAAGTTAAGGAATGGTTGAGAAACCATCAAAATTTTCGCAAGTCTGATACTCGAAACCAATAACTACTATGGCATAGGGCAAAAATACACACACCGTTGTAACCGGGCGAGTTTCTGCTTTCAGATGCAATAAGAATTTCTCGAGTTCGTCAGTTCGTTCGCGAGATATGGGAGTTTGAAGTTAAGATATGGTTGAGAAACCATCAAAATTTTCGCTGGTCTGATACTAGAAACCAATAACTGGAATGGCCTAGGGGAAAAGTACACACACCATTGTAATCGGGCGAGTTTCTACTTTCAGATGCAACAGCAATTTCTCGAGTTCGTCAATCCGTTCGCGAGATATGGGAGTTAGAATTTAAGGAATGGTTGAGAAACCATCAAAATTTTCGCAAGCCTGATTCCCGAAAACAAAAACTACAAACGCCAAGGGGAAAAATACACATGCCGTTGTAATCGTGCGAGTTTCTACTTTCAGATGCAACAGGAATTTCTCGAGTTCGTCAATCCCTTCGCGAGATATGGGAGTTCGAAGTTAAGGAATGGTTGAGAAACCATCAAAATTTTCGCTGGTCTGATACTCGAAACCAATAACTGGAATGGCCAAGGTGAAAAGTACACACACCATTGTAATCGGGCGAGTTTCTACTTTCAGATGCAACAGGAATTTCTCGAGCTCATCAATCCGTTCGCAAGATATGGGAGTTTGAAGTTAAGGAATGGTTGAGAAATCATCAAAAATTTCGCTGGTCTGATACTCGAAACCAATAACTACTATGGTATAGGGCAAAAATACACACACCGTTGTAACCGGGCGAGTTTCTGCTTTCAGATGCAACAAGAATTTCTCGAGTTCGTCAGTTCGTTCGCGAGATATGGGAGTTTGAAGTTAAGATATGGTTGAGAAAGCATCAAAATTTTGGCTGGTCTGATACTCGAAACCAATAACTGGAATGGCCTAGGGGAAAAGTACACACACCATTGTAATCGGGCGAGTTTCTACTTTCAGATGCAACAGGAATTTCTCGAGATCGTCAATCCGTTCGCGAGATATGGGAGTTTGAAATTAAGGAATGGTTGAGAAACCATCTAAATATTCGCAACTCTGATACTCGATACCAATAACTACTATGGCCTATGGCAAAAGTACACTTACCGCTGTAATCGGGCGAGTTTCTACTTTCAGATGCAACAGGAATTTCTCGAGATCGTCAATCCGTTCGCGAGATATGGGAGTTTGAAATTAAGGAATGGTTGAGAAACCATCAAAATATTCGCAACCATGATACTCGAAACCAATAACTACTATGGCCTAGGGCAAAAGTACACTTACCGCTGTATTCGGGCGAGTTTCTACTTTCAGATGCAACAGGAATTTCTCGAGTTCGTCAATCTGTTCGCCAGATATGGGAGTTTGAAATGAAGGAATGGTTGAGAAACCATCAAAATATTCGCAACCCTGATACTCGAAACCAATAACTACTATGGCCTAGGGCAAAAGTACACTTACCGCTGTATTCGGGCGAGTTTCTACTTTCAGATGCAACAGGAATTTCTCGAGTTCGTCAATCCGTTCGCCAGATATGGGAGTTAGAAGTGAAGGAATGGTTGAGAAACCATCAAAATTTTCGCAAGTCTGATAATCGAAACCAATAACTACTATGGCCTAGGGGAAAAGTACACTCACCATTGTAATCGGGCGAGTTTCTACTTTCAGATGCAACAGGAATTTCTCGAGTTCGTCAATCCGTTCGCGAGATATGGGAGTTTGAAGTTAAGGAATGGTTGAGAAACCATCAAAAATTTCGCTGGTCTGATACTCGAAACCAATAACTGGAATGGCCTAGGGAAAAAATACACATGCCGTTGTAATCGTGCGAGTTTCTACTTTCAGATGCAACAGGAATTTCTCGAGTTCGTCAATCCGTTCGAGAGATATGGGAGTTCGAAGTTAAGGAATGGTTGAGAAACCATCAAAAATTTCGCTGGTCTGATACTCGAAACCAATAACTGGAATGGCCTAGGGGACAAGTACACACACCATTGTAATCGGGCGAGTTTCTACTTTCAGATGCAACAGGAATTTCTCGAGTTCGTCAATCCGTTCGCGAGATATGGGAGTTTGAAGTTAAGGAATGGTTGAGAAAGCATCAAAATTTTCGCTGGTCTGATATTCGAAACCAATAACTGGAATGGCCTAGGGGAAAAATACACATACCGTTGTAATCGTGCGAGTTTCTACTTTCAGATGGAACAGGAATTTCTCGAGTTCGTCAATCCGTTCGCGAGATATGGGAGTTCGAAGTTAAGGAATGGTTGAGAAACCTTCAAAATTTTCGCAACCATGATACTCGAAAACAATATCTACTATGGCCTAAGGCAAAAATACATACACCGCTGTAATCGGGCGAGTTTCTACAATCAGATGCAACAGGAATTTCTCGAGATCGTCAATCCGTTCGCGAGATATGGTTGTTTGAAGTTAAGGAATGGTTGAGAAACCATCAAAAATTTCGCTGGTCTGATACTCGAAACCAATAACTGGAATGGCCTAGGGAAAAAATACACATGCCGTTGTAATCGTGCGAGTTTCTACTTTCAGATGCAACAGGAATTTCTCGAGTTCGTCAATCCGTTCGAGAGATATGGGAGTTCGAAGTTAAGGAATGGTTGAGAAACCATCAAAATTTTCGCAACCCTGATACTCGAAACCAATAACTACTATGGCCTAGGGCAAAAATACACACACCGCTGTAATCGGGCCAGTTTCTACTTTCAGATGCAACAGGAATTTCTCGAGTTCGTCAATCCGTTCGCGAGATATGGGAGTTTGAAGTTAAGGAATGGTTGAGAAACCATCAAAAATTTCGCTGGTCTGATACTCGAAACCAATAACTGGAATGGCCTAGGGGAAAAGTACACACAGCACTGTAATCGGGCGTGTTTCTACTTTCAGATGCAACAGGAATTTCTCGAGATCGTCAATCCGTTCGCCAGATATGGGAGTTAGAAGTGAAGGAATGGTTGAGAAACCATCAACATTTTCGCAAGTCTGATTCCCGAAACCAATAACTACAAAGGCCTAGGGGAAAAATACACATGCAGTTGTAATCGTGCGAGTTTCTGCTTTCATATGCGACAGGAATTTCTCGAGTTCGTCAATCCGTTCGCGAGATATGGGCGTTTGAAGTTAAGGAATGGTTGAGAAACCATCAAAACTTTCGCAAGTCTGATACTCGAAACCAATAACTGGAATGGCCTTGGGGAAAAGTACACACACCATTGTAATCGGGCGCGTTTCGACTTTCAGATGCAACAGGGATTTCTCGAGTTCGTCAATCCGTTCGCGAGATTTGTAAGTTTGATGTTAAGGAATGGTTGAGCAACCATCAAAATTTTCGCAAGTCTGATACTCGAATCTAATAACTGGAATGGCCTAGGGGAAAAGTACACACACCATTGTAATCGGGCGAGTTCCTACCTTCAGATGCAACAGGAATTTCTCGAGTTCGTCATTCCGTTCGCGAGATATGGGAGTTTGAATTTAAGGAATGGTTGAGAAACCATCAAAAATTTCGCTGGTCTGATACTCGAAACCAATAACTGGAATGGCCTAGGGGAAAAGTACACACACCACTGTAATCGGGCGTGCTTCTACTTTCAGATGCAACAGGAATTTCTCGAAATCGTCAATCCGTTCGCCAGATGTGGGAGTTAGAAGTAAAGGAATGGTTGAGAAACCATCAAAAATTTCGCTGGTCTGATACTCGAAACCAATAACAGGAATGGCCTAGGGGAAAAGTACACACACCATTGTAATGGGGCGAGTTTCTACTTTCCGATGCAACAGGAATTTCACGAGTTCGTCAAATCGTTCGCGAGATATGGGAGTTTGAAATTAAGGAATGGTTGAGAAACCATCAAAATTTTCACAAGTCTGATACTCGAAACCAATAACTACTATGGCCTAGGGCAAAAATACACATACCGTTGTAATCGTGCGAGCTTCTACTTTCAGATGCAACAGGAATTTCTCGAGTTCGTCAATCCGTTCGCGAGAAATGGGACTTTTAAGTTAAGGAATGGTTGAGAAACCATCAAAAATTTCGCTGGTCTGATACTCGAAACCAATAACTGGAATGGCCTAGGGGAAAAGTACACACACCACTGTAATCGGGCGTGTTTCTACTTTCAGATGCAACAGGAATTTCTCGAGTTCGTCAATCCGTTCGCGAGATATGGGAGTTTGAAGTTAAGGAATGGTTGAGAAACCATCAAAAATTTCGCTGGTCTGATACTCGAAACCAATAACTGGAATGGCCTAGGGGAAAAGTACACACACCATTGTAAGCGGGCGAGTTTCTACTTTCAGATGCAACAGGAATTTCTCGAGTTCGTCTAACCGTTCGCGAGATATGGGAGTTTGAAGTTAAGGAGTGGTTGAGAAACAATCAAAATTTTCGCTGATCTGATACGCGAAACGAATAACTGGAATGGCCTAGGGGAAAAGTACACACACCACTGTAATCGGGCGTGTTTCTACTTTCAGATGCAACAGGAATTTCTAGAGATCGTCAATCCGTTCGCCAGATATGGGAGTTAGAAGTTAAGGAATGGTTGAGAAACCATCAAAATTTTCGCAGCTCTGATACTCGAAACCAATAACTACTATGGCCTAGGGCAAAAATACACATACCGTTGTAATCGGGCGTGTTTCTACTTTCAGATGCCACAAGAATTTCTCGAGTTCGTCAGATCGTTCGCGAGATATGGGAGTTTGAAGTTAAGGAATGGTTGAGAAACCATCAAAATTTTCGCATGTCTGATACTCGAAACCAATAACTACAATGGCCAAGGGGAAAAATACACATACCGTTGTAATCGTGCGAGTTTCTACTTTCAGATGCAACAGGAATTTCTGGAGATTGTGAATCCGTTCGCGAGATATGGGAGTTTGAAGTTAAGGAACGGTTGAGAAACCATAAAAATTTTCGCAAGTCTGATACTCGAAACCAATAACTACTATGGCCTAGGGCAAAAATACACATACCGTTGTAATCGGGCGAGTTTCTGCTTTCAGATGCAATAGGAATTTCTCGAGTTCGTCAATCCGTTCGCGTGATATGGGAGTTTGAAGTAAAGGAATGGTTGAGAAACCATCAAAATTTTCGCATGTCTGATACTCGAAACCGATAACTACAATGGCCTAGGGGAAAAATACACATACCGTTGTAATCGGGCGAGTTTCTACTTTCAGATGAAACAGGAATTTCTCGAGTTCGTCAATCCGTTCGCGAGATATGGGAGTTTGTATATAAGGAATGGTTGAGAAACCATCAAAAATTTCGCTGGTCTGATACTCGAAACAAATAACTGGAATGGCCTAGGGGAAAAGTACACACACCATTGTAATGGGGCGAGTTTCTACTTTCCGATGCAGCAGGAATTTCTCGAGTTCGTCAATTCGTTCGCGAGATATGGGAGTTTGAAATTAAGGAATGGTTGAGAAACCATCAAGATTTTCGCAAGTCTGATACACCAAACCAATAACTACTATGGCCTAGGGCAAAAACACACACACCGCTGTAATCGGGCGAGTTTCTGCTTTCAGATGCAACAAGAATTTCTCGAGTTCGTCAGATCGTCCGCGAGATATGGGAGTTTGAAGTTAAGGAATGGTTGAGAAACCATCAAAATTTTCGCATGTCTAATACTCGAAACCAATAACTACAATGGCCTAGGGGAAAAATACACATACCGTTGTAATCGTGCGAGTTTCTACTTTCAGATGCAACAGGAATTTCTGGAGATTGTGAATCCGTTCGCGAGATATGGGAGTTTGAAGTTAAGGAATGGTTGAGGAACCATCAAAATTTTCGCATGTCTGATACTCGAAACCAATAACTGGAATTGCCTAGGGGAAAAGTACACTTACCGCTGTATTCGGGCGAGTTTCTACTTTCAGATGCAACAGGAATTTCTCGAGTTCGTCAATCCGTTCGCGAGATATGGGAGTTTGAAGTTAAGGAATGGTTTAGAAACCATCAAAATTTTCGCTGGTCTGATACTCGAAACCAATAACTGGAATGGCCTAGGAGAAAAGTACACACGCCACTGTAATCGGGCGTGTTTCTACTTTCAGATGCAACAGGAATTTCCCGAGATCGTCAATCCGTTAGCCAGATATGGGAGTTAGAAGTGAAGGAATGGTCGAGAAGCCATCAAAATTTTCGCAAGTCTGATTCCCGAAACCAATAACTACAAAGGCCTAGGGGAAAAATACACATGCAGTTGTAATCGTGCGAGTTTCTACTTTCGGATGCAACAGGAATTTCTCGAGTTCGTGAATCCGTTCGCGAGATATAGGAGTTCGAAGTTAAGGAATGGTTGAGAAACCATCAAAATTTTCGCTGGTCTGATACTCGAAACCAATAACTGGAATGGCCTAGGGGAAAAGTTCACACACCATTGTAATCGGGCGAGTTTCTACTTTCAGATGCAACAGGAATTTCTCGAGTTCGTCAATCCGTTTGCGAGATATGGGAGTTAGAATTTAAGGAATGTTTGAGAAACCATCAAAATTTTCGCAAGTCTGATTCCCGAAACCAATAACTACAAACGCCTAGGGGAAAAATACACATGCCGTTGTAATCGTGCGAGCTTCTACTTTCAGATGCAACAGGAATTTCTCGAGTTCGTCAATCCGTTCGCGAGATATGGGAGTTTGAAGTTAAGGAATGGTTGAGAAACCATAAAAATTTTCGCTGGTCTGATACTCGAAACCAATAACTGGAATGGCCAAGGGGAAAAGTACACACACCATTGTAATCGGGCGAGTTTCTACTTTCAGATGCAACAGGAATTTCTCGAGTTCGTCAATCCGTTCGCGAGATATGGGAGTTAGAATTTAAGGAATGGTTGAGAAACCTTCAAAATTTTCGCAAGTCTGATTCCCGAAACCAATAACTACAAAGGCCTAGGGGAAAAATACAAATGCAGTTGTAATCGTGCGAGTTTCTACTTTCAGATGCAACAGGAATTTCCCGAGTTCGTGAATCCGTTCGCGAGATATAGGAGTTCGAAGTTAAGGAATGGTTGAGAAACCATCAAAATTTTCGCAAGTCTGATACTCGAAACCAATAACTACTATGGCATGCGACAAAAATACACACACCGTTGTGACCGGGCGAGTTTCTGCTTTCAGATGCAATAAGAATTTCTCGAGTTCGTCAGTTCGTTCGCGAGATATGGGAGTTTGAAGTTAAGATATGGTTGAGAAACCATCAAAATTTTCGCTGGTCTGATACTCGAAACCAATAACTGGAATGGCCTAGGGGAAAAGTACACACACCACTGCAATCGGGTGTGTTTCTGCTTTCAGATGCAACAGGAATTTCTCGAGATCGTCGATCCGTTCGCGAGATATGGGAGTTTGAAATTAAGGAATGGTTGAGAAACCATCAACATTTTCGCAAGTCTGATTCCCGAAACCAATAACTACAAAGGCCTAGGGGAAAAATACACATGCCGTTGTAATCGTGCGAGTCTCTACTTTCGGATGCAACAGGAATTTCTCGAGTTCGTGAATCCGTTCGCGAGATATGGGAGTTTGAAGTTAAGGAACGATTGAGCAACCATCAAAATTTTCGCAAGTCTGTTACTCGAAACCAGTAACTACTATGGCCTAGGGGAAAAGAACACACACCATTTTAATCGGGCGTGTTTCTACTTTCAGATGCAATAGGAATTTCTCGAGGTCATCAATCCGTTCCCGAGATATGGGAGTTTGAAATTAAGGAATGGTTGAGAAACCATCAAAATTTTCGCAAGTCTGATTCCCGAAACCAATAACTACAAAGGCCTAGGGGAAAAATACACATGCCTTTGTAATCGTGCGAGTTTCTACTTTCAGATGCAACAGGAATTTCTCGAGTTCGTCAATCCGTTCGCGAGATATGGGAGTTTGAAGTTAAGGAATGGTTGAGAAACCATCAAAATTTTCGCATGTCTGATACTCGAAACCAATAACTACTATGGCCAAGGGCAAAAATACATATACCGTTGTAATCGGGCGAGTCTCTGCTTTCAGATGCAACAGGAATTTCTCGAGTTCGTCAATCCGTTCGCGAGATATGGGAGTTTGAAGTTAAGAAACGTTTGAGAAACCATCAAAATTTTCGCAAGTCTGATACTCGAAACCAATAACTACTATGGCCAGGGGCAAAAATACACATACCGTTGTACTCGGGCGAGTCTCTGCATTCAGATGCAACAGGAATTTCTCGAGTTCGTCAATCCGTTCGCGAGATATGGGAGTTTGAAGTTAAGAAACGTTTGAGAAACCATCAAAATTTTCGCAAGTCTAATACTCGAAACCAATAACTACTATGGACTAGGGCAAAAATACACACACCGCTGTAATCGGGCGAGTTCCTGCTTTCAGATGCAACAAGAATTTCTCGAGGTCGTCAATTTGTTCGCGAGATATGGGAGTTTGAAGTTAAGGAATGGTTAAGAATCCAACAAAATTTTCGCAAGTCTGATACTCGAAACCAATAACTCCTATGGCCTAGGGGAAAAGTACACACACCATTGTAATCGGGCGAGTTTCTACTTCAGATGCAACAGGAATTTCTCGAGTTCGTCAATCCGTTCGCGAGATATGAGAGTTTCAAGTTATGGGACGTTTGAGAAACCATCAATATTTTCGCATGTCTGATACTCGAAACGAATAACTACTATGGCCTAGGGCAAAAATACACATACCGTTGTAATCGGGCGAGTCTCTTCTTTCAGATGCAACAGGAATTTCCCGAGTCCGTCAATCCGTTCGCGAGATATGGGAGTTTGAAGTTAAGGAATGGTTGAGAATCCATCAAAATTTTCGCAAGTCTGATACTCAAAACCAATAACTACTATGGCCTACGGGAGAAGTACACACACCATTGTAATCGGGCTAGTTTCTCCTTTCAGATGCAACAGGAATTTCTCGAGTTCGTCAATCCGTTCGCGAGATATGGGAGTTTGAAGTTAAGGAATGGTTGAGAAACCACCAAAATTTTCGCTGATTTGATACTCGAATCCAATAACTGGAATGTCCTAGGGGAAAAGTACACATAGCGTTGAAATCGGGCGAGTTTCTGCTTTCAGATGCAATAGGAATTTCTCGAGCTCGTCAATCCGTTCGCGAGACATGGGAGTTTGATGTTAAGGAATGGTTGAGAAACCATCAAAATTTTCGCATCCCTGATTCCCGAAACCAATAACTACAAAGGCCTAGGGGAAAAGTACACATACCGTTGAAATCGGGCGAGTTTCTGCTTTCAAATGCAATAGGAATTTCTCGTGTTCGTCAATCCGTTCGCGAGATATGGCAGTTTGAAGTTAAGGAATGGTTGAGAAACCATCAATATTTTCGCATGTCTGATACTCGAAACGAATAACTACTATGGCCTAGGGCAAAAATACACATACCGTTGTAATCGGGCGAGTCTCTTCTTTCAGATGCAACAGGAATTTCCCGAGTCCGTCAATCCGTTCGCGAGATATGGGAGTTTGAAGTTAAGGAATGGTTGAGAATCCATCAAAATTTTCGCAAGTCTGATACTCAAAACCAATAACTACTATGGCCTACGGGAGAAGTACACACACCATTGTAATCGGGCTAGTTTCTCCTTTCAGATGCAACAGGAATTTCTCGAGTTCGTCAATCCGTTCGCGAGATATGGGAGTTTGAAGTTAAGGAATGGTTGAGAAACCACCAAAATTTTCGCTGATTTGATACTCGAATCCAATAACTGGAATGTCCTAGGGGAAAAGTACACATAGCGTTGAAATCGGGCGAGTTTCTGCTTTCAGATGCAATAGGAATTTCTCGAGCTCGTCAATCCGTTCGCGAGACATGGGAGTTTGATGTTAAGGAATGGTTGAGAAACCATCAAAATTTTCGCATCTCTGATTCCCGAAACCAATAACTACAAAGGCCTAGGGGAAAAGTACACATACCGTTGAAATCGGGCGAGTTTCTGCTTTCAAATGCAATAGGAATTTCTCGTGTTCGTCAATCCGTTCGCGAGATATGGCAGTTTGAAGTTAAGGAATGGTTGAGAAACCATCAATATTTTCGCAAGTCTGATTCCCGAATCCAATAACTACAAAGGCCTAGGGAAAAAAAACACATACCATTGTAATCGGGCGAGTTTCTACTTTCAGATGCAACAGGAATTTCTCGAGTTAGTCAGTCCGTTCGGGAGATATGGGAATTGGAAGTTAAGGAACGTTTGAGAAACCATCAAAATTTTCGCAAGTCTGATACTCGAAACCAATAACTACTATGGACTAGGGCAAAAATACACATACCGTTGTAATCGGGCGAGTCTCTTCTTTCAGATGCAACAGGAATTTCCCGAGTCCGTCAATCCGTTCGCGAGATATGGGAGTTTGAATTTAAGGAATGGTTGAGAATCCATCAAAATTTTCGCAAGTCTGATACTCAAAACCAATAACTACTATGGCCTACGGGAGAAGTACACACACCATTGTAATCGGGCTAGTTTCTCCTTTCAGATGCAACAGGAATTTCTCGAGTTCGTCAATCCGTTCGCGAGATATGGGAGTTTGAAGTTAAGGAATGGTTGAGAAACCACCAAAATTTTCGCTGATTTGATACTCGAATCCAATAACTGGAATGGCCTAGGGGAAAAGTACACATAGCGTTGAAATCGGGCGAGTTTTTGCTTTCAGATGCAATAGGAATTTCTCGAGTTCGTCAATCCGTTCGCGAGATATGGGAGTTTGATGTTAAGGAATGGTTCAGAAACCATCAAAATTTTCGCATCTCTGATTCCCGAAACCAATAACTACAAAGGCCTAGGGGAAAAGTACACATACCGTTGAAATCGGGCGAGTTTCTGCTTTCAGATGAAAGAGAAATTTCTCGAGTTCGTCAATTCGTTCGTGAGATATGGGAGTTTGAAGTTAAGGAATGGTTGAGCAACCATCAAAATTTTCGCAAGTCTGAATCCCGACACCCATAACTACAAAGGCCTGGGGGAAAAATACACATACCGTTGTAATCGTGCGAGTTTCTACTTTCAGATGCAACAGGAATTTCTCGAGTTCGTCAATCCGTTCGCGAGATATGGCAGTTTGAAGTTAAGGAATGGTTGAGAAACCATCAATATTTTCGCATGTCTGATACTCGAAACCAATAACTACTATGGCCTAGGGCAAAAATACACATACCGTTGTAATCGGGCGAGTTTCTGCTTTCAGATGAAAGAGAAATTTCTCGAGTTCGTCAATTCGTTCGTGAGATATGGGAGTTTGAAGTTAAGGAATGGTTGAGCAACCATCAAAATTTTCGCAAGTCTGATTCCCGACACCCATAACTACAAAGGCCTAGGGGAAAAATACACATACCGTTGTAATCGTGCGAGTTTCTACTTTCAGATGCAACAGGAATTTCTCGAGTTCGTCAATCCGTTCGCGAGATATGGGAGTTAGAAGTTAAGGAATGGTTGAGAAACCATCCAAATTTTCGCACGTCTGATTCACGAAACCAATAACTACAATGGCCTAGGGGAAAAATAGACATACCGTTGTAATCGGGCGAGTTTCTACTTTCAGATGGAACAGCAATTTCTCGAGTTCGTCAATCCGTTCGCGAGATATGGGAGTTTGAAGTTAAGGAATGGTTGAGAGACCATCAAAATTTTCTCTGGTCTGATACTCGAAACCAATAACTGGAATGGCCTAACGGAAAAGTACACACACCATTGTAATCGGGCGACTTTCTACTTTCAGATGCAACAGGAATTTCTCGAGTTCGTCAGTCCGCTCGCGAGATATGGGAGTTTGAAGTTAAGGAATGGTCGAGAAACCATCAAAATTTTCTCTGGTCTGATACTCGAAACCAATAACTGGAATGGCCTAGGGCAAAAGTACACACACCATTGTAATCGGGCGAGTTTCTACTTCAGATACAACAGGAATTTCTCGAGTTCGTCAATCCGTTCGCGAGATATGGGAGTTTCAAGTTATGGAACGTTTGAGAAACCATCAAAATTTTCGCAAGTCTGATACTCAAAACCAATAAATACTATGGCCTAGGGGAAAAGTACACACTCCACTGTAATCGGGCGAGTTTCTACTTTCATGTGCAACAGGAATATCGCGAGTTCGTCAATCCGTTCGCGAGATATGGGAGTTTGAAGTTAAGGAACGCCTGAGCAACCATCAAAATTTTCGCAAGTCTGATACTCGATACCAATAACTACTATGGCCTAGGGCAAAAAAACACTTACCGTTGTAATCGGGCGAGTCTCTGCTTTCAGATGCCACAGGAATTTCTCGAGTTCGTCAGTCCGTCCGCGAGATATGGGAGTTTGAGGTTAAGGAGTGGTTGAGTATCCATCAAAATTTTCGCAAGTCTGATACTCGAAAGCAATAACTACTATGGCCTAGGGGAAAAGTACACACACCATTGTAATCGGGCGTGTTTCTACTTTCAGATGCAACAGGAATTTCTCGAGTTCGTCAATCCGTTCGCGAGATATGGGAGTTTGAAGTTAAGGAATGTTTGAGAAACCATCAAAATTTTCGCAAGTCTGATTCCCGAAACCAATAACCACAAAGGCCTAGGGGGGAAATACACATACCGTTGTAATCGGGCGAGCTTCTACTTTCGGATGCAACAGGAATTTCTCGAGTTAGTCAGTCCGTTCGGGAGATATGGGAATTTGAAGTTAAGGAACGTTTGAGAAACCATCAAAGTTTTCGCAAGTCTGATACTCGAAACCATTAACTACTATGGACTAGGGCAAAAATACACATTCCGTTGTAATCGGGCGAGTCTCTTCTTTCAGATGCAACAGGAATTTCCCGAGTCCGTCAATCCGTTCGCGAGATATGGGAGTTTGAAGTTAAGGAATGGTTGAGAATCCATCAAAATTTTCGCAAGTCTGATACTCAAAACCAATAACTACTATGGCCTACGGGAGAAGTACACACACCATTGTAATCGGGCGAGTCTCTTCTTTCAGATGCAACAGGAATTTCCCGAGTCCGTCAATCCGTTCGCGAGATATGGGAGTTTGAAGTTAAGGAATGGTTGAGAATCCATCAAAATTTTCGCAAGTCTGATACTCAAAACCAATAACTACTATGGCCTACGGGAGAGGTACACACACCATTGTAATCGGGCTAGTTTCTCCTTTCAGATGCAACAGGAATTTCTCGAGTACGTCAATCCGTTCGCGAGATATGGGAGTTTGAAGTTAAGAAACGTTTGAGAAACCATCAAAATTTTCGCAAGTCTAATACTCGAAACCAATAACTACTATGGACTAGGGCAAAAATACACACACCGCTGTAATCGGGCGAGTTCCTTCTTTCAGATGCAACAAGAATTTCTCGAGGTCGTCAATTTGTTCGCGAGATATGGGAGTTTGAAGTTAAGGAATGGTTAAGAATCCAACAAAATTTTCGCAAGTCTGATACTCGAAACCAATAACTACTATGGCCTAGGGGAAAAGTACACACACCATTGTAATCGGGCGAGTTTCTACTTCAGATGCAACAGGAATTTCTCGAGTTCGTCAATCCGTTCGCGAGATATGGGAGTTTCAAGTTATGGAACGTTTGAGAAACCATCAAAATTTTCGCAAGTCTGATACTCGAAACCAATAAATACTATGGCCTAGGGGAAAAGTACACACTCCACTGTACTCGGGCGAGTTTCTACTTTCATGTGCAACAGGAATTTCGCGAGTTCGTCAATCCGTTCGCGAGATATGGGAGTTTGAAGTTAAGGAACGCCTGAGCAACCATCAAAATTTTCGCAAGTCTGATACTCGATACCAATAACTACAAAGGCCTAGGGGAAAAGTACACATACCGTTGAAATCGGGCGAGTTTCTGCTTTCAAATGCAATAGGAATTTCTCGTGTTCGTCAATCCGTTCGCGAGATATGGCAGTTTGAAGTTAAGGAATGGTTGAGAAACCATCAATATTTTCGCAAGTCTGATTCCCGAAACCAATAACTACAAAGGCCTAGGGAAAAAATACACATACCATTGTAATCGGGCGAGTTTCTACTTTCAGATGCAACAGGAATTTCTCGAGTTAGTCAGTCCGTTCGGGAGATATGGGAATTTGAAGTTAAGGAACGTTTGAGAGACCATCAAAATTTTCGCAAGTCTGATACTCGAAACCAATAACTACTATGGACTAGGGTAAAAATACACATACCGTTGTAATGGGGCGAGTCTCTTCTTTCAGATGCAACAGGAATTTCCCGTGTCCGTCAATCCGTTCGCGAGATATGGTAGTTTGATGTTAAGGAATGGTTCAGAAACCATCAAAATTTTCGCACCTCTGATTCCCGAAACCAATAACTACAAAGGCCTAGGGGAAAAGTACACATACCGTTGAAATCGGGCGAGTTTCTGCTTTCAGATGAAAGAGAAATTTCTCGAGTTCGTCAATTCGTTCGTGAGATATGGGAGTTTGAAGTTAAGGAATGGTTGAGCAACCATCAAAATTTTCGCAAGTCTGATTCCCGACACCCATAACTACAAAGGCCTGGGGGAAAAATACACATACCGTTGTAATCGTGCGAGTTTCTACTTTCAGATGCAACAGGAATTTCTCGAGTTCGTCAATCCGTTCGCGAGATATGGCAGTTTGAAGTTAAGGAATGGTTGAGAAACCATCAATATTTTCGCATGTCTGATACTCGAAACCAATAACTACTATGGCCTAGGGCAAAAATACACATACCGTTGTAATCGGGCGAGTTTCTGCTTTCAGATGAAAGAGAAATTTCTCGAGTTCGTCAATTCGTTCGTGAGATATGGGATTTTGAAGTTAAGGAATGGTTGAGCAACCATCAAAATTTTCGCAAGTCTGATTCCCGACACCCATAACTACAAAGGCCTAGGGGAAAAATACACATACCGTTGTAATCGTGCGAGTTTCTACTTTCAGATGCAACAGGAATTTCTCGAGTTCGTCAATCCGTTCGCGAGATATGGGAGTTAGAGGTTAAGGAATGGTTGAGAAACCATCCAAATTTTCGCACGTCTGATTCACGAAACCAATAACTACAATGGCCTAGGGAAAAATAGACATACCGTTGTAATCGGGCGAGTTTCTACTTTCAGATGGAACAGCAATTTCTCGAGTTCGTCAATCCGTTCGCGAGATATGGGAGTTTGAAGTTAAGGAATGGTTGAGAAACCATCAAAATTTTCTCTGGTCTGATACTCGAAACCAATAACTGGAATGGCCTAGGGCAAAAGTACACACACCATTGTAATCGGGCGAGTTTCTACTTTCAGATGGAACAGCAATTTCTCGAGTTCGTCAATCCGGCCGCGAGATATGGGAGTTTGAAATTAAGGAATGGTTGATAAACCATCAAAATTTTCGCAAGTCTGATACTCGAAAACAATAACTACAAAGGCCTAGGGGAAAAATACACACACCGTTGTGATCGGGCGAGTTTCTACTTTCAGATGGAACGGCAATTTCTCGAGTTCGTCAATCCGGTCGCGAGATATGGGAGTTCGAAATTAAGGAGTGGTTGAGAAACCATCAAAATTTTCGCAAGTCTGATACTCGAAAACAATAACTACTATGGCCCAGGGCAAAAATACACATACCGCTGCAATCGGGCGAGTTTCTACTTTCAGATGCAACAGGAATTTCTCGAGTACGTCAATCCGTTCGCGAGATATGGGAGTTTGAAGTTAAGAAACGTTTGAGAAACCATCAAAATTTTCGCAAGTCTAATACTCGAAACCAATAACTACTATGGACTAGGGCAAAAATACACACACCGCTGTAATCGGGCGAGTTCCTTCTTTCAGATGCAACAAGAATTTCTCGAGGTCGTCAATTTGTTCGCGAGATATGGGAGTTTGATGTTAAGGAATGGTTAAGAATCCAACAAAATTTTCGCAAGTCTGATACTCGAAACCAATAACTACTATGGCCTAGGGGAAAAGTACACACACCATTGTAATCGGGCGAGTTTCTACTTCAGATGCAACAGGAATTTCTCGAGTTCGTCAATCCGTTCGCGAGATATGGGAGTTTCAAGTTATGGAACGTTTGAGAAACCATCAAAATTTTCGCAAGTCTGATACTCGAAACCAATAAATACTATGGCCTAGGGGAAAAGTACACATACCGTTGTAATCGGGCGAGTTTCTACTTTCGGATGCAACAGGAATTTCTCGAGTTAGTCAGTCCGTTCGGGAGATATGGGAATTTGAAGTTAAGGAACGTTTGAGAAACCATCAAAATTTTCGCAAGTCTGATACTCGAAACCAATATACTACTATGGACTAGGGCAAAAATACATATTCCGTTGTAATCGGGCGAGTCTCTTCTTTCAGATGCAACAGGAATTTCGCGAGTTCGTCAATCCGTTCGCGAGATATGGGAGTTTGAAGTTAAGGAACGCCTGAGCAACCATCAAAATTTTCGCAAGTCTGATACTCGAAACCAATAACTACTATTGCCTAGGGCAAAAAAACACTTACCGTTGTAATCGGGCGAGTCTCTGCTTTCAGATGCCACAGGAATTTCTCGAGTTCGTCAGTCCGTTCGCGAGATATGGGAGTTTGAAGTTAAGGAGTGGTTGAGGATCCATCAAAATTTTCGCAAGTCTGATAATCGAAAGCAATAACTACTATGGCCTAGGGGAAAAGTACACACACCATTGTAATCGGGCGTGTTTCTACTTTCAGATGCAACAGGAATTTCTCGAGTTCGTCAATCCGTTCGCGAGATATGGGAGTTTGAAGTTAAGGAATGTTTGAGAAACCATCAAAATTTTCGCAAGTCTGATTCCCGAAACCAATAACTACAAAGGCCTAGGGGTAAAATACACATACCGTTGTAATCGGGCGAGTTTCTACTTTCGGATGCAACAGGAATTTCTCGAGTTAGTCAGTCCGTTCGGGAGATATGGGAATTTGAAGTTAAGGAACGTTTGAGAAACCATCAAAATTTTCGCAAGTCTGATACTCGAAACCAATATACTACTATGGACTAGGGCAAAAATACACATTCCGTTGTAATCGGGCGAGTCTCTTCTTTCAGATGCAACAGGAATTTCCCGAGTCCGTCAATCCGTTCGCGAGATATGGGAGTTTGAAGTTAAGGAATGGTTGAGAATCCATCAAAATTTTCGCAAGTCTGATACTCAAAACCAATAACTACTATGGCCTACGGGAGAAGTACACACACCATTGTAATCGGGCTAGTTTCTCCTTTCAGATGCAACAGGAATTTCTCGAGTTCGTGAATCCGTTCGCGAGATATGGGAGTTTGAAGTTAAGGAATGGTTGAGAAACCACCAAAATTTTCGCTGATTTGATACTCGAATCCAATAACTGGAATGGCCTAGGGGAAAAGTACACATAGCGTTGAAATCGGGCGAGTTTCTGCTTTCAGATGCAATAGGAATTTCTCGAGTTCGTCAATCCGTTCGCGAGACATGGGAGTTTGATGTTAAGGAATGGTTGAGAAACCATCAAAATTTTCGCATCTCTGATTCCCGAAACCAATAACTACAAAGGCCTAGGGGAAAAGTACACATACCGTTGAAATCGGGCGAGTTTCTGCTTTCAAATGCAATAGGAATTTCTCGTGTTCGTCAATCCGTTCGCGAGATATGGCAGTTTGAAGTTAAGGAATGGTTGAGAAACCATCAATATTTTCGCAAGTCTGATTCCCGAAACCAATAACTACAAAGGCCTAGGGAAAAAATACACATACCATTGTAATCGGGCGAGTTTCTACTTTCAGATGCAACAGGAATTTCTCGAGTTAGTCAGTCCGTTCGGGAGATATGGGAATTTGAAGTTAAGGAACGTTTGAGAAACCATCAAAATTTTCGCAAGTCTGATACTCGAAACCAATAACTACTATGGACTAGGGCAAAAATACACATACCGTTGTAATCGGGCGAGTCTCTTCTTTCAGATGCAACAGGAATTTCCCGAGTCCGTCAATCCGTTCGCGAGATATGGGAGTTTGAATTTAAGGAATGGTTGAGAATCCATCAAAATTTTCGCAAGTCTGATACTCAAAACCAATAACTACTATGGCCTACGGGAGAAGTACACACACCATTGTAATCGGGCTACTTTCTCCTTTCAGATGCAACAGGAATTTCTCGAGTTCGTCAATCCGTTCGCGAGATATGGGAGTTTGAAGTTAAGGAATGGTTGAGAAACCACCAAAATTTTCGCTGATTTGATACTCGAATCCAATAACTGGAATGGCCTAGGGGAAAAGTACACATACCGTTGAAATCGGGCGAGTTTTTGCTTTCAGATGCAATAGGAATTTCTCGAGTTCGTCAATCCGTTCGCGAGATATGGGAGTTTGATGTTAAGGAATGGTTCAGAAACCATCAAAATTTTCGCATCTCTGATTCCCGAAACCAATAACTACAAAGGCCTAGGGGAAAAGTACACATACCGTTGAAATCGGGAGAGTTTCTGCTTTCAGATGAAAGAGAAATTTCTCGAGTTCGTCAATTCGTTCGTGAGATATGGGATTTTGAAGTTAAGGAATGGTTGAGCAACCATCAAAATTTTCGCAAGTCTGATTCCCGACACCCATAACTACAAAGGCCTGGGGGAAAAATACACATACCGTTGTAATCGTGCGAGTTTCTACTTTCAGATGCAACATGAATTTCTCGAGTTCGTCAATCCGTTCGCGAGATATGGCAGTTTGAAGTTAAGGAATGGTTGAGAAACCATCAATATTTTCGCATGTCTGATACTCGAAACCAATAACTACAAAGGCCTAGGGGAGAAATTCACATGCAGTTGTAACCGTGCGAGTTTCTACTTTCAGGTGCAACAGGAATTTCTCGAGTTCGTGAATCCGTTCGCGAGATATGGGAGTTCGAAGTTAAGGAATGATTGAGAAACCATCAAAATTTTCGCAACCCTGATACTCGAAACCAATAAATACTATGGCCTAGGGGAAAAGTACACTCACCATTGTAATCGGACGAGTTTCTACTTTCAGATGCAACAGGAATTTCTCGAGTTCGTCAATCCGTTCGCGAGATATGGGAGTTTGAAGTTAAGGAATGGTTGAGAAAGCATCAAAATTTTCGCTGGTCTGATCCTCGAAACCAATAACTGGAATGGCCTAGGGGAAAAATACACATACCGTTGTAATCGTGCGAGTTTCTACTTTCAGATGGAACAGGAATTTCTCGAGTTCGTCAATCCGTTCCCGAGATATGGGAGTTCGAAGTTAAGGAATGGTTGAGAAACCATCAAAATTTTCGCAACCATGATACTCGAAACGAATATCTACTATGGCCTAGGGCAAAAATACACACACCGCTGTATTCGGGCGAGTTTCTACTTTCAGATGCAACAGGAATTTCTCGAGTTCGTCAATCCGTTCGCCAGATATGGGAGTTAGAAGTGAAGGAATGGTTGAGAAACCATCAAAATTTTCGCAAGTCTGATTCCCGAAACCAATAACTACAAAGGCCTAGGGGAAAAATACACATGCAGTTGTAATCGTGCGAGTTTCTACTTTCAGATGGAACAGGAATTTCTCGAGTTCGTCAATCCGTTCGCGAGATATGGGAGTTCGAAGTTAAGGAATGGTTGAGAAACCATCAAAATTTTCGCAACCATGATACTCGAAACCAATATCTACTATGGCCTAGGGCAAAAATACACATACCGTTGTAATCGTGCGAGTTTCTACTTTCAGATGCAACAGGAATTTCTCGAGTTCGTCAATCCGTTCGCGAGATATGGGAGTTTGAAGTTGTGGAATGGTTGAGAAACCATCATAATTTTCGCAAGTCTGATATTCGAAACCAATAACTGGAATGGCCTAGGGGAAAAATACACATACCGTTGTAATCGTGCGAGTTTCGACTTTCAGATGCAACAGGAATTTCTCGAGTTCGTCAAACCGTTCGCGAGATATGGGAGTTTGAAGTTAAGGAATGGTTGAGAAACCATCAAAATTTTCGCTGGTCTGATACTCGAAACCAATAAATGGAATAGCCTAGGGGAAAAATACACATACCGTTGTAATCGTGCGAGTTTCTACTTTAAGATGGAACAGGAATTTCTCGAGTTCGTCAATCCGTTCGCGAGATATGGGAGTTCGAAGTTAAGGAATGGTTGAGAATCCATCAAAATTTTCGCAACCATGATACTCGAAACCAATATCTATTATGGCCTATGGCAAAAATACACACACCGCTGTAATCGGGCGAGTTTCTACTTTCAGATGCAACAGGAATTTCTCGAGTTCGTCAATCCGTTCGCGTGATATGGGAGTTTGAAGTAATGGAATGGTTGAGAAACCATCAAAATATTCGCAACCCTGATACTCGAAACGAATAACTACTATGGCCTAGGGCAAAAGTACACTTACCGCTGTATTCGGGCGAGTTTCTACTTTCAGATGCAACAGGAATTTCTCGAGTTCGTCAATCCGTTCGTCAGATATGGGAGTTAGAAGTGAAGGAATGGTTGAGAAACCATCAAAATTTTCGCAAGTCTGATTCCCGAAACCAATAACTACAAAGGCCTAGGGGAAAAATACACATGCAGTTGTAATCGTGCGAGTTTCTACTTTCAGATGGAACAGGAATTTCTCGAGTTCGTCAATCCGTTCGCGAGATATGGGAGTTCGAAGTTAAGGAATGGTTGAGAAACCATCAAAATTTTCGCAACCATGATACTCGAAACCAATATCTACTATGGCCTAGGGCAAAAATACACATACCGTTGTAATCGTGCGAGTTTCTACTTTCAGATGCAACAGGAATTTCTCGAGTTCGTCAATCCGTTCGCGAGATATGGGAGTTTGAAGTTGTGGAATGGTTGAGAAACCATCATAATTTTCGCAAGTCTGATATTCGAAACCAATAACTGGAATGGCCTAGGGGAAAAATACACATACCGTTGTAATCGTGCGAGTTTCTACTTTCAGATGGAACAGGAATTTCTCGAGTTCGTCAATCCGTTCGCGAGATATGGGAGTTCGAAGTTAAGGAATGGTTGAGAAACCATCAAAATTTTCGCAACCATGATACCCGAAACCAATATCTACTATGGCCTAGGGCAAAAATACACACACCGCTGTAATCGGGCCAGTTTCTACTTTCAGATGCAACAGGAATTTCTCGAGTTCGTCAATCCGTTCGCGAGATATGGGAGTTTGAAGTTAAGGAATGGTTGAGAAACCATCAAAAATTTCGCTGGTCTGATACTCGAAACCAATAACTGGAATGGCCTAGGGGACAAGTACACACACCATTGTAATCGGGCGATTTTCGACTTTCAGATGCAACAGGAATTTCTCGAGTTCGTCAAACCGTTCGCGAGATATGGGAGTTTGAAGTTAAGGAATGGTTGAGAAACCATCAAAATTTTCGCTGGTCTGATACTCGAAACCAATAAATGGAATAGCCTAGGGGAAAAGTACACACACCACTGCAATCGGGCGTGTTTCTACTTTCAGATGGAACAGGAATTTCTCGAGATCGTCAAACCGTTCGCGAGATATGGGAGTTTGAAGTTAAGGAATGGTTGAGAAACCATCAAAATTTTCGCTGGTCTGATACTCGAAACCAATAACTGGAATGGCCTAGGGGAAAAGTACACACACCACTGCAATCGGGCGTGTTTCAACTTTCAGATGCAATAGGAATTTCTCGAGATCGTCAATCCGTTCGCGAGATATGGGAGTTTGAAATTAAGGAATGTTTGAGAAACCATCAAAATTTTCGCTGGTCTGATACTCGAAACCAATAACTGGAATGGCCTAGGGGAAAAGTACATACACCACTGTAATCGGGCGTGTTTCTACTTTCAGATGCAACAGGAATTTCTCGAGATCGTCAATCCGTTCGCCAGATATGGGAGTTAGAAGTGAAGGAATGGTTGAGAAAGCATCAAAATTTTCGCTGGTCTGATATTCGAAACCAATAACTGGAATGGCCTAGGGGAAAAATACACATACCGTTGTAATCGTGCGAGTTTCTACTTTCAGATGCAACAGGAATTTCTCAAGTTCGTGAATTCGTTCGCGAGATATGGAGTTCGATGTTAAGGAATGGTTGAGAAACCATCAAAATTTTTGCAACCCTGATACTCGAAACCAATAAATACTATGGCCTAGGGGAAAAGTACACACACCATTGTAATCGTGCCAGTTTCTACTTTCAGATGCAACAGGAATTTCTCAAGTTCGTTAATCCGTTCGCGAGATGTGGGAGTTTGAAGTTGTGGAATGGTTGAGAAAGCATCAAATTTTTCGCTGGTCTGGTACTCGAAACCAATAACTGGAATGGCCTACGGGAAAAATACACATGCCGTTGTAATCGTGCGAGTTTCTACTTTCAGATGAAACAGGAATTTCTCAAGTTCGTGAATCCGTTCGCGAGATATTGGTGTTCGAAGTTAAGGAATGGTTGAGAAACCATCAAAATTTTTGCAACCCTGATACTCGAAACCAATAAATACCATGGCCTAGGGCAAAAATACACACACCGTTGTAATCGTGCGAGTTTCTACTTTAAGATGGAACAGGAATTTCTCGAGTTCGTCAATCCGTTCGCGAGATATGGGAGTTCGAAGTTAAGGAATGGTTGAGAATCCATCAAAATTTTCGCAACCATGATACTCGAAACCAATATCTATTATGGCCTATGGCAAAAATACACACACCGCTGTAATCGGGCGAGTTTCTACTTTCAGATGCAACAGGAATTTCTCGTGATCGTCAATCGGTTCGCGATATATGGGAGTTTGAAGTTAAGGAATGGTTGAGAAACCATCAAAAATTTCGCTGGTCTGATTCTCGAAACCAATAACTGGAATGGCCTAGGGAAAAAATACACATGCCGCTGTAATCGTGCGAGTTTCTACTTTCAGATGCAACAGGAATTTCTCGAGTTCGTCAATCCGTTCGAGAGATATGGGAGTTCGAAGTTAAGGAATGGTTGAGAAACCATCAAAATTTTTGCAACCCTGATACTCGAAACCAATAAATACTATGGCCTAGGGAAAAAATACACACACCGCTGTAATCGGGCGAGTTTCTACTTTCAGATGCAACAGGAATTTCTCGAGTTCGTCAAACCGTTCGCGAGATATGGGAGTTTGAAGTTAAGGAATGGTTGAGAAACCATCAAAATTTTCGATGGTCTGATACTCGAAACCAATAACTGGAATGGCCTAGGGGAAAAGTACACACACCACTGCAATCGGGCGTGTTTCTACTTTCAGATGCAAGAGGAATTTCTCGAGATCGTCAATCCGTTCGCGAGATATAGGAGTTTGAAATTAAGAAATGGTTGAGAAACCATCAAAGTTTTCGCAAGTCTGATTCCCGAAACCAATAACTACAAAGGCCTAGGGGAAAAATACACATGCCGTTGTAATCGTCCGAGTTTCTACTTTCAGATGCAACAGGAATTTCTCAAGTTCGTCAATCCGTTCGCGAGATATGGGAGTTTGAAGTTGTGGAATGGTTTAGAAAGCATCAAAATTTTCGCTGGTCTGATACTCGAAACCAATAAGTGGAATGGCCTAGGGGAAAAGTACTCACACCACTGTAATCGGGCGTGTCTCTACCTTCAGATGCAACAGGAACTTCTCGAGATCGTCAATCCGTTCGCCAAATATGGGAGTTCGAGGTTAAGGAATGATTGAAAAACCATCAAAATTTTCGCAACCATGATACTCGAAACCAATATCTACTATGGCCTAGGGCAAAAATACACACACCGCTGTAATCGGGCGAGTTTCTACTTTCAGATGCAATAGGAATTTCTCGGGATCGTCAATCCGTTCGCGAGATATGGGAGTTTGAAATTAAGGAATGGTTGAGAAACCATCAAAATATTCGCAACCATGATACTCGAAACCAATAACTACTATGGCCTAGGGCAAAAGTACACTTACCGCTGTATTCGGGCGAGTTTCTACTTTCACATGCAACAGGAATTTCTCGAGATCGTCAATCCGTTCGAGAGATATGGGAGTTCGAAGTTAAGGAATGGTTGACAAAGCATCAAAGTTTTCGCTGGTCTGATATTCGAAACCAATAACTGGAATGGCCTAGGGGAAAAATACACATGCCGTTGTAATCGTCCGAGTTTCTACTTTCAGATGCAACAGGAATTTCTCAAGTTCGTCAATCCGTTCGCCAGATATGGGAGTTTGAAATGAAGGAATGGTTGAGAAACCATCAAAAATTTCGCTGGTCTGATACTCGAAACCAATAACTGGAATGGCCTAGGGGACAAGTACACACACCATTGTAATCGGGCGAGTTTCTACTTTCAGATGCAACAGGAATTTCTGGAGTTCGTCAAACCGTACGCGAGATATGGGAGTTTGAAGTGAAGGAATGGTTGAGAAACCATCAAAATTTTCGCTGGTCTGATACTCGAAACCAATAAATGGAATGGCCTAGGGGAAAAGTACACACACCACTGCAATCAGGCGTGTTTCTACTTTCAGATGCAACAGGAATTTCTCGAGATCGTCAATCCGTTCGCGAGATATGGGGGTTAGAAGTTAAGGAATGGTTGAGATACCATCAAAATTTTCGCAACTCTGATACTCGATACCAATAACTACTATGGCCTAGGGCAAAAATACACATGCCGCTGTAATCGGGCGAGCTTCTACTTTCAGATGCAACAGGAATTTCTCGAGTTCGTCAATCCGTTCGCGAGATTTGGGACTTTGAAGTTAAGGAATGGTTGAGAAACCATCAAAATTTTCGCTGGTCTGATACTCGAAACCAATAACTGGAATGGCCTAGGGGAAAAGTACACACAGCACTGTATTCGGGCGTGTTTCTACTTTCAGATGCAACAGGAATTTCTCGAGATCGTCAATCCGTTCGCGAGATATGGGAGTTTGAAATTAAGGAATGGTTGAGAAACCATCAAAATATTCGCAACTCTGATACTCGATACCAATAACTACTATGGCCTATGGCAAAAGTACACTTACCGCTGTAATCGGTTGAGTTTCTACTTTCAGATGCAACAGGAATTTCTCGAGATCGTCAATCCGTTCGCGAGATATGGGAGTTTGAAATTAAGGAATGGTTCAGAAACCATCAAAATATTCGCAACCATGATACTCGAAACCAATAACAACTATGGCCTAGGGCAAAAGTACACTTACCGCTGTATTCGTGCGAGTTTCTACTTTCAGATGCAACAGGAATTTCTCGAGTTCGTCAATCCGTTCGCGAGATATGGGAGTTTGAAGTTAAGGAATGGTTGAGAAAGCATCAAAGTTTTCGCTGGTCTGATATTCGAAACCAATAACTGGAATGGCCTAGGGGAAAAATACACATACCGTTGTAGTCGTGCGAGTTTCTACTTTCAGATGGAACAGGAATTTCTCGAGTTCGTCAATCCGTTCGCGAGATATGGGAGTTCGAAGTTAAGGAATGGTTGAGAAACCTTCAAAATTTTCGCAACCATGATACTCGAAACCAATATCTACTATGGCCTAGGGCAAAAATACATACACCGCTGTAATCGGGCGAGTTTCTACAATCAGATGCAACAGGAATTTCTCGAGATCGTCAATCCGTTCGCGAGATATGGGAGTTTGAAGTTAAGGAATGGTTGAGAAACCATCAAAAATTTCGCTGGTCTGATACTCGAAACCAATAACTGGAATGGCCTAGGGAAAAAATACACATGCCGTTGTAATCGTGCGAGTTTCTACTTTCAGATGCAACAGGAATTTCTCGAGTTCGTCAATCCGTTCGAGAGATATGGGAGTTCGAAGTTAAGGAATGGTTGAGAAACCATCAAAATTTTCGCAACCCTGATACTCGAAACCAATAACTACTATGGCCTAAGGCAAAAATACACACACCGCTGTAATCGGGCCAGTTTCTACTTTCAGATGCAACAGGAGTTTCTCGAGTTCGTCAATCCGTTCGCGAGATATGGGAGTTTGAAGTTAAGGAATGGTTGAGAAACCATCAAAAATTTCGCTGGTCTGATACTCGAAACCAATAACTGGAATGGCCTAGGGGAAAAGTACACACAGCACTGTAATCGGGCGTGTTTCTACTTTCAGATGCAACAGGAATTTCTCGAGATCGTCAATCCGTTCGCCAGATATGGGAGTTAGAAGTGAAGGAATGGTTGAGAAACCATCAACATTTTCGCAAGTCTGATTCCCGAAAGCAATAACTACAAAGGCCTAGGGGAAAAATACACATGCAGTTGTAATCGTGCGAGTTTCTGCTTTCATATGCGACAGGAATTTCTCGAGTTCGTCAATCCGTTCACGAGATATGGGCGTTTGAAGTTAAGGAATGGTTGAGAAACCATCAAAACTTTCGCAAGTCTGATACTCGAAACCAATAACTGGAATGGCCTTGGGGAAAAGTACACACACCATTGTAATCGGGCGCGTTTCTACTTTCAGATGCAACAGGAATTTCTCGAGTTCGTCAATCCGTTCGCGAGATTTGTAAGTTTGATGTTAAGGAATGCTTGAGTAACCATCAAAATTTTCGCAAGTCTGATACTCGAATCTAATAACTGGAATGGCCTAGGGGAAAAGTACACACACCATTGTAATCGGGCGAGTTCCTACCTTCAGATGCAACAGGAATTTCTCGAGTTCGTCATTCCGTTCGCGAGATATGGGAGTTTGAAGTTAAGGAATGGTTGAGAAACCATCAAAAATTTCGCTGGTCTGATACTCGAAACCAATAACTGGAATGGCCTAGGGGAAAAGTACACACACCACTGTAATCGGGCGTGTTTCTACTTTCAGATGCAACAGGAATTTCTCGAAATCGTCAATCTGTTCGCCAGATGTGGGAGTTAGAAGTAAAGGAATGGTTGAGAAACCATCAAAAATTTCGCTGGTCTGATACTCGAAACCAATAACTGGAATGGCCTTGGGGAAAAGTACACACACCATTGTAATCGGGCGCGTTTCTACTTTCAGATGCAACAGGAATTTCTCGAGTTCGTCAATCCGTTCGCGAGATTTGTAAGTTTGATGTTAAGGAATGCTTGAGTAACCATCAAAATTTTCGCAAGTCTGATACTCGAATCTAATAACTGGAATGGCCTAGGGGAAAAGTACACACACCATTATAATCGGGCGAGTTCCTACCTTCAGATGCAACAGGAATTTCTCGAGTTCGTCATTCCGTTCGCGAGATATGGGAGTTTGAAGTTAAGGAATGGTTGAGAAACCATCAAAAATTTCGCTGGTCTGATACTCGAAACCAATAACTGGAATGGCCTAGGGGAAAAGTACACACACCACTGTAATCGGGCGTGTTTCTACTTTCAGATGCAACAGGAATTTCTCGAAATCGTCAATCTGTTCGCCAGATGTGGGAGTTAGAAGTAAAGGAATGGTTGAGAAACCATCAAAAATTTCGCTGGTCTGATACTCGAAACCAATAACAGGAATGGCCTAGGGGAAAAGTACACACACCATTGTAATGGGGCGAGTTTCTACTTTCCGATGCAACAGGAATTTCACGAGTTCGTCAAATCGTTCGCGAGATATGGGACTTTTAAGTTAAGGAATGGTTGAGAAACCATCAAAAATTTCGCTGGTCTGATACTCGAAACCAATAACTGGAATGGCCTAGGGGAAAAGTACACACACCACTGTAATCGGGCGTGTTTCTACTTTCAGATGCAACAGGAATTTCTCGAGATCGTCAATCCGTTCGCCAGATATGGGAGTTAGAAGTGAAGGAATGGTTGAGAAACCATCAAAATTTTCGCAAGTCTGATTCCCGAAACCAATAACTACAAAGGCCTAGGGGAAAAATACACATGCAATTGTAATCGTGCGAGTTTCTACTTTCAGATGCAACAGGAATTTCTCGAGTTCGTGAATCCGTTCGCGAGAAATGGGAGTTCGAAGTTAAGGAATGGTTGAGAAACCATCAAAATTTTCGCAAGTCTGATACTCGAAACCAATAACCGGAATGGCCTAAGGGAAAAGTACACACACCACTGAAATCGGGCGTGTTTCTACTTTCAGATGCAACAGGAATTTCTCGAGTTCGTCAATCCGTTCGCGAGATATGGGAGTTTGAAGTTAAGGAATGGTTGAGAAACCATCAAAAATTTCGCTGGTCTGATACTCGAAACCAATAACTGGAATGGCCTAGGGGAAAAGTACACACACCATTGTAAGCGGGCGAGTTTCTACTTTCAGATGCAACAGGAATTTCTCGAGTTCGTCAAACCGTTCGCGAGATATGGGAGTTTGAAGTTAAGGAATGGTTGAGAAACCATCAAAAATTTCGCTGGTCTGATACTCGAAACCAATAACTACTATGGCCTAGGGCAAAAATACACATACCGTTGTAATCGGGCGTGTTTCTACTTTCAGATGCCACAAGAATTTCTCGAGTTCGTCAGATCGTTCGCGAGATATGGGAGTTTGAAGTTAAGGAATGGTTGAGAAACCATCAAAATTTTCGCTGCTCTGATACTCGAAACCAATAACTGGAATGGCCTATGGGAAAAGTACACACGCCATTGTAATCGGGCGAATTTCTGCTTTCAGATGCAATAGGAATTTCTCGAGTTCGTCAATCCGTTCGCGTGATATGGGAGTTTGAAGTAATGGAATGGTTGAGAAACCATCAAAATTTTCGCATGTCTGATACTCGAAACCAATAACTACAATGGCCAAGGGGAAAAATACACATACCGTTGTAATCGTGCGAGTTTCTACTTTCAGATGCAACAGGAATTTCTGGAGATTGTGAATCCGTTCGCGAGATATGGGAGTTTGAAGTTAAGGAACGGTTGAGAAACCATAAAAATTTTCGCAAGTCTGATACTCGAAACCAATAACTACTATGGCCTAGGGCAAAAATAAACATACCGTTGTAATCGGGCGAGTTTCTGCTTTCAGATGCAATAGGAATTTCTCGAGTTCGTCAATCCGTTCGCGTGATATGGGAGTTTGAAGTAAAGGAATGGTTGAGAAACCATCAAAATTTTCGCATGTCTGATACTCGAAACCGATAACTACAATGGCCTAGGGGAAAAATACACATACCGTTGTATTCGGGCGTGTTTCTACTTTCAGATGCAACAGGAATTTCTCGAGATCGTCAATCCGTTCGCGAGATATGGGAGTTTGAAATTAAGGAATGGTTGAGAAACCATCAAAATATTCGCAACTCTGATACTCGATACCAATAACTACTATGGCCTATGGCAAAAGTACACTTACCGCTGTAATCGGTTGAGTTTCTACTTTCAGATGCAACAGGAATTTCTCGAGATCGTCAATCCGTTCGCGAGATATGGGAGTTTGAAATTAAGGAATGGTTCAGAAACCATCAAAATATTCGCAACCATGATACTCGAAACCAATAACAACTATGGCCTAGGGCAAAAGTACACTTACCGCTGTATTCGTGCGAGTTTCTACTTTCAGATGCAACAGGAATTTCTCGAGTTCGTCAATCCGTTCGCGAGATATGGGAGTTTGAAGTTAAGGAATGGTTGAGAAAGCATCAAAGTTTTCGCTGGTCTGATATTCGAAACCAATAACTGGAATGGCCTAGGGGAAAAATACACATACCGTTGTAGTCGTGCGAGTTTCTACTTTCAGATGGAACAGGAATTTCTCGAGTTCGTCAATCCGTTCGCGAGATATGGGAGTTCGAAGTTAAGGAATGGTTGAGAAACCTTCAAAATTTTCGCAACCATGATACTCGAAACCAATATCTACTATGGCCTAGGGCAAAAATACATACACCGCTGTAATCGGGCGAGTTTCTACAATCAGATGCAACAGGAATTTCTCGAGATCGTCAATCCGTTCGCGAGATATGGGAGTTTGAAGTTAAGGAATGGTTGAGAAACCATCAAAAATTTCGCTGGTCTGATACTCGAAACCAATAACTGGAATGGCCTAGGGAAAAAATACACATGCCGTTGTAATCGTGCGAGTTTCTACTTTCAGATGCAACAGGAATTTCTCGAGTTCGTCAATCCGTTCGAGAGATATGGGAGTTCGAAGTTAAGGAATGGTTGAGAAACCATCAAAATTTTCGCAACCCTGATACTCGAAACCAATAACTACTATGGCCTAAGGCAAAAATACACACACCGCTGTAATCGGGCCAGTTTCTACTTTCAGATGCAACAGGAATTTCTCGAGTTCGTCAATCCGTTCGCGAGATATGGGAGTTTGAAGTTAAGGAATGGTTGAGAAACCATCAAAAATTTCGCTGGTCTGATACTCGAAACCAATAACTGGAATGGCCTAGGGGAAAAGTACACACAGCACTGTAATCGGGCGTGTTTCTACTTTCAGATGCAACAGGAATTTCTCGAGATCGTCAATCCGTTCGCCAAATATGGGAGTTAGAAGTGAAGGAATGGTTGAGAAACCATCAACATTTTCGCAAGTCTGATTCCCGAAAGCAATAACTACAAAGGCCTAGGGGAAAAATACACATGCAGTTGTAATCGTGCGAGTTTCTGCTTTCATATGCGACAGGAATTTCTCGAGTTCGTCAATCCGTTCACGAGATATGGGCGTTTGAAGTTAAGGAATGGTTGAGAAAACCATAAAAACTTTCGCAAGTCTGATACTCGAAACCAATAACTGGAATGGCCTTGGGGAAAAGTACACACACCATTGTAATCGGGCGCGTTTCTACTTTCAGATGCAACAGGAATTTCTCGAGTTCGTCAATCCGTTCGCGAGATTTGTAAGTTTGATGTTAAGGAATGCTTGAGTAACCATCAAAATTTTCGCAAGTCTGATACTCGAATCTAATAACTGGAATGGCCTAGGGGAAAAGTACACACACACACCATTGTAATCGGGCGAGTTCCTACCTTCAGATGCAACAGGAATTTCTCGAGTTCGTCATTCCGTTCACGAGATATGGGAGTTTGAAGTTAAGGAATGGTTGAGAAACCATCAAAAATTTCGCTGGTCTGATACTCGAAACCAATAACTGGAGTGGCCTAGGGGAAAAGTACACACACCACTGTAATCGGGCGTGTTTCTACTTTCAGATGCAACAGGAATTTCTCGAAATCGTCAATCCGTTCGCCAGATGTGGGAGTTAGAAGTAAAGGAATGGTTGAGAAACCATCAAAAATTTCGCTGGTCTGATACTCGAAACCAATAACAGGAATGGCCTAGGGGAAAAGTACACACACCATTGTAATGGGGCGAGTTTCTACTTTCCGATGCAACAGGAATTTCACGAGTTCGTCAAATCGTTCGCGAGATATGGGAGTTTGAAATTAAGGAATGGATGAGAAACCATCAAAATTTTCACAAGTCTGATACTCGAAACCAATAACTACTATGGCCTAGGGCAAAAATACACATACCGTTGTAATCGTGCGAGTTTCTACTTTCAGATGCAACAGGAATTTCTCGAGTTCGTCAATCCGTTCGCGAGAAATGGGACTTTTAAGTTAAGGAATGGTTGAGAAACCATCAAAATTTCGCTGGTCTGATACTCGAAACCAATAACTGGAATGGCCTAGGGGAAAAGTACACACACCACTGTAATCGGGCGTGTTTCTACTTTCAGATGCAACAGGAATTTCTCGAGATCGTCAATCCGTTCGCCAGATATGGGAGTTAGAAGTGAAGGAATGGTTGAGAAACCATCAAAATTTTCGCAAGTCTGATTCCCGAAACCAATAACTACAAAGGCCTAGGGGAAAAATACACATGCAATTGTAATCGTGCGAGTTTCTACTTTCAGATGCAACAGGAATTTCTCGAGTTCGTGAATCCGTTCGCGAGAAATGGGAGTTCGAAGTTAAGGAATGGTTGAGAAACCATCAAAATTTTCGCAAGTCTGATACTCGAAACCAATAACTGGAATGGCCTAGGGGAAAAGTACACACACCACTGAAATCGGGCGTGTTTCTACTTTCAGATGCAACAGGAATTTCTCGAGTTCGTCAATACGTTCGCGAGATATGGGAGTTTGAAGTTAAGGAATGGTTGAGAAACCATCAAAAATTTCGCTGGTCTGATACTCGAAACCAATAACTGGAATGGCCTAGGGGAAAAGTACACACACCATTGTAAGCGGGCGAGTTTCTACTTTCAGATGCAACAGGAATTTCTCGAGTTCGTCAAACCGTTCGCGAGATATGGGAGTTTGAAGTTAAGGAATGGTTGAGAAACCATCAAAAATTTCGCTGGTCTGATACTCGAAACCAATAACTACTATGGCCTAGGGCAAAAATACACATACCGTTGTAATCGGCGTGTTTCTACTTTCAGATGCCACAAGAATTTGTCGAGTTCGTCAGATCGTTCGCGAGATATGGGAGTTTGAAGTTAAGGAATGGTTGAGAAACCATCAAAATTTTCGCTGCTCTGATACTCGAAACCAATAACTGGAATGGCCTATGGGAAAAGTACACACGCCATTGTAATCGTGCGAGTTTCTGCTTTCAGATGCAATAGGAATTTCTCGAGTTCGTCAATCCGTTCGCGTGATATGGGAGTTTGAAGTAATGGAATGGTTGAGAAACCATCAAAATTTTCGCATGTCTGATACTCGAAACCAATAACTACAATGGCCAAGGGGAAAAATACACATACCGTTGTAATCGTGCGAGTTTCGACTTTCAGATGCAACAGGAATTTCTGGAGATTGTGAATCCGTGAGCAAGATATGGAGTTTGAAGTTAAGGAACGGTTGAGAAACCATAAAAATTTTCGCAAGTCTGATACTCGAAACCAATAACTACTATGGCCTAGGGCAAAAATAAACATACCGTTGTAATCGGGCGAGTTTCTGCTTTCAGATGCAATAGGAATTTCTCGAGTTCGTCAATCCGTTCGCGTGATATGGGAGTTTGAAGTAAAGGAATGGTTGAGAAACCATCAAAATTTTCGCATGTCTGATACTCGAAACCGATAACTACAATGGCCTAGGGGAAAAATACACATACCGTTGTAATCGGGCGAGTTTCTACTTTCAGATGAAACAGGAATTTCTCGAGTTCGTCAATCCGTTCGCGAGATATGGGAGTTTGTATATAAGGAATGGTTGAGAAACCATCAAAATTTCGCTGGTCTGATACTCGAAACAAATAACTGGAATGGCCTAGGGGAAAAGTACACACACCATTGTAATGGGGCGAGTTTCTAGTTTCCGATGCAGCAGGAATTTCTCGAGTTCGTCAATTCGTTCGCGAGATATGGGAGTTTGAAATTAAGGAATGGTTGAGAAACCATCAAGATTTTCGCAAGTCTGATACTCCAAACCAATAACTACTATGGCCTAGGGGAAAAATACACATACCGTTGTAATAGTGCGAGTTTCTACTTTCAGATGCAACAGGAATTTCTGGAGATTGTGAATCCGTTCGCGAGATATGGGAGTTTGAAGTTAAGGAATGGTTGAGAAACCATCAAAATTTTCGCATGTCTGATACTCGAAACCAATAACTGGAATTGCCTAGGGGAAAAGTACACTTACCGCTGTATTCGGGCGAGTTTCTACTTTCAGATGCAACAGGAATTTCTCGAGTGCGTCAATCCGTTCGCGAGATATGGGAGTTTGAAGTTAAGGAATGGTTAAGAAACCATCAAAATTTTCGCTGGTCTGATACTCGAAACCAATAACTGGAATGGCCTAGGGGAAAAGTACACAAGCCACTGTAATCGGGCGTGTTTCTACTTTCAGATGCAACAGGAATTTCCCGAGTTCGTCAATCCGTTCGCGAGATATGGGAGTTTGAAGTTAAGGAATGGTTGAGAAACCATCCAAATTTTCGCAAGTCTAATTCCCGAAACCAATAACTACAAAGGCCTAGGGGAAAAATACACATGCCGTTGTAATCGTGCGAGTTTCTACTTTCAGATGCAACAGGAATTTCTAAGAGTTCGTGAATCCGTTCGCGAGATATAGAAGTTCGAAGTTAAGGAATGGTTGAGAAACCATCAAAATTTTCGCAAGTCTGATACTCGAAACCAATAACTACTATGGCATAGGGCAAAAATACACACACCGTTGTAACCGGGCGAGTTTCTGCTTTCAGATGCAATAAGAATTTCTAGAGTTCGTACAGTTCGTTCGCGAGATATGGGAGTTTGAAGTTAAGATATGGTTGAGAAACCATCAAAATTTTCGCTGGTCTGATACTCGAAACCAATAACTGGAATGGCCAAGGGGAAAAGTACACACACCATTGTAATCGGGCGAGTTTCTACTTTCAGATGCAGCAGGAATTTCTCGAGTTCGTCAATCCGTTCGCGAGATATGGGAGTTAGAATTTAAGGAATGGTTGAGAAACCATCAAAATTTTCGCAAATCTGATTCCCGAAACCAATAACTACAAAGGCCTAGGGGAAAAATACAAATGCAGTTGTAATCGTGCGAGTTTCTACTTTCAGATGCAACAGGAATTTCCCGAGTTCGTGAATCCGTTCGCGAGATATAGGAGTTCGAAGTTAAGGAATGGTTGAGAAACCATCAAAATTTTCGCTGGTCTGATACTCGAAACCAATAACTGGAATGGCCTAGGGGAAAAGTACACACAACATTGTAATCGGGCGAGTTTCTACTTTCAGATGCAACAGGAATTTCTCGAGTTCGTCAATCTGTTCGCGAGATATGGGAGTTAGAATTTAAGGAATGGTTGAGAAACCATCAAAATTTTCGCAAGTCTGATTCCCGAAACCAATAACTGGAATGGCCTAGGGGAAAAGTACACACACCATTGTAATCGGGCGAGTTTCTACTTCCAGATGCAACAGGAATTTCTCGAGTTCGTCAATCCGTTCGCGAGATACGGGAGTTAGAATTTAAGGAATGGTTGAGAAACCATCAAAATTTTCGCAAGTCTGATTCCCGAAACCAATAACTACAAAGGCCTAGATGAAAAATACACACTTCGTTGTAATCGTGCGAGTTTCTACTTTCAGATGCAACAGGAATTTCTCGAGTTCGTCAATCCGTTCGCGAGATATGGGAGTTTGAAGTTAAGGAATGGTTGAGAAACCATCAAAAATTTCGCTGGTCTGATACTCGAAACCAATAACTGGAATGGCCTAGGGGAAAAGTACACTTACCGCTGTATTCGGGCGAGTTTCTACTTTCAGATGCAACAGGAATTTCTCGAGTTCGTCAATCCGTTCGCGAGATATGGGAGTTTGAAGTTAAGGAATGGTTGGGAAACCATCAAAATTTTCGCTGGTCTGATTCCCGAAACCAATAACTGGAATGGCCTAGGGGAAAAGTACACACATCATTGTAATCGGGCGAGTTTCTACTTCCAGATGCAACAGGAATTTCTCGAGTTCGTCAATCCGTTTGCGAGATATGGGAGTTAGTTTTTAAGGAATGGTTGAGAAACCATCAAAATTTTGGCCAGTCTGATTCCCGAAACCAATAACTACAAAGGCCTAGGGGAAAAATACACTTACCGCTGTATGCGGGCGAGTTTCTACTTTCAGATGCAACATGAATTTCTCGAGTTCGTCAATCCGTTCGCGAGATATGGGAGTTTGAAGTTAAGGAATGGTTGAGAAATCATCAAAAATTTCGCTGGTCTGATACTCGAAACCAATAACTACTATGGTATAGGGCAAAAATACACACACCGTTGTAACCGGGCGAGTTTCTGCTTTCAGATGCAACAAGAATTTCTCGAGTTCGTCAGTTCGTTCGCGAGATATGGGAGTTTGAAGTTAAGGAATGGTTGAGAAACCATCAAAATTTTCTCTGGTCTGATACTCGAAACCAATAACTGGAATGGCCTAGGGGAAAAGTACACACACCATTGTAATCGGGCGAGTTTCTACTTTCAGATGCAACAGGAATTTCTCGAGTTCGTCAATCCGTTCGCGAGATATAGGAGTTAGAATTTAAGGAATGGTTGAGAAACCATTAAAATTTTCGCAAGTCTGATTCCCGAAACCAATAACTATAAAGGCCTAGGGGAAAAATACCCATGCCGTTGTAATCGTGCGAGTTTCTACTTTCAGATGCAACAGGAATTTCTCGAGTTCGTGAATCCGTTCGCGAGATATAGGAGTTCGAAGTTAAGGAATGGTTGAGAAACCATCAAAATTTTCGCAAGTCTGATACTCGAAACCAATAACTACTATGGCATAGGGCAAAAATACACACACCGTTGTAACCGGGCGAGTTTCTGCTTTCAGATGCAATAAGAATTTCTCGAGTTCGTCAGTTCGTTCGCGAGATATGGGAGTTTGAAGTTAAGATATGGTTGAGAAACGATCAAAATTTTCGCTGGTCTGATACTAGAAACCAATAACTGGAATGGCCTAGGGGAAAAGTACACACACCATTGTAATCGGGCGAGTTTCTACTTTCAGATGCAACAGCAATTTCTCGAGTTCGTCAATCCGTTCGCGAGATATGGGAGTTAGAATTTAAGGAATGGTTGAGAAACCATCAAAATTTTCGCAAGCCTGATTCCCGAAAACAAAAACTACAAAGGCCAAGGGGAAAAATACTCATGCCGTTGTAATCGTGCGAGTTTCTACTTTCAGATGCAACAGGAATTTCTCGAGTTCGTCAATCCGTTCGCGAGATATGGGAGTTCGAAGTTAAGGAATGGTTGAGAAACCATCAAAATTTTCGCTGGTCTGATACTCGAAACCAATAACTGGAATGGCCTAGGTGAAAAGTACACACACCATTGTAATCGGGCGAGTTTCTACTTTCAGATGCAACAGGAATTTCTCGAGCTCGTCAATCCGTTCGCAAGATATGGGAGTTTGAAGTTAAGGAATGGTTGAGAAATCATCAAAAATTTCGCTGGTCTGATACTCGAAACCAATAACTACTATGGTATAGGGCAAAAATACACACACCGTTGTAACCGGGCGAGTTTCTGCTTTCAGATGCAACAAGAATTTCTCGAGTTCGTCAGTTCGTTCGCGAGATATGGGAGTTTGAAGTTAAGATATGGTTGAGGAACGATCAAAATTTTCGCTGGTCTGATACTAGAAACCAATAACTGGAATGGCCTAGGGCAAAAATACACACACCGTTGTAATCGTGCGAGTTTCTACTTTCAGATGCAACAGGAATTTCTCGAGATCGTCAATCCGTTCGCGAGATATGGGAGTTTGAAATTAAGGAATGGTTGAGAAACCATCAAAATATTCGCAACTCTGATACTCGATACGAATAACTACTATGGCCTATGGCAAAAGTACACTTACCGCTGTAATCGGGCGAGTTTCTACTTTCAGATGCAACAGGAATTTCTCGAGATCGTCAATCCGTTCGCGAGATATGGGAGTTTGAAATTAAGGAATGGTTGAGAAACCATCAAAATATTCGCAACCATGATACTCGAAACCAATAACTACTATGGCCTAGGGCAAAAGTACACTTACCGCTGTATTCGGGCGAGTTTCTACTTTCAGATGCAACAGGAATTTCTCGAGTTCGTCAATCCGTTCGCCAGATATGGGAGTTTGAAATGAAGGAATGGTTGAGAAACCATCAAAATATTCGCAACCCTGATACTCGAAACCAATAACTACTATGGCCTAGGGCAAAAGTACACTTACCGCTGTATTCGGGCGAGTTTCTACTTTCAGATGCAACAGGAATTTCTCGAGTTCGTCAATCCGTTCGCCAGATATGGGAGTTAGAAGTGAAGGAATGGTTGAGAAACCATCAAAATTTTCGCAAGTCTGATAATCGAAACCAATAACTACTATGGCCTAGGGGAAAAGTACACTCACCATTGTAATCGGGCGAGTTTCTACTTTCAGATGCAACAGGAATTTCTCGAGTTCGTCAATCCGTTCGCGAGATATGGGAGTTTGAAGTTCAGGAATGGTTGAGAAAGCATCAAAATTTTCGCTGGACTGATATTCGAAACCAATAACTGGAATGGCCTAGGGGAAAAATACACATACCGTTGTAATCGTGCGAGTTTCTACTTTCAGATGGAACAGGAATTTCTCGAGTTCGTCAATCCGTTCGCGAGATATGGGAGTTCGAAGTTAAGGAATGGTTGAGAAACCATCAAAAATTTCGCTGGTCTGATACTCGAAACCAATAACTGGAATGGCCTAGGGGAAAAGTACACACAGCACTGTAATCGGGCGTGTTTCTACTTTCAGATGCAACAGGAATTTCTCGAGATCGTCAATCCGTTCGCCAAATATGGGAGTTAGAAGTGAAGGAATGGTTGAGAAACCATCAACATTTTCGCAAGTCTGATTCCCGAAAGCAATAACTACAAAGGCCTAGGGGAAAAATACACATGCAGTTGTAATCGTGCGAGTTTCTGCTTTCATATGCGACAGGAATTTCTCGAGTTCGTCAATCCGTTCACGAGATATGGGCGTTTGAAGTTAAGGAATGGTTGAGAAACCATAAAAACTTTCGCAAGTCTGATACTCGAAACCAATAACTGGAATGGCCTTGGGGAAAAGTACACACACCATTGTAATCGGGCGCGTTTCTACTTTCAGATGCAACAGGAATTTCTCGAGTTCGTCAATCCGTTCGCGAGATTTGTAAGTTTGATGTTAAGGAATGCTTGAGTAACCATCAAAATTTTCGCAAGTCTGATACTCGAATCTAATAACTGGAATGGCCTAGGGGAAAAGTACACACACCATTGTAATCGGGCGAGTTCCTACCTTCAGATGCAACAGGAATTTCTCGAGTTCGTCATTCCGTTCACGAGATATGGGAGTTTGAAGTTAAGGAATGGTTGAGAAACCATCAAAAATTTCGCTGGTCTGATACTCGAAACCAATAACTGGAGTGGCCTAGGGGAAAAGTACACACACCACTGTAATCGGGCGTGTTTCTACTTTCAGATGCAACAGGAATTTCTCGAAATCGTCAATCCGTTCGCCAGATGTGGGAGTTAGAAGTAAAGGAATGGTTGAGAAACCATCAAAAATTTCGCTGGTCTGATACTCGAAACCAATAACAGGAATGGCCTAGGGGAAAAGTACACACACCATTGTAATGGGGCGAGTTTCTACTTTCCGATGCAACAGGAATTTCACGAGTTCGTCAAATCGTTCGCGAGATATGGGAGTTTGAAATTAAGGAATGGATGAGAAACCATCAAAATTTTCACAAGTCTGATACTCGAAACCAATAACTACTATGGCCTAGGGCAAAAATACACATACCGTTGTAATCGTGCGAGTTTCTACTTTCAGATGCAACAGGAATTTCTCGAGTTCGTCAATCCGTTCGCGAGAAATGGGACTTTTAAGTTAAGGAATGGTTGAGAAACCATCAAAAATTTCGCTGGTCTGATACTCGAAACCAATAACTGGAATGGCCTAGGGGAAAAGTACACACACCACTGTAATCGGGCGTGTTTCTACTTTCAGATGCAACAGGAATTTCTCGAGATCGTCAATCCGTTCGCCAGATATGGGAGTTAGAAGTGAAGGAATGGTTGAGAAACCATCAAAATTTTCGCAAGTCTGATTCCCGAAACCAATAACTACAAAGGCCTAGGGGAAAAATACACATGCAATTGTAATCGTGCGAGTTTCTACTTTCAGATGCAACAGGAATTTCTCGAGTTCGTGAATCCGTTCGCGAGAAATGGGAGTTCGAAGTTAAGGAATGGTTGAGAAACCATCAAAATTTTCGCAAGTCTGATACTCGAAACCAATAACTGGAATGGCCTAGGGGAAAAGTACACACACCACTGAAATCGGGCGTGTTTCTACTTTCAGATGCAACAGGAATTTCTCGAGTTCGTCAATACGTTCGCGAGATATGGGAGTTTGAAGTTAAGGAATGGTTGAGAAACCATCAAAAATTTCGCTGGTCTGATACTCGAAACCAATAACTGGAATGGCCTAGGGGAAAAGTACACACACCATTGTAAGCGGGCGAGTTTCTACTTTCAGATGCAACAGGAATTTCTCGAGTTCGTCAAACCGTTCGCGAGATATGGGAGTTTGAAGTTAAGGAATGGTTGAGAAACCATCAAAAATTTCGCTGGTCTGATACTCGAAACCAATAACTACTATGGCCTAGGGCAAAAATACACATACCGTTGTAATCGGGCGTGTTTCTACTTTCAGATGCCACAAGAATTTGTCGAGTTCGTCAGATCGTTCGCGAGATATGGGAGTTTGAAGTTAAGGAATGGTTGAGAAACCATCAAAATTTTCGCTGCTCTGATACTCGAAACCAATAACTGGAATGGCCTATGGGAAAAGTACACACGCCATTGTAATCGTGCGAGTTTCTGCTTTCAGATGCAATAGGAATTTCTCGAGTTCGTCAATCCGTTCGCGTGATATGGGAGTTTGAAGTAATGGAATGGTTGAGAAACCATCAAAATTTTCGCATGTCTGATACTCGAAACCAATAACTACAATGGCCAAGGGGAAAAATACACATACCGTTGTAATCGTGCGAGTTTCGACTTTCAGATGCAACAGGAATTTCTGGAGATTGTGAATCCGTGAGCAAGATATGGGAGTTTGAAGTTAAGGAACGGTTGAGAAACCATAAAAATTTTCGCAAGTCTGATACTCGAAACCAATAACTACTATGGCCTAGGGCAAAAATAAACATACCGTTGTAATCGGGCGAGTTTCTGCTTTCAGATGCAATAGGAATTTCTCGAGGTCGTCAATCCGTTCGCGTGATAGGGGAGTTTGAAGTAAAGGAATGGTTGAGAAACCATCAAAATTTTCGCATGTCTGATACTCGAAACCGATAACTACAATGGCCTAGGGGAAAAATACACATACCGTTGTAATCGGGCGAGTTTCTACTTTCAGATGAAACAGGAATTTCTCGAGTTCGTCAATCCGTTCGCGAGATATGGGAGTTTGTATATAAGGAATGGTTGAGAAACCATCAAAAATTTCGCTGGTCTGATACTCGAAACAAATAACTGGAATGGCCTAGGGGAAAAGTACACACACCATTGTAATGGGGCGAGTTTCTAGTTTCCGATGCAGCAGGAATTTCTCGAGTTCGTCAATTCGTTCGCGAGATATGGGAGTTTGAAATTAAGGAATGGTTGAGAAACCATCAAGATTTTCGCAAGTCTGATACTCCAAACCAATAACTACTATGGCCTAGGGGAAAAATACACATACCGTTGTAATAGTGCGAGTTTCTACTTTCAGATGCAACAGGAATTTCTGGAGATTGTGAATCCGTTCGCGAGATATGGGAGTTTGAAGTTAAGGAATGGTTGAGAAACCATCAAAATTTTCGCATGTCTGATACTCGAAACCAATAACTGGAATTGCCTAGGGGAAAAGTACACTTACCGCTGTATTCGGGCGAGTTTCTACTTTCAGATGCAACAGGAATTTCTCGAGTGCGTCAATCCGTTCGCGAGATATGGGAGTTTGAAGTTAAGGAATGGTTAAGAAACCATCAAAATTTTCGCTGGTCTGATACTCGAAACCAATAACTGGAATGGCCTAGGGGAAAAGTACACAAGCCACTGTAATCGGGCGTGTTTCTACTTTCAGATGCAACAGGAATTTCCCGAGTTCGTCAATCCGTTCGCGAGATATGGGAGTTTGAAGTTAAGGAATGGTTGAGAAACCATCCAAATTTTCGCAAGTCTAATTCCCGAAACCAATAACTACAAAGGCCTAGGGGAAAAATACACATGCCGTTGTAATCGTGCGAGTTTCTACTTTCAGATGCAACAGGAATTTCTAAGAGTTCGTGAATCCGTTCGCGAGATATAGAAGTTCGAAGTTAAGGAATGGTTGAGAAACCATCAAAATTTTCGCAAGTCTGATACTCGAAACCAATAACTACTATGGCATAGGGCAAAAATACACACACCGTTGTAACCGGGCGAGTTTCTGCTTTCAGATGCAATAAGAATTTCTAGAGTTCGTACAGTTCGTTCGCGAGATATGGGAGTTTGAAGTTAAGATATGGTTGAGAAACCATCAAAATTTTCGCTGGTCTGATACTCGAAACCAATAACTGGAATGGCCAAGGGGAAAAGTACACACACCATTGTAATCGGGCGAGTTTCTACTTTCAGATGCAGCAGGAATTTCTCGAGTTCGTCAATCCGTTCGCGAGATATGGGAGTTAGAATTTAAGGAATGGTTGAGAAACCATCAAAATTTTCGCAAATCTGATTCCCGAAACCAATAACTACAAAGGCCTAGGGGAAAAATACAAATGCAGTTGTAATCGTGCGAGTTTCTACTTTCAGATGCAACAGGAATTTCCCGAGTTCGTGAATCCGTTCGCGAGATATAGGAGTTCGAAGTTAAGGAATGGTTGAGAAACCATCAAAATTTTCGCTGGTCTGATACTCGAAACCAATAACTGGAATGGCCTAGGGGAAAAGTACACACAACATTGTAATCGGGCGAGTTTCTACTTTCAGATGCAACAGGAATTTCTCGAGTTCGTCAATCTGTTCGCGAGATATGGGAGTTAGAATTTAAGGAATGGTTGAGAAACCATCAAAATTTTCGCAAGTCTGATTCCCGAAACCAATAACTGGAATGGCCTAGGGGAAAAGTACACACACCATTGTAATCGGGCGAGTTTCTACTTCCAGATGCAACAGGAATTTCTCGAGTTCGTCAATCCGTTCGCGAGATACGGGAGTTAGAATTTAAGGAATGGTTGAGAAACCATCAAAATTTTCGCAAGTCTGATTCCCGAAACCAATAACTACAAAGGCCTAGATGAAAAATACACACGCCGTTGTAATCGTGCGAGTTTCTACTTTCAGATGCAACAGGAATTTCTCGAGTTCGTCAATCCGTTCGCGAGATATGGGAGTTTGAAGTTAAGGAATGGTTGAGAAACCATCAAAAATTTCGCTGGTCTGATACTCGAAACCAATAACTGGAATGGCCTAGGGGAAAAGTACACTTACCGCTGTATTCGGGCGAGTTTCTACTTTCAGATGCAACAGGAATTTCTCGAGTTCGTCAATCCGTTCGCGAGATATGGGAGTTTGAAGTTAAGGAATGGTTGGGAAACCATCAAAATTTTCGCTGGTCTGATTCCCGAAACCAATAACTGGAATGGCCTAGGGGAAAAGTACACACATCATTGTAATCGGGCGAGTTTCTACTTCCAGATGCAACAGGAATTTCTCGAGTTCGTCAATCCGTTTGCGAGATATGGGAGTTAGTTTTTAAGGAATGGTTGAGAAACCATCAAAATTTTGGCCAGTCTGATTCCCGAAACCAATAACTACAAAGGCCTAGGGGAAAAATACACTTACCGCTGTATGCGGGCGAGTTTCTACTTTCAGATGCAACATGAATTTCTCGAGTTCGTCAATCCGTTCGCGAGATATGGGAGTTTGAAGTTAAGGAATGGTTGAGAAATCATCAAAAATTTCGCTGGTCTGATACTCGAAACCAATAACTACTATGGTATAGGGCAAAAATACACACACCGTTGTAACCGGGCGAGTTTCTGCTTTCAGATGCAACAAGAATTTCTCGAGTTCGTCAGTTCGTTCGCGAGATATGGGAGTTTGAAGTTAAGGAATGGTTGAGAAACCATCAAAATTTTCTCTGGTCTGATACTCGAAACCAATAACTGGAATGGCCTAGGGGAAAAGTACACACACCATTGTAATCGGGCGAGTTTCTACTTTCAGATGCAACAGGAATTTCTCGAGTTCGTCAATCCGTTCGCGAGATATAGGAGTTAGAATTTAAGGAATGGTTGAGAAACCATCAAAATTTTCGCAAGTCTGATTCCCGAAACCAATAACTATAAAGGCCTAGGGGAAAAATACCCATGCCGTTGTAATCGTGCGAGTTTCTACTTTCAGATGCAACAGGAATTTCTCGAGTTCGTGAATCCGTTCGCGAGATATAGGAGTTCGAAGTTAAGGAATGGTTGAGAAACCATCAAAATTTTCGCAAGTCTGATACTCGAAACCAATAACTACTATGGCATAGGGCAAAAATACACACACCGTTGTAACCGGGCGAGTTTCTGCTTTCAGATGCAATAAGAATTTCTCGAGTTCGTCAGTTCGTTCGCGAGATATGGGAGTTTGAAGTTAAGATATGGTTGAGAAACGATCAAAATTTTCGCTGGTCTGATACTAGAAACCAATAACTGGAATGGCCTAGGGGAAAAGTACACACACCATTGTAATCGGGCGAGTTTCTACTTTCAGATGCAACAGCAATTTCTCGAGTTCGTCAATCCGTTCGCGAGATATGGGAGTTAGAATTTAAGGAATGGTTGAGAAACCATCAAAATTTTCGCAAGCCTGATTCCCGAAAACAAAAACTACAAAGGCCAAGGGGAAAAATACTCATGCCGTTGTAATCGTGCGAGTTTCTACTTTCAGATGCAACAGGAATTTCTCGAGTTCGTCAATCCGTTCGCGAGATATGGGAGTTCGAAGTTAAGGAATGGTTGAGAAACCATCAAAATTTTCGCTGGTCTGATACTCGAAACCAATAACTGGAATGGCCTAGGTGAAAAGTACACACACCATTGTAATCGGGCGAGTTTCTACTTTCAGATGCAACAGGAATTTCTCGAGCTCGTCAATCCGTTCGCAAGATATGGGAGTTTGAAGTTAAGGAATGGTTGAGAAATCATCAAAAATTTCGCTGGTCTGATACTCGAAACCAATAACTACTATGGTATAGGGCAAAAATACACACACCGTTGTAACCGGGCGAGTTTCTGCTTTCAGATGCAACAAGAATTTCTCGAGTTCGTCAGTTCGTTCGCGAGATATGGGAGTTTGAAGTTAAGATATGGTTGAGAAACGATCAAAATTTTCGCTGGTCTGATACTAGAAACCAATAACTGGAATGGCCTAGGGCAAAAATACACACACCGTTGTAATCGTGCGAGTTTCTACTTTCAGATGCAACAGGAATTTCTCGAGATCGTCAATCCGTTCGCGAGATATGGGAGTTTGAAATTAAGGAATGGTTGAGAAACCATCAAAATATTCGCAACTCTGATACTCGATACGAATAACTACTATGGCCTATGGCAAAAGTACACTTACCGCTGTAATCGGGCGAGTTTCTACTTTCAGATGCAACAGGAATTTCTCGAGATCGTCAATCCGTTCGCGAGATATGGGAGTTTGAAATTAAGGAATGGTTGAGAAACCATCAAAATATTCGCAACCATGATACTCGAAACCAATAACTACTATGGCCTAGGGCAAAAGTACACTTACCGCTGTATTCGGGCGAGTTTCTACTTTCAGATGCAACAGGAATTTCTCGAGTTCGTCAATCCGTTCGCCAGATATGGGAGTTTGAAATGAAGGAATGGTTGAGAAACCATCAAAATATTCGCAACCCTGATACTCGAAACCAATAACTACTATGGCCTAGGGCAAAAGTACACTTACCGCTGTATTCGGGCGAGTTTCTACTTTCAGATGCAACAGGAATTTCTCGAGTTCGTCAATCCGTTCGCCAGATATGGGAGTTAGAAGTGAAGGAATGGTTGAGAAACCATCAAAATTTTCGCAAGTCTGATAATCGAAACCAATAACTACTATGGCCTAGGGGAAAAGTACACTCACCATTGTAATCGGGCGAGTTTCTACTTTCAGATGCAACAGGAATTTCTCGAGTTCGTCAATCCGTTCGCGAGATATGGGAGTTTGAAGTTCAGGAATGGTTGAGAAAGCATCAAAATTTTCGCTGGACTGATATTCGAAACCAATAACTGGAATGGCCTAGGGGAAAAATACACATACCGTTGTAATCGTGCGAGTTTCTACTTTCAGATGGAACAGGAATTTCTCGAGTTCGTCAATCCGTTCGCGAGATATGGGAGTTCGAAGTTAAGGAATGGTTGAGAAACCATCAAAATTTTCGCAAATCTGATTCTCGAAACCAATAACTACAAAGGCCTAGGGGAAAAATACAAATGCAGTTGTAATCGTGCGAGTTTCTACTTTCAGATGCAACAGGAATTTCCCGAGTTCGTGAATCCGTTCGCGAGATATAGGAGTTCGAAGTTAAGGAATGGTTTAGAAACCATCAAAATTTTCGCTGGTCTGATACTCGAAACCAATAACTGGAATGGCCTAGGGGAAAAGTACACACAACATTGTAATCGGGCGAGTTTCTACTTTCAGATGCAACAGGAATTTCTCGAGTTCGTCAATCTGTTCGCGAGATATGGGAGTTAGAATTTAAGGAATGGTTGAGAAACCATCAAAATTTTCGCAAGTCTGATTCCCGAAACCAATAACTACAAAGGCCTAGATGAAAAATACACACGCCGTTGTAATCGTGCGAGTTTCTACTTTCAGATGCAACAGGAATTTCTCGAGTTCGTCAATCCGTTCGCGAGATATGGGAGTTTGAAGTTAAGGAATGGTTGAGAAACCATCAAAAATTTCGCTGGTCTGATACTCGAAACCAATAACTGGAATGGCCTAGGGGAAAAGTACACTTACCGCTGTATTCGGGCGAGTTTCTACTTTCAGATGCAACAGGAATTTCTCGAGTTCGTCAATCCGTTCGCGAGATATGGGAGTTTGAAGTTAAGGAATGGTTGGGAAACCATCAAAATTTTCGCTGGTCTGATTCCCGAAACCAATAACTGGAATGGCCTAGGGGAAAAGTACACACATCATTGTAATCGGGCGAGTTTCTACTTCCAGATGCAACAGGAATTTCTCGAGTTCGTCAATCCGTTTGCGAGATATGGGAGTTAGTTTTTAAGGAATGGTTGAGAAACCATCAAAATTTTCGCCAGTCTGATTCCCGAAACCAATAACTACAAAGGCCTAGGGGAAAAATACACTTACCGCTGTATGCGGGCGAGTTTCTACTTTCAGATGCAACATGAATTTCTCGAGTTCGTCAATCCGTTCGCGAGATATGGGAGTTTGAAGTTAAGGAATGGTTGAGAAATCATCAAAAATTTCGCTGGTCTGATACTCGAAACCAATAACTACTATGGTATAGGGCAAAAATACACACACCGTTGTAACCGGGCGAGTTTCTGCTTTCAGATGCAACAAGAATTTCTCGAGTTCGTCAGTTCGTTCGCGAGATATGGGAGTTTGAAGTTAAGGAATGGATGAGAAACCATCAAAATTTTCGCTGGTCTGATACTCGAAACCAATAACTGGAATGGCCTAGGGGAAAAGTACACACACCATTGTAATCGGGCGAGTTTCTACTTTCAGATGCAACAGGAATTTCTCGAGTTCGTCAATCCGTTCGCGAGATATAGGAGTTAGAATTTAAGGAATGGTTGAGAAACCATCAAAATTTTCGCAAGTCTGATTCCCGAAACCAATAACTATAAAGGCCTAGGGGAAAAATACCCATGCCGTTGTAATCGTGCGAGTTTCTACTTTCAGATGCAACAGGAATTTCTCGAGTTCGTGAATCCGTTCGCGAGATATAGGAGTTCGAAGTTAAGGAATGGTTGAGAAACCATCAAAATTTTCGCAAGTCTGATACTCGAAACCAATAACTACTATGGCATAGGGCAAAAATACACACACCGTTGTAACCGGGCGAGTTTCTGCTTTCAGATGCAATAAGAATTTCTCGAGTTCGTCAGTTCGTTCGCGAGATATGGGAGTTTGAAGTTAAGATATGGTTGAGAAACCATCAAAATTTTCGCTGGTCTGATACTAGAAACCAATAACTGGAATGGCCTAGGGGAAAAGTACACACACCATTGTAATCGGGCGAGTTTCTACTTTCAGATGCAACAGCAATTTCTCGAGTTCGTCAATCCGTTCGCGAGATATGGGAGTTAGAATTTAAGGAATGGTTGAGAAACCATCAAAATTTTCGCAAGCCTGATTCCCGAAAACAAAAACTACAAAGGCCAAGGGGAAAAATACTCATGCCGTTGTAATCGTGCGAGTTTCTACATTCAGATGCAACAGGAATTTCTCGAGTTCGTCAATCCGTTCGCGAGATATGGGAGTTCGAAGTTAAGGAATGGTTGAGAAACCATCAAAATTTTCGCTGGTCTGATACTCGAAACCAATAACTGGAATGGCCTAGGTGAAAAGTACACACACCATTGTAATCGGGCGAGTTTCTACTTTCAGATGCAACAGGAATTTCTCGAGCTCGTCAATCCGTTCGCAAGATATGGGAGTTTGAAGTTAAGGAATGGTTGAGAAATCATCAAAAATTTCGCTGGTCTGAAACTCGAAACCAATAACTACTATGGTATAGGGCAAAAATACACACACCGTTGTAACCGGGCGAGTTTCTGCTTTCAGATGCAACAAGAATTTCTCGAGTTCGTCAGTTCGTTCGCGAGATATGGGAGTTTGAAGTTAAAATATGGTTGAGAAAGCATCAAAATTTTGGCTGGTCTGATACTCGAAACCAATAACTGGAATGGCCTAGGGGAAAAGTACACACACCATTGTAATCGGGCGAGTTTCTACTTTCAGATGCAACAGGAATTTCTCGAGATCGCCAATCCGTTCGCGAGATATGGGAGTTTGAAATTAAGGAATGGTTGAGAAACCATCAAAATATTCGCAACTCTGATACTCGATACGAATAACTACTATGGCCTATGGCAAAAGTACACTTACCGCTGTAATCGGGCGAGTTTCTACTTTCAGATGCAACAGGAATTTCTCGAGATCGTCAATCCGTTCGCGAGATATGGGAGTTTGAAGTTAAGGAATGGTTGAGAAACCATCAAAATATTCGCAACCATGATACTCGAAACCAATAACTACTATGGCCTAGGGCAAAAGTACACTTACCGCTGTATTCGGGCGAGTTTCTACTTTCAGATGCAACAGGAATTTCTCGAGTTCGTCAATCCGTTCGCCAGATATGGGAGTTTGAAATGAAGGAATGGTTGAGAAACCATCAAAATATTCGCAACCCTGATACTCGAAACCAATAACTACTATGGCCTAGGGCAAAAGTACACTTACCGCTGTATTCGGGCGAGTTTCTACTTTCAGATGCAACAGGAATTTCTCGAGTTCGTCAATCCGTTCGCCAGATATGGGAGTTAGAAGTGAAGGAATGGTTGAGAAACCATCAAAATTTTCGCAAGTCTGATAATCGAAACCAATAACTACTATGGCCTAGGGGAAAAGTACACTCACCATTGTAATCGGGCGAGTTTCTACTTTCAGATGCAACAGGAATTTCTCGAGTTCGTCAATCCGTTCGCGAGATATGGGAGTTTGAAGTTCAGGAATGGTTGAGAAAGCATAAAAATTTTCGCTGGACTGATATTCGAAACCAATAACTGGAATGACCTAGGGGAAAAATACACATACCGTTGTAATCGTGCGAGTTTCTACTTTCAGATGGAACAGGAATTTCTCGAGTTCGTCAATCCGTTCGCGAGATATGGGAGTTCGAAGTTAAGGAATGGTTGAGAAACCATCAAAAATTTCGCTGGTCTGATACTCGAAACCAATAACTGGAATGGCCTAGGGGACAAGTACACACACCATTGTAATCGGGCGAGTTTCTACTTTCAGATGCAACAGGAATTTCTCGAGTTCGTCAATCCGTTCGCGAGATATGGGAGTTTGAAGTTAAGGAATGGTTGAGAAAGCATCAAAATTTTCGCTGGTCTGATATTCGAAACCAATAACTGGAATGGCCTAGGGGAAAAATACACATACCGTTGTAATCGTGCGAGTTTCTACTTTCAGATGGAACAGGAATTTCTCGAGTTCGTCAATCCGTTCGCGAGATATGGGAGTTCGAAGTTAAGGAATGGTTGAGAAACCTTCAAAATTTTCGCAACCATGATACTCGAAAACAATATCTACTATGGCCTAAGGCAAAAATACATACACCGCTGTAATCGGGCGAGTTTCTACAATCAGATGCAACAGGAATTTCTCGAGATCGTCAATCCGTTCGCGAGATATGGGAGTTTGAAGTTAAGGAATGGTTGAGAAACCATCAAAAATTTCGCTGGTCTGATACTCGAAACCAATAACTGGAATGGCCTAGGGAAAAAATACACATGCCGTTGTAATCGTGCGAGTTTCTACTTTCAGATGCAACAGGAATTTCTCGAGTTCGTCAATCCGTTCGAGAGATATGGGAGTTCGAAGTTAAGGAATGGTTGAGAAACCATCAAAATTTTCGCAACCCTGATACTCGAAACCAATAACTACTATGGCCTAGGGCAAAAATACACACACCGCTGTAATCGGGCCAGTTTCTACTTTCAGATGCAACAGGAATTTCTCGAGTTCGTCAATCCGTTCGCGAGATATGGGAGTTTGAAGTTAAGGAATGGTTGAGAAACCATCAAAAATTTCGCTGGTCTGATACTCGAAACCAATAACTGGAATGGCCTAGGGGAAAAGTACACACAGCACTGTAATCGGGCGTGTTTCTACTTTCAGATGCAACAGGAATTTCTCGAGATCGTCAATCCGTTAGCCAGATATGGGAGTTAGAAGTGAAGGAATGGTTGAGAAACCATCAACATTTTCGCAAGTCTGATTCCCGAAACCAATAACTACAAAGGCCTAGGGGAAAAATACACATGCAGTTGTAATCGTGCGAGTTTCTGCTTTCATATGCGACAGGAATTTCTCGAGTTCATCAATCCGTTCGCGAGATATGGGCGTTTGAAGTTAAGGAATGGTTGAGAAACCATCAACATTTTCGCAAGTCTGATTCCCGAAACCAATAACTACAAAGGCCTAGGGGAAAAATACACATGCAGTTGTAATCGTGCGAGTTTCTGCTTTCATATGCGACAGGAATTTCTCGAGTTCGTCAATCCGTTCGCCAGATATGGGAGTTAGAAGTGAAGGAATGGTTGAGAAACCATCAAAATTTTCGCAAGTCTGATAATCGAAACCAATAACTACTATGGCCTAGGGGAAAAGTACACTCACCATTGTAATCGGGCGAGTTTCTACTTTCAGATGCAACAGGAATTTCTCGAGTTCGTCAATCCGTTCGCGAGATATGGGAGTTTGAAGTTCAGGAATGGTTGAGAAAGCATCAAAATTTTCGCTGGACTGATATTCGAAACCAATAACTGGAATGGCCTAGGGGAAAAATACACATACCGTTGTAATCGTGCGAGTTTCTACTTTCAGATGGAACAGGAATTTCTCGAGTTCGTCAATCCGTTCGCGAGATATGGGAGTTCGAAGTTAAGGAATGGTTGAGAAACCATCAAAATTTTCGCAACCCTGATACTCGAAACCAATAACTACTATGGCCTAGGGCAAAAATACACACACCGCTGTAATCGGGCCAGTTTCTACTTTCAGATGCAACAGGAATTTCTCGAGTTCGTCAATCCGTTCGCGAGATATGGGAGTTTGAAGTTAAGGAATGGTTGAGAAACCATCAAAAATTTCGCTGGTCTGATACTCGAAACCAATAACTGGAATGGCCTAGGGGAAAAGTACACACAGCACTGTAATCGGGCGTGTTTCTACTTTCAGATGCAACAGGAATTTCTCGAGATCGTCAATCCGTTAGCCAGATATGGGAGTTAGAAGTGAAGGAATGGTTGAGAAACCATCAACATTTTCGCAAGTCTGATTCCCGAAACCAATAACTACAAAGGCCTAGGGGAAAAATACACATGCAGTTGTAATCGTGCGAGTTTCTGCTTTCATATGCGACAGGAATTTCTCGAGTTCGTCAATCCGTTCGCGAGATATGGGCGTTTGAAGTTAAGGAATGGTTGAGAAACCATCAACATTTTCGCAAGTCTGATTCCCGAAACCAATAACTACAAAGGCCTAGGGGAAAAATACACATGCAGTTGTAATCGTGCGAGTTTCTGCTTTCATATGCGACAGGAATTTCTCGAGTTCGTCAATCCGTTCGCCAGATATGGGAGTTAGAAGTGAAGGAATGGTTGAGAAACCATCAAAATTTTCGCAAGTCTGATAATCGAAACCAATAACTACTATGGCCTAGGGGAAAAGTACACTCACCATTGTAATCGGGCGAGTTTCTACTTTCAGATGCAACAGGAATTTCTCGAGTTCGTCAATCCGTTCGCGAGATATGGGAGTTTGAAGTTCAGGAATGGTTGAGAAAGCATCAAAATTTTCGCTGGACTGATATTCGAAACCAATAACTGGAATGGCCTAGGGGAAAAATACACATACCGTTGTAATCGTGCGAGTTTCTACTTTCAGATGGAACAGGAATTTCTCGAGTTCGTCAATCCGTTCGCGAGATATGGGAGTTCGAAGTTAAGGAATGGTTGAGAAACCATCAAAATTTTCGCAACCATGATACTCGAAACCAATATCTACTATGGCCTAGGGCAAAAATACATACACCGCTGTAATCTGGCGAGTTTCTACATTCAGATGCAACAGGAATTTCTCGAGATCGTCAATCCGTTCGCGAGATATGGGAGTTTGAAGTTAAGGAATGGTTGAGAAACCATCAAAAATTTCGCTGGTCTGATACTCGAAACCAATAACTGGAATGGCCTAGGGAAAAAAAACACATGCCGTTGTAATCGTGCGAGTTTCTACTTTCAGATGCAACAGGAATTTCTCGAGTTCGTCAATCCGTTCGAGAGATATGGGAGTTCGAAGTTAAGGAATGGTTGAGAAACCATCAAAAATTTCGCTGGTCTGATACTCGAAACCAATAACTGGAATGGCCTAGGGGACAAGTACACTTACCGCTGTAATCGGGCGAGTTTCTACTTTCAGATGCAACAGGAATTTCTCGAGTTCGTCAATCCGTTCGCGAGATATGGGAGTTTGAAGTTAAGGAATGGTTGAGAAACCATCAAAATTTACGCAAGTATGATTCCCGAAACCAATAACTACAAACGCCTAGGGGAAAAATGCACATGCCGTTGTAATCGTGCGCGCTTCTACTTTCAGATGCAACAGGAATTTCTCGAGTTCGTCAATCCGTTCGCGAGATATGGGAGTTTGAAGTTAAGGAATGGTTGAGAAACCATCCAAATTTTCGCAAGTCTAATTCCCGAAACCAATAACTACAAAGGCCTAGGGGAAAAATACACATGCCGTTGTAATCGTGCGAGTTTCTACTTTCAGATGCAACAGGAATTTCTAAGAGTTCGTGAATCCGTTCGCGAGATATAGAAGTTCGAAGTTAAGGAATGGTTGAGAAACCATCAAAATTTTCGCAAGTCTGATACTCGAAACCAATAACTACTATGGCATAGGGCAAAAATACACACACCGTTGTAACCGGGCGAGTTTCTGCTTTCAGATGCAATAAGAATTTCTCGAGTTCGTCAATCCGTTCGCGAGATATAGGAGTTAGAATTTAAGGAATGGTTGAGAAACCATCAAAATTTTCGCAAGTCTGATTCCCGAAACCAATAACTATAAAGGCCTAGGGGAAAAATACCCATGCCGTTGTAATCGTGCGAGTTTCTACTTTCAGATGCAACAGGAATTTCTCGAGTTCGTGAATCCGTTCGCGAGATATAGGAGTTCGAAGTTAAGGAATGGTTGAGAAACCATCAAAATTTTCGCAAGTCTGATACTCGAAACCAATAACTACTATGGCATAGGGCAAAAATACACACACCGTTGTAACCGGGCGAGTTTCTGCTTTCAGATGCAATAAGAATTTCTCGAGTTCGTCAGTTCGTTCGCGAGATATGGGAGTTTGAAGTTAAGATATGGTTGAGAAACCATCAAAATTTTCGCTGGTCTGATACTAGAAACCAATAACTGGAATGGCCTAGGGGAAAAGTACACACACCATTGTAATCGGGCGAGTTTCTACTTTCAGATGCAACAGCAATTTCTCGAGTTCGTCAATCCGTTCGCGAGATATGGGAGTTAGAATTTAAGGAATGGTTGAGAAACCATCAAAATTTTCGCAAGCCTGATTCCCGAAAACAAAAACTACAAAGGCCAAGGGGAAAAATACTCATGCCGTTGTAATCGTGCGAGTTTCTACATTCAGATGCAACAGGAATTTCTCGAGTTCGTCAATCCGTTCGCGAGATATGGGAGTTCGAAGTTAAGGAATGGTTGAGAAACCATCAAAATTTTCGCTGGTCTGATACTCGAAACCAATAACTGGAATGGCCTAGGTGAAAAGTACACACACCATTGTAATCGGGCGAGTTTCTACTTTCAGATGCAACAGGAATTTCTCGAGCTCGTCAATCCGTTCGCAAGATATGGGAGTTTGAAGTTAAGGAATGGTTGAGAAATCATCAAAAATTTCGCTGGTCTGAAACTCGAAACCAATAACTACTATGGTATAGGGCAAAAATACACACACCGTTGTAACCGGGCGAGTTTCTGCTTTCAGATGCAACAAGAATTTCTCGAGTTCGTCAGTTCGTTCGCGAGATATGGGAGTTTGAAGTTAAAATATGGTTGAGAAAGCATCAAAATTTTGGCTGGTCTGATACTCGAAACCAATAACTGGAATGGCCTAGGGGAAAAGTACACACACCATTGTAATCGGGCGAGTTTCTACTTTCAGATGCAACAGGAATTTCTCGAGATCGCCAATCCGTTCGCGAGATATGGGAGTTTGAAATTAAGGAATGGTTGAGAAACCATCAAAATATTCGCAACTCTGATACTCGATACGAATAACTACTATGGCCTATGGCAAAAGTACACTTACCGCTGTAATCGGGCGAGTTTCTACTTTCAGATGCAACAGGAATTTCTCGAGATCGTCAATCCGTTCGCGAGATATGGGAGTTTGAAGTTAAGGAATGGTTGAGAAACCATCAAAATATTCGCAACCATGATACTCGAAACCAATAACTACTATGGCCTAGGGCAAAAGTACACTTACCGCTGTATTCGGGCGAGTTTCTACTTTCAGATGCAACAGGAATTTCTCGAGTTCGTCAATCCGTTCGCCAGATATGGGAGTTTGAAATGAAGGAATGGTTGAGAAACCATCAAAATATTCGCAACCCTGATACTCGAAACCAATAACTACTATGGCCTAGGGCAAAAGTACACTTACCGCTGTATTCGGGCGAGTTTCTACTTTCAGATGCAACAGGAATTTCTCGAGTTCGTCAATCCGTTCGCCAGATATGGGAGTTAGAAGTGAAGGAATGGTTGAGAAACCATCAAAATTTTCGCAAGTCTGATAATCGAAACCAATAACTACTATGGCCTAGGGGAAAAGTACACTCACCATTGTAATCGGGCGAGTTTCTACTTTCAGATGCAACAGGAATTTCTCGAGTTCGTCAATCCGTTCGCGAGATATGGGAGTTTGAAGTTCAGGAATGGTTGAGAAAGCATAAAAATTTTCGCTGGACTGATATTCGAAACCAATAACTGGAATGACCTAGGGGAAAAATACACATACCGTTGTAATCGTGCGAGTTTCTACTTTCAGATGGAACAGGAATTTCTCGAGTTCGTCAATCCGTTCGCGAGATATGGGAGTTCGAAGTTAAGGAATGGTTGAGAAACCATCAAAAATTTCGCTGGTCTGATACTCGAAACCAATAACTGGAATGGCCTAGGGGACAAGTACACACACCATTGTAATCGGGCGAGTTTCTACTTTCAGATGCAACAGGAATTTCTCGAGTTCGTCAATCCGTTCGCGAGATATGGGAGTTTGAAGTTAAGGAATGGTTGAGAAAGCATCAAAATTTTCGCTGGTCTGATATTCGAAACCAATAACTGGAATGGCCTAGGGGAAAAATACACATACCGTTGTAATCGTGCGAGTTTCTACTTTCAGATGGAACAGGAATTTCTCGAGTTCGTCAATCCGTTCGCGAGATATGGGAGTTCGAAGTTAAGGAATGGTTGAGAAACCTTCAAAATTTTCGCAACCATGATACTCGAAAACAATATCTACTATGGCCTAAGGCAAAAATACATACACCGCTGTAATCGGGCGAGTTTCTACAATCAGATGCAACAGGAATTTCTCGAGATCGTCAATCCGTTCGCGAGATATGGGAGTTTGAAGTTAAGGAATGGTTGAGAAACCATCAAAAATTTCGCTGGTCTGATACTCGAAACCAATAACTGGAATGGCCTAGGGAAAAAATACACATGCCGTTGTAATCGTGCGAGTTTCTACTTTCAGATGCAACAGGAATTTCTCGAGTTCGTCAATCCGTTCGAGAGATATGGGAGTTCGAAGTTAAGGAATGGTTGAGAAACCATCAAAATTTTCGCAACCCTGATACTCGAAACCAATAACTACTATGGCCTAGGGCAAAAATACACACACCGCTGTAATCGGGCCAGTTTCTACTTTCAGATGCAACAGGAATTTCTCGAGTTCGTCAATCCGTTCGCGAGATATGGGAGTTTGAAGTTAAGGAATGGTTGAGAAACCATCAAAAATTTCGCTGGTCTGATACTCGAAACCAATAACTGGAATGGCCTAGGGGAAAAGTACACACAGCACTGTAATCGGGCGTGTTTCTACTTTCAGATGCAACAGGAATTTCTCGAGATCGTCAATCCGTTAGCCAGATATGGGAGTTAGAAGTGAAGGAATGGTTGAGAAACCATCAACATTTTCGCAAGTCTGATTCCCGAAACCAATAACTACAAAGGCCTAGGGGAAAAATACACATGCAGTTGTAATCGTGCGAGTTTCTGCTTTCATATGCGACAGGAATTTCTCGAGTTCATCAATCCGTTCGCGAGATATGGGCGTTTGAAGTTAAGGAATGGTTGAGAAACCATCAACATTTTCGCAAGTCTGATTCCCGAAACCAATAACTACAAAGGCCTAGGGGAAAAATACACATGCAGTTGTAATCGTGCGAGTTTCTGCTTTCATATGCGACAGGAATTTCTCGAGTTCGTCAATCCGTTCGCCAGATATGGGAGTTAGAAGTGAAGGAATGGTTGAGAAACCATCAAAATTTTCGCAAGTCTGATAATCGAAACCAATAACTACTATGGCCTAGGGGAAAAGTACACTCACCATTGTAATCGGGCGAGTTTCTACTTTCAGATGCAACAGGAATTTCTCGAGTTCGTCAATCCGTTCGCGAGATATGGGAGTTTGAAGTTCAGGAATGGTTGAGAAAGCATCAAAATTTTCGCTGGACTGATATTCGAAACCAATAACTGGAATGGCCTAGGGGAAAAATACACATACCGTTGTAATCGTGCGAGTTTCTACTTTCAGATGGAACAGGAATTTCTCGAGTTCGTCAATCCGTTCGCGAGATATGGGAGTTCGAAGTTAAGGAATGGTTGAGAAACCATCAAAATTTTCGCAACCCTGATACTCGAAACCAATAACTACTATGGCCTAGGGCAAAAATACACACACCGCTGTAATCGGGCCAGTTTCTACTTTCAGATGCAACAGGAATTTCTCGAGTTCGTCAATCCGTTCGCGAGATATGGGAGTTTGAAGTTAAGGAATGGTTGAGAAACCATCAAAAATTTCGCTGGTCTGATACTCGAAACCAATAACTGGAATGGCCTAGGGGAAAAGTACACACAGCACTGTAATCGGGCGTGTTTCTACTTTCAGATGCAACAGGAATTTCTCGAGATCGTCAATCCGTTAGCCAGATATGGGAGTTAGAAGTGAAGGAATGGTTGAGAAACCATCAACATTTTCGCAAGTCTGATTCCCGAAACCAATAACTACAAAGGCCTAGGGGAAAAATACACATGCAGTTGTAATCGTGCGAGTTTCTGCTTTCATATGCGACAGGAATTTCTCGAGTTCGTCAATCCGTTCGCGAGATATGGGCGTTTGAAGTTAAGGAATGGTTGAGAAACCATCAACATTTTCGCAAGTCTGATTCCCGAAACCAATAACTACAAAGGCCTAGGGGAAAAATACACATGCAGTTGTAATCGTGCGAGTTTCTGCTTTCATATGCGACAGGAATTTCTCGAGTTCGTCAATCCGTTCGCCAGATATGGGAGTTAGAAGTGAAGGAATGGTTGAGAAACCATCAAAATTTTCGCAAGTCTGATAATCGAAACCAATAACTACTATGGCCTAGGGGAAAAGTACACTCACCATTGTAATCGGGCGAGTTTCTACTTTCAGATGCAACAGGAATTTCTCGAGTTCGTCAATCCGTTCGCGAGATATGGGAGTTTGAAGTTCAGGAATGGTTGAGAAAGCATCAAAATTTTCGCTGGACTGATATTCGAAACCAATAACTGGAATGGCCTAGGGGAAAAATACACATACCGTTGTAATCGTGCGAGTTTCTACTTTCAGATGGAACAGGAATTTCTCGAGTTCGTCAATCCGTTCGCGAGATATGGGAGTTCGAAGTTAAGGAATGGTTGAGAAACCATCAAAATTTTCGCAACCATGATACTCGAAACCAATATCTACTATGGCCTAGGGCAAAAATACATACACCGCTGTAATCTGGCGAGTTTCTACATTCAGATGCAACAGGAATTTCTCGAGATCGTCAATCCGTTCGCGAGATATGGGAGTTTGAAGTTAAGGAATGGTTGAGAAACCATCAAAAATTTCGCTGGTCTGATACTCGAAACCAATAACTGGAATGGCCTAGGGAAAAAAAACACATGCCGTTGTAATCGTGCGAGTTTCTACTTTCAGATGCAACAGGAATTTCTCGAGTTCGTCAATCCGTTCGAGAGATATGGGAGTTCGAAGTTAAGGAATGGTTGAGAAACCATCAAAAATTTCGCTGGTCTGATACTCGAAACCAATAACTGGAATGGCCTAGGGGACAAGTACACTTACCGCTGTAATCGGGCGAGTTTCTACTTTCAGATGCAACAGGAATTTCTCGAGTTCGTCAATCCGTTCGCGAGATATGGGAGTTTGAAGTTAAGGAATGGTTGAGAAACCATCAAAATTTACGCAAGTATGATTCCCGAAACCAATAACTACAAACGCCTAGGGGAAAAATGCACATGCCGTTGTAATCGTGCGCGCTTCTACTTTCAGATGCAACAGGAATTTCTCGAGTTCGTCAATCCGTTCGCGAGATATGGGAGTTTGAAGTTAAGGAATGGTTGAGAAACCATCCAAATTTTCGCAAGTCTAATTCCCGAAACCAATAACTACAAAGGCCTAGGGGAAAAATACACATGCCGTTGTAATCGTGCGAGTTTCTACTTTCAGATGCAACAGGAATTTCTAAGAGTTCGTGAATCCGTTCGCGAGATATAGAAGTTCGAAGTTAAGGAATGGTTGAGAAACCATCAAAATTTTCGCAAGTCTGATACTCGAAACCAATAACTACTATGGCATAGGGCAAAAATACACACACCGTTGTAACCGGGCGAGTTTCTGCTTTCAGATGCAATAAGAATTTCTAGAGTTCGTACAGTTCGTTCGCGAGATATGGGAGTTTGAAGTTAAGATATGGTTGAGAAACCATCAAAATTTTCGCTGGTCTGATACTCGAAACCAATAACTGGAATGGCCAAGGGGAAAAGTACACACACCATTGTAATCGGGCGAGTTTCTACTTTCAGATGCAACAGGAATTTCTCGAGTTCGTCAATCCGTTCGCGAGATATGGGAGTTAGAATTTAAGGAATGGTTGAGAAACCATCAATATTTTCGCAAATCTGATTCTCGAAACCAATAACTACAAAGGCCTAGGGGAAAAATACAAATGCAGTTGTAATCGTGCGAGTTTCTACTTTCAGATGCAACAGGAATTTCCCGAGTTCATGAATCCGTTCGCGAGATATAGGAGTTCGAAGTTAAGGAATGGTTGAGAAACCATCAAAATTTTCGCTGGTCTGATACTCGAAACCAATAACTGGAATGGCCTAGGGGAAAAGTACACACAACACTGTAATCGGGCGAGTTTCTACTTTCAGATGCAACAGGAATTTCTCGAGTTCGTCAATCTGTTCGCGAGATATGGGAGTTAGAATTTAAGGAATGGTTGAGAAACCATCAAAAATTTCGCTGGTCTGATACTCGAAACCAATAACTGGAATGGCCTAGGGGAAAAGTACACTTACCGCTGTATTCGGGCGAGTTTCTACTTTCAGATGCAACAGGAATTTCTCGAGTTCGTCAATCCGTTCGCGAGATATGGGAGTTTGAAGTTAAGGAATGGTTGGGAAACCATCAAAATTTTCGCTGGTCTGATTCCCGAAACCAATAACTGGAATGGCCTAGGGGAAAAGTACACACATCATTGTAATCGGGCGAGTTTCTACTTCCAGATGCAACAGGAATTTCTCGAGTTCGTCAATCCGTTTGCGAGATATGGGAGTTAGTTTTTAAGGAATGGTTGAGAAACCATCAAAATTTTCGCCAGTCTGATTCCCGAAACCAATAACTACAAAGGCCTAGGGGAAAAATACACTTACCGCTGTATGCGGGCGAGTTTCTACTTTCAGATGCAACATGAATTTCTCGAGTTCGTCAATCCGTTCGCGAGATATGGGCGTTTGAAGTTAAGGAATGGTTGAGAAATCATCAAAAATTTCGCTGGTCTGATACTCGAAACCAATAACTACTATGGTATAGGGCAAAAATACACACACCGTTGTAACCGGGCGAGTTTCTGCTTTCAGATGCAACAAGAATTTCTCGAGTTCGTCAGTTCGTTCGCGAGATATGGGAGTTTGAAGTTAAGGAATGGTTGAGAAACCATCAAAATTTTCGCTGGTCTGATACTCGAAACCAATAACTGGAATGGCCTAGGGGAAAAGTACACACACCATTGTAATCGGGCGAGTTTCTACTTTCAGATGCAACAGGAATTTCTCGAGTTCGTCAATCCGTTCGCGAGATATAGGAGTTAGAATTTAAGGAATGGTTGAGAAACCATCAAAATTTTCGCAAGTCTGATTCCCGAAACCAATAACTATAAAGGCCTAGGGGAAAAATACCCATGCCGTTGTAATCGTGCGAGTTTCTACTTTCAGATGCAACAGGAATTTCTCGAGTTCGTGAATCCGTTCGCGAGATATAGGAGTTCGAAGTTAAGGAATGGTTGAGAAACCATCAAAATTTTCGCAAGTCTGATACTCGAAACCAATAACTACTATGGCATAGGGCAAAAATACACACACCGTTGTAACCGGGCGAGTTTCTGCTTTCAGATGCAATAAGAATTTCTCGAGTTCGTCAGTTCGTTCGCGAGATATGGGAGTTTGAAGTTAAGATATGGTTGAGAAACCATCAAAATTTTCGCTGGTCTGATACTAGAAACCAATAACTGGAATGGCCTAGGGGAAAAGTACACACACCATTGTAATCGGGCGAGTTTCTACTTTCAGATGCAACAGCAATTTCTCGAGTTCGTCAATCCGTTCGCGAGGTATGGGAGTTAGAATTTAAGGAATGGTTGAGAAACCATCAAAATTTTCGCAAGCCTGATTCCCGAAAACAAAAACTACAAAGGCCAAGGGGAAAAATACTCATGCCGTTGTAATCGTGCGAGTTTCTACATTCAGATGCAACAGGAATTTCTCGAGTTCGTCAATCCGTTCGCGAGATATGGGAGTTCGAAGTTAAGGAATGGTTGAGAAACCATCAAAATTTTCGCTGGTCTGATACTCGAAACCAATAACTGGAATGGCCTAGGTGAAAAGTACACACACCATTGTAATCGGGCGAGTTTCTACTTTCAGATGCAACAGGAATTTCTCGAGCTCGTCAATCCGTTCGCAAGATATGGGAGTTTGAAGTTAAGGAATGGTTGAGAAATCATCAATAATTTCGCTGGTCTGAAACTCGAAACCAATAACTACTATGGTATAGGGCAAAAATACACACACCGTTGTAACCGGGCGAGTTTCTGCTTTCAGATGCAACAAGAATTTCTCGAGTTCGTCAGTTCGTTCGCGAGATATGGGAGTTTGAAGTTAAGATATGGTTGAGAAAGCATCAAAATTTTGGCTGGTCTGATACTCGAAACCAATAACTGGAATGGCCTAGGGGAAAAGTACACACACCATTGTAATCGGGCGAGTTTCTACTTTCAGATGCAACAGGAATTTCTCGAGATCGTCAATCCGTTCGCGAGATATGGGAGTTTGAAATTAAGGAATGGTTGAGAAACCATCAAAATATTCGCAACTCTGATACTCGATACGAATAACTACTATGGCCTATGGCAAAAGTACACTTACCGCTGTAATCGGGCGAGTTTCTACTTTCAGATGCAACAGGAATTTCTCGAGATCGTCAATCCGTTCGCGAGATATGGGAGTTTGAAATTAAGGAATGGTTGAGAAACCATCAAAATATTCGCAACCATGATACTCGAAACCAATAACTACTATGGCCTAGGGCAAAAGTACACTTACCGCTGTATTCGGGCGAGTTTCTACTTTCAGATGCAACAGGAATTTCTCGAGTTCGTCAATCCGTTCGCCAGATATGGGAGTTTGAAATGAAGGAATGGTTGAGAAACCATCAAAATATTCGCAACCCTGATACTCGAAACCAATAACTACTATGGCCTAGGGCAAAAGTACACTTACCGCTGTATTCGGGCGAGTTTCTACTTTCAGATGCAACAGGAATTTCTCGAGTTCGTCAATCCGTTCGCCAGATATGGGAGTTAGAAGTGAAGGAATGGTTGAGAAACCATCAAAATTTTCGCAAGTCTGATAATCGAAACCAATAACTACTATGGCCTAGGGGAAAAGTACACTCACCATTGTAATCGGGCGAGTTTCTACTTTCAGATGCAACAGGAATTTCTCGAGTTCGTCAATCCGTTCGCGAGATATGGGAGTTTGAAGTTCAGGAATGGTTGAGAAAGCATAAAAATTTTCGCTGGACTGATATTCGAAACCAATAACTGGAATGACCTAGGGGAAAAATACACATACCGTTGTAATCGTGCGAGTTTCTACTTTCAGATGGAACAGGAATTTCTCGAGTTCGTCAATCCGTTCGCGAGATATGGGAGTTCGAAGTTAAGGAATGGTTGAGAAACCATCAAAAATTTCGCTGGTCTGATACTCGAAACCAATAACTGGAATGGCCTAGGGGACAAGTACACACACCATTGTAATCGGGCGAGTTTCTACTTTCAGATGCAACAGGAATTTCTCGAGTTCGTCAATCCGTTCGCGAGATATGGGAGTTTGAAGTTAAGGAATGGTTGAGAAAGCATCAAAATTTTCGCTGGTCTGATATTCGAAACCAATAACTGGAATGGCCTAGGGGAAAAATACACATACCGTTGTAATCGTGCGAGTTTCTACTTTCAGATGGAACAGGAATTTCTCGAGTTCGTCAATCCGTTCGCGAGATATGGGAGTTCGAAGTTAAGGAATGGTTGAGAAACCTTCAAAATTTTCGCAACCATGATACTCGAAAACAATATCTACTATGGCCTAAGGCAAAAATACATACACCGCTGTAATCGGGCGAGTTTCTACAATCAGATGCAACAGGAATTTCTCGAGATCGTCAATCCGTTCGCGAGATATGGGAGTTTGAAGTTAAGGAATGGTTGAGAAACCATCAAAAATTTCGCTGGTCTGATACTCGAAACCAATAACTGGAATGGCCTAGGGAAAAAATACACATGCCGTTGTAATCGTGCGAGTTTCTACTTTCAGATGCAACAGGAATTTCTCGAGTTCGTCAATCCGTTCGAGAGATATGGGAGTTCGAAGTTAAGGAATGGTTGAGAAACCATCAAAATTTTCGCAACCCTGATACTCGAAACCAATAACTACTATGGCCTAGGGCAAAAATACACACACCGCTGTAATCGGGCCAGTTTCTACTTTCAGATGCAACAGGAATTTCTCGAGTTCGTCAATCCGTTCGCGAGATATGGGAGTTTGAAGTTAAGGAATGGTTGAGAAACCATCAAAAATTTCGCTGGTCTGATACTCGAAACCAATAACTGGAATGGCCTAGGGGAAAAGTACACACAGCACTGTAATCGGGCGTGTTTCTACTTTCAGATGCAACAGGAATTTCTCGAGATCGTCAATCCGTTCGCCAGATATGGGAGTTAGAAGTGAAGGAATGGTTGAGAAACCATCAACATTTTCGCAAGTCTGATTCCCGAAACCAATAACTACAAAGGCCTAGGGGAAAAATACACATGCAGTTGTAATCGTGCGAGTTTCTGCTTTCATATGCGACAGGAATTTCTCGAGTTCGTGAATCCGTTCGCGAGATATGGGCGTTTGAAGTTAAGGAATGGTTGAGAAACCATCAAAACTTTCGCAAGTCTGATACTCGAAACCAATAACTGGAATGGCCTTGGGGAAAAGTACACACACCATTGTAATCGGGCGCGTTTCTACTTTCAGATGCAACAGGGATTTCTCGAGTTCGTCAATCCGTTCGCGAGATTTGTAAGTTTGATGTTAAGGAATGGTTGAGTAACCATCAAAATTTTCGCAAGTCTGATACTCGAATCTAATAACTGGAATGGCCTAGGGGAAAAGTACACACACCATTGTAATCGGGCGAGTTCCTACCTTCAGATGCAACAGGAATTTCTCGAGTTCGTCATTCCGTTCGCGAGATATGGGAGTTTGAAGTTAAGGAATGGTTGAGAAACCATCAAAAATTTCGCTGGTCTGATACTCGAAACCAATAACTGGAATGGCCTAGGGGAAAAGTACACACACCACTGTAATCGGGCGTGCTTCTACTTTCAGATGCAACAGGAATTTCTCGAAATCGTCAATCCGTTCGCCAGATGTGGGAGTTAGAAGTAAAGGAATGGTTGAGAAACCATCAAAAATTTCGCTGGTCTGATACTCGAAACCAATAACTGGAATGGCCTAGGGGAAAAGTACACACACCATTGTAAGCGGGCGAGTTTCTACTTTCAGATGCAACAGGAATTTCTCGAGTTCGTCTAACCGTTCGCGAGATATGGGAGTTTGAAGTTAAGGAATGGTTGAGAAACAATCAAAATTTTCGCTGGTCTGATACGCGAAACGAATAACTGGAATGGCCTAGGGGAAAAGTACACACACCACTGTAATCGGGCGTGTTTCTACTTTCAGATGCAACAGGAATTTCTCGAGATCGTCAATCCGTTCGCCAGATATGGGAGTTAGAAGTTAAGGAATGGTTGAGAAACCATCAAAATTTTCGCAACTCTGATACTCGAAACCAATAACTACTATGGCCTAGGGCAAAAATACACATACCGTTGTAATCGGGCGTGTTTCTACTTTCAGATGCCACAAGAATTTCTCGAGTTCGTCAGATCGTTCGCGAGATATGGGAGTTTGAAGTTAAGGAATGGTTGAGAAACCATCAAAATTTTCGCAACCCTGATACTCGAAACCAATAACTACTATGGCCTAGGGCAAAAATACACACACCGCTGTAATCGGGCCAGTTTCTACTTTCAGATGCAACAGGAATTTCTCGAGTTCGTCAATCCGTTCGCGAGATATGGGAGTTTGAAGTTAAGGAATGGTTGAGAAAGCATCAAAATTTTGGCTGGTCTGATACTCGAAACCAATAACTGGAATGGCCTAGGGGAAAAGTACACACACCATTGTAATCGGGCGAGTTTCTACTTTCAGATGCAACAGGAATTTCTCGAGATCGTCAATCCGTTCGCGAGATATGGGAGTTTGAAATTAAGGAATGGTTGAGAAACCATCAAAATATTCGCAACTCTGATACTCGATACGAATAACTACTATGGCCTATGGCAAAAGTACACTTACCGCTGTAATCGGGCGAGTTTCTACTTTCAGATGCAACAGGAATTTCTCGAGATCGTCAATCCGTTCGCGAGATATGGGAGTTTGAAATTAAGGAATGGTTGAGAAACCATCAAAATATTCGCAACCATGATACTCGAAACCAATAACTACTATGGCCTAGGGCAAAAGTACACTTACCGCTGTATTCGGGCGAGTTTCTACTTTCAGATGCAACAGGAATTTCTCGAGTTCGTCAATCCGTTCGCCAGATATGGGAGTTTGAAATGAAGGAATGGTTGAGAAACCATCAAAATATTCGCAACCCTGATACTCGAAACCAATAACTACTATGGCCTAGGGCAAAAGTACACTTACCGCTGTATTCGGGCGAGTTTCTACTTTCAGATGCAACAGGAATTTCTCGAGTTCGTCAATCCGTTCGCCAGATATGGGAGTTAGAAGTGAAGGAATGGTTGAGAAACCATCAAAATTTTCGCAAGTCTGATAATCGAAACCAATAACTACTATGGCCTAGGGGAAAAGTACACTCACCATTGTAATCGGGCGAGTTTCTACTTTCAGATGCAACAGGAATTTCTCGAGTTCGTCAATCCGTTCGCGAGATATGGGAGTTTGAAGTTCAGGAATGGTTGAGAAAGCATAAAAATTTTCGCTGGACTGATATTCGAAACCAATAACTGGAATGACCTAGGGGAAAAATACACATACCGTTGTAATCGTGCGAGTTTCTACTTTCAGATGGAACAGGAATTTCTCGAGTTCGTCAATCCGTTCGCGAGATATGGGAGTTCGAAGTTAAGGAATGGTTGAGAAACCATCAAAAATTTCGCTGGTCTGATACTCGAAACCAATAACTGGAATGGCCTAGGGGACAAGTACACACACCATTGTAATCGGGCGAGTTTCTACTTTCAGATGCAACAGGAATTTCTCGAGTTCGTCAATCCGTTCGCGAGATATGGGAGTTTGAAGTTAAGGAATGGTTGAGAAAGCATCAAAATTTTCGCTGGTCTGATATTCGAAACCAATAACTGGAATGGCCTAGGGGAAAAATACACATACCGTTGTAATCGTGCGAGTTTCTACTTTCAGATGGAACAGGAATTTCTCGAGTTCGTCAATCCGTTCGCGAGATATGGGAGTTCGAAGTTAAGGAATGGTTGAGAAACCTTCAAAATTTTCGCAACCATGATACTCGAAAACAATATCTACTATGGCCTAAGGCAAAAATACATACACCGCTGTAATCGGGCGAGTTTCTACAATCAGATGCAACAGGAATTTCTCGAGATCGTCAATCCGTTCGCGAGATATGGGAGTTTGAAGTTAAGGAATGGTTGAGAAACCATCAAAAATTTCGCTGGTCTGATACTCGAAACCAATAACTGGAATGGCCTAGGGAAAAAATACACATGCCGTTGTAATCGTGCGAGTTTCTACTTTCAGATGCAACAGGAATTTCTCGAGTTCGTCAATCCGTTCGAGAGATATGGGAGTTCGAAGTTAAGGAATGGTTGAGAAACCATCAAAATTTTCGCAACCCTGATACTCGAAACCAATAACTACTATGGCCTAGGGCAAAAATACACACACCGCTGTAATCGGGCCAGTTTCTACTTTCAGATGCAACAGGAATTTCTCGAGTTCGTCAATCCGTTCGCGAGATATGGGAGTTTGAAGTTAAGGAATGGTTGAGAACCCATCAAAAATTTCGCTGGTCTGATACTCGAAACCAATAACTGGAATGGCCTAGGGGAAAAGTACACACAGCACTGTAATCGGGCGTGTTTCTACTTTCAGATGCAACAGGAATTTCTCGAGATCGTCAATCCGTTCGCCAGATATGGGAGTTAGAAGTGAAGGAATGGTTGAGAAACCATCAACATTTTCGCAAGTCTGATTCCCGAAACCAATAACTACAAAGGCCTAGGGGAAAAATACACATGCAGTTGTAATCGTGCGAGTTTCTGCTTTCATATGCGACAGGAATTTCTCGAGTTCGTCAATCCGTTCGCGAGATATGGGCGTTTGAAGTTAAGGAATGGTTGAGAAACCATCAAAACTTTCGCAAGTCTGATACTCGAAACCAATAACTGGAATGGCCTTGGGGAAAAGTACACACACCATTGTAATCGGGCGCGTTTCTACTTTCAGATGCAACAGGGATTTCTCGAGTTCGTCAATCCGTTCGCGAGATTTGTAAGTTTGATGTTAAGGAATGGTTGAGTAACCATCAAAATTTTCGCAAGTCTGATACTCGAATCTAATAACTGGAATGGCCTAGGGGAAAAGTACACACACCATTGTAATCGGGCGAGTTCCTACCTTCAGATGCAACAGGAATTTCTCGAGTTCGTCATTCCGTTCGCGAGATATGGGAGTTTGAAGTTAAGGAATGGTTGAGAAACCATCAAAAATTTCGCTGGTCTGATACTCGAAACCAATAACTGGAATGGCCTAGGGGAAAAGTACACACACCACTGTAATCGGGCGTGCTTCTACTTTCAGATGCAACAGGAATTTCTCGAAATCGTCAATCCGTTCGCCAGATGTGGGAGTTAGAAGTAAAGGAATGGTTGAGAAACCATCAAAAATTTCGCTGGTCTGATACTCGAAACCAATAACTGGAATGGCCTAGGGGAAAAGTACACACACCATTGTAAGCGGGCGAGTTTCTACTTTCAGATGCAACAGGAATTTCTCGAGTTCGTCTAACCGTTCGCGAGATATGGGAGTGTGAAGTTAAGGAATGGTTTAGAAACCATCAAAATTTTCGCATGTCTGATACTCGAAACCGATAACTACAATGGCCTAGGGGAAAAATACACATACCGTTGTAATCGGGCGAGTTTCTACTTTCAGATGAAACAGGAATTTCTCGAGTTCGTCAATCCGTTCGCGAGATATGGGAGTTTGTATATAAGGAATGGTTGAGAAACCATCAAAAATTTCGCAAGTCTGATACTCGAAACCAATAACTACTATGGCATAGGGCAAAAATACACACACCGTTGTAACCGGGCGAGTTTCTGCTTTCAGATGCAATAAGAATTTCTAGAGTTCGTACAGTTCGTTCGCGAGATATGGGAGTTTGAAGTTAAGATATGGTTGAGAAACCATAAAAATTTTCGCTGGTCTGATACTCGAAACCAATAACTGGAATGGCCAAGGGGAAAAGTACACACACCATTGTAATCGGGCGAGTTTCTACTTTCAGATGCAACAGGAATTTCTCGAGTTCGTCAATCCGTTCGCGAGATATGGGAGTTAGAATTTAAGGAATGGTTGAGAAACCTTCAAAATTTTCGCAAGTCTGATTCCCCAAACCAATAACTACAAAGGCCTAGGGGAAAAATACAAATGCAGTTGTAATCGTGCGAGTTTCTACTTTCAGATGCAACAGGAATTTCCCGAGTTCGTGAATCCGTTCGCGAGATATAGGAGTTCGAAGTTAAGGAATGGTTGAGAAACCATCAAAATTTTCGCAAGTCTGATACTCGAAACCAATAACTACTATGGCATGCGGCAAAAATACACACACCGTTGTGACCGGGCGAGTTTCTGCTTTCAGATGCAATAAGAATTTCTCGAGTTCGTCAGTTCGTTCGCGAGATATGGGAGTTTGAAGTTAAGATATGGTTGAGAAACCATCAAAATTTTCGCTGGTCTGATACTAGAAACCAATAACTGGAATGGCCTAGGGGAAAAGTACACACACCATTGTAATCGGGCGAGTTTCTACTTTCAGATGCAACAGCAATTTCTCGAGTTCGTCAATCCGTTCGCGAGATATGGGAGTTCGAAGTTAAGGAATGGTTGAGAAACCATCAAAATTTTCGCTGGTCTGATTCCCGAAACCAATAACTGGAATGGCCTAGGGGAAAAGTACACACACCATTGTAATCGGGCGAGTTTCTACTTTCAGATGCAACAGGAATTTCTCGAGTTCGTCAATCCGTTCGCGAGATATAGGAGTTAGAATTTAAGGAATGGTTGAGAAACCATCAAAATTTTCGCTGGTCTGATTCCCGAAACCAATAACTGGAATGGCCTAGGGGAAAAGTACACACACCATTGTAATCGGGCGAGTTTCTACTTTCAGATGCAACAGGAATTTCTCGAGTTCGTCAATCCGTTCGCGAGATATAGGAGTTAGAATTTAAGGAATGGTTGAGAAACCATCAAAATTTTCGCAAGTCTGATTCCCGAAACCAATAACTATAAAGGCCTAGGGGAAAAATACCCATGCCGATGTAATCGTGCGAGTTTCTACTTTCAGATGCAACAGGAATTTCTCGAGTTCGTGAATCCGTTTGCGAGATATAGGAGTTCGAAGTTAAGGAATGGTTGAGAAACCATCAAAATTTTCGCAAGTCTGATACTCGAAACCAATAACTACTATGGCATAGGGCAAAAATACACACACCGTTGTAACCGGCGAGTTTCTGCTTTCAGATGCAATAAGAATTTCTAGAGTTCGTACATTTCGTTCGCGAGATATGGGAGTTTGAAGTTAAGATATGGTTGAGAAACCATAAAAATTTTCGCTGGTCTGATACTCGAAACCAATAACTGGAATGGCCAAGGGGAAAAGTACACACACCATTGTAATCGGGCGAGTTTCTACTTTCATATGCAACAGGAATTTCTCGAGTTCGTCAATCCGTTCGCGAGATATGGGAGTTAGAATTTAAGGAATGGTTGAGAAACCTTCAAAATTTTCGCAAGTCTGATTCCCGAAACCAATAACTACAAAGGCCTAGGGGAAAAATACAAATGCAGTTGTAATCGTGCGAGTTTCTACTTTCAGATGCAACAGGAATTTCCCGAGTTCGTGAATCCGTTCGCGAGATATAGGAGTTCGAAGTTAAGGAATGGTTGAGAAACCATCAAATTTTCGCAAGTCTGATACTCGAAACCAATAACTACTATGGCATACGGCAAAAATACACACACCGTTGTAACCGGGCGAGTTTCTGCTTTCAGATGCAATAAGAATTTCTCGAGTTCGTCAGTTCGTTCGCGAGATATGGGAGTTTGAAGTTAAGATATGGTTGAGAAACCATCAAAATTTTCGCTGGTCTGATACTAGAAACCAATAACTGGAATGGCCTAGGGAAAAGTACACACACCATTGTAATCGGGCGAGTTTCTACTTTCAGATGCAACAGCAATTTCTCGAGTTCGTCAATCCGTTCGCGAGATATGGGAGTTCGAAGTTAAGGAATGGTTGAGAAACCATCAAAATTTTCGCTGGTCTGATTCCCGAAACCAATAACTGGAATGGCCTAGGGGAAAAGTACACACACCATTGTAATCGGGCGAGTTTCTACTTTCAGATGCAACAGGAATTTCTCGAGTTCGTTAATCCGTTCGCGAGATATAGGAGTTAGAATTTAAGGAATGGTTGAGAAACCATCAAAATTTTCGCAAGTCTGATTCCGAACCAATAACTATAAAGCCTAGGGGAAAAATACTCATGCCGTTGTAATCGTGCGAGTTTTCTACTTTCAGATGCAACAGGAAATTTCTCGAGTTCGTCAATCCGTTCGCGAGATATGGGAGTTCGAAGTTAAGGAATGGTTGAGAAACCATCAAAATTTTCGCTGGTCTGATTCCCGAAACCAATAACTGGAATGGCCTAGGGGAAAAGTACACACACCATTGTAATCGGGCGAGTTTCTACTTTCAGATGCAACAGGAATTTCTCGAGTTCGTCAATCCGTTCGCGAGATATAGGAGTTAGAATTTAAGGAATGGTTGAGAAACCATCAAAATTTTCGCAAGTCTGATTCCCGAAAACAATAACTATAAAGGCCTAGGGGAAAAATACCCATGCCGTTGTAATCGTGCGAGTTTCTACTTTCAGATGCAACAGGAATTTCTCGAGTTCGTGAATCCGTTCGCGAGATATAGGAGTTCGAAGTTAAGGAATGGTTGAGAAACCATCAAAATTTTCGCAAGTCTGATACTCGAAACCAATAACTACTATGGCATAGGGCAAAAATACACACACCGTTGTAACCGGGCGAGTTTCTGCTTTCAGATGCAATAAGAATTTCTAGAGTTCGTACATTTCGTTCGCGAGATATGGGAGTTTGAAGTTAAGATATTGTTGAGAAACCATAAAAATTTTCGCTGGTCTGATTCCCGAAACCAATAACTGGAATGGCCTAGGGGAAAAGTACACACACCATTGTAATCGGGCGAGTTTCTACTTTCAGATGCAACAGGAATTTCTCGAGCTCGTCAATCCGTTCGCAAGATATGGGAGTTTGAAGTTAAGGAATGGTTGAGAAATCATCAAAAATTTCGCTGGTCTGATACTCGAAACCAATAACTACTATGGTATAGGGCAAAAATACACACACCGTTGTAACCGGGCGAGTTTCTGCTTTCAGATGCAACAAGAATTTCTCGAGTTCGTCAGTTCGTTCGCGAGATATGGGAGTTTGAAGTTAAGATATGGTTGAGAAAGCATCAAAATTTTGGCTGGTCTGATACTCGAAACCAATAACTGGAATGGCCTAGGGGAAAAGTACACACACCATTGTAATCGGGCGAGTTTCTACTTTCAGATGCAACAGGAATTTCTCGAGATCGTCAATCCGTTCGCGAGATATGGGAGTTTGAAATTAAGGAATGGTTGAGAAACCATCAAAATATTCGCAACTCTGATACTCGATACGAATAACTACTATGGCCTATGGCAAAAGTACACTTACCGCTGTAATCGGGCGAGTTTCTACTTTCAGATGCAACAGGAATTTCTCGAGATCGTCAATCCGTTCGCGAGATATGGGAGTTTGAAATTAAGGAATGGTTGAGAAACCATCAAAATATTCGCAACCATGATACTCGAAACCAATAACTACTATGGCCTAGGGCAAAAGTACACTTACCGCTGTATTCGGGCGAGTTTCTACTTTCAGATGCAACAGGAATTTCTCGAGTTCGTCAATCCGTTCGCCAGATATGGGAGTTTGAAATGAAGGAATGGTTGAGAAACCATCAAAATATTCGCAACCCTGATACTCGAAACCAATAACTACTATGGCCTAGGGCAAAAGTACACTTACCGCTGTATTCGGGCGAGTTTCTACTTTCAGATGCAACAGGAATTTCTCGAGTTCGTCAATCCGTTCGCCAGATATGGGAGTTAGAAGTGAAGGAATGGTTGAGAAACCATCAAAATTTTCGCAAGTCTGATAATCGAAACCAATAACTACTATGGCCTAGGGGAAAAGTACACTCACCATTGTAATCGGGCGAGTTTCTACTTTCAGATGCAACAGGAATTTCTCGAGTTCGTCAATCCGTTCGCGAGATATGGGAGTTTGAAGTTCAGGAATGGTTGAGAAAGCATCAAAATTTTCGCTGGACTGATATTCGAAACCAATAACTGGAATGGCCTAGGGGAAAAATACACATACCGTTGTAATCGTGCGAGTTTCTACTTTCAGATGGAACAGGAATTTCTCGAGTTTGTCAATCCGTTCGCGAGATATGGGAGTTCGAAGTTAAGGAATGGTTGAGAAACCATCAAAATTTTCGCAACCATGATACTCGAAACCAATATCTACTATGGCCTAGGGCAAAAATACATACACCGCTGTAATCTGGCGAGTTTCTACATTCAGATGCAACAGGAGTTTCTCGAGATCGTCAATCCGTTCGCGAGATATGGGAGTTTGAAGTTAAGGAATGGTTGAGAAACCATCAAAAATTTCGCTGGTCTGATACTCGAAACCAATAACTGGAATGGCCTAGGGAAAAAATACACATGCCGTTGTAATCGTGCGAGTTTCTACTTTCAGATGCAACAGGAATTTCTCGAGTTCGTCAATCCGTTCGAGAGATATGGGAGTTCGAAGTTAAGGAATGGTTGAGAAACCATCAAAAATTTCGCTGGTCTGATACTCGAAACCAATAACTGGAATGGCCTAGGGGACAAGTACACTTACCGCTGTAATCGGGCGAGTTTCTACTTTCAGATGCAACAGGAATTTCTCGAGTTCGTCAATCCGTTCGCGAGATATGGGAGTTTGATGCTAAGGAATGGTTGAGAAACCATCAAAATTTTCGCAAGTCTGATACTCGAAACCAATAACTACTACGGCATAGGGCAAAAATACACACACCGTTGTAACCGGGCGAGTTTCTGCTTTCAGATGCAATAAGAATTTCTAGAGTTCGTACAGTTCGTTCGCGAGATATGGGAGTTTGAAGTTAAGATATGGTTGAGAAACCATCAAAATTTTCGCTGGTCTGATACTCGAAACCAATAACTGGAATGGCCAAGGGGAAAAGTACACACACCATTGTAATCGGGCGAGTTTCTACTTTCAGATGCAACAGGAATTTCTCGAGTTCGTCAATCCGTTCGCGAGATATGGGAGTTAGAATTTAAGGAATGGTTGAGAAACCATCAAAATTTTCGCAAGTCTGATTCCCGAAACCAATAACTACAAAGGCCTAGATGAAAAATACACACGCCGTTGTAATCGTGCGAGTTTCTACTTTCAGATGCAACAGGAATTTCTCGAGTTCGTCAATCCGTTCGCGAGATATGGGAGTTTGAAGTTAAGGAATGGTTGAGAAACCATCAAAAATTTCGCTGGTCTGATACTCGAAACCAATAACTGGAATGGCCTAGGGGAAAAGTACACTTACCGCTGTATTCGGGCGAGTTTCTACTTTCAGATGCAACAGGAATTTCTCGAGTTCGTCAATCCGTTCGCGAGATATGGGAGTTTGAAGTTAAGGAATGGTTGGGAAACCATCAAAATTTTCGCTGGTCTGATTCCCGAAACCAATAACTGGAATGGCCTAGGGGAAAAGTACACACATCATTGTAATCGGGCGAGTTTCTACTTCCAGATGCAACAGGAATTTCTCGAGTTCGTCAATCCGTTTGCGAGATATGGGAGTTAGTTTTTAAGGAATGGTTGAGAAACCATCAAAATTTTCGCCAGTCTGATTCCCGAAACCAATAACTACAAAGGCCTAGGGGAAAAATACACTTACCGCTGTATGCGGGCGAGTTTCTACTTTCAGATGCAACATGAATTTCTCGAGTTCGTCAATCCGTTCGCGAGATATGGGAGTTTGAAGTTAAGGAATGGTTGAGAAATCATCAAAAATTTCGCTGGTCTGATACTCGAAACCAATAACTACTATGGTATAGGACAAAAATACACACACCGTTGTAACCGGGCGAGTTTCTGCTTTCAGATGCAACAAGAATTTCTCGAGTTCGTCAGTTCGTTCGCGAGATATGGGAGTTTGAAGTTAAGGAATGGTTGAGAAACCATCAAAATTTTCGCTGGTCTGATACTCGAAACCAATAACTGGAATGGCCTAGGGGAAAAGTACACACACCATTGTAATCGGGCGAGTTTCTACTTTCAGATGCAACAGGAATTTCTCGAGTTCGTCAATCCGTTCGCGAGATATAGGAGTTAGAATTTAAGGAATGGTTGAGAAACCATCAAAATTTTCGCAAGTCTGATTCCCGAAACCAATAACTATAAAGGCCTAGGGGAAAAATACCCATGCCGTTGTAATCGTGCGAGTTTCTACTTTCAGATGCAACAGGAATTTCTCGAGTTCGTGAATCCGTTCGCGAGATATAGGAGTTCGAAGTTAAGGAATGGTTGAGAAACCATCAAAATTTTCGCAAGTCTGATACTCGAAACCAATAACTACTATGGCATAGGGCAAAAATACACACACCGTTGTAACCGGGCGAGTTTCTGCTTTCAGATGCAATAAGAATTTCTCGAGTTCGTCAGTTCGTTCGCGAGATATGGGAGTTTGAAGTTAAGATATGGTTGAGAAACCATCAAAATTTTCGCTGGTCTGATACTAGAAACCAATAACTGGAATGGCCTAGGGGAAAAGCACACACACCATTGTAATCGGGCGAGTTTCTACTTTCAGATGCAACAGCAATTTCTCGAGTTCGTCAATCCGTTCGCGAGATATGGGAGTTAGAATTTAAGGAATGGTTGAGAAACCATCAAAATTTTCGCAAGCCTGATTCCCGAAAACAAAAACTACAAAGGCCAAGGGGAAAAATACTCATGCCGTTGTAATCGTGCGAGTTTCTACTTTCAGATGCAACAGGAATTTCTCGAGTTCGTCAATCCGTTCGCGAGATATGGGAGTTCGAAGTTAAGGAATGGTTGAGAAACCATCAAAAATTTCGCTGGTCTGATACTCGAAACCAATAACTGGAATGGCCTAGGTGAAAAGTACACACACCATTGTAATCGGGCGAGTTTCTACTTTCAGATGCAACAGGAATTTCTCGAGCTCGTCAATCCGTTCGCAAGATATGGGAGTTTGAAGTTAAGGAATGGTTGAGAAACCATCAAAAATTTCGCTGGTCTGATACTCGAAACCAATAACTGGATGGCCTAGGGAAAAAATACACATGCCGTTGTAATCGTGCGAGTTTCTACTTTCAGATGCAACAGGAATTTCTCGAGTTCGTCAATCCGTTCGAGACATATGGGAGTTCGAAGTTAAGGAATGGTTGAGAAACCATCAAAAATTTCGCTGGTCTGATACTCGAAACCAATAACTACTATGGTATAGGGCAAAAATACACACACCGTTGTAACCGGGCGAGTTTCTGCTTTCAGATGCAACAAGAATTTCTCGAGTTCGTCAGTTCGTTCGCGAGATATGGGAGTTTGAAGTTAAGATATGGTTGAGAAAGCATCAAAATTTTGGCTGGTCTGATACTCGAAACCAATAACTGGAATGGCCTAGGGGAAAAGTACACACACCATTGTAATCGGGCGAGTTTCTACTTTCAGATGCAACAGGAATTTCTCGAGATCGTCAATCCGTTCGCGAGATATGGGAGTTTGAAATTAAGGAATGGTTGAGAAACCATCAATATATTCGCAACTCTGATACTCGATACGAATAACTACTATGGCCTATGGCAAAAGTACACTTACCGCTGTATTCGGGCGAGTTTCTACTTTCAGATGCAACAGGAATTTCTCGAGTTCGTCAATCCGTTCGCCAGATATGGGAGTTTGAAATGAAGGAATGGTTGAGAAACCATCAAAATATTCGCAACCCTGATACTCGAAACCAATAACTACTATGGCCTAGGGCAAAAGTACACTTACCGCTGTATTCGGGCGAGTTTCTACTTTCAGATGCAACAGGAATTTCTCGAGTTCGTCAATCCGTTCGCCAGATATGGGAGTTAGAAGTGAAGGAATGGTTGAGAAACCATCAAAATTTTCGCAAGTCTGATAATCGAAACCAATAACTACTATGGCCTAGGGGAAAAGTACACTCACCATTGTAATCGGGCGAGTTTCTACTTTCAGATGCAACAGGAATTTCTCGAGTTCGTCAATCCGTTCGCGAGATATGGGAGTTTGAAGTTCAGGAATGGTTGAGAAAGCATCAAAATTTTCGCTGGACTGATATTCGAAACCAATAACTGGAATGACCTAGGGGAAAAATACACATACCGTTGTAATCGTGCGAGTTTCTACTTTCAGATGGAACAGGAATTTCTCGAGTTCGTCAATCCGTTCGCGAGATATGGGAGTTCGAAGTTAAGGAATGGTTGAGAAACCATCAAAATTTTCGCAACCATGATACTCGAAACCAATATCTACTATGGCCTAGGGCAAAAATACATACACCGCTGTAACCTGGCGAGTTTCTACATTCAGATGCAACAGGAATTTCTCGAGATCGTCAATCCGTTCGCGAGATATGGGAGTTTGAAGTTAAGGAATGGTTGAGAAACCATCAAAAATTTCGCTGGTCTGATACTCGAAACCAATAACTGGAATGGCCTAGGGAAAAAATACACATGCCGTTGTAATCGTGCGAGTTTCTACTTTCAGATGCAACAGGAATTTCTCGAGTTCGTCAATCCGTTCGAGAGATATGGGAGTTCGAAGTTAAGGAATGGTTGAGAAACCATCAAAAATTTCGCTGGTCTGATACTCGAAACCAATAACTACTATGGTATAGGGCAAAAATACACACACCGTTGTAACCGGGCGAGTTTCTGCTTTCAGATGCAACAAGAATTTCTCGAGTTCGTCAGTTCGTTCGCGAGATATGGGAGTTTGAAGTTAAGATATGGTTGAGAAAGCATCAAAATTTTGGCTGGTCTGATACTCGAAACCAATAACTGGAATGGCCTAGGGGAAAAGTACACACACCATTGTAATCGGGCGAGTTTCTACTTTCAGATGCAACAGGAATTTCTCGAGATCGTCAATCCGTTCGCGAGATATGGGAGTTTGAAATTAAGGAATGGTTGAGAAACCATCAAAATATTCGCAACTCTGATACTCGATACGAATAACTACTATGGCCTATGGCAAAAGTACACTTACCGCTGTAATCGGGCGAGTTTCTACTTTCAGATGCAACAGGAATTTCTCGAGATCGTCAATCCGTTCGCGAGATATGGGAGTTTGAAATTAAGGAATGGTTGAGAAACCATCAAAATATTCGCAACCATGATACTCGAAACCAATAACTACTATGGCCTAGGGCAAAAGTACACTTACCGCTGTATTCGGGCGAGTTTCTACTTTCAGATGCAACAGGAATTTCTCGAGTTCGTCAATCCGTTCGCGAGATATAGGAGTTAGAATTTAAGGAATGGTTGAGAAACCATCAAAATTTTCGCAAGTCTGATTCCCGAAACCAATAACTATAAAGGCCTAGGGGAAAAATACCCATGCCGTTGTAATCGTGCGAGTTTCTACTTTCAGATGCAACAGGAATTTCTCGAGTTCGTGAATCCGTTCGCGAGATATAGGAGTTCGAAGTTAAGGAATGGTTGAGAAACCATCAAAATTTTCGCAAGTCTGATACTCGAAACCAATAACTACTATGGCATAGGGCAAAAATACACACACCGTTGTAACCGGGCGAGTTTCTGCTTTCAGATGCAATAAGAATTTCTAGAGTTCGTACATTTCGTTCGCGAGATATGGGAGTTTGAAGTTAAGATATGGTTGAGAAACCATAAAAATTTTCGCTGGTCTGATACTCGAAACCAATAACTGGAATGGCCAAGGGGAAAAGTACACACACCATTGTAATCGGGCGAGTTTCTACTTTCAGATGCAACAGGAATTTCTCGAGTTCGTCAATCCGTTCGCGAGATATGGGAGTTAGAATTTAAGGAATGGTTGAGAAACCTTCAAAATTTTCGCAAGTCTGATTCCCGAAACCAATAACTACAAAGGCCTAGGGGAAAAATACAAATGCAGTTGTAATCGTGCGAGTTTCTACTTTCAGATGCAACAGGAATTTCCCGAGTTCGTGAATCCGTTCGCGAGATATAGGAGTTCGAAGTTAAGGAATGGTTGAGAAACCATCAAAATTTTCGCAAGTCTGATACTCGAAACCAATAACTACTATGGCATACGGCAAAAATACACACACCGTTGTAACCGGGCGAGTTTCTGCTTTCAGATGCAATAAGAATTTCTCGAGTTCGTCAGTTCGTTCGCGAGATATGGGAGTTTGAAGTTAAGATATGGTTGAGAAACCATCAAAATTTTCGCTGGTCTGATACTAGAAACCAATAACTGGAATGGCCTAGGGGAAAAGTACACACACCATTGTAATCGGGCGAGTTTCTACTTTCAGATGCAACAGCAATTTCTCGAGTTCGTCAATCCGTTCGCGAGATATGGGAGTTCGAAGTTAAGGAATGGTTGAGAAACCATCAAAATTTTCGCTGGTCTGATTCCCGAAACCAATAACTGGAATGGCCTAGGGGAAAAGTACACACACCATTGTAATCGGGCGAGTTTCTACTTTCAGATGCAACAGGAATTTCTCGAGTTCGTTAATCCGTTCGCGATATATAGGAGTTAGAATTTAAGGAATGGTTGAGAAACCATCAAAATTTTCGCAAGTCTGATTCCCGAAACCAATAACTATAAAGGCCTAGGGGAAAAATACTCATGCCGTTGTAATCGTGCGAGTTTCTACTTTCAGATGCAACAGGAATTTCTCGAGTTCGTCAATCCGTTCGCGAGATATGGGAGTTCGAAGTTAAGGAATGTTTGAGAAACCATCAAAATTTTCGCTGGTCTGATTCCCGAAACCAATAACTGGAATGGCCTAGGGGAAAAGTACACACACCATTGTAATCGGGCGAGTTTCTACTTTCAGATGCAACAGGAATTTCTCGAGTTCGTCAATCCGTTCGCGAGATATAGGAGTTAGAATTTAAGGAATGGTTGAGAAACCATCAAAATTTTCGCAAGTCTGATTCCCGAAACCAATAACTATAAAGGCCTAGGGGAAAAATACCCATGCCGTTGTAATCGTGCGAGTTTCTACTTTCAGATGCAACAGGAATTTCTCGAGTTCGTGAATCCGTTCGCGAGATATAGGAGTTCGAAGTTAAGGAATGGTTGAGAAACCATCAAAATTTTCGCAAGTCTGATACTCGAAACCAATAACTACTATGGCATAGGGCAAAAATACACACACCGTTGTAACCGGGCGAGTTTCTGCTTTCAGATGCAATAAGAATTTCTAGAGTTCGTACATTTCGTTCGCGAGATATGGGAGTTTGAAGTTAAGATATGGTTGAGAAACCATAAAAATTTTCGCTGGTCTGATACTCGAAACCAATAACTGGAATGGCCAAGGGGAAAAGTACACACACCATTGTAATCGGGCGAGTTTCTACTTTCAGATGCAACAGGAATTTCTCGAGTTCGTCAATCCGTTCGCGAGATATGGGAGTTAGAATTTAAGGAATGGTTGAGAAACCTTCAAAATTTTCGCAAGTCTGATTCCCGAAACCAATAACTACAAAGGCCTAGGGGAAAAATACAAATGCAGTTGTAATCGTGCGAGTTTCTACTTTCAGATGCAACAGGAATTTCCCGAGTTCGTGAATCCGTTCGCGAGATATAGGAGTTCGAAGTTAAGGAATGGTTGAGAAACCATCAAAATTTTCGCAAGTCTGATACTCGAAACCAATAACTACTATGGCATACGGCAAAAATACACACACCGTTGTAACCGGGCGAGTTTCTGCTTTCAGATGCAATAAGAATTTCTCGAGTTCGTCAGTTCGTTCGCGAGATATGGGAGTTTGAAGTTAAGATATGGTTGAGAAACCATCAAAATTTTCGCTGGTCTGATACTAGAAACCAATAACTGGAATGGCCTAGGGGAAAAGTACACACACCATTGTAATCGGGCGAGTTTCTACTTTCAGATGCAACAGCAATTTCTCGAGTTCGTCAATCCGTTCGCGAGATATGGGAGTTCGAAGTTAAGGAATGGTTGAGAAACCATCAAAATTTTCGCTGGTCTGATTCCCGAAACCAATAACTGGAATGGCCTAGGGGAAAAGTACACACACCATTGTAATCGGGCGAGTTTCTACTTTCAGATGCAACAGGAATTTCTCGAGTTCGTTAATCCGTTCGCGAGATATAGGAGTTAGAATTTAAGGAATGGTTGAGAAACCATCAAAATTTTCGCAAGTCTGATTCCCGAAACCAATAACTACTATGGCATAGGGCAAAAATACACACACCGTTGTAACCGGGCGAGTTTCTGCTTTCAGATGCAATAAGAATTTCTAGAGTTCGTACATTTCGTTCGCGAGATATGGGAGTTTGAAGTTAAGATATGGTTGAGAAACCATCAAAATTTTCGCTGGTCTGATTCCCGAAACCAATAACTGGAATGGCCTAGGGGAAAAGTACACACACCATTGTAATCGGGCGAGTTTCTACTTTCAGATGCAACAGGAATTTCTCGAGTTCGTCAATCCGTTCGCGAGATATAGGAGTTAGAATTTAAAGAATGGTTGAGAAACCATCAAAATTTTCGCAAGTCTGATTCCCGAAAACAATAACTATAAAGGCCTAGGGGAAAAATACCCATGCCGATGTAATCGTGCGAGTTTCTACTTTCAGATGCAACAGGAATTTCTCGAGTTCGTGAATCCGTTCGCGAGATATAGGAGTTCGAAGTTAAGGAATGGTTGAGAAACCATCAAAATTTTCGCAAGTCTGATACTCGAAACCAATAACTACTATGGCATAGGGCAAAAATACACACACCGTTGTAACCGGGCGAGTTTCTGCTTTCAGATGCAATAAGAATTTCTAGAGTTCGTACATTTCGTTCGCGAGATATGGGAGTTTGAAGTTAAGATATGGTTGAGAAACCATAAAAATTTTCGCTGGTCTGATACTCGAAACCAATAACTGGAATGGCCAAGGGGAAAAGTACACACACCATGGTAATCGGGCGAGTTTCTACTTTCAGATGCAACAGGAATTTCTCGAGTTCGTCAATCCGTTCGCGAGATATGGGAGTTAGAATTTAAGGAATGGTTGAGAAACCTTCAAAATTTTCGCAAGTCTGATTCCCGAAACCAATAACTACAAAGGCCAAGGGGAAAAATACAAATGCAGTTGTAATCGTGCGAGTTTCTACTTTCAGATGCAACAGGAATTTCCCGAGTTCGTGAATTCGTTCGCGAGATATAGGAGTTCGAAGTTAAGGAATGGTTGAGAACCCATCAAAATTTTCGCAAGTCTGATACTCGAAACCAATAACTACTATGGCATACGGCAAAAATACACACACCGTTGTAACCGGCCGAGTTTCTGCTTTCAGATGCAATAAGAATTTCTCGAGTTCGTCAGTTCGTTCGCGAGATATGGGAGTTTGAAGTTAAGATATGGTTGAGAAACCATCAAAATTTTCGCTGGTCTGATACTAGAAACCAATAACTGGAATGGCCTAGGGGAAAAGTACACACACCATTGTAATCGGGCGAGTTTCTACTTTCAGATGCAACAGCAATTTCTCGAGTTCGTCAATCCGTTCGCGAGATATGGGAGTTCGAAGTTAAGGAATGGTTGAGAAACCATCAAAATTTTCGCTAGTCTGATTCCCGAAACCAATAACTGGAATGGCCTAGGGGAAAAGTACACATGCCTTTATAATCGTGCGAGTTTCTACTTTCAGATGCAACAGGAATTTCTCGAGTTCATTAATCCGTTCGCGAGATATAGGAGTTAGAATTTAAGGAATGGTTGAGAAACCATCAAAATTTTCGCAAGTCTGATTCCCGAAACCAATAACTATAAAGGCCTAGGGGAAAAATACTCATGCCGTTGTAATCGTGCGTGTTTCTACTTTCAGATGCAACAGGAATTTCTCGAGTTCGTCAATCCGTTCGCGAGATATGGGAGTTCGAAGTTGAGGAATGGTTGAGAAACCATCAAAATTTTCGCTGGTCTGATTCCCGAAACCAATAACTGGAATGGCCTAGGGGAAAAGTACACACACCATTGTAATCGGGCGAGTTTCTACTTTCAGATGCAACAGGAATTTCTCGAGTTCGTCAATCCGTTCGCGAGATATAGGAGTTAGAATTTAAGGAATGGTTGAGAAACCATCAAAATTTTCGCAAGTCTGATTCCCGAAAACAATAACTATAAAGGCCTAGGGGAAAAATACCCATGCCGTTGTAATCGTGCGAGTTTCTACTTTCAGATGCAACAGGAATTTCTCGAGTTCGTGAATCCGTTCGCGAGATATAGGAGTTCGAAGTTAAGGTATGGTTGAGAAACCATCAAAATTTTCGCAAGTCTGATACTCGAAACCAATAACTACTATGGCATAGGGCAAAAATACACACACCGTTGTAACCGGGCGAGTTTCTGCTTTCAGATGCAATAAGAATTTCTCGAGTTCGTCAGTTCGTTCACGAGATATGGGAGTTTGAAGTTAAGATATGGTTGAGAAACCATCAAAATTTTCGCTGGTCTGATACTAGAAACCAATAACTGGAATGGCCTAGGGGAAAAGTACACACACCATTGTAATCGGGCGAGTTTCTACTTTCAGATGCAACAGCAATATCTCGAGTTCGTCAATCCGTTCGCGAGATATGGGAGTTAGAATTTAAGGAATGGTTGAGAAACCATCAAAATTTTCGCAAGCCTGATTCCCGAAACCAATAACTACAAAGGCCAAGGGGAAAAATACACATGCCGTTGTAATCGTGCGAGTTTCTACTTTCAGATGCAACAGGAATTTCTCGAGTTCGTGAATCCGTTCGCGAGATATGGGAGTTTGAAGTTAAGGAACGCTTGAGCAACCATCAAAATTTTCGCAAGTCTGTTACTCGAAACCAGTAACTACTATGGCCTAGGGGAAAAGAACACACACCATTGTAATCGGGCGTGTTTCTACTTTCAGATGCAACAGGAATTTCTCGAGATCATCAATCCGTTCCCGAGATATGGGAGTTTGAAATTAAGGAATGGTTGAGAAACCATCAAAATTTTCGCAAGTCTGATTCCCGAAACCAATAACTACAAAGGCCTAGGGGAAAAATACACACGCCTTTATAATCGTGCGAGTTTCTACTTTCAGATGCAACAGGAATTTCTCGAGTTCGTGAATCCGTTCGCGAGGTATGGGAGTTTGAACTTAAGGAATGGTTGAGAATCCATCAAAATTTTCGCAAGTCTGATACTCGAAACCAATAACTACTATGGACTAGGGCTAAAATACACACACCACTGTAATCGGGCGAGTTTCTACTTTCAGATGCAACAGGAATTTCTCGAGATCGTCAACCCGTGCGCCAGATATGGGAGTTTGAAGTTAAGGAATGGTTGAGAAACCATCAAAATTTTCGCTGGTCTGATACTCGAAAACAATAACTGGAATGGCCTTGTGGAAAAGTACACACACCACTGCAATCGGGTGTGTTTCTGCTTTCAGATGCAACAGGAATTTCTCGAGATCGTCGATCCGTTCGCGAGATATGGGAGTTTGAAATTAAGGAATGGTTGAGAAACCATCAAAATTTTCGCAAGTCTGATTCCCGAAACCAATAACTACAAAGACCTAGGGGAAAAATACACATTCCTTTGTAATCGTGCGAGTCTCTACTTTCGGATGCAACAGGAATTTCTCGAGTTCGTGAATCCGTTCGCGAGATATGGGAGTTTGAAGTTAAGGAACGCTTGAGCACCCATCAAAATTTTCGCAAGTCTGTTACTCGAAACCAGTAACTACTATGGCCTAGGGGAAAAGAACACACACCATTGTAATCGGGCGTGTTTCTACTTTCAGTTGCAACAGGAATTTCTCGAGATCACCAATCCGTTCCCGAGATATGGGAGATTGAAATTAAGGAATGGTTGAGAAACCATCGAAATGTTCGCAAGTCTGATACACGAAACCAATAACTACTTTGGCCTAGGGGAAAAGTACACACACCATTGTAATCGGGCGAGTTTCTACTTTCAGATGCAACAGGAATTTCTCGTGTTCGTCAATCCGTTCGCGAGGTATGGGAGTTTGAAGTTAAGGAATGGTTGAGAAACCATCAAAATTTTCGCATCTCTGATACTCGAAACCAATAACTACTATGGCCAAGGGCAAAAATACACATACCGTTGTAATCGGGCGAGTCTCTGCTTTCAGATGCAACAGGAATTTCTCGAGTTCGTCAATCCGTTCGCGAGGTATGGGAGTTTGAAGTTAAGAAACGTTTGAGAAACCATCAAAATTTTCGCAAGTCTAATACTCGAAACCAATAACTACTATGGACTAGGGCTAAAATACACACACCGCTGTAATCGGGCGAGTTTCTGCTTTCAGGTGCAACAAGAATTTCTCGAGGTCGTCAATTTGTTCGCGAGATATGGGAGTTTGAAGTTAAGGAATGGTTAAGAATCCAACAAAATTTTCGCAAGTCTGATACTCGAAACCAATAACTACTATGGCCTAGGGGAAAAGTACACACACCATTGTAATCGGGCGAGTTTCTACTTTCAGATGCAACAGGAATTTCTCGAGTTCGTCAATCCGTTCGTGAGATATGGGAGTTTGATGCTAAGGAATGCTTAAGAATCCAACAAAATTTTCGCAAGTCTGATACTCGAAACCAAGAACTACTATGGCCTAGGGGAAAAGTACACACACCACTGTAATCGGGCGAGCTTCTACTTTCAGATGCAACAGGAATTTCTCGAGATCGTCAATCCGTTCGCCAGATATGGGAGTTTGAAGTTAAGGAATGGTTGAGAAACCATCAAAATTTTCGCTGGTCTGATACTCGAAACCAATAACTGGAATGGCCTAGGGGAAAAGTACACACACCACTGCAATCGGGTGTGTTTCTGCTTTCAGATGCAACAGGAATTTCTCGAGATCGTCGATCCGTTCGCGAGATATGGGAGTTTGAAATTAAGGAATGGTTGAGAAACCATCAAAATTTTCGCAAGTCTGATTCCCGAAACCAATAACTACAAAGGCCTAGGGGAAAAATACACATGCCGTTGTAATCGTGCGAGTCTCTACTTTCGGATGCAACAGGAATTTCTCGAGTTCGTGAATCCGTTCGCGAGACATGGGAGTTTGAAGTTAAGGAACGCTTGAGCAACCATCAAAATTTTCGCAAGTCTGTTACTCGAAACCAGTAACTACTATGGCCTAGGGGAAAAGAACACACACCATTGTAATCGGGCGTGTTTCTACTTTCAGATGCAATAGGAATTTCTCGAGGTCATCAATCCGTTCCCGAGATATGGGAGTTTGAAATTAAGGAATGGTTGAGAAACCATCAAAATTTTCGCAAGTCTGATTCCCGAAACCAATAACTACAAAGGCCTAGGGGAAAAATACACATGCCTTTGTAATCGTGCGAGTTTCTACTTTCAGATGCAACAGGAATTTCTCGAGTTCGTCAATCCGTTCGCGAGATATGGCAGTTTGAAGTTAAGGAATGGTTGAGAAACCATCAAAATTTTCGCATGTCTGATACTCGAAACCAATAACTACTATGGCCAAGGGCAAAAATACATATACCGTTGTAATCGGGCGAGTCTCTGCTTTCAGATGCAACAGGAATTTCTCGAGTTCGTCAATCCGTTCGCGAGATATGGGAGTTTGAAGTTAAGAAACGTTTGAGAATCCATCAAAATTTTCGCAAGTCTGATACTCGAAACCAATAACTACTATGGCCAGGGGCAAAAATACACATACCGTTGTACTCGGGCGAGTCTCTGCATTCAGATGCAACAGGAATTTCTCGAGTTCGTCAATCCGTTCGCGAGATATGGGAGTTTGAAGTTAAGAAACGTTTGAGAATCCATCAAAATTTTCGCAAGTCTGATACTCGAAACCAATAACTACTATGGCAAGGGGCAAAAATACACATACCGTTGTACTCGGGCGAGTCTCTGCATTCAGATGCAACAGGAATTTCTCGAGTTCGTCAATCCGTTCGCGAGATATGGGAGTTTGAAGTTAAGAAACGTTTGAGAAACCATCAAAATTTTCGCAAGTCTAATACTCGAAACCAATAACTACTATGGCCTAGGGGAAAAGTACACACACCATTGTAATCGAGCGAGTTTCTACTTCAGATGCAACAGGAATTTCTCGAGTTCGTCAATCCGTTCGCGAGATATGAGAGTTTCAAGTTATGGAACGTTTGAGAAACCATCAAAATTTTCGCAAGTCTGATACTCGAAACCAATAAATACTATGGCCTAGGGGAAAAGTACACACTCCACTGTAATCGGGCGAGTTTCTACTTTCATGTGCAACAGGAATTTCGCGAGTTCGTCAATCCGTTCGCGAGATATGGGAGTTTGAAGTTAAGGAACGCCTGAGCAACCATAAAAATTTTCGCAAGTCTGATACTCGATACTAATAACTACTATGGCCTAGGGCAAAAAAATACTTACCGTTGTAATCGGGCGAGTCTCTGCTTTCAGATGCCACAGGAATTTCTCGAGTTGGTCAGTCCGTTCGCGAGATATGGGAGTTTGAAGTTAAGGAGTGGTTGAGGATCCATCAAAATTTTCGCAAGTCTGATACTCGAAAGCAATAACTACTATGGCCTAGGGGAAAAGTACACACACCATTGTAATCGGGCTAGTTTCTCCTTTCAGATGCAACAGGAATTTCTCGAGTTCGTCAATCCGTTCGCGAGATATGGGAGTTTGAAGTTAAGGAATGGTTGAGAAACCACCAAAATTTTCGCTGATTTGATACTCGAATCCAATAACTGGAATGGCCTAGGGGAAAAGTACACATAGCGTTGAAATCGGGCGAGTTTCTGCTTTCAGATGCAATAGGAATTTCTCGAGCTCGTCAATCCGTTCGCGAGACATGGGAGTTTGATGTTAAGGAATGGTTGAGAAACCATCAAAATTTTCGCATCTCTGATTCCCGAAACCAATAACTACAAAGGCCTAGGGGAAAAGTACACATACTGTTGAAATCGGGCGAGTTTCTGCTTTCAAATGCAATAGGAATTTCTCGTGTTCGTCAATCCGTTCGCGAGATATGGCAGTTTGAAGTTAAGGAATGGTTGAGAAACCATCAATATTTTCGCATGTCTGATACTCGAAACGAATAACTACTATGGCCTAGGGCAAAAATACACATACCGTTGTAATCGGGCGAGTCTCTTCTTTCAGATGCAACAGGAATTTCCCGAGTCCGTCAATCCGTTCGCGAGATATGGGAGTTTGAAGTTAAGGAATGGTTGAGAATCCATCAAAATTTTCGCCAGTCTGATACTCAAAACCAATAACTACTATGGCCTACGGGAGAAGTACACACACCATTGTAATCGGGCTAGTTTCTCCTTTCAGATGCAACAGGAATTTCTCGAGTTCGTCAATCCGTTCGCGAGATATGGGAGTTTGAAGTTAAGGAATGGTTGAGAAACCACCAAAATTTTCGCTGATTTGATACTCGAATCCAATAACTGGAATGTCCTAGGGGAAAAGTACACATAGCGTTGAAATCGGGCGAGTTTCTGCTTTCAGATGCAATAGGAATTTCTCGAGCTCGTCAATCCGTTCGCGAGACATGGGAGTTTGATGTTAAGGAATGGTTGAGAAACCATCAAAATTTTCGCATCTCTGATTCCCGAAACCAATAACTACAAAGGCCTAGGGGAAAAGTACACATACCGTTGAAATCGGGCGAGTTTCTGCTTTCAAATGCAATAGGAATTTCTCGTGTTCGTCAATCCGTTCGCGAGATATGGCAGTTTGAAGTTAAGGAATGGTTGAGAAACCATCAATATTTTCGCAAGTCTGATTCCCGAATCCAATAACTACAAAGGCCTAGGGAAAAAAAACACATACCATTGTAATCGGGCGAGTTTCTACTTTCAGATGCAACAGGAATTTCTCGAGTTAGTCAGTCCGTTCGGGAGATATGGGAATTGGAAGTTAGGGAACGTTTGAGAAACCATCAAAATTTTCGCAAGTCTGATACTCGAAACCAATAACTACTATGGACTAGGGCAAAAATACACATACCGTTGTAATCGGGCGAGTCTCTTCTTTCAGATGCAACAGGAATTTCCCGAGTCCGTCAATCCGTTCGCGAGATATGGGAGTTTGAATTTAAGGAATGGTTGAGAATCCATCAAAATTTTCGCAAGTCTGATACTCAAAACCAATAACTACTATGGCCTACGGGAGAAGTACACACACCATTGTAATCGGGCTAGTTTCTCCTTTCAGATGCAACAGGAATTTCTCGAGTTCGTCAATCCGTTCGCGAGATATGGGAGTTTGAAGTTAAGGAATGGTTGAGAAACCACCAAAATTTTCGCTGATTTGATACTCGAATCCAATAACTGGAATGGCCTAGGGGAAAAGTACACATAGCGTTGAAATCGGGCGAGTTTTTGCTTTCAGATGCAATAGGAATTTCTCGAGTTCGTCAATCCGTTCGCGAGATATGGGAGTTTGATGTTAAGGAATGGTTCAGAAACCATCAAAATTTTCGCATCTCTGATTCCCGAAACCAATAACTACAAAGGCCTAGGGGAAAAGTACACATACCGTTGAAATCGGGCGAGTTTCTGCTTTCAGATGAAAGAGAAATTTCTCGAGTTCGTCAATTCGTTCGTGAGATATGGGAGTTTGAAGTTAAGGAATGGTTGAGCAACCATCAAAATTTTCGCAAGTCTGAATCCCGACACCCATAACTACAAAGGCCTGGGGGAAAAATACACATACCGTTGTAATCGTGCGAGTTTCTACTTTCAGATGGAACAGGAATTTCTCGAGTTCGTCAATCCGTTCGCGAGATATGGCAGTTTGAAGTTAAGGAATGGTTGAGAAACCATCAATATTTTCGCATGTCTGATACTCGAAACCAATAACTACTATGGCCTAGGGCAAAAATACACATACCGTTGTAATCGGGCGAGTTTCTGCTTTCAGATGAAAGAGAAATTTCTCGAGTTCGTCAATTCGTTCGTGAGATATGGGAGTTTGAAGTTAAGGAATGGTTGAGCAACCATCAAAATTTTCGCAAGTCTGATTCCCGACACCCATAACTACAAAGGCCTAGGGGAAAAATACACATACCGTTGTAATCGTGCGAGTTTCTACTTTCAGATGCAACAGGAATTTCTCGAGTTCGTCAATCCGTTCGCGAGATATGGGAGTTAGAAGTTAAGGAATGGTTGAGAAACCATCCAAATTTTCGCACGTCTGATTCACGAAACCAATAACTACAATGGCCTAGGGGAAAAATAGACATACCGTTGTAATCGGGCGAGTTTCTACTTTCAGATGGAACAGCAATTTCTCGAGTTCGTCAATCCGTTCGCGAGATATGGGAGTTTGAAGTTAAGGAATGGTTGAGAAACCATCAAAATTTTCTCTGGTCTGATACTCGAAACCAATAACTGGAATGGCCTAACGGAAAAGTACACACACCATTGTAATCGGGCGATTTTCTACTTTCAGATGCAACAGGAATTTCTCGAGTTCGTCAGTCCGCTCGCGAGATATGGGAGTTTGAAGTTAAGGAATGGTCGAGAAACCATCAAAATTTTCTCTGGTCTGATACTCGAAACCAATAACTGGAATGGCCTAGGGCAAAAGTACACACACCATTGTAATCGGGCGAGTTTCTACTTTCAGATGGAACAGCAATTTCTCGAGTTCGTCAATCCGGCCGCGAGATATGGGAGTTTGAAATTAAGGAATGGTTGATATACCATCAAAATTTTCGCAAGTCTGATACTCGAAAACAATAACTACAAAGGCCTAGGGGAAAAATACACACACCGTTGTGATCGGGCGAGTTTCTACTTTCAGATGGAACGGCAATTTCTCGAGTTCGTCAATCCGGTCGCGAGATATGGGAGTTCGAAATTAAGGAGTGGTTGAGAAACCATCAAAATTTTCGCAAGTCTGATACTCGAAAACAATAACTACTATGGCCCAGGGCAAAAATACACATACCGCTGCAATCGGGCGAGTTTCTACTTTCAGATGCAACAGGAATTTCTCGAGTACGTCAATCCGTTCGCGAGATATGGGAGTTTGAAGTTAAGAAACGTTTGAGAAACCATCAAAATTTTCGCAAGTCTTATACTCGAAACCAATAACTACTCTGGACTAGGGCAAAAATACACACACCGCTCTAATCGGGCGAGTTCCTGCTTTCAGATGCAACAAGAATTTCTCGAGGTCGTCAATTTGTTCGCGAGATATGGGAGTTTGAAGTTAAGGAATGGTTAAGAATCCAACAAAATTTTCGCAAGTCTGATACTCGAAACCAATAACTACTATGGCCTAGGGGAAAAGTACACACACCATTGTAATCGGGCGAGTTTCTACTTCAGATACAACAGGAATTTCTCGAGTTCGTCAATCCGTTCGCGAGATATGGGAGTTTCAAGTTATGGAACGTTTGAGAAACCATCAAAATTTTCGCAAGTCTGATACTCAAAACCAATAAATACTATGGCCTAGGGGAAAAGTACACACTCCACTGTAATCGGGCGAGTTTCTACTTTCATGTGCAACAGGAATATCGCGAGTTCGTCAATCCGTTCGCGAGATATGGGAGTTTGAAATTAAGGAACGCCTGAGCAACCATCAAAATTTTCGCAAGTCTGATACTCGATACCAATAACTACTATGGCCTAGGGCAAAAAAACACTTACCGTTGTAATCGGGCGAGTCTCTGCTTTCAGATGCCACAGGAATTTCTCGAGTTCGTCAGTCCGTTCGCGAGATATGGGAGTTTGAGGTTAAGGAGTGGTTGAGTATCCATCAAAATTTTCGCAAGTCTGATACTCGAAAGCAATAACTACTATGGCCTAGGGGAAAAGTACACACACCATTGTAATCGGGCGTGTTTCTACTTTCAGATGCAACAGGAATTTCTCGAGTTCGTCAATCCGTTCGCGAGATATGGGAGTTTGAAGTTAAGGAATGTTTGAGAAACCATCAAAATTTTCGCAAGTCTGATTCCCGAAACCAATAACCACAAAGGCCTAGGGAAAAAATACACATACCATTGTAATCGGGCGAGTCTCTACTTTCAGATGCAACAGGAATTTCTCGAGTTAGTCAGTCCGTTCGGGAGATATGGGAATTTGAAGTTAAGGAACGTTTGAGAGACCATCAAAATTTACGCAAGTCTGATACTCGAAACCAATAACTACTATGGACTAGGGCAAAAATACACATACCGTTGTAATGGGGCGAGTCTCTTCTTTCAGATGCAACAGGAATTTCCCGAGTTCGTCAATCCGTTCGCGAGATATGGGAGTTTGAATTTAAGGAATGGTTGAGAATCCATCAAAATTTTCGCAAGTCTGATACTCAAAACCAATAACTACTATGGCCTACGGGAGAAGTACACACACCATTGTAATCGGGCTAGTTTCTCCTTTCAGATGCAACAGGAATTTCTCGAGTTCGTCAATCCGTTCGCGAGATATGGGAGTTTGATGTTAAGGAATGGTTCAGAAACCATCAAAATTTTCGCATCTCTGATTCCCGAAACCAATAAGTACAAAGGCCTAGGGGAAAAGTACACATACCGTTGAAATCGGGCGAGTTTCTGCTTTCAGATGAAAGAGAAATTTCTCGAGTTCGTCAATTCGTTCGTGAGATATGGGAGTTTGAAGTTAAGGAATGGTTGAGCAACCATCAAAATTTTCGCAAGTCTGATTCCCGACACCCATAACTACAAAGGCCTGGGGGAAAAATACACATACCGTTGTAATCGTGCGAGTTTCTACTTTCAGATGCAACAGGAATTTCTCGAGTTCGTCAATCCGTTCGCGAGATATGGCAGTTTGAAGTTAACGAATGGTTGAGAAACCATCAATATTTTCGCATGTCTGATACTCGAAACCAATAACTACTATGGCCTAGGGCAAAAATACACATACCGTTGTAATCGGGCGAGTTTCTGCTTTCAGATGAACGAGAAATTTCTCGAGTTCGTCAATTCGTTCGTGAGATATGGGAGTTTGAAGTTAAGGAATGGTTGAGCAACCATCAAAATTTTCGCAAGTCTGATTCCCGACACCCATAACTACAAAGGCCTAGGGGAAAAGTACACATACCGTTGAAATCGGGCGAGCTTCTGCTTTCAAATGCAATAGGAATTTCTCGTGTTCGTCAATCCGTTCGCGAGATATGGCAGTTTGAAGTTAAGGAATGGTTGAGAAACCATCAAAATTTTCGCAAGTCTGATACTCGAAACCAATAACTACTATGGCCTAGGGCAAAAATACACATGCAGTTGTAATCGTGCGAGTTTCTACTATCAGATGCAACAGGAATTTCTCGAGTTCGTGAATCCGTTCGCGAGATATGGGAGTTTGAAGTTAAGGAATGGTTGAGAAACCACCAAAATTTTCGCTGATTTGATACTCGAATCCAATAACTGGAATGGCCTAGGGGAAAAGTACACATAGCGTTGAAATCGGGCGAGTTTCTGCTTTCAGATACAATAGGAATTTCTCGAGTTCGTCAATCCGTTCGCGAGACATGGGAGTTTGATGTTAAGGAATGGTTGAGAAACCATCAAAATTTTCGCATCTCTGATTCCCGAAACCAATAACTACAAAGGCCTAGGGGAAAAGTACACATACCGTTGAAATCGGGCGAGCTTCTGCTTTCAAATGCAATAGGAATTTCTCGTGTTCGTCAATCCGTTCGCGAGATATGGCAGTTTGAAGTTAAGGAATGGTTGAGAAACCATCAATATTTTCGCAAGTCTGATTCCCGAAACCAATAACTACAAAGGCCTAGGGAAAAAATACACATACCATTGTAATCGGGCGAGTTTCTACTTTCAGATGCAACAGGAATTTCTCGAGTTAGTCAGTCCGTTCGGGAGATATGGGAATTTGAAGTTAAGGAACGTTTGAGAAACCATCAAAATTTTCGCAAGTCTGATACTCGAAACCAATAACTACTATGGACTAGGGCAAAAATACACATACCGTTGTAATCGGGCGAGTCTCTTCTTTCAGATGCAACAGGAATTTCCCGAGTCCGTCAATCCGTTCGCGAGATATGGGAGTTTGAATTTAAGGAATGGTTGAGAATCCATCAAAATTTTCGCAAGTCTGATACTCAAAACCAATAACTACTATGGCCTACGGGAGAAGTACACACACCATTGTAATCGGGCTACTTTCTCCTTTCAGATGCAACAGGAATTTCTCGAGTTCGTCAATCCGTTCGCGAGATATGGGAGTTTGAAGTTAAGGAATGGTTGAGAAACCACCAAAATTTTCGCTGATTTGATACTCGAATCCAATAACTGGAATGGCCTAGGGGAAAAGTACACATAGCGTTGAAATCGGGCGAGTTTTTGCTTTTAGATGCAATAGGAATTTCTCGAGTTCGTCAATCCGTTCGCGAGATATGGGAGTTTGATGTTAAGGAATGGTTCAGAAACCATCAAAATTTTCGCATCTCTGATTCCCGAAACCAATAACTACAAAGGCCTAGGGGAAAAGTACACATACCGTTGAAATCGGGCGAGTTTCTGCTTTCAGATGAAAGAGAAATTTCTCGAGTTCGTCAATTCGTTCGTGAGATATGGGATTTTGAAGTTAAGGAATGGTTGAGCAACCATCAAAATTTTCGCAAGTCTGATTCCCGACACCCATAACTACAAAGGCCTGGGGGAAAAATACACATACCGTTGTAATCGTGCGAGTTTCTACTTTCAGATGCAACATGAATTTCTCGAGTTCGTCAATCCGTTCGCGAGATATGGCAGTTTGAAGTTAAGGAATGGTTGAGAAACCATCAATATTTTCGCATGTCTGATACTCGAAACCAATAACTACTATGGCCTAGGGCAAAAATACACACACCATTGTAATCGGGCGAGTTTCTACTTCAGATACAACAGGAATTTCTCGAGTTCGTCAATCCGTTCGCGAGATATGGGAGTTTCAAGTTATGGAACGTTTGAGAAACCATCAAAATTTTCGCAAGTCTGATACTCAAAACCAATAAATACTATGGCCTAGGGGAAAAGTACACACTCCACTGTAATCGGGCGAGTTTCTACTTTCATGTGCAACAGGAATATCGCGAGTTCGTCAATCCGTTCGCGAGATATGGGAGTTTGAAATTAAGGAACGCCTGAGCAACCATCAAAATTTTCGCAAGTCTGATACTCGATACCAATAACTACTATGGCCTAGGGCAAAAAAACACTTACCGTTGTAATCGGGCGAGTCTCTGCTTTCAGATGCCACAGGAATTTCTCGAGTTCGTCAGTCCGTTCGCGAGATATGGGAGTTTGAGGTTAAGGAGTGGTTGAGTATCCATCAAAATTTTCGCAAGTCTGATACTCGAAAGCAATAACTACTATGGCCTAGGGGAAAAGTACACACACCATTGTAATCGGGCGTGTTTCTACTTTCAGATGCAACAGGAATTTCTCGAGTTCGTCAATCCGTTCGCGAGATATGGGAGTTTGAAGTTAAGGAATGTTTGAGAAACCATCAAAATTTTCGCAAGTCTGATTCCCGAAACCAATAACCACAAAGGCCTAGGGAAAAAATACACATACCATTGTAATCGGGCGAGTCTCTACTTTCAGATGCAACAGGAATTTCTCGAGTTAGTCAGTCCGTTCGGGAGATATGGGAATTTGAAGTTAAGGAACGTTTGAGAGACCATCAAAATTTACGCAAGTCTGATACTCGAAACCAATAACTACTATGGACTAGGGCAAAAATACACATACCGTTGTAATGGGGCGAGTCTCTTCTTTCAGATGCAACAGGAATTTCCCGAGTTCGTCAATCCGTTCGCGAGATATGGGAGTTTGAATTTAAGGAATGGTTGAGAATCCATCAAAATTTTCGCAAGTCTGATACTCAAAACCAATAAATACTATGGCCTACGGGAGAAGTACACACACCATTGTAATCGGGCTAGTTTCTCCTTTCAGATGCAACAGGAATTTCTCGAGTTCGTCAATCCGTTCGCGAGATATGGGAGTTTGATGTTAAGGAATGGTTCAGAAACCATCAAAATTTTCGCATCTCTGATTCCCGAAACCAATAAGTACAAAGGCCTAGGGGAAAAGTACACATACCGTTGAAATCGGGCGAGTTTCTGCTTTCAAATGGAAGAGAAATTTCTCGAGTTCGTCAATTCGTTCGTGAGATATGGGAGTTTGAAGTTAAGGAATGGTTGAGCAACCATCAAAATTTTCGCAAGTCTGATTCCCGACACCCATAACTACAAAGGCCTGGGGGAAAAATACACATACCGTTGTAATCGTGCGAGTTTCTACTTTCAGATGCAACAGGAATTTCTCGAGTTCGTCAATCCGTTCGCGAGATATGGCAGTTTGAAGTTAACGAATGGTTGAGAAACCATCAATATTTTCGCATGTCTGATACTCGAAACCAATAACTACTATGGCCTAGGGCAAAAATACACATACCGTTGTAATCGGGCGAGTTTCTGCTTTCAGATGAACGAGAAATTTCTCGAGTTCGTCAATTCGTTCGTGAGATATGGGAGTTTGAAGTTAAGGAATGGTTGAGCAACCATCAAAATTTTCGCAAGTCTGATTCCCGACACCCATAACTACAAAGGCCTAGGGGAAAAGTACACATACCGTTGAAATCGGGCGAGCTTCTGCTTTCAAATGCAATAGGAATTTCTCGTGTTCGTCAATCCGTTCGCGAGATATGGCAGTTTGAAGTTAAGGAATGGTTGAGAAACCATCAATATATTCGCAACTCTGATACTCGATACCAATAACTACTATGGCCTAGGGCAAAAAAACACTTACCGTTGTAATCGGGCGAGTCTCTGCTTTCAGATGCCACAGGAATTTCTCGAGTTCGTCAGTCCGTTCGCGAGATATGGGAGTTTGAGGTTAAGGAGTGGTTGAGTATCCATCAAAATTTTCGCAAGTCTGATACTCGAAAGCAATAACTACTATGGCCTAGGGGAAAAGTACACACACCATTGTAATCGGGCGTGTTTCTACTTTCAGATGCAACAGGAATTTCTCGAGTTCGTCAATCCGTTCGCGAGATATGGGAGTTTGAAGTTAAGGAATGTTTGAGAAACCATCAAAATTTTCGCAAGTCTGATTCCCGAAACCAATAACCACAAAGGCCTAGGGAAAAAATACACATACCATTGTAATCGGGCGAGTCTCTACTTTCAGATGCAACAGGAATTTCTCGAGTTAGTCAGTCCGTTCGGGAGATATGGGAATTTGAAGTTAAGGAACGTTTGAGAGACCATCAAAATTTACGCAAGTCTGATACTCGAAACCAATAACTACTATGGACTAGGGCAAAAATACACATACCGTTGTAATGGGGCGAGTCTCTTCTTTCAGATGCAACAGGAATTTCCCGAGTTCGTCAATCCGTTCGCGAGATATGGGAGTTTGAATTTAAGGAATGGTTGAGAATCCATCAAAATTTTCGCAAGTCTGATACTCAAAACCAATAACTACTATGGCCTACGGGAGAAGTACACACACCATTGTAATCGGGCTAGTTTCTCCTTTCAGATGCAACAGGAATTTCTCGAGTTCGTCAATCCGTTCGCGAGATATGGGAGTTTGATGTTAAGGAATGGTTCAGAAACCATCAAAATTTTCGCATCTCTGATTCCCGAAACCAATAAGTACAAAGGCCTAGGGGAAAAGTACACATACCGTTGAAATCGGGCGAGTTTCTGCTTTCAGATGAAAGAGAAATTTCTCGAGTTCGTCAATTCGTTCGTGAGATATGGGAGTTTGAAGTTAAGGAATGGTTGAGCAACCATCAAAATTTTCGCAAGTCTGATTCCCGACACCCATAACTACAAAGGCCTGGGGGAAAAATACACATACCGTTGTAATCGTGCGAGTTTCTACTTTCAGATGCAACAGGAATTTCTCGAGTTCGTCAATCCGTTCGCGAGATATGGCAGTTTGAAGTTAACGAATGGTTGAGAAACCATCAATATTTTCGCATGTCTGATACTCGAAACCAATAACTACTATGGCCTAGGGCAAAAATACACATACCGTTGTAATCGGGCGAGTTTCTGCTTTCAGATGAACGAGAAATTTCTCGAGTTCGTCAATTCGTTCGTGAGATATGGGAGTTTGAAGTTAAGGAATGGTTGAGCAACCATCAAAATTTTCGCAAGTCTGATTCCCGACACCCATAACTACAAAGGCCTAGGGGAAAAGTACACATACCGTTGAAATCGGGCGAGCTTCTGCTTTCAAATGCAATAGGAATTTCTCGTGTTCGTCAATCCGTTCGCGAGATATGGCAGTTTGAAGTTAAGGAATGGTTGAGAAACCATCAAAATTTTCGCAAGTCTGATACTCGAAACCAATAACTACTATGGCCTAGGGCAAAAATACACATGCAGTTGTAATCGTGCGAGTTTCTACTATCAGATGCAACAGGAATTTCTCGAGTTCGTGAATCCGTTCGCGAGATATGGGAGTTTGAAGTTAAGGAATGGTTGAGAAACCACCAAAATTTTCGCTGATTTGATACTCGAATCCAATAACTGGAATGGCCTAGGGGAAAAGTACACATAGCGTTGAAATCGGGCGAGTTTCTGCTTTCAGATACAATAGGAATTTCTCGAGTTCGTCAATCCGTTCGCGAGACATGGGAGTTTGATGTTAAGGAATGGTTGAGAAACCATCAAAATTTTCGCATCTCTGATTCCCGAAACCAATAACTACAAAGGCCTAGGGGAAAAGTACACATACCGTTGAAATCGGGCGAGCTTCTGCTTTCAAATGCAATAGGAATTTCTCGTGTTCGTCAATCCGTTCGCGAGATATGGCAGTTTGAAGTTAAGGAATGGTTGAGAAACCATCAATATTTTCGCAAGTCTGATTCCCGAAACCAATAACTACAAAGGCCTAGGGAAAAAATACACATACCATTGTAATCGGGCGAGTTTCTACTTTCAGATGCAACAGGAATTTCTCGAGTTAGTCAGTCCGTTCGGGAGATATGGGAATTTGAAGTTAAGGAACGTTTGAGAAACCATCAAAATTTTCGCAAGTCTGATACTCGAAACCAATAACTACTATGGACTAGGGCAAAAATACACATACCGTTGTAATCGGGCGAGTCTCTTCTTTCAGATGCAACAGGAATTTCCCGAGTCCGTCAATCCGTTCGCGAGATATGGGAGTTTGAATTTAAGGAATGGTTGAGAATCCATCAAAATTTTCGCAAGTCTGATACTCAGAACCAATAACTATTATGGCCTAGGGCAAAAATACACATACCGTTGTAATCGTGCGAGTTTCTACTTTCAGATGCAACATGAATTTCTCGAGTTCGTCAATCCGTTCGCGAGATATGGCAGTTTGAAGTTAAGGAATGGTTGAGAAACCATCAATATTTTCGCAAGTCTGATTCCCGAAACCAATAACTACAAAGGCCTAGGGAAAAAATACACACACCATTGTAATCGGGCTACTTTCTCCTTTCAGATGCAACAGGAATTTCTCGAGTTCGTCAATCCGTTCGCGAGATATGGGAGTTTGAAGTTAAGGAATGGTTGAGAAACCACCAAAATTTTCGCTGATTTGATACTCGAATCCAATAACTGGAATGGCCTAGGGGAAAAGTACACATAGCGTTGAAATCGGGCGAGTTTTTGCTTTTAGATGCAATAGGAATTTCTCGAGTTCGTCAATCCGTTCGCGAGATATGGGAGTTTGATGTTAAGGAATGGTTCAGAAACCATCAAAATTTTCGCATCTCTGATTCCCGAAACCAATAACTACAAAGGCCTAGGGGAAAAGTACACATACCGTTGAAATCGGGAGAGTTTCTGCTTTCAGATGAAAGAGAAATTTCTCGAGTTCGTCAATTCGTTCGTGAGATATGGGATTTTGAAGTTAAGGAATGGTTGAGCAACCATCAAAATTTTCGCAAGTCTGATTCCCGACACCCATAACTACAAAGGCCTGGGGGAAAAATACACATACCGTTGTAATCGTGCGAGTTTCTACTTTCAGATGCAACATGAATTTCTCGAGTTCGTCAATCCGTTCGCGAGATATGGCAGTTTGAAGTTAAGGAATGGTTGAGAAACCATCAATATTTTCGCATGTCTGATACTCGAAACCAATAACTACTATGGCCTAGGGCAAAAATACACATACCGTTGTAATCGGGCGAGTTTCTGCTTTCAGATGAAAGAGAAATTTCTCGAGTTCGTCAATTCGTTCGTGAGATATGGGAGTTTGAAGTTAAGGAATGGTTGATAAACCATCAAAATTTTCGCAAGTCTGATACTCGAAAACAATAACTACAAAGGCCTAGGGGAAAAATACACACACCGTTGTGATCGGGCGAGTTTCTACTTTCAGATGGAACGGCAATTTCTCGAGTTCGTCAATCCGGTCGCGAGATATGGGAGTTCGTAATTAAGGAGTGGTTGAGAAACCATCAAAATTTTCGCAAGTCTGATACTCGAAACCAATAACTACTATGGCCTAGGGCAAAAATACACATACCGTTGTAATCGTGCGAGTTTCTACTTTCAGATGCAACATGAATTTCTCGAGTTCGTCAATCCGTTCGCGAGATATGGCAGTTTGAAGTTAAGGAATGGTTGAGAAACCATCAATATTTTCGCATGTCTGATACTCGAAACCAATAACTACTATGGCCTAGGGCAAAAATACACATACCGTTGTAATCGGGCGAGTTTCTGCTTTCAGATGAAAGAGAAATTTCTCGAGTTCGTCAATTCGTTCGTGAGATATGGGAGTTTGAAGTTAAGGAATGGTTGATAAACCATCAAAATTTTCGCAAGTCTGATACTCGAAAACAATAACTACAAAGGCCTAGGGGAAAAATACACACACCGTTGTGATCGGGCGAGTTTCTACTTTCAGATGGAACGGCAATTTCTCGAGTTCGTCAATCCGGTCGCGAGATATGGGAGTTCGAAATTAAGGAGTGGTTGAGAAACCATCAAAATTTTCGCAAGTCTGATACTCGAAACCAATAACTACTATGGCCTAGGGCAAAAATACACATGCAGTTGTAATCGTGCGAGTTTCTACTATCAGATGCAACAGGAATTTCTCGAGTTCGTTAATCCGTTCGCGAGATATGGGAGTTAGAAGTTAAGGAATGGTTGAGAAACCATCCAAATTTTCGCACGTCTGATTCACGAAACCAATAACTACAATGGCCAAGGGGAAAAATAGACATACCGTTGTAATCGGGCGAGTTTCTACTTTCAGATGGAACAGCAATTTCTCGAGTGCGTCAATCCGTTCGCGAGATATTGGAGTTTGAAGTTAAGGAATGGTCGAGAAACCATCAAAATTTTCTCTGGTCTGATACTCGAAACCAATAACTGGAATGGCCTAGGGGGAAAGTACATCCACCACTGTAATCGGGCGAGTTTCTACTTTCAGATGGAACAGCAATTTCTCGAGTTCGTCAATCCGGTCGCGAGATATGGGAGTTTGAAATTAAGGAATAGTTGATAAACCATCAAAATTTTCACTGGTCTGATACTCGAAACCAATAACTGGAATGGCCTAGGGGAAAAGTAGACACACCACTGTAATCTATCGAGTTTCTACTTTCAGATGCAACAGGAATTTCTCGAGTTCGTCAATCCGTTCGCGAGATATGGGAGTTGGAAATTAAGGAATGGTTGAGAAACCATCAAAATTTTCGCAAGTCTGAATCCCGAAACCAATAACTACAAAGGCCTAGGGGAAAAATACACACACCGTTGTAATCGGGCGAGTTTCTACTTTCAGATGGAACAGCAATTTCTCGAGTTCGTCAATCCGGTCGCGAGATATGGGAGTTTGAAATTAAGGAATGGTTGAGAAACCATCAAAATTTTCGCAAATCTGATACTCGAAAACAATAACTACTATGGCCCAGGGCAAAAATACACATACCGCTGTAATCGGGCGAGTTTCTACTTTCAGATGCAACAGGAATTTCTCGAGTTCGCCAATCCGTTCGCGAGATATGGGAGTTTGAAGTTAAGGAACGCTTGAGCAACCAACAAAATTTTCGCAAGTCTGATACTCGAAATCAATAACTACTATGGCCTAGGGGAAAAGTACACACACTATTGTAAGGGGGCGAGTTTCTACTTTCAGATGCAATAGGAATTTCTCGAGTTCGTCAATCCGTTCGCGAGATATAGCAGAGCAAAGTTAAAGAATGGTTGAGAAACCATCAAAATTTTCGCTGGTCTGATACTCGGAAACAATAACTGGATGGCCTAGGAGAAAAGTACACACACCATTGTAATGGGTCGAGTTTCTACTTTCAGATGCAACAGGAATATTTCGAGTTCGTCAATCCCTTCGCGAGATATGGGAGTTTGAAGTTAAGGAATGGTTGAGAAAACATCAAAATTTTCTCTGGTCTGATACTCGAAACCAATAACTGGAATGGCCTAACGGAAAAGTACACACACCATTGTAATCGGGCGACTTTCTACTTTCAGATGCAACAGGAATTTCTCGAGTTCGTCAATCCGCTCGCGAGATATGGGAGTTTGAAGTTAAGGAATGGTTGAGAAACCATCAAAATTTTCGCATGTCTGGTACTCGAAACCAATAACTACTATGGCCTAGGGCAAAAATAGACATACCGTTGTAATCGGGCGAGTTTCTGATTTCAGATGCAACAGGAATTTCTCGAGTTCGTCAATTCGTTCGCGAGATATGGGAGTTTGAAATTAAGTAATGGTTGAGCAACCATCAAAATTTTCGCAAGTCTGATTCCCGAAACCAGTAACTACAAAGGCCTAGGGGAAAAATACACATACCGTTGTAATCGGGCGAGTTTCTACTTTCAGATGCAATAGGAATTTCTCGAGTTCGTCAATCCGTTCGCGTGATATGGGGCTTTGAAGTTAAGGAATGGATGAGAAACCATCAAAATTTTCGCTGGTCTGATTCTCGAAACCAATAACTACAATGGCCTAGGGGAAAAATAGACATACCGTTGTAATCGGGCGAGTTTCTTCTTTCAGATGGAACAGCAATTTCTCGAGTTCGTCAATCCGTTCGCGAGATATGGGAGTTTGAAGTTAAGGAATGGTTGAGAAACCATCAAAATTTTCTCTGGTCTGATACTCGAAACCAATAACTGGAATGGCCTAACGGAAAAGTACACACACCATTGTAATCGGGCGACTTTCTACTTTCAGATGCAACAGGAATTTCTCGAGTTCGTCAATCCGCTCGCGAGATATGGGAGTTTGAAGTTAAGGAATGGTTGAGAAACCATCAAAATTTTCGCATGTCTGGTACTCGAAACCAATAACTGCTATGGCCTAGGGCAAAAATAGACATACCGTTGTAATCGGGCGAGTTTCTGATTTCAGATGCAACAGGAATTTCTCGAGTTCGTCAATTCGTTCGCGAGATATGGGAGTTTGAAGTTAAGGAACGGTTGAGAAACCATCAAAATTTTCGCATGTCTGATACTCGAAACCAATAACTACTGAGGCCTAGGGCAAAAATACACATACCGTTGTAATCGGGCGAGTTTCTGCTTTCAGATGCAATAAGAATTTCTCGAGTTCGTCAATTCCTTCGCGAGATATGGGAGTTTGAAGTTAAGGAATGGTTGAGCAACCATCAAAATTTTCGCAAGCCTGATTCCCGAAACCAATAACTACAAAGGCCTAGGGGAAGAATACACATACCGTTGTAATCGGGCGAGTTTCTACTTTCAGATGCAAGAGGAATTTCTCGTGTTCGTCAATCCGTTCGCGAGATATGGGAGTTTGAAGTTAAGGAATGGTTGAGAAACCATCAAAATTTTCGCAAGTCTGATTCCCGAAACCAATAACTACAAAGGCCTAGGGGAAAAATACACATACCGATGTAATCGGGCGAGATTCTACTTTCAGATGCAACAGGAATTTCTGGAGTTCGTCAATCCGTTCGCGAGATATAGTATGGGAGTTTGAAGTTAGGGAATGGGTGAGAAACCATCAAAATTTTCGCTGGTCTGATACTCGAAACCAATAACTGGAATGGCCTAGGGGAAAAGTACACATACCGTTGAAATCGGGCGAGTTCCTGCTGTCAGATGCAATAGGAATTTCTCGTGTTCGTCAATCCGTTCGCGAGATATGGGAGTTTGAAGTTAAGGAATGGTTGAGAAACCATCAAAATTTTCGCAAGTCTGATACTCGAAACCAATAACTACTATGGCCTAGGGCAAAAATACACATACCGTTGTAATCGGGCGAGTTTCTGCTTTCAGATGCAATAAGAATTTCTCGAGTTCGTCAATTCCTTCGCGAGATATGGGAGTTTGAAGTTAAGGAATGGTTGAGCAACCATCAAAATTTTCGCAAGCCTGTTTCCCGAAACCAATAACTACAAAGGCCTAGGGGAAGAATACACATACCGTTGTAATCGGGCGAGTTTCTACTTTCAGATGCAAGAGGAATTTCTCGAGTTCGTCAATCCGTTCGCGAGATATGGGAGTTTGAATTTAAGGAATGGTTGAGAAACCATCAAAATTTTTGCAAGTCTGATACTCGAAACCCATAACTACTATGAGTTAGGGGAAAAGTACACACACCATCGTAATCGGGCGAGTTTCTACTTTCAGATGCAAGAGGAATTTCTCGAGTTCGTCAATCCGTCCGCGAGATATGGGAGTTTGAAGTTAAGGCATGGATGAGAAACCATCAAAATTTTCGCAAGTCTAATAATCCAAACCAATAACTACAATGGCCTAGGGGAAAAATACACAGACCGTTGTAATCGGGCGAGTATCTGCTTTCAGATGCAACACGAATTTCTCGAGTACGTCAATCCGTTCGCGAGATACGGGAGTTTGAAGTTAAGGAATGATTGAGAAACCATCAAAATTTTCACAAGTCTGGTACTCGAAACCAATAACTGCAATGGCCTAGGGGAAAAGTACACACACCATTGTAATCGGGCGAGTTTCTACTTTCAGATGCAACAGAAATTTCTCGAGTTAGTCAATCCGTTCGCGAGATATGGGACTTTGAAGTTAAGGAATGGTTGAGAAACCATCAAATTCTTCGCAAGTCTGATACTCGAAACCAATAACTACAATGCCCTAGGGGAAAAATACACATTCCGTTGCAATCGGCCGAGTTTCTACTTTCAAATGCAACAAGAATTTCTCGCGTTCGTCAATCGGTTCGCGAGATATGGGAGTTTGAAATTAAGGAATGTTTGACAAACCATCAAAATTTTCGCAAGTCTGATACTCGATACCAATAACTACAATGGCCTACGGGAAAAATACACATACCTTTGTAATTGTGAGAGTTTCTACTGTCAGATGCAACAGAAATTACTATATTCGGATTCGTCAATCCGTTCGCGAAATATCGGAGTTTGAATTTAAGGAAAGGTTGAGAAACCATCAAAATTTTCGCAATTCTGATGCTAGAAACGAATAACTAGAATCGCTTAGGGCATAAATATTGATACCGTGGTAATCGGGCGAGTTGCTGCTTTCAGATGCAACACGAATTTCTCGAGTTCGTCAATCCGTTCGCGAGATACGGGAGTTTGAAGTTAAGGAATGGTTGAGAAACCATCAAAATTTTCGCAAGTCTGATACTCGAAACCAATAACTGGAATGGCCTAGGGGAAAAGTACACACACCATTGTAATCGGGCGAGTTTCTACTTTCAGATGCAACAGGAATTTCTCGTGTTCGTCAATCCGTTCGCGAGATATGGGAGTTTGAAGTTAAGGAATGGTTGAGAAACCATCAAATTCTTCGCAAGTCTGATACTCGAACCCATTAACTACAATGGCCTAGGGGAAAAATACACATACCGTTGTAATCGGGCGAGTTTCTACTTTCAGATGCAACAGGAATTTCTCGAGTTGGTCAATCCGTTCGCGAGATATGGGAGTTTGAAGTTAAGGAATGGTTGAGAAACCACCAAAATTTTCGCAAGTCTGATACTCGAAACCAATAACTACAATGGCCTAGGGGAAAAATACACATACCGTCGTAATCGGGCGAGTATCTGCTTTCAGATTCAACAGGAATTTCTCGAGTTCGTCAATCCGTTCGCGAGATTTTGGAGTTTGAAGTTAAGAAATGGTTGAGAATCCATCAAAATTTTCGCAAGTCTGATACTCGAAACCAATAACTACTATGGCCTAGGGCAAAAATAACCACACCGCTGTAATCGGGCTGGTTTCTGTTTTCAGATGCAGCAGGACTTTCTCGAGTTCGTCAATCCGTTCGCGAGATATGGGGGTTTGAAGATAAGGAATGGTTGAGAAACAATCAAAATTTTCGCAAGTCTGATACTCGAAACCAATAACCACTATGGCCTAGGGCAAAACTACACACACCGTTGTAATCGGGCAAGTTTCTGTTTTTAGATGCAACAGGAATTACTCGAGTTCGTCAATCCGTTCGTGAGATATGGGAGTTCGAAGTTAAGGAGTGGTTGAGAAACCATCAAAATTTTCGCAAGTCTGATACTCGAAACCAATAACTACAGAGGCCTAGGGGAAAAGTACACATACCTTTGTAATCGGGCGAGTTTCCACTTTCAGACGCAACAGGAATTTCTCGAGTTCGTCAATCCGTTCGCGAGATATGGGAGTTTGATGTTAAGGAATGGTTGAGAAACCATCAAAATTTTCGCAAGTCTGATACTCGAAACCAATAACTACAGAGGCCTAGGGGAAAAGTACACTTACCTTTGTAATCGGGCGAGTTTCCACTTTCAGACGCAACAGGAATTTCTCGAGTTCGTCAATCCGTTCGCGAGATATGGGAGTTTGATGTTAAGGAATGTTTGAGAAACCATCAAAATTATCGCAAGTCTGATACTCGAAACCAATAACTACAGAGGCCTAGGGGAAAAATACACATACCGTTGGAATCGGGCGAGTTTCTACTTTCAGATGCAACAGGAATTTCTCGAGTTGGTCAATCCGTGCGCGAGATATGGGAGTTTGAAGTTAAGGAATGGTTGAGAAACCATCAAAATTTTCACTGTTCTGATACTCGAAACCAATAACTGGAATAGCCTAGGGGAAAAGTACATACACCATTGTAATCGGGCGTGTTTTCTACTTTCAGATGCAACAGGAATTTCTCGAGTTCGTCAATCCGTTCGCGATATATGGGAGTTGTAAGCTAAGGAATGGTTTAGAAACCATCAAAATTTTCGCAAGTCTGATACTCGAAACCATTAACAACAATGGCCTACGGGAAAAATACACATATCGTTGTAATCGGGCGAGTTTCTACTTTCAGAAGCAACAGGAATTTCTCGAGTTCGTCAATCCGTTCGCGAGATATGGGAGTTTGAAATGAAGGAAAGGTTGAGAAACCATCAAAATTTTCGCAATTATGATGCTAGGAACGAATAACTAGAATGGCTTAGGGCATAAATATTCATACCGTTGTAATCGGGCGAGTTTCTGCTTTCAGATGCAACAGGAATTTCTCGAGTTCGTCAATCCGTTCGCGAGATATGGGAGTTTGAATTTAAGGAATGGTTGAGAAACCATCAAAATTTTCGCAATTCTGATGCTAGAAACGAATAACTGGAATGGCCTAGGGGAAATATACACACACCATTGTAATCGCGCGAGTTTCTACTTTCAGATGCAACAAGAATTTCTCGAGTTCGTCAATCGGTTCGCGAGATATGGGAGTTTGAACTTAAGGAATGGTTGCGAAACCATCAATATTTTCGCAAGTCTGATACTCGAAACCAATAACTACAATGGCCTAGGGGAAAAATACACATACCGTTGTAATCGGGCAGGCTTCTACTTTCAAATGCAACAGGAATTTCTCGAGTTCGTCAATCCGTTCGCGAGATATGGGAGTTTGAAGTTAAGGAAAGGTTGAGAAACCATCAAAATTTTAGCAAGTCTGATACTCGAAACCAATAACTACAAAGGCCTAGGGGAAAAATACACACATCGTCGTAATCGGGCGAGTTTCTACTTTCAGGTGCAACAGGAATTTCTCGAGTTCGTCAATCCGTTCGCGATATATGGGAGTTTGAATCTAAGGAATGGTTGAGAAACCATCAAAGTTTTCGCAAGTCTGATACTCGAAACCAATAACTACAATGGCCTAGGGGAAAATTACATATACCCCTGTAATCGGGCGAGTTTCTACTTTCAGATGCAACAGGAATTTCTCGAGTTGATCAATCCGTTCGCGAGACATGGGAGTTTGAACTTAAGGAATGGTTGAGAAACCATCAAAATTTTCGCAATTCTGATGCTAGAAACGAATAACTAGAATCGCTTAGGGCATAAGTATTCATACCGTGGTAATCGGGCGAGTTGCTGCTTTCAGATGCAACACGAATTTCTCGAGTTCGTCAATCCGTTCGCGAGACACGGGAGTTTGAAGTTAAGGAATGGTTGAGAAACCATCAAAATTTTCGCAAGTCTGATACTCGAAACCAATAACTGGAATGGCCTAGGGGAAAAGTACACACACCATTGTAATCGGGCGAGTTTCTACTTTCAGATGCAACAGGAATTTCTCGAGTTCGTCAATCCGTTCGCGAGATATGGGAGTTTGAAGTAAAGGAATGGTTGAGAATCCATCAAATTCTTAGCAAGTCTGATACTCGAAACCAATAACTACAATGGCCTAGGGGAAAAATACACATACCGTTGCAATCGGGCGAGTTTCTACTTTCAGACGCAACAGGAATTTCTCCAGTTCGTCAATCCGTTCGCGAGATATGGGAGTTTGATGTTAAGGAATGGTTGAGAAACCATCAAAATTTTCGCCGGTCTGATACTCTAAACCAATCACTGGAATGGCCTAGGGGAAAAGTACACATACCTTTGTAATCGGGCGAGTTTCCATTTTCAGACGCAACAGGAATTTCTCGAGCTCGCCATTCCGTTCGCGAGATATGGGAGCTTGAAGTTAGGAAATGGTTGACAAACCATCAAAATTTTCGCAAGTCTGATACTCGAAACCAATAACCACTATGGCCTAGGGCAAAAATACACAAACCTTTGTAATTGGGAGAGTTTCTACTGTCAGATGCAACAGAAATTATTCGGATTCGTCAATCCGTTCGCGAAATATCGGAGTTTGAAGTTAAGGAATGGTTGAGAAACAATCAACATTTGCGCTGGTCTGATACTCGAAACCAGTAACTGGAGTGGCCTTGGGGAAAAGTACACACACCATTGTAATCGGGCGAGTTTCTACTTTCAGATGCAACAGGAATTTCTCGAGTTCGTCAATCGGTTCACGAGATATGGGAGTTTGTAGTTAAGGAATGATTGAGAAACCATCAAAACTTTCGCAAGTCTGATAATCCAAACCAATAACTTCAATGGCCTAGGGGAAAGTATACAGACCGTTGTAATCGGGCGAGTATCTGCTTTCAGATGCAACACGAATTTCTCGAGTTCGTCAATCCGTTCGCGAGATACGGGAGTTTGAAGTTAAGGAATGGTTGAGAAACCATCAAAATTTTCGCAAGTCTGATTCTCGAAACCAATAACTGGAATGGCCTAGGGGAAAAGTACACACACCATTGTAATCGGGCGAGTTTCTACTTTCAGATGCAACAGGAATTTCTCGTGTTCGTCAATCCGTTCGCGAGATATGGGAGTTTGAAGTTAAGGAATGGTTGAGAAACCATCAAATTCTTCGCAAGTCTGATACTCGAAACCAATAACTACAATGGCCTAGGGGGAAAATACACATACCGTTGCAATCGGGCGAGTTTCTACTTTCAAATGCAACAAGAATTTCTCGCGTTCGTCAATCCGTTCGCGAGATATGGGAGTTCGAAATTAAGGAATGTTTGACAAACCATCAAAATTTTCGCAAGTCTGATACTCGAAACCAATAATTACTATGGCCTAGGGCAAACACTAATACCGTTCTAATCGGGCGTGTTTCTGCTTTCAGATGCAATAGGAATTTCTCGAGTTCGTCAATCCGTTCGCGATATATGGGAGTTTGAAGCTAAGGAATAGTTTAGAAGCCATCAAAATTTTCGCAAGTCTGATACTCGAACCCATTAACTACAATGGCCTAGGGGAAAAATATACATACCGTTGTAATCGGGCGAGTTTCTACTTTCAGATGCAACAGGAATTTCTCGAGTTCGTCAATCCGTTCGCGAGATATGGGAGTTTGAAGTTAAGGAATGGTTGAGAAACCATCAAAGTTTTAGCAAGTCTGATACTCGAAACCAATAACTACAATGGCCTAGGGGAAAAATACATATACCGCTGTAATCGGGCGAGTTTCTACTTTCAGATGCAACAGGAATTTCTCGAGTTGGTCAATCCGTTCGCGAGATATGGGAGTTTGAAGTTAAGGAATGGTTGAGAAACCACCAAAATTTTCGCAAGTCTGATACTCGAAACCAATAACTACAATGGCCTAGGGGAAAAATACACATACCGTCGTAATCGGGCGAGTATCTGCTTTCAGATTCAACAGGAATTTCTCGAGTTCGTCAATCCGTTCGCGAGATTTTGGAGTTTGAAGTTAAGAAATGGTTGAGAATCCATCAAAATTTTCGCAAGTCTGATACTCGAAACCAATAACTACTATGGCCTAGGGCAAAAATAACCACACCGCTGTAATCGGGCTGGTTTCTGTTTTCAGATGCAGCAGGACTTTCTCGAGTTCGTCAATCCGTTCGCGAGATATGGGGGTTTGAAGATAAGGAATGGTTGAGAAACAATCAAAATTTTCACAAGTCTGATACTCGAAACCAATAACCACTATGGCCTAGGGCAAAACTACACGCACCGTTGTAATCGGGCAAGTTTCTGTTTTTAGATGCAACAGGAATTACTCGAGTTCGTCAATCCGTTCGTGAGTTATGGGAGTTCGAAGTTAAGGAGTGGTTGAGAAACCATCAAAATTTTCGCAAGTCTGATACTCGAAACCAATAACTACAGAGGCCTAGGGGAAAAGTACACATACCTTTGTAATCAGGCGAGTTTCCACTTTCAGACGCAACAGGAATTTCTCGAGTTCGTCAATCCGTTCGCGAGATATGGGAGTTTGATGTTAAGGAATGGTTGAGAAACCATCAAAATTTTCGCAAGTCTGATACTCGAAACCAATAACTACAGAGGCCTAGGGGAAAAGTACACATACCTTTGTAATCGGGCGAGTTTCCACTTTCAGACGCAACAGGAATTTCTCGAGTTCGTCAATCCGTTCGCGAGATATGGGAGTTTGATGTTAAGGAATGTTTGAGAAACCATCAAAATTATCGCAAGTCTGATACTCGAAACCAATAACTACAGAGGCCTAGGGGAAAAATACACATACCGTTGGAATCGGGCGAGTTTCTACTTTCAGATGCAACAGGAATTTCTCGAGTTGGTCAATCCGTGCGCGAGATATGGGAGTTTGAAGTTAAGGAATGGTTGAGAAACCATCAAAATTTTCACTGTTCTGATACTCGAAACCAATAACTGCAATAGCCTAGGGGAAAAGTACATACACCATTGTAATCGGGCGTGTTTTCTACTTTCAGATGGAACAGGAATTTCTCGAGTTCGTCAATCCGTTCGCGATATATGGGAGTTGTAAGCTAAGGAATGGTTTAGAAACCATCAAAATTTTCGCAAGTCTGATACTCGAAACCATTAACAACAATGGCCTACGGAAAAAATACACATATCGTTGTAATCGGGCGAGTTTCTACTTTCAGAAGCAACAGGAATTTCTCGAGTTCGTCAATCCGTTCGCGAGATATGGGAGTTTGAAATGAAGGAAAGGTTGAGAAACCATCAAAATTTTCGCAATTATGATGCTAGGAACGAATAACTAGAATGGCTTAGGGCATAAATATTCATACCGTTGTAATCGGGCGAGTTTCTGCTTTCAGATGCAACAGGAATTTCTCGAGTTCGTCAATCCGTTCGCGAGATATGGGAGTTTGAATTTAAGGAATGGTTGAGAAACCATCAAAATTTTCGCAATTCTGATGCTAGAAACGAATAACTGGAATGGCCTAGGGGAAATATACACACACCATTGTAATCGCGCGAGTTTCTACTTTCAGATGCAACAAGAATTTCTCGAGTTCGTCAATCGGTTCGCGAGATATGGGAGTTTGAACTTAAGGAATGGTTGCGAAACCATCAATATTTTCGCAAGTCTGATACTCGAAACCAATAACTACAATGGCCTAGGGGAAAAATACACATACCGTTGTAATCGGGCAGGCTTCTACTTTCAAATGCAACAGGAATTTCTCGAGTTCGTCAATCCGTTCGCGAGATATGGGAGTTTGAAGTTAAGGAAAGGTTGAGAAACCATCAAAATTTTAGCAAGTCTGATACTCGAAACCAATAACTACAAAGGCCTAGGGGAAAAATACACACATCGTCGTAATCGGGCGAGTTTCTACTTTCAGGTGCAACAGGAATTTCTCGAGTTCGTCAATCCGTTCGCGATATATGGGAGTTTGAATCTAAGGAATGGTTGAGAAACCATCAAAGTTTTCGCAAGTCTGATACTCGAAACCAATAACTACAATGGCCTAGGGGAAAATTACATATACCCCTGTAATCGGGCGAGTTTCTACTTTCAGATGCAACAGGAATTTCTCGAGTTGATCAATCCGTTCGCGAGACATGGGAGTTTGAACTTAAGGAATGGTTGAGAAACCATCAAAATTTTCGCAATTCTGATGCTAGAAACGAATAACTAGAATCGCTTAGGGCATAAGTATTCATACCGTGGTAATCGGGCGAGTTGCTGCTTTCAGATGCAACACGAATTTCTCGAGTTCGTCAATCCGTTCGCGAGACACGGGAGTTTGAAGTTAAGGAATGGTTGAGAAACCATCAAAATTTTCGCAAGTCTGATACTCGAAACCAATAACTGGAATGGCCTAGGGGAAAAGTACACACACCATTGTAATCGGGCGAGTTTCTACTTTCAGATGCAACAGGAATTTCTCGAGTTCGTCAATCCGTTCGCGAGATATGGGAGTTTGAAGTAAAGGAATGGTTGAGAATCCATCAAATTCTTAGCAAGTCTGATACTCGAAACCAATAACTACAATGGCCTAGGGGAAAAATACACATACCGTTGCAATCGGGCGAGTTTCTACTTTCAGACGCAACAGGAATTTCTCCAGTTCGTCAATCCGTTCGCGAGATATGGGAGTTTGATGTTAAGGAATGGTTGAGAAACCATCAAAATTTTCGCCGGTCTGATACTCTAAACCAATCACTGGAATGGCCTAGGGGAAAAGTACACATACCTTTGTAATCGGGCGAGTTTCCATTTTCAGACGCAACAGGAATTTCTCGAGCTCGCCATTCCGTTCGCGAGATATGGGAGCTTGAAGTTAGGAAATGGTTGACAAACCATCAAAATTTTCGCAAGTCTGATACTCGAAACCAATAACCACTATGGCCTAGGGCAAAAATACACAAACCTTTGTAATTGGGAGAGTTTCTACTGTCAGATGCAACAGAAATTATTCGGATTCGTCAATCCGTTCGCGAAATATCGGAGTTTGAAGTTAAGGAATGGTTGAGAAACAATCAACATTTGCGCTGGTCTGATACTCGAAACCAGTAACTGGAGTGGCCTTGGGGAAAAGTACACACACCATTGTAATCGGGCGAGTTTCTACTTTCAGATGCAACAGGAATTTCTCGAGTTCGTCAATCGGTTCACGAGATATGGGAGTTTGTAGTTAAGGAATGATTGAGAAACCATCAAAACTTTCGCAAGTCTGATAATCCAAACCAATAACTTCAATGGCCTAGGGGAAAGTATACAGACCGTTGTAATCGGGCGAGTATCTGCTTTCAGATGCAACACGAATTTCTCGAGTTCGTCAATCCGTTCGCGAGATACGGGAGTTTGAAGTTAAGGAATGGTTGAGAAACCATCAAATTCTTCGCAAGTCTGATACTCGAAACCAATAACTACAATGGCCTAGGGGGAAAATACACATACCGTTGCAATCGGGCGAGTTTCTACTTTCAAATGCAACAAGAATTTCTCGCGTTCGTCAATCCGTTCGCGAGATATGGGAGTTCGAAATTAAGGAATGTTTGACAAACCATCAAAATTTTCGCAAGTCTGATACTCGAAACCAATAATTACTATGGCCTAGGGCAAACACTAATACCGTTCTAATCGGGCGTGTTTCTGCTTTCAGATGCAATAGGAATTTCTCGAGTTCGTCAATCCGTTCGCGATATATGGGAGTTTGAAGCTAAGGAATAGTTTAGAAGCCATCAAAATTTTCGCAAGTCTGATACTCGAACCCATTAACTACAATGGCCTAGGGGAAAAATATACATACCGTTGTAATCGGGCGAGTTTCTACTTTCAGATGCAACAGGAATTTCTCGAGTTCGTCAATCCGTTCGCGAGATATGGGAGTTTGAAGTTAAGGAATGGTTGAGAAACCATCAAAGTTTTAGCAAGTCTGATACTCGAAACCAATAACTACAATGGCCTAGGGGAAAAATACATATACCGCTGTAATCGGGCGAGTTTCTACTTTCAGATGCAACAGGAATTTCTCGAGTTGGTCAATCCGTTCGCGAGATATGGGAGTTTGAAGTTAAGGAATGGTTGAGAAACCACCAAAATTTTCGCAAGTCTGATACTCGAAACCAATAACTACAATGGCCTAGGGGAAAAATACACATACCGTCGTAATCGGGCGAGTATCTGCTTTCAGATTCAACAGGAATTTCTCGAGTTCGTCAATCCGTTCGCGAGATTTTGGAGTTTGAAGTTAAGAAATGGTTGAGAATCCATCAAAATTTTCGCAAGTCTGATACTCGAAACCAATAACTACTATGGCCTAGGGCAAAAATAACCACACCGCTGTAATCGGGCTGGTTTCTGTTTTCAGATGCAGCAGGACTTTCTCGAGTTCGTCAATCCGTTCGCGAGATATGGGGGTTTGAAGATAAGGAATGGTTGAGAAACAATCAAAATTTTCACAAGTCTGATACTCGAAACCAATAACCACTATGGCCTAGGGCAAAACTACACGCACCGTTGTAATCGGGCAAGTTTCTGTTTTTAGATGCAACAGGAATTACTCGAGTTCGTCAATCCGTTCGTGAGTTATGGGAGTTCGAAGTTAAGGAGTGGTTGAGAAACCATCAAAATTTTCGCAAGTCTGATACTCGAAACCAATAACTACAGAGGCCTAGGGGAAAAGTACACATACCTTTGTAATCGGGCGAGTTTCCACTTTCAGACGCAACAGGAATTTCTCGAGTTCGTCAATCCGTTCGCGAGATATGGGAGTTTGATGTTAAGGAATGGTTGAGAAACCATCAAAATTTTCGCAAGTCTGATACTCGAAACCAATAACTACAGAGGCCTAGGGGAAAAGTACACATACCTTTGTAATCGGGCGAGTTTCCACTTTCAGACGCAACAGGAATTTCTCGAGTTCGTCAATCCGTTCGCGAGATATGGGAGTTTGATGTTAAGGAATGTTTGAGAAACCATCAAAATTATCGCAAGTCTGATACTCGAAACCAATAACTACAGAGGCCTAGGGGAAAAATACACATACCGTTGGAATCGGGCGAGTTTCTACTTTCAGATGCAACAGGAATTTCTCGAGTTGGTCAATCCGTGCGCGAGATATGGGAGTTTGAAGTTAAGGAATGGTTGAGAAACCATCAAAATTTTCACTGTTCTGATACTCGAAACCAATAACTGCAATAGCCTAGGGGAAAAGTACATACACCATTGTAATCGGGCGTGTTTTCTACTTTCAGATGGAACAGGAATTTCTCGAGTTCGTCAATCCGTTCGCGATATATGGGAGTTGTAAGCTAAGGAATGGTTTAGAAACCATCAAAATTTTCGCAAGTCTGATACTCGAAACCATTAACAACAATGGCCTACGGAAAAAATACACATATCGTTGTAATCGGGCGAGTTTCTACTTTCAGAAGCAACAGGAATTTCTCGAGTTCGTCAATCCGTTCGCGAGATATGGGAGTTTGAAATGAAGGAAAGGTTGAGAAACCATCAAAATTTTCGCAATTATGATGCTAGGAACGAATAACTAGAATGGCTTAGGGCATAAATATTCATACCGTTGTAATCGGGCGAGTTTCTGCTTTCAGATGCAACAGGAATTTCTCGAGTTCGTCAATCCGTTCGCGAGATATGGGAGTTTGAATTTAAGGAATGGTTGAGAAACCATCAAAATTTTCGCAATTCTGATGCTAGAAACGAATAACTGGAATGGCCTAGGGGAAATATACACTCACCATTGTAATCGCGCGAGTTTCTACTTTCAGATGCAACAAGAATTTCTCGAGTTCGTCAATCGGTTCGCGAGATATGGGAGTTTGAACTTAAGGAATGGTTGCGAAACCATCAATATTTTCGCAAGTCTGATACTCGAAACCAATAACTACAATGGCCTAGGGGAAAAATACACATACCGTTGTAATCGGGCAGGCTTCTACTTTCAAATGCAACAGGAATTTCTCGAGTTCGTCAATCCGTTCGCGAGATATGGGAGTTTGAAGTTAAGGAAAGGTTGAGAAACCATCAAAATTTTAGCAAGTCTGATACTCGAAACCAGTAACTACAAAGGCCTAGGGGAAAAATACACACATCGTCGTAATCGGGCGAGTTTCTACTTTCAGATGCAACAGGAATTTCTCGAGTTCGTCACTCCGTTCGCGATATATGGGAGTTTGAATCTAAGGAATGGTTTAGAAGCCATCAAAATTTTCGCAAGTCTGATACTCGAACCCATTAACTACAATGGCCTAGGGGTAAAATACACATACCGTTGTAATCGGGCGAGTTTCTACTTTCAGATGCAACAGGAATTTCTCGAGTTCGTCATACCGTTCGCGAGATATGGGTGTTTGAAGTTAAGGAATGGTTGAGAAACCATCAAAGTTTTCGCAAGTCTGATACTCGAAACCAATAACTACAATGGCCTAGGGGAAAAATACACATACCGTCGTAATCGGGCGAGTATCTGCTTTCAGATTCAACAGGAATTTCTCGAGTTCGTCAATCGGTTCGCGAGATTTTGGAGTTTGAAGTTAAGAAATGGTTGAGAAACCATCAAAATTTTCGCAAGTCTGATACTCGAAACCAATAACTACTATGGCCTAGGGCAAAAATACACCCACCGCTGTAATCGGGCGGGTTTCTGTTTTCAGATGCGGCAGATCTTTCTCGAGTTCGTCAATCCGTTCGCGAGATATGGGGGTTTGAAGTTAAAGAAAGGTTGAGAAACCATCAAAATTTTAGCAAGTCTGATACTCGAAACCAATAACTACAAAGGCCTAGGGAAAAAATACACACATCGTTGTAATCGGGCGAGTTTCTACTTTCAGATGCAACAGGAATTTCTCGAGTTCGTCAATCCGTTCGCGAGATATGGGAGTTTGAAGTTAAGGAATGGTTGAGAAACCATCACAGTTTTCGCAAGTCTGATACTCGAAACCAATAACTACAATGGCCTAGGGGAAAAATACATATACCGCTGTAATCGGGCGAGTTTCTACTTTCAGATGCAACAGGAATTTCTCGAGTTCGTCAATCCGTTCGCGAGATATGGGAGTTTGAAGTTAAGGAAAGGTTGAGAAACCATCAAAATTTTAGCAAGACTGATACTCGAAACCAATAACTACAAAGGCCTAGGGAAAAAATACACACATCGTTGTAATCGGGCGAGTTTCTACTTTCAGATGCAACAGGAATTTCTCGAGTTCGTCAATCCGTTCGCGAGATATGGGAGTTTGAAGTTAAGGAATGGTTGAGAAACCATCACAGTTTTCGCAAGTCTGATACTCGAAACCAATAACTACAATGGCCTAGGGAAAAATACATATACCGCTGTAATCGGGCGAGTTTCTACTTTCAGATGCAACAGGAATTTCTCGAGTTCGTCAATCCGTTCGCGAGATATGGGAGTTTGAAGTTAAGGAATGGTTGCGAAACCATCAAAATTTTCACTGTTCTGATACTCGAAACCAATAACTGGAATAGCCTAGGGGAAAAGTACATACACCATTGTAATCGGGCGAGTTTTCTACTTTCAGATGCAACAGGAATTTCTCGAGTTCATCAATCCGTTCGCGATATATGGGAGTTGTAAGCTAAGGAATGGTTTAGAAACCATCAAAATTTTCGCAAGTCTGATACTCGAAACCATTAACTACAATGGCCTAGGGGAAAAATACACATATCGTTGTAATCGGGCGAGTTTCTTCTTTCAGAAGCAACAGGAATTTCTCGAGTTCGTCAATCCGTTCGCGAGATATGGGAGTTTGAAGTTAAGGAAAGGTTGAGAAACCATCAAAATTTTCGCAATTTTGATGCTAGGAACGAATAACTAGAATGGCTTAGGGCATAAATATTCATACCGTTGTAATCGGGCGAGTTTCTGCTTTCAGATGCAACGGGAATTTCTCGAGTTCGTCAATCCGTTCGCGAGATATGGGAGTTTGAAGTTAAGGAATAGTTGAGAAACCAACAAAATTTTCGCAATTCTGATGCTAGAAACGAATAACTGGAATAGCCTAGGGGAAAGATACACACACCTTTGTAATCGGGCGAGTTTCTACTCTCAGATGCAACAGGAATTTCTCGCGTTCGTCAATCCGTTCGCGAGATTTGGGAGTTCGAAGTTAAGGAATGGTTGAGAAGCCATCAAAATTTTCGCAATTCTGATGCTAGAAACGAGTAACTGGAATGGCCTAGGGTAAAGATACACGCACCGTTGTAATCGCGCGAGTTTCTACTTTCAGATGCAACAGGAACTTATCGAGTTCGTGAATCCGTTCGCGAGATATGGGAGTTTGAAGTTAAGGAATGGTTGAGAAACCAACAAAATTTTAGCAAGTCTGATACTCGAAACCAATAACTACAAAGGCCTAGGGGAAAAATACACACATCGTTGTAATCGGGCGAGTTTCTACTTTCAGAAGCAACAGGAATTTCTCGAGTTCGTCAATCCGTTCGCGAGATATGGGAGTTTGAAGTTAAGGAATGGTTGAGAAACCATCAAAATTTTCACTGTTCTGATACTCGAAACCAATAACTGGAATAGCCTAGGGGAAAAGTACATACACCATTGTAATCGGGCGAGTTTTCTACTTTCAGATGCAGCAGGAATTTCTCGAGTTCGTCAATCCGTTCGCGATATATGGGAGTTGTAAGCTAAGGAATGGTTTAGAAACCATCAAAATTTTCGCAAGTCTGATACTCGAAACCATTAACTACAATGGCCTAGGGGAAAAATACACATATCGTTGTAATCGGGCGAGTTTCTACTTTCAGATGCAACAGGAATTTCTCGAGTTCGTCGATCCGTTCGCGAGATATGGGAGTTTGAAGTTAAGGAATGGTTGAGAAACCATCAAAATTTTCGCAATTCTGATGCTAGAAACGAATAACTGGAATGGCCTAGGGTAAAGATACACACACCATTGTAATCGCGCGAGTTTCTACTTTCAGATGCAACGGGAATTTCTCGAGTTCGTCAATCCGTTCGCGAGATATGGCAGCTCGAAGTTAAGGAATGGTTGAGAAGCCATCAAAATTTTCGCAATTCTAATGGTTGAAACGAGTAACTAGATTGGCTTAGGGCAAAAATATTCATACCGTTGTAATCGGGCGTGTTTCTACTTTCAGAAGCAACAGGAATCTCTCGAGTTCGTCAATCCGTTCGCCAGATATGGGAGTTTGAAGTTAAGGAAAGGCTGAGAAACCATCAAAATTTTCGCAAGTCTGATGCTAGAAACGAATATCTAGAATGGCTTAGGGCATAAATATTCATACCGTTGTAATCGGGCGAGTTTCTGCTTTCAGATGCAACAGGAATTTCTCGAGTTCGTCAATCCGTTCGCGAGATATGGGAGTTTGAAGTTAAGGAATGGTTGAGAAACCATAAAAATTTTCGCAAGTCTGATACTCGAAACAAATAACTACAATGGCCTAGGGGAAAAATACACATACCGTTGTAATCGGGCGAGTTTCTACTTTCAGATGCAACAGGAATATCTCGAGTTCGCCAATCCGTTCGCGAGATATGGGAGTTTGAAATTAAGGAATCGTTGAGACACCATCAAAATTTTCGCAAGTCTGATACTCCAAACCAATAAGTAGTATTGCCTAGGGCGAAAATACACCCACCATTGTAATCGGGCGAGTTTCTACTTTCAGATGCAACAGGAATTTCTCGAGTTCGTCAATCCGTTCGTGAGATATGGGAGTTTGAAGTTAAGGAATGGTTGAGAAACCATCAAACTTTTCGCAAGTCTGATACTCGAAACCAATAACTACTATTGCCTAGGGGAAAAGTACGCACACCATTGTAATCGGGCGAGTTTCTACTTTCAGATGCAACAGGAATATCTCGAGTTCGCCAATCCGTTCGCGAGATATGGGAGTTTGAAATTAAGGAATGGTTGAGAAACCATCAAAATTTTCGCAAGTCTGATACTCGAAACCAATAACTACAATGGGCTAGGGGAAAAATACACATACCGCTGTAATCGGGCGAGTTTCTGCTTTCACATGCAGCAGGAATTTCTCGAGTTCGTCAATCCGTTCGCGAGATATGGGAGTTCGAAGTTAAGGAATGGTTGAGAAACCATCAAAATTTTCGCAAGTCTGATACTCGAAACCAATAACTACAATGGCCTAGGGGAAAAGTACACATACCGTTGTAATCGGGCGAGTTTCTACTTTCAGATGCAACAGGAATTTCTCGAGTTCGTCAATCCGTTCGTGAGATATGGGAGTTTGAAGTTAAGGAGTGGTTGAGAAACCATCAAAATTTTCGCAAGTCTGATATTCGATAACAATAACTGGACTGGCCTAGGGGAAAAGTACACATACCATTGTAATCGGGGGCGTTTCTGCTTTCAGATGCAACACGAATATCTCGAATTCGTGAATCCGTTCGCGAGATATGGGGGTTTGAAGATAAGGAATATTTGAGAAACCATCCAAATTTTCGCAAGTCTGATACTCGAAACCAATAAATACTATTTCCTAGGGCAAATATACACAGACCGTTGTAATTGGGCGAGTATCTGCTTTCAGATGCAACAGGAATTTCTCGAGTTCGTCAATCCGTTCGCGAGATATGGGAGTTTGAAGTTAAGGAATGGATGAGAAACCATCAAAATTTTCGCAAGTCTGTACTCGAAACCAATAACTGGAATGGCCTAGGGGAAAAGTACACACACCATTGTAATCGGCCGAGTTTCTACTTTCACATGCAACAGGAATTTCTCGAGTTCGTCAATCCGTTCGCGCGATATGGGAGTTCGAAGTTAAGGAATGGTTGAGAAACCATCAAAATTTTCGCATGTCTGATACTCGAAAACCAATAACTACAATGGCCTAGGGGAAATACACATACCGTTGTAATCGGGCGAGTTTCTACTTTCAAATGCAACAGGAATTTCTCGAGTTCGTCAATCCGTTAGCGAGATATGGAAGTTTGAAGTTAAGGAAAGGTTGAGGAACCATCAAAATTTTCGCAAGTCTGATACTCGAAACCAATATCTACAAAGGCCTAGGGGAAAAATACACATATCGTTGTAATCGGGCGAGTTGCTAATTTCAAATGCAACAGGAATTTCTCGAGTTCCTCAATCCGTTCGCGAGATATGGGAGTTTGAAGTTAAGGAATGGTTGAGAAACCATCAAAATATTCGCAAGTCTGATACTCGAAACCAATAATTGGAATGGCCTATGGGAAAATTACACACACCATTGTAATCCGGCGAGTTTCTATTTTCAGATGCAACAGGAATTTCTCCAGTTCACCAATCCGTTCGTGAGATATGGGAGTTTGAAGTTAAGGAATCGTTGAGAAACCATCAAAATTTTCGCAAGTCTGATACTCGAAACCAATAACTACTATTGCCTAGGGGAAAAGTACGCACACCATTGTAATCGGGCGAGTTTCTACTTTCAGATGCAACAGGAATATCTCGAGTTCGCCAATCCGTTCGCGAGATATGGGAGTTTGAAATTAAGGAATGGTTGAGAAACCATCAAAATATTCGCAAGTCTGATACTCGAAACCAATAACTGGAATGGCCTAGGGGAAAAGTACACACACCATTGTAATCGGGCGAGTTTCTATTTTCAGATGCAACAGGAATTTCTCCAGTTCGCCAATCCGTTCGTGAGATATGGGAGTTTGAAGTTAAGGAATGGTTGAGAAACCATCAAAATTTTCGCAAGTCTGATACTCGAAACCAATAACTACTATTGCCTAGGGGAAAAGTACGCACACCATTGTAATCGGGCGAGTTTCTACTTTCAGATGCAACAGGAATTTCTCCAGTTCGCCAATCCGTTCGTGAGATGTGGGAGTTTGAAGTTAAGGAATCGTTGAGACACCATCAAAATTTTCGCAAGTCTGATACTCCAAACCAATAAGTAGTATTGCCTAGGGCGAAAATACACCCACCATTGTAATCGGGCGAGTTTCTACTTTCAGATGCAACAGGAATTTCTCGAGTTCGTCAATCCGTTCGTGAGATATGGGAGTTTGAAGTTAAGGAATGGTTGAGAAACCATCAAAATTTTCGCAAGTCTGATACTCGAAACCAATAAATACTATTTCCTAGGGCAAACATACACATACCGTTGTAATCCGGCGAGTTTCTGCTTTCATATGCAACAGGAATTTCTCGAGTTCGTTAATCCGTTCGCGAGATATGGGAGTTAGAAGTTAAGGAATGGTTGGGAAACCATCAAAATTTTCGCAAGTCTGATACTCGAAACCAATAACTACAATGGCCTAGGGGAAATATACACAGACCGTTATAATTGGGCGAGTATCTGCTTTCAGATGCAACAGGAATTTCTCGAGTTCGTCAATCCGTTCGCGAGATATGGGAGTTTGAAGTTAAGGAATGGATGAGAAACCATCAAAATTTTCGCAAGTCTGTACTCGAAAACAATAAATACTATTTCCTAGGGCAAAAATACACATACCGTTGTAATCCGGCGAGTTTCTGCTTTCATATGCAACAGGAAATTCTCGAGTTCGTAAATCCGTTCGCGAGATATGGGAGTTTGAAGTTAAGGAAAGGTTGAGAAACCAACCAAATTTTAGCAAGTCTGATACTCGAAACCAATAACTACAAAGGCCTAGGGGAAAAATACGCACATCGTTGTAATCGGGCGAGTTTCTACTTTCAGAAGCAACAGGAATTTCTCGAGTTCGTCAATCCGTTCGCGAGATATGGGAGTTTGAAGTTAAGGAATGGTTGAGAAACCATCCAAATTTTCACTGTTCTGATACTCGAAACCAATAACTGGAATAGCCTAGGGGAAAAGTACATACACCATTGTAATCGGGCGAGTTTTCTACTTTCAGATGCAACAGGAATTTCTCGAGTTCGTCAATCCGTTCGCGATATATGGGAGTTGTAAGCTAAGGAATGGTGTAGAAACCATCAAAATTTTCGCAAGTCTGATACTCGAAACCATTAACTACAATGGCCTAGGGGAAAAATACACATATCGTTGTAATCGGGCGAGTTTCTACTTTCAGATGCATCAGGAATTTCTCGACTTCGTCAATCCGTTCGCGAGGTATGGGTGTTTGAAGTTAAGGAATGGTTGAGAAACCATCAAAATTCTCGCAATTCTGATGCTAGAAACGATTAACTGGAATGGCCTAGGGTAAAGATACACACACCATTGTAATCGCGCGAGTTTCTACTTTCAGATGCAACGGGAATTTCTCGAGTTCGTCAATCCGTTCGCGAGATATGGGAGCTCGAATTTAAGGAATGGTTGAGAAGCCATCAAAATTTTCGCAATTCTAATGGTTGAAACGAGTAACTAGATTGGCTTAGGGCAAAAATATTCATACCGTTGTAATCGGGCGCGTTTCTACTTTCAGAAGCAACAGGAATTTCTCGAGTTCGTCAATCCGCTCGCCAGATATGGGAGTTTGAAGTTAAGGAAAGGCTGAGAAACCATCAAAATTTTCGCAAGTCTGATGCTAGAAACGAATATCTAGAATGGCTTAGGGCATAAATATTCATACCGTTGTAATCGGGCGAGTTTCTGCTTTCAGATGCAACAGGAATTTCTCGAGTTCGTCAATCCGTTCGCGAGATATGGGAGTTTGAAGTTAAGGAATGGTTGAGAAACCATAAAAATTTTCGCAAGTCTGATACTCGAAACAAATAACTACAATGGCCTAGGGGAAAAATACACATACCGTTGTAATCGGGCGAGTTTCTGCTTTCACATGCAACAGGGATTTCTCGAGTTCGTCAATCCGTTCGCGAGATATGGGATTTCGAAGTTAAGGAATGGTTGAGAAACCAAAATTTTCGCAAGTCTGATACTCGAAACCAATAACTACAATGGCCTAGGGGAAAAATACACATACCGCTGTAATCGGGCGAGTTTCTGCTTTCACATGCAACAGGAATTTCTCGAGTTCGTCAATCCGTTCGCGAGATATGGGAGTTCGAAGTTAAGGAATGGTTGAGAAACCATCAAAATTTTCGCAAGTCTGATACTCGAAACCAATAACTACAATGGCCTGGGGGAAAAATACACATACCGTTGTAATCGGGCGAGTTTCTGCTTTCACATGCAACAGGGATTTCTCGAGTTCGTCAATCCGTTCGCGAGATATGGGAGTTCGAAGTTAAGGAATGGTTGAGAAACAATCAAAATTTTCGCAAGTCTGATACTCGAAACCAATAACTACAATGGCCTAGGGGAAAAATACACATCGTTGTAATCGGGCAAGTTGCTAATTTCAAATGCAACAGGAATTTCTCGAGTTCCTCAATCCGTTCGCGAGATATGGGAGTTTGAAGTTAAGGAATGGTTGAGAAACCATCAAAATATTCGCAAGTCTGATACTCGAAACCAATAATTGGAATGGCCTAGGGGAAAATTACACACACCATTGTAATCCGGCGAGTTTCTATTTTCAGACGCAACAGGAATTTCTCCAGTTCGCAAATCCGTTCGTGAGATATGGGAGTTTGAAGTTAAGGAATCGTTGAGAAACCATCAAAATTTTCGCAAGTCTGATACTCGAAACCAATAACTACTATTGCCTAGGGGAAAAGTACGCACACCATTGTAATCGGGCGAGTTTCTACTTTCAGATGCAACAGGAATTTCTCGAGTTCGTCAATCCGTTCGCGATATATGGGAGTTGTAAGCTAAGGAATGGTTTAGAAACCATCAAAATTTTCGCAAGTCTGATACTCGAAACCATTAACTACAATGGCCTAGGGGAAAAATACACATATCGTTGTAATCGGGCGAGTTTCTACTTTCAGATGCATCAGGAATTTCTCGAGTTCGTCAATCCGTTCGCGAGATATGGGAGTTTGAAGTTAAGGAATGGTTGAGAAACCATCAAAATATTCGCAAGTCTGATACTCGAAACCAATAATTGGAATGGCCTAGGGGAAAACTACACACACCATTGTAATCCGGCTTGTTTCTATTTTCAGATGCAACAGGAATTTCTCCAGTTCGCCAATCCGTTCGTGAGATATGGGAGTTTGAAGTTAAGGAATCGTTGGGAAACCATCAAAATTTTCGCAAGTCTGATACTCGAAACCAATAACTACTATTGCCTAGGGGAAAAGTACGCACACCATTGTAATCGGGCGAGTTTCTACTTTCAGATCCAACAGGAATATCTCGAGTTCGCCAATCCGTTCGCGAGATATGGGAGTTTGAAATTAAGGAATGGTTGAGAAACCATCAAAATATTCGCAAGTCTGATACTCGAAACCAATAACTGGAATGGCCTAGGGGAAAAGTACACACACCATTGTAATCGGGCGAGTTTCTATTTTCAGATGCAACAGGAATTTCTCCAGTTCGCCAATCCGTTCGTGAGATATGGGAGTTTGAAGTTAAGGAATCGTTGAGACACCATCAAAATTTTCGCAAGTCTGATACTCCAAACCCATAAGTAGTATTGCCTAGGGCGAAAATACACCCACCATTGTAATCGGGCGAGTTTCTACTTTCAGATGCAACAGGAATTTCTCGAGTTCGTCAATCCGTTCGTGAGATATGGGAGTTTGAAGTTAAGGAATGGTTGAGAAACCATCAAAATTTTCGCAAGTCTGATACTCGAAACCAATAACTACTATTGCCTAGGGGAAAAGTACGCACACCATTGTAATCGGGCGAGTTTCTACTTTCAGATGCAACAGGAATTTCTCGAGTTCGTCAATCCGTTCGTGAGATATGGGAGTTTGAAGTTAAGGAATGGTTGAGAAACCATCAAAATTTTCGCAAGTCTGATATTCGATAACAATAACTGGAGTGGCCTAGGGGAAAAGTACACATACCATTGTAATCGGGGGAGTTTCTGCTTTCAGATGCAACACGAATATCTCGAATTCGTGAATCCGTTCGCGAGATATGGGGGTTTGAAGATAAGGAATAGTTGAGAAACCATCAAAATTTTCGCAAGTTTGATACTCCAAACCAATAAATACTATTTCCTAGGGCAAAAATACACATACCGTTGTAATCCGGCGAGTTTCTGCTTTCATATGCAACAGGAATTTCTCGAGTTCGTTAATCCGTTCGCGAGATATGGGAGTTAGAAGTTAAGGAATGGTTGGGAAACCATCAAAATTTTCGCAAGTCTGATACTCGAAACCATTAACTACAATGGCCTACGGGAAAAATACACAGACCGTTATAATTGGGCGAGTATCTGCTTTCAGATGCAACAGGAATTTCTCGAGTTCGTCAATCCGTTCGCGAGATATGGGAGTTTGAAGTTAAGGAATGGTTGAGAAACCATCAAAATTTTCACTGTTCTGATACTCGAAACCAATAACTGGAACAGCCTAGGGGAAAAGTACATACACCATTGTAATCGGGCGAGTTTCTATTTTCAGATGCAACAGGAATTTCTCCAGTTAGCCAATCCGTTCGTGAGATATGGGAGTTTGAAGTTAAGGAATCGTTGAGACACCATCAAAATTTTCGCAAGTCTGATACTCCAAACCAATAAGTAGTATTGCCTAAGGCGAAAATACACCCACCATTGTAATCGGGCGAGTTTCTACTTTCAGATGCAACAGGAATTTCTCGAGTTCGTCAATCCGTTCGCGAGATATGGGAGTTCGAAGTTAAGGAATGGTTGAGAAACCATCAAAATTTTCGCAAGTCTGATACTCGAAACCAATAACTACAATGGCCTAGGGGAAAAATACACATACCGTTGTAATCGGGCGAGTTTCTACTTTCAAATGCAACAGGAATTTCTCGAGTTCGTCAATCCGTTAGCGAGATATGGAAGTTTGAAGTTAAGGAAAGGTTGAGGAACGATCAAAATTTTCGCAAGTCTGATACTCGAAACCAATAACTACAAAGGCCTAGGGGAAAAATACACATATCGTTGTAATCGGGCGAGTTTCTAATTTCAAATGCAACAGGAATTTCTCGAGTTCCTCAATCCGTTCGCGAGATATGGGAGTTTGAAGTTAAGGAATGGTTGAGAAACCATCAAAATATTCGCAAGTCTGATACTCGAAACCAATAACTGGAATGGCCTAGGGGAAAATTACACACACCATTGTAATCGGGCGAGTTTCTATTTTCAGATGCAACAGGAATTTCTCCAGTTCGCCAATCCGTTCGTGAGATATGGGAGTTTGAAGTTAAGGAATCGTTGAGAAACCATCAAAATTTTCGCAAGTCTGATACTCGAAACCAATAACTACTATTGCCTAGGGGAAAAGTACGCACACCATTGTAATCGGGCGAGTTTCTACTTTCAGATGCAACAGGAATATCTCGAGTTCGCCAATCCGTTCGCGAGATATGGGAGTTTGAAATTAAGGAATGGTTGAGAAACCATCAAAATATTCGCAAGTCTGATACTCGAAACCAATAACTGGAAAGGCCTAGGGGAAAAGTACACACACCATTGTAATCGGGCGAGTTTCTATTTTCAGATGCAACAGGAATTTCTCCAGTTAGCCAATCCGTTCGTGAGATATGGGAGTTTGAAGTTAAGGAATCGTTGAGACACCATCAAAATTTTCGCAAGTCTGATACTCCAAACCAATAAGTAGTATTGCCTAAGGCGAAAATACACCCACCATTGTAATCGGGCGAGTTTCTACTTTCAGATGCAACAGGAATTTCTCGAGTTCGTCAATCCGTTCGCGAGATATGGGAGTTTGAAGTTAAGGAATGGTTGAGAAGCCATCAAAATTTTCGCAAGTCTGATACTCGAAACCAATAACTACAATGGCCTATGGGAAAAATACACATACCGCTGTAATCGGGCGAGTATCTGCTTTCAGATGCAACAGGAATTTCTCGAGTTCGTCAATCGGTTCGCGAGATTTTGGGGTTTGAAGTTAAGGAATGGTTGAGAAACCATCAAAATTTTCGCAAGTCTGATATTCGATAACAATAACTGGAGTGGCCTAGGGGAAAAGTACACATACCATTGTAATCGGGGGAGTTTCTGCTTTCAGATGCAACACGAATATCTCGAATTCGTGAATCCGTTCGCGAGATATGGGGGTTTGAAGATAAGGAATAGTTGAGAAACCATCAAAATTATCGCAAGTCTGATACTCGAAACCAATAAATACTATTTCCTAGGGCAAAAATACACATACCGTTGTAATCCGGCGAGTTTCTGCTTTCATATTCAACAGGAATTTCTCGAGTTCGTTAATCCGTTCGCGAGATATGGGAGTTAGATGTTAAGGAATGGTTGGGAAACCATCAAAATTTTCGCAAGTCTGATACTCGAAACCAATAACTACAATGGCCTAGGGGAAAAATACACAGACCGTTGTAATTGGACGAGTATCTGCTTTCAGATGCAACAGGAATTTCTCGAGTTCGTCAATCCGTTCGCGAGATATGGGAGTTTGAAGTTAATTAATGGATGAGAAACCATAAAAATTTTCGCAAGTCTGTACTCGAAACCAATAACTGGAATGGCCTAGGGGAAAAGTACACACACCATTGTGATCGGCCGAGTTTCTACTTTCAGGTACAACAGGTATTTCTCGAGTTCGTGAATGCGTTCGCGAGATGTGGGAGTTTGAAGTTAAGGAATGTTAGAGAAACCATCAAAATTTTCGCAAGTCTGATACTCGAAACCAATAACTACTATGGCCTAGGGCAAAAATACACATACCGTTGTAATTGGGATAGTTTCAACTGTCAGATGCAACAGAAATTATTCGGATTCGTCAATCCGTTCGCGAAATATCGGAGTTTGAAGTTAAGGAATGGTTGAGAAACCATCAACATTTTCGCAAGTCTGATACTCGAAACCAATAACTACAATGGCCTAGGGGAAAAATACACATACCGTTGTAATCGGGCGTGTTTCTGCTTTCAGATGCAACAGGAATTTCTCGAGTTCGTCAATCCGTTCGCGAGATATGGGAGCTTGAATTTACGGAATGGTTGAGTAACCATCAAAATTTTCGCAAGTCTGACACTCGAAACCAATAACTGGAACGGCCCAGGGGAAAAGTACGCACACCATTGTAATGAGGCGAGTTTCTACTTTCAAATCCAATAGGAGTTTCTCGAGTTAGTCAATCCGTTCGCGAGATATGGGAGTTTTAAGTTAAAGAATGGTAGAGAACCCATCAAAATTTTCGCAAGTCTGATAGTCGAAACCAATAACTGGAACTGCCTGGGGGAAAAATACACGTACCGTTGTAATCGGGCGGGTTTCTGCTTTCAGATGCAACAGGAATTTCTCGAGTTCGTCAATCCGTTCGCGAGATATGGGAGCTCGAATTTACGGAATGGTTGAGAAACCATCAAAATTTTCGCAAGCCTGATACTCGAAACCAATAACTGGAACGGCCTAGGGGAAAAATACACATACCGTTGGAATCTGGGGAGTTTCTACTTTCAGATGCGACAGTAATACTTCGGGTTCGTCAATCCGTTCGCCAAATATCGGAGTTCGGACTTAAGAGATGGTTGAGAAACCATCAAAATTTTCGCAAGTCTGATAATCGAAACCAATAACTACAAAGGCCTATGGGAAAAATACACATACCGTCGTAATCGGGCAAGTATCTGCTTTCAGATTCAACAGGAATTTCTCGAGTTCGTCAATCCGTTCGCGAGATATGGGAGTTTAAAGTTAAGGAATGGTTGAGAAACCATCAAAATTTTCGCAAGTCTGATACTCGAAACCAATAACTACAAAGGCTTAGGGGAAAAAAAACATACCAACGTAATCGGGCGAGTATCTGCTTTCATATGCAACAGGAATTTCTCGAGTTCGTCAATCCGTCCGCGAGATATGGGAGTTTGAAGTTGAGGAATGGTTAAGAAACCATCAAAATTTTCGCAAGTCTGATACTCGAAACCAATAACTACAATGCCCTAGGGGAAAAATACACATACCGTCGTAATCGGGCGAGTATCTGCTTTCAGATTCAACAGGAATTTCTCGAGTTCGTCAATCCGTTCGCGAGATATGGGAGTTTAAAGTTAAGGAATGGTTGAGAAACCATCAAAATTTTCGCAAGTCTGATACTCGAAACCAATAACTACAATGGCCCACGTGAAAAATACACATACCATTGTAATCGGGCGAGTATCTGCTTTCATATGCAACAGGAATTTCTCGAGTTCGTCAATCCGTCCGCGAGATATGGGAGTTTGAAGTTGAGGAATGGTTGGGAAACCATCAAAATTTTCGCAAGTCTGATACTCGAAACCAATAACTACAAAGGCCTAGGGGAAAAATACACATACCATCGTAATCGGGCGAGTATCTGCTTTCAGATTCAACAGGAATTTCTCGAGATCGTCAATCCGTTCGCGAGATTTTGGAGTTTGAAGTTAAGAAATGGTTGAGAAACCATCAAAATTTTCGCAAGTCTGATACTCGAAACCAATAACTACAATGGCCTAGGGGAAAAGTACACATACCGTCGTAATCGGACGAGTATCTGCGTTCAGATTCAACAGGAATTTCTCGAGTTCGTCAATCCGTTCGCGAGATTTTGGAGATTCAAGTTAAGAAATGGTTGACAAACCATCAAAATTTTCGCAAGTCTGATACTCGAAACCAATAACTACTATCTCCTAAGGCAAAAATACACATACCGTTGTAATCGGGCGAGTTTCAGCTTTCAGATGCAACAGGAATTTCTCGAGTTCGTCAATCCGTTCGTGAGATGTGGGTGTTTGAAGTTAAGGAATGGTTGAGAAACCATCAAAATTTTCGCAAGTCTAATACTCGAAACCATTAACTACTATGGCCTAGGGCAAAAATGCACATAGCGTTGTAATCGGGCGAGTTTCTGCTTTCAGATGCAACAGGAATTTCTCGAGTTCGTCAATCCGTTCGCGAGGTATGGGAGTTTGAAGTTAAGGAATGGTTGAGAAATCATCAAAATTTTCGCTAGTCTGATACTCGAAACCAATAACTGGAATGGCCTAGGGGAAAAGTACACATACCATTGTAATCGGGCGAGTTTTCACTTTCAGACACAACAGGAATTTCTCGAGTTCGTCAATCCGTTCGCGAGATATGGGGTTTGAAGGTAAGGAATGGTTGAGAAACCATCAAAATTTTCGCAAGTCTGATACTCGATACAAATAACTGGATTGGCCTAGGGGAAAAGTACACACACCACTGTAATCGGGCGAGTTTCTACTTTCAGATGCAACAGGAATTTCTCGAGTTCGTCAATCCGTTCGCGAGATATGGGTGTTTGAAGTTAAGGAATGGTTGAGAAACCATCAAAATTTTCGCAAGTCTAATACTCGAAACCATTAACTACTATGGCCTAGGGCAAAAATGCACATAGCGTTGTAATCGGTCGAGCTTCTACTTTCAGATGCAACTAGAATTTCTCGAGTTCGTCATTCCGTTCGCGAGATATGGGAGTTTGAAGTTAAGGAATGGTTGAGAAACCATCAAAATTTTCGTAAATCTGATACTCGAAACCAATAACTACTATTGGCTAGGGCAAAAATACACATACCGTCGTAATCGGGCGAGCTTCTACTTTCAGATGCAACAGGAATTTCTCGAGTTCGTCATTCTGTTCGCGAGATATGGGAGTTTGAAGTTAAGGAATGGTTGAGAAACCATCAAAATTTTCGCTGGTCTGATACTCGTAACCATTAACTGGAATGGCCTAGGGGAAAAGTACACATACCATTGTAATCGGGCGAGTTTTCACTTTCAGACACAACAGGAATTTCTCGAGTTCGTCAATCCGTTCGCGAGATATGGGGTTTGAAGGTAAGGAATGGTTGAGAAACCATCAAAATTTTCGCAAGTCTGATACTCGATACAAATAACTGGATTGGCCTAGGGGAAAAGTACACACACCACTGTAATCGGGCGAGTTTCTACTTTCAGATGCAACAGGAATTTCTCGAGTTCGTCAATCCGTTCGCGAGATATGGGAGCTTGAAGTTAAGGAATGCTTGAGAAGCCATCGAAATTTTCGCAAGTCTAATACTCGAAACCAATAACTACTATGGCCTAGGGCAAAAATTCACATACCGTTGTAATCGGGCGAGTTTCTGCTTTCAGATGCAACAGGAATTTCTCGAGTTCGTCAATCCGTTCGCGAGATATGGGGGTTTGAAGTTAAGGTATGGTTGAGAAACCATCAAAATTTTCGCAAGTCTGATTCTCGAAACCAATAACTGGAATGGCCGAGGGGAAAAGTACACACACCATTGTAATCGGGCGAGTTTCTACTTTCAGATGCAATAGGAAATTCTCGAGTTCGTCAATCCGTTCGGGAGATATGGAAGTTTGATGTTAAGGAATGGTTGAGAAACCATCAAAATTTTCGCAAGTCTGATACTCGAAACCAATAACTGGAATGGCCTAGGGAAAAGTACACACACCATTGTAATCGGTCGAGCTTCTACTTTCAGATGCAACTAGAATTTCTCGAGTTCGTCATTCCGTTCGCGAGATATGGGAGTTTGAAGTTAAGGAATGGTTGAGAAACCATCAAAATTTTTGCAAGTCTGATACTCGAAACCAATAACTACTATTGGCTAGGGCAAAATTACACATACCATTGTAATCGGGCGAGTTTTCACTTTCAGACACAACAGGAATTTCTCGAGTTCGTCAATCCGTTCGCGAGATATGGGGTTTGAAGGTAAGGAATGGTTGAGAAATCATGAAAATTTTCGCAAGTCTGATACTCGAAACCAATAACTACAATGGCCTACCTGAAAAATACACATACCGTTGTAATCGGGCGAGTATCTGCTTTCATATGCAACAGGAATTTCTCGAGTTCGTCAATCCGTCCGCGAGATATGGGAGTTTGAAGTTAAGGAATGGTTCAGAAACCATCAAAATTTTCGCAAGTCTGATACTCGATACAAATAACTGGAATGGCCTAGGGGAAAAGTACACACACCACTGTAATCGGGCGAGTTTCTACTTTCAGATGCAACAGGAATTTCTCGAGTTCGTCAATCCGTCCGCGAGATATGGGAGTTTGAAGTTGAGGAATGGATGAGAAACCATCAAAATTTTCGCAAGTCTGATACTCGAAACCAATAACTACAATGGCCTAGGGGAAAAATACACATACCGTCGTAATCGGGCGAGTTTCTGCTTTCAGATGCAACAGGAATTTCTCGAGTTCGTCAATCCGTTCGCGAGATATGGGAGTTTGAAGTTAAGGAACGGTTGAGAAACCATCAAAATTTTCGCAAGTCTAATACTCGAAACCAATAACTACTATGGCCTAGGGCAAAAATGCACATACCGTTGTAATCGGGCGAGTTTCTGCTTTCAGATGCAACAGGAATTTCTCGAGTTCGTAAATCCGTTCGCGAGATATGTGGGTTTGAAGTCAAGGAATGGTTGAGAAACCATCAAAATTTTCGCAAGTCTGATTCTCGAAACCAATAACTGGAATGGCCTACGGCAAAAGCACACACACCATTGTAATCGGGCGAGTTTCTACTTTCAGATGCAATAGGAAATTCTCGAGTTCGTCAATCCGTTCGCGAGATATGGGAGTTTGATGTTAAGGAATGGTTGAGAAACCATCAAAATTTTCGCAAGTCTGACACTCGAAAGCAATAACTACAGAGGCCTAGGGGAAAAATACACATACCGTTGTAAACGGGCGAGTTTCTACTTTCACAAGCAACAGGAATTTCTCGAGTTCGTCAATCCGTTCGCGAGATATGGGAGTTTGAAGTTAAGGAATGGTTGAGAAATCATCAAAATTTTCGCTGGTCTGATACTCGAAACCAATAACTGGAGTGGCCTAGGGGAAAAGTACACATACCTTTGTAAACGGGCGAGTTTCCACTTTCCGACGCAACAGGAATTTCACGAGTTCGTCGATCCGTTCGCGAGATATGGGAGCTTGAAGTTAAGGAATGCTTGAGAAACGATCGAAATTTTCGCAAGTCTGACACTCGAAAGCAATAACTACAGAGGCCTAGGGGAAAAATACACATACCGTTGTAATCGGGCGAGTTTCTACTTTCACATGCAACAGGAAATTCTCGAGTTCGTCAATCCGTTCGCGAGATATGGGAGTTTGAAGTTAAGGAATGGTTGAGAAACCATCAAAATTTTCGCAAGTCTAATACTCGAAACCAATAACTACTATGGCCTAGGGCAAAAATGCACATACCGTTGTAATCGGGCGAGTTTCCGCTTTCAGATGCAACAGGAATTTCTCGAGTTCGTAAATCCGTTCGCGAGATATGGGAGTTTGAAGTTAAGGAATGGTTGAGAAACCATCAAAATTTTCGCAAGTCTGATACTCGATACAAATAACTGGAATGGCCTAGGGGAAAAGTACACACACCACTGTAATCGGGCGAGTTTCTACTTTCAGATGCAACTAGAATTTCTCGAGTTCGTCATTCCGTTCGCGAGATATGGGAGTTTGAAGTTAAGGAATGGTTGAGAAACCATCAAAATTTTCGCAAGTCTGATACTTGAAACCAATAACTACTATTGGCTAGGGCAAAATTACACATACCGTCGTAATCGGGCGAGCTTCTACTTTCAGATGCAACAGGAATTTCTCGAGTTCGTCACTCTGTTCGCGAGATATGGGAGTTTTAAGTTAAAGAATGGTAGAGAACCCATCAAAATTTTCGCAAGTCTGATAGTCGAAACCAATAACTGGAACTGCCTGGGGGAAAAATACACGTACCGTTGTAATCGGGCGGGTTTCTGCTTTCAGATGCAACAGGAATTTCTCGAGTTCGTCAATCCGATCGCGAGATATGGGAGCTCGAATTTACGGAATGGTTGAGAAACCATCAAAATTTTCGCAAGCCTGATACTCGAAACCAATAACTGGAACGGCCTAGGGGAAAAATACACATACCGTTGGAATCTGGGGAGTTTCTACTTTCAGATGCGACAGTAATACTTCGGGTTCGTCAATCCGTTCGCCAAATATCGGAGTTCGGACTTAAGAGATGGTTGAGAAACCATCAAAATTTTCGCAAGTCTGATAATCGAAACCAATAACTACAAAGGCCTATGGGAAAAATACACATACCGTCGTAATCGGGCAAGTATCTGCTTTCAGATTCAACAGGAATTTCTCGAGTTCGTCCATCCGTTCGCGAGATATGGGAGTTTAAAGTTAAGGAATGGTTGAGAAACCATCAAAATTTTCGTAAATCTGATACTCGAAACCAATAACTACTATTGGCTAGGGCAAAAATACACATACCGTCGTAATCGGGCGAGCTTCTACTTTCAGATGCAACAGGAATTTCTCGAGTTCGTCATTCTGTTCGCGAGATATGGGAGTTTGAAGTTAAGGAATGGTTGAGAAACCATCAAAATTTTCGCTGGTCTGATACTCGTAACCATTAACTGGAATGGCCTAGGGGAAAAGTACACATACCATTGTAATCGGGCGAGTTTTCACTTTCAGACACAACAGGAATTTCTCGAGTTCGTCAATCCGTTCGCGAGATATGGTGTTTGAAGGTAAGGAATGGTTGAGAAACCATCAAAATTTTCGCAAGTCTGATACTCGATACAAATGACTGGAATGGCCTAGGGGAAAAGTACACAAACCACTGTAATCGGGCAAGTTTCTACTTTCAGATGCAACAGGAATTTCTCGAGTTCGTCAATCCGTCCGCGAGATATGGGAGTTTGAAGTTGAGGAATGGATGAGAAACCATCAAAATTTTCGCAAGTCTGATACTCGAAACCAATAACTACAATGGCCTAGGGGAAAAATACACATACCGTCGTAATCGGGCGAGTTTCTGCTTTCAGATGCAACAGGAATTTCTCGAGTTCGTCAATCCGTTCGCGAGATATGGGAGTTTGAAGTTAAGGAACGGTTGAGAAACCATCAAAATTTTCGCAAGTCTAATACTCGAAACCAATAACTACTATGGCCTAGGGCAAAAATGCACATACCGTTGTAATCGGGCGAGTTTCTGCTTTCAGATGCAACAGGAATTTCTCGAGTTCGTAAATCCGTTCGCGAGATATGTGGGTTTGAAGTCAAGGAATGGTTGAGAAACCATCAAAATTTTCGCAAGTCTGATTCTCGAAACCAATAACTGGAATGGCCTACGGCAAAAGCACACACACCATTGTAATCGGGCGAGTTTCTACTTTCAGATGCAATAGGAAATTCTCGAGTTCGTCAATCCGTTCGCGAGATATGGGAGTTTGATGTTAAGGAATGGTTGAGAAACCATCAAAATTTTCGCAAGTCTGACACTCGAAAGCAATAACTACAGAGGCCTAGGGGAAAAATACACATACCGTTGTAAACGGGCGAGTTTCTACTTTCACAAGCAACAGGAATTTCTCAAGTTCGTCAATCCGTTCGCGAGATACGGGAGTTTGAAGTTAAGGAATGGTTGAGAAATCATCAAAATTTTCGCTGGTCTGATACTCGAAACCAATAACTGGAGTGGCCTAGGGGAAAAGTACACATACCTTTGTAAACGGGCGAGTTTCCACTTTCCGACGCAACAGGAATTTCACGAGTTCGTCGATCCGTTCGCGAGATATGGGAGCTTGAAGTTAAGGAATGCTTGAGAAACGATCGAAATTTTCGCAAGTCTGACACTCGAAAGCAATAACTACAGAGGCCTAGGGGAAAAATACACATACCGTTGTAATCGGGCGAGTTTCTACTTTCACATGCAACAGGAAATTCTCGAGTTCGTCAATCCGTTCGCGAGATATGGGAGTTTGAAGTTAAGGAATGGTTGAGAAACCATCAAAATTTTCGCAAGTCTAATACTCGAAACCAATAACTACTATGGCCTAGGGCAAAAATGCACATACCGTTGTAATCGGGCGAGTTTCCGCTTTCAGATGCAACAGGAATTTCTCGAGTTCGTAAATCCGTTCGCGAGATATGGGAGTTTGAAGTTAAGGAATGGTTGAGAAACCATCAAAATTTTCGCAAGTCTGATACTCGATACAAATAACTGGAATGGCCTAGGGGAAAAGTACACACACCACTGTAATCGGGCGAGTTTCTACTTTCAGATGCAACTAGAATTTCTCGAGTTCGTCATTCCGTTCGCGAGATATGGGAGTTTGAAGTTAAGGAATGGTTGAGAAACCATCAAAATTTTCGCAAGTCTGATACTTGAAACCAATAACTACTATTGGCTAGGGCAAAATTACACATACCGTCGTAATCGGGCGAGCTTCTACTTTCAGATGCAACAGGAATTTCTCGAGTTCGTCACTCTGTTCGCGAGATATGGGAGTTTGAAGTTAAGGAATGGTTGAGAAACCATCAAAATTTTCGCTGGTCTGATATTCGTAACCATTAACTGGAATGGCCTAGGGGAAATGTACACATACCATTGTAATCGGGCGAGTTTTCACTTTCAGACACAACAGGAATTTCTCGAGTTCGTCAATCCGTTCGCGAGATATGGGGTTTGAAGGTAAGGAATGGTTGAGAAATCATGAAAATTTTCGCTAGTCTGATACTCGAAACCAATAACTACAATGGCCTACCTGAAAAATACACATACCGTTGTAATCGGGCGAGTATCTGCTTTCATATGCAACAGGAATTTCTCGGGTTCGTCAATCCGTCCGCGAGATATGGGAGTCTGAAGTTAAGGAATGGTTCAGAAACCATCAAAATTTTCGCAAGTCTGATACTCGATACAAATAACTGGAATGGCCTAGGGGAAAAGTACACACACCTCTGTAATCGGGCGAGTTTCTACTTTCAGATGCAACAGGAATTTCTCGAGTTCGTCAATCCGTTCGCGAGATATGGGAGCTTGAATTTAAGGAATGCTTGAGAAGCCATCGAAATTTTCGCAAGTCTAATACTCCAAACCAATAACTACTATGGCCTAGGGCAAAAATGCACATACCGTTGTAATCGGGCGAGTTTCTGCTTTCAGATGCAACAGGAATTTCTCGAGTTCGTCAAACCGTTCGCGCGATATGGGGGTTTGAAGTTAAGGTATGGTTGAGAAACCATCAAAATTTTCGCAAGTCTGACTCTCGAAACCAATAACTGGAATGGCCGAGCGGAAAAGTACACAGACCATTGTAATCGGGCGAGTTTCTACTTTCAGATGCAATAGGAAATTCTCGAGTTCGTCAATCCGTTCGGGAGATATGGGAGTTTGATGTTAAGGAATGGTTGAGAAACCATCAAAATTTTCGCAAGTCTGGCACTCGAAAGCAATAACTACAGAGGCCTAGGGGGAAAATACACATACCGTTGTAATCGGGCGAGTATCTGCTTTCATATGCATCAGGAATTTCTCGAGTTCGTCAATCCGTCCGCGAGATATGGGAGTTTGAAGTTAAGGAATGGTTGAGAAACCATCAAAATTTTCGCAAGTCTGATACTCGATACAAATAACTGGAATGGCCTAGGGGAAAAGTACACAAACCACTGTAATGGGGCAAGTTTCTACTTTCAGATGCAACAGGAATTTCTCGAGTTCGTCAATCCGTCCGCGAGATATGGGAGTTTGAAGTTGAGGAATGGTTGAGAAACCATCAAAATTTTCGCAAGTCTGATACCCGAAACCAAAAACTACAATGGCCTAGGGGAAAAATACACATACCGTCGTAATCGGGCGAGTTTCTGCTTTCAGATGCAACAGGAATTTCTCGAGTTCGTCAATCCGTTCGCGAGATATGGGAGTTTGAAGTTAAGGAACGGTTGAGAAACCATCAAAATTTTCGCAAGTCTAATACTCGAAACCAATAACTACTATGGCCTAGGGCAAAAATGCACATACCGTTGTAATCGGGCGAGATTCTGCTTTCAGATGCAACAGGAATTTCTCGAGTTCGTAAATCCGTTCGCGAGATATGTGGGTTTGAAGTTAAGGAATGGTTGAGAAACCATCAAAATTTTCGCAAGTCTGATTCTCGAAACCAATAACTGGAATGGCCTACGGGAAAAGCACACACACTATTGTAATCGGGCGAGTTTCTACTTTCAGATGCAATAGGAAATTCTCGAGTTCGTCAATCCGTTCGCGAGATATGGGAGTTTGATGTTAAGGAATGGTTGAGAAACCATCAAAATTTTCGCAAGTCTGACACTCGAAAGCAATAACTACAGAGGCCTAGGGGAAAAATACACATACCGTTGTAAACGGGCGAGTTTCTACTTTCACATGCAACAGGAATTTCTCGAGTTCGTCAATCCGTTCGCGAGTTATGGGAGTTTGAAGTTAAGGAATGGATGAGAAATCATCAAAATTTTCGCTGGTCTGATACTCGAAACCAATAACTGGAGTGGCCTAGGGGAAAAGTACACATACCTTTGTAAACGGGCGAGTTTCCACTTTCCGACGCAACAGGAATTTCACGAGTTCGTCGATCCGTTCGCGAGATATGGGAGCTTGAAGTTAAGGAATGGTTGAGAAACCATCAAAATTTTCGCAAGTATAATACTCGAAACCAATAACTACTATGGCCTAGGGCAAAAATGCACATACCGTTGTAATCGGGCGAGTTTCTGCTTTCAGATGCAACAGGAATTGCTCGAGTTCGTCAATCCGTTCGCGCGATATGGGGGTTTGAAGTTAAGGTATGGTTGAGAAACCATCAAAATTTTCGCAAGTCTGACTCTCGAAACCAATAACTGGAATGGCCGAGGGGAAAAGTACACACACCATTGTAATCGGGCGAGTTTCTACTTTCAGATGCAATAGGAAATTCTCGAGTTCGTCAATCCGTTCGCGAGATATGGGGTTTGAAGGTAAGGAATGGTTGAGAAATCATGAAAATTTTCGCTAGTCTGATACTCGAAACCAATAACTACAATGGCCTACCTGAAAAATACACATACCGTTGTAATCGGGCGAGTATCTGCTTTCATATGCAACAGGAATTTCTCGAGTTCGTCAATCCGTCCGCGAGATATGGGAGTTTGAAGTTAAGGAATGGTTCAGAAACCATCAAAATTTTCGCAAGTCTGATACTCGATACAGATAACTGGAATGGCCTAGGGGAAAAGTACACACACCACTGTAATCGGGCGAGTTTCTACTTTCAGATGCAACAGGAATTTCTCGAGTTCGTCAATCCGTTCGCGAGATATGGGAGCTTGAAGTTAAGGAATGCTTGAGAAGCCATCGAAATTTTCGCAAGTCTAATACTCCAAACCAATAACTACTATGGCCTAGGGCAAAAATGCACATACCGTTGTGATCGGGCGAGTTTCTGCTTTCAGATGCAACAGGAATTTCTCGAGTTCGTCAATCCGTTCGCGCGATATGGGGGTTTGAAGTTAAGGTATGGTTGAGAAACCATCAAAATTTTCGCAAGTCTGACTCTCGAAACCAATAACTGGAATGGCCGAGGGGAAAAGTACACAGACCATTGTAATCGGGCGAGTTTCTACTTTCAGATGCAATAGGAAATTCTCGAGTTCGTCAATCCGTTCGGGAGATATGGGAGTTTGATGTTAAGGAATGGTTGAGAAACCATCAAAATTTTCGCAAGTCTGGCACTCGAAAGCAATAACTACAGAGGCCTAGGGGAAAAATACACATACCGTTGTAATCGGGCGAGTATCTGCTTTCATATGCATCAGGAATTTCTCGAGTTCGTCAATCCGTCCGCGAGATATGGGAGTTTGAAGTTAAGGAATGGTTGAGAAACCATCAAAATTTTCGCAAGTCTGATACTCGATACAAATAACTGGAATGGCCTAGGGGAAAAGTACACAAACCACTGTAATGGGGCAAGTTTCTACTTTCAGATGCAACAGGAATTTCTCGAGTTCGTCAATCCGTCCGCGAGATATGGGAGTTTGAAGTTGAGGAATGGTTGAGAAACCATCAAAATTTTCGCAAGTCTGATACTCGAAACCAATAACTACAATGGCCTAGGGGAAAAATACACATACCGTCGTAATCGGGCGAGTTTCTGCTTTCAGATGCAACAGGAATTTCTCGAGTTCGTCAATCCGTTCGCGAGATATGGGAGTTTGAAGTTAAGGAACGGTTGAGAAACCATCAAAATTTTCGCAAGTCTAATACTCGAAACCAATAACTACTATGGCCTAGGGCAAAAATGCACATACCGTTGTAATCGGGCGAGATTCTGCTTTCAGATGCAACAGGAATTTCTCGAGTTCGTAAATCCGTTCGCGAGATATGTGGGTTTGAAGTTAAGGAATGGTTGAGAAACCATCAAAATTTTCGCAAATCTCATTCTCGAAACCAATAACTGGAATGGCCTACGGGAAAAGCACACACACTATTGTAATCGGGCGAGTTTCTACTTTCAGATGCAATAGGAAATTCTCGAGTTCGTCAATCCGTTCGCGAGATATGGGAGTTTGATGTTAAGGAATGGTTGAGAAACCATCAAAATTTTCGCAAGTCTGACACTCGAAAGCAATAACTACAGAGGCCTAGGGGAAAAATACACATACCGTTGTAAACGGGCGAGTTTCTACTTTCACATGCAACAGGAATTTCTCGAGTTCGTCAATCCGTTCGCGAGATATGGGAGTTTGAAGTTAAGGAATGGTTGAGAAATCATCAAAATTTTCGCTGGTCTGATACTCGAAACCAATAACTGGAGTGGCCTAGGGGAAAAGTACACATACCTTTGTAAACGGGCGAGTTTCCACTTTCCGACGCAACAGGAATTTCACGAGTTCGTCGATCCGTTCGCCAGATATGGGAGCTTGAAGTTAAGGAATGCTTGAGAAACGATCGAAATTTTCGCAAGTCTGACACTCGAAAGCAATAACTACAGAGGCCTAGGGGAAAAATACACATACCGTTGTAATCGGGCGAGTTTCTACTTTCACATGCAACAGGAAATTCTCGAGTTCGTCAATCCGTTCGCGAGATATGGGAGCTTGAAGTTAAGGAATGGTTGAGAAACCATCAAAATTTTCGCAAGTCTAATACTCGAAACCAATAACTACTATGGCCTAGGGCAAAAATGCACATACCGTTGTAATCGGGCGAGTTTCTGCTTTCAGATGCAACAGGAATTTCTCGAGTTCGTAAATCCGTTCGCGAGATATGGGAGTTTGAAGTTAAGGAATGGTTGAGAAACCGTCAAAATTTTCGCAAGTCTGATACTCGATACAAATAACTGGAATGGCCTAGGGGAAAAGTACACACACCACTGTAATCGGGCGAGTTGCTACTTTAAGATGCAACAGGAATTTCTCGAGTTCGTCAATCCGTTCGCGAGATATGGGAGCTTGAAGTTAAGGAATGCTTGAGAAGCCATCGAAATTTTCGCAAGTCTAATACTCGAAACCAATAACTACTATGGCCTAGGGCAAAAATGCACATACCGTTGTAATCGGGCGAGTTTCTGCTTTCAGATGCAACAGGAATTTCTCGAGTTCGTCAATCCGTTCGCGAGATATGGGGGTTTGTAGTTAAGGTATGGTTGAGAAACCATCAAAATTTTCGCAAGTCTGATTCTCGAAACCAATAACTGGAATGGCCGAGGGGAAAAGTACACATACCATTGTAATCGGGCGAGTTTCTACTTTCAGATGCAATAGGAAATTCTCGAGTTCGTCAATCCGTTCGGGAGATATGGGAGTTTGATGTTAAGGAATGGTTGAGAAACCATCAAAATTTTCGCAAGTCTGATACTCGAAACCAGTAACTGGAATGGCCTAGGGAAAAGTACACACACCATTGTAATCGGTCGAGCTTCTACTTTCAGATGCAACTAGAATTTCTCGAGTTCGTCATTCCGTTCGCGAGATATGGGAGTTTGAAGTTAAGGAATGGTTGAGAAACCATCAAAATTTTCGCAAGTCTGATACTTGAAACCAATAACTACTATTGGCTAGGGCAAAAATGCACATACCGTTGTAATCGGGCGAGTTTCTGCTTTCAGATGCAACAGGAATTTCTCGAGTTCGTAAATCCGTTCGCGAGATATGGGAGTTTGAAGTTAAGGAATGGTTGAGAAACCGTCAAAATTTTCGCAAGTCTGATACTCGATACAAATAACTGGAATGGCCTAGGGGAAAAGTACACACACCACTGTAATCGGGCGAGTTGCTACTTTAAGATGCAACAGGAATTTCTCGAGTTCGTCAATCCGTTCGCGAGATATGGGAGCTTGAAGTTAAGGAATGCTTGAGAAGCCATCGAAATTTTCGCAAGTCTAATACTCGAAACCAATAACTACTATGGCCTAGGGCAAAAATGCACATACCGTTGTAATCGGGCGAGTTTCTGCTTTCAGATGCAACAGGAATTTCTCGAGTTCGTAAATCCGTTCGCGAGATATGGGAGTTTGAAGTTAAGGAATGGTTGAGAAACCGTCAAAATTTTCGCAAGTCTGATACTCGATACAAATAACTGGAATGGCCTAGGGGAAAAGTACACACACCACTGTAATCGGGCGAGTTGCTACTTTAAGATGCAACAGGAATTTCTCGAGTTCGTCAATCCGTTCGCGAGATATGGGAGCTTGAAGTTAAGGAATGCTTGAGAAGCCATCGAAATTTTCGCAAGTCTAATACTCGAAACCAATAACTACTATGGCCTAGGGCAAAAATGCACATACCGTTGTAATCGGGCGAGTTTCTGCTTTCAGATGCAACAGGAATTTCTCGAGTTCGTCAATCCGTTCGCGAGATATGGGGGTTTGTAGTTAAGGTATGGTTGAGAAACCATCAAAATTTTCGCAAGTCTGATTCTCGAAACCAATAACTGGAATGGCCGAGGGGAAAAGTACACATACCATTGTAATCGGGCGAGTTTCTACTTTCAGATGCAATAGGAAATTCTCGAGTTCGTCAATCCGTTCGGGAGATATGGGAGTTTGATGTTAAGGAATGGTTGAGAAACCATCAAAATTTTCGCAAGTCTGATACTCGAAACCAGTAACTGGAATGGCCTAGGGAAAAGTACACACACCATTGTAATCGGTCGAGCTTCTACTTTCAGATGCAACTAGAATTTCTCGAGTTCGTCATTCCGTTCGCGAGATATGGGAGTTTGAAGTTAAGGAATGGTTGAGAAACCATCAAAATTTTCGCAAGTCTGATACTTGAAACCAATAACTACTATTGGCTAGGGCAAAATTACACATACCGTCGTAATCGGGCGAGCTTCTACTTTCAGATGCAACAGGAATTTCTCGAGTTCGTCATTCTGTTCGCGAGATATGGGAGTTTGAAGTTAAGGAATGGTTGAGAAACCATCAAAATTTTCGCTGGTCTGATACTCGTAACCATTAACTGGAATGGCCTAGGGGAAATGTACACATACCATTGTAACCGGGCGAGTTTTCACTTTCAGACACAACAGGAATTTCTCGAGTTCGTCAATCCGTTCGCGAGATATGGGGTTTGAAGGTAAGGAATGGTTGAGAAATCATGAAAATTTTCGCAAGTCTGATACTCGAAACCAATAACTACAATGGCCTACCTGAAAAATACACATACCGTTGTAATCGGGCGAGTATCTGCTTTCATATGCAATAGGAATTTCTCGAGTTCGTCAATCCGTTCGCGAGATATGGGGGTTTGAAGTTAAGGTATGGTTGAGAAACCATCAAAATTTTCGCAAGTCTGATTCTCGAAACCAATAACTGGAATGGCCGAGGGGAAAAGTACACATACCATTGTAATCGGGCGAGTTTCTACTTTCAGATGCAATAGGAAATTCTCGAGTTCGTCAATCCGTTCGGGAGATATGGGAGTTTGATGTTAAGGAATGGTTGAGAAACCATCAAAATTTTCGCAAGTCTGATACTCGAAACCAATAACTGGAATGGCCTAGGGAAAAGTACACACACCATTGTAATCGGTCGAGCTTCTACTTTCAGATGCAACTAGAATTTCTCGAGTTCGTCATTCCGTTCGCGAGATATGGGAGTTTGAAGTTAAGGAATGGTTGAGAAACCATCAAAATTTTCGCAAGTCTGATACTTGAAACCAATAACTACTATTGGCTAGGGCAAAATTACACATACCGTCGTAATCGGGCGAGCTTCTACTTTCAGATGCAACAGGAATTTCTCGAGTTCGTCATTCTGTTCGCGAGATATGGGAGTTTGAAGTTAAGGAATGGTTGAGAAACCATCAAAATTTTCGCTGGTCTGATACTCGTAACCATTAACTGGAATGGCCTAGGGGAAATGTACACATACCATTGTAATCGGGCGAGTTTTCACTTTCAGACACAACAGGAATTTCTCGAGTTCGTCAATCCGTTCGCGAGATATGGGGTTTGAAGGTAAGGAATGGTTGAGAAATCATGAAAATTTTCGCAAGTCTGACACTCGAAACCAATAACTACAATGGCCTACCTGAAAAATACACATACCGTTGTAATCGGGCGAGTATCTGCTTTCATATGCAACAGGAATTTCTCGAGTTCGTCAATCCGTCCGCGAGATATGGGAGTTTGAAGTTAAGGAATGGTTCAGAAACCATCAAAATTTTCGCAAGACTGATACTCGATACAAATAACTGGAATGGCCTAGGGGAAAAGTACACACACCACTGTAATCGGGCGAGTTTCTACTTTCAGATGCAACAGGAATTTCTCGAGTTCGTCAATCCGTTCGCGAGATATGGGGTTTGAAGGTAAGGAATGGTTGAGAAATCATGAAAATTTTCGCAAGTCTGATACTCGAAACCAATAACTACAATGGCCTACCTGAAAAATGCACATACCGTTGTAATCGGGCGAGTTTCTGCTTTCAGATGCAACAGGAATTTCTCGAGTTCGTCAATCCGTTCGCGCGATATGGGGGTTTGAAGTTAAGGTATGGTTGAGAAACCATCAAAATTTTCGCAAGTCTGACTCTCGAAACCAATAACTGGAATGGCCGAGGGGAAAAGTACACACACCATTGTAATCGGGCGAGTTTCTACTTTCAGATGCAATAGGAAATTCTCGAGTTCGTCAATCCGTTCGGGAGATATGGGAGTTTGATGTTAAGGAATGGTTGAGAAACCATCAAAATTTTCGCAAGTCTGGCACTCGAAAGCAATAACTACAGAGGCCTAGGGCAAAAATGCACATACCGTTGTAATCGGGCGAGTTTCTGCTTTCAGATGCAACAGGAATTTTTCGAGTTCGTAAATCCGTTCGCGAGATATGTGGGTTTGAAGTTAAGGAATGGTTGAGAAACCATCAAAATTTTCGCAAGTCTGATTCTCGAAACCAATAACTGGAATGGCCTACGGGAAAAGCACACACACTATTGTAATCGGGCGAGTTTCTACTTTCAGATGCAATAGGAAATTCTCGAGTTCGTCAATCCGTTCGCGAGATATGGGAGTTTGATGTTAAGGAATGGTTGAGAAACCATCAAAATTTTCGCAAGTCTGACACTCGAAAGCAATAACTACAGAGGCCTAGGGGAAAAATACACATACCGTTGTAAACGGGCGAGTTTCTACTTTCACATGCAACAGGAATTTCTCGAGTTCGTCAATCCGTTCGCGAGATATGGGAGTTTGAAGTTAAGGAATGGTTGAGAAATCATCAAAATTTTCGCTGGTCTGATACTCGAAACCAATAACTGGAGTGGCCTAGGGGAAAAGTACACATACCTTTGTAAACGGGCGAGTTTCCACTTTCCGACGCAACAGGAATTTCACGAGTTCGTCGATCCGTTCGCGAGATATGGGAGCTTGAAGTTAAGGAATGCTTGAGAAACGATCGAAATTTTCGCAAGTCTGACACTCGAAAGCAATAACTACAGAGGCCTAGGGGAAAAATACACATACCGTTGTAATCGGGCGAGTTTCTACTTTCACATGCAACAGGAAATTCTCGAGTTCGTCAATCCGTTCGCGAGATATGGGAGTTTGAAGTTAAGGAATGGTTGAGAAACCATCAAAATTTTCGCAAGTCTAATACTCGAAACCAATAACTACTATGGCCTACGGCAAAAATGCACATACCGTTGTAATCGGGCGAGTTTCTGCTTTCAGATGCAACAGGAATTTCTCGAGTTCGTCAATCCGTTCGCGAGATATGGGGTTTGAAGGTAAGGAATGGTTGAGAAATCATGAAAATTTTCGCAAGTCTGATACTCGAAACCAATAACTACAATGGCCTACCTGAAAAATACACATACCGTTGTAATCGGGCGAGTACCTGCTTTCATATGCAACAGGAATTTCTCGAGTTCGTCAATCCGTCCGCGAGATATGGGAGTTTGAAGTTAAGGAATGGTTCAGAAACCATCAAAATTTTCGCAAGTCTGATACTCGATACAAATAACTGGAATGGCCTAGGGGAAAAGTACACACACCACTGTAATCGGGCGAGTTTCTACTTTCAGATGCAACAGGAATTTCTCGAGTTCGTCAATCCGTTCGCGAGATATGGGAGTTTGAAGTTAAGGAATGGTTGAGAAATCAACAAAATTTTCGCTGGTCTGATACTCGAAACCAATAACTGGAATGGCCTAGGGGAAAAGTACACATACCTTTGTAAACGGGCGAGTTTCCACTTTCCGACGCAACAGGAATTTCACGAGTTCGTCGATCCGTTCGCGAGATATGGGAGCTTGAAGTTAAGGAATGCTTGAGAAACGATCGAAATTTTCGCAAGTCTAATACTCGAAACCAATAACTACTATGGCCTAGGGCAAAAATGCACATACCGTTGTAATCGGGCGAGTTTCTGCTTTCAGATGCAACAGGAATTTCTCGAGTTCGTAAATCCGTTCGCGAGATATGTGGGTTTGAAGTTAAGGAATGGTAGAGAAACCATCAAAATTTTCGCAAGTCTGATTCTCGAAACCAATAACTGGAATGGCCTAGGGGAAAAGTACACATACCTTTGTAATCGGGCGAGTTTCCACTTTCCGACGCAACAGGAATTTCACGAGTTCGTCGATCCGTTCGCGAGATATGGGAGTTTGAAGTTAAGGAGCGGTTGAGAAACCATCAAAATTTTCGCAAGTCTGATACTCGAAACCAATAACTGGAATGGCCTAGGGAAAAGTACACACACCATTGTAATCGGGCGAGCTTCTACTTTCAGATGCAACTAGAATTTCTCGAGTTCGTCATTCCGTTCGCGAGATATGGGAGTTTGAAGTTAAGGAATGGTTGAGAAATCATCAAAATTTTCGCAAGTCTGATACTCGAAACCAATAACTACTATTGGCTAGGGCAAAAATACACATGCCGTTGTAAACGGGCCACTTTCTGCTTTCAGATGCAACAGGAATTTCTCGAGTTCGTCATTCCGTTCGCGAGATATGGGTGGTTGAAGTTAAGGAACGGTTGAGAAACCATCAAAATTTTCGAAAGTCTGATACACGAAACCAATAACTACAAAGGCTTAGGGGAAAAATACACATACCGTCGTAATCGGGCGAGTTTCTGCTTTCAGATGCAACAGGAATTTCTCGAGTTCGTCAATCCGTTCGCGAGATATGGGAGTTTGAAGTTAAGGAATGGTTGAGAATCCATCAAAATTTTCGCAAGTCTAATACTCGAAACCAATAACTACTATGGCCTAGGGCAAAAATGCACATACCGTTGCAATCGGGCGAGTTTCTGCTTTCAGATGCAACAGGAATTTCTCGAGTTCGTAAATCCGTTCGCGAGATATGTGGGTTTGAAGTTAAGGAATGGTAGAGAAACCATCAAAATTTTCGCAAGTCTGATTCTCGAAACCAATAACTGGAATGGCCTACGGGAAAAGCACACACACCATTGTAATCGGGCGAGTTTCTACTTTCAGATGCAATAGGAAATTCTCGAGTTCGTCAATCCGTTCGCGAGATATGGGAGTTCGATGTTAAGGAATGGTTGAGAAACCATCAAAATTTTCGCAAGTCTGACACTCGAAAGCAATAACTACAGGGGCCTAGGGGAAAAATACACATACCGTTGTAATCGGGCGAGTTTCTACTTTCAGATGCAATAGGAAATTCTCGAGTTCGTCAATCCATTCGGGAGATATGGGAGTTTGATGTTAAGGAATGGTTGAGAAACCATCAAAATTTTCGCAAGTCTGGCACTCGAAAGCAATAACTACAGAGGCCTAGGGCAAAAATGCACATACCGTTGTAATCGGGCGAGTTTCTGCTTTCAGATGCAACAGGAATTTTTCGAGTTCGTAAATCCGTTCGCGAGATATGTGGGTTTGAAGTTAAGGAATGGTTGAGAAACCATCAAAATTTTCGCAAGTCTGATTCTCGAAACCAATAACTGGAATGGCCTACGGGAAAAGCACACACACTATTGTAATCGGGCGAGTTTCTACTTTCAGATGCAATAGGAAATTCTCGAGTTCGTCAATCCGTTCGCGAGATATGGGAGTTTGATGTTAAGGAATGGTTGAGAAACCATCAAAATTTTCGCAAGTCTGACACTCGAAAGCAATAACTACAGAGGCCTAGGGGAAAAATACACATACCGTTGTAAACGGGCGAGTTTCTACTTTCACATGCAACAGGAATTTCTCGAGTTCGTCAATCCGTTCGCGAGATATGGGAGTTTGAAGTTAAGGAATGGTTGAGAAATCATCAAAATTTTCGCTGGTCTGATACTCGAAACCAATAACTGGAGTGGCCTAGGGGAAAAGTACACATACCTTTGTAAACGGGCGAGTTTCCACTTTCCGACGCAACAGGAATTTCACGAGTTCGTCGATCCGTTCGCGAGATATGGGAGCTTGAAGTTAAGGAATGCTTGAGAAACGATCGAAATTTTCGCAAGTCTGACACTCGAAAGCAATAACTACAGAGGCCTAGGGGAAAAATACACATACCGTTGTAATCGGGCGAGTTTCTACTTTCACATGCAACAGGAAATTCTCGAGTTCGTCAATCCGTTCGCGAGATATGGGAGTTTGAAGTTAAGGAATGGTTGAGAAACCATCAAAATTTTCGCAAGTCTAATACTCGAAACCAATAACTACTATGGCCTACGGCAAAAATGCACATACCGTTGTAATCGGGCGAGTTTCTGCTTTCAGATGCAACAGGAATTTCTCGAGTTCGTCAATCCGTTCGCGAGATATGGGGTTTGAAGGTAAGGAATGGTTGAGAAATCATGAAAATTTTCGCAAGTCTGATACTCGAAACCAATAACTACAATGGCCTACCTGAAAAGTACACATACCGTTGTAATCGGGCGAGTATCTGCTTTCATATGCAACAGGAATTTCTCGAGTTCGTCAATCCGTCCGCGAGATATGGGAGTTTGAAGTTAAGGAATGGTTCAGAAACCATCAAAATTTTCGCAAGTCTGATACTCGATACAAATAACTGGAATGGCCTAGGGGAAAAGTACACACACCACTGTAATCGGGCGAGTTTCTACTTTCAGATGCAACAGGAATTTCTCGAGTTCGTCAATCCGTTCGCGAGATATGGGAGTTTGAAGTTAAGGAATGGTTGAGAAATCAACAAAATTTTCGCTGGTCTGATACTCGAAACCAATAACTGGAATGGCCTAGGGGAAAAGTACACATACCTTTGTAAACGGGCGAGTTTCCACTTTCCGACGCAACAGGAATTTCACGAGTTCGTCGATCCGTTCGCGAGATATGGGAGCTTGAAGTTAAGGAATGCTTGAGAAACGATCGAAATTTTCGCAAGTCTAATACTCGAAACCAATAACTACTATGGCCTAGGGCAAAAATGCACATACCGTTGTAATCGGGCGAGTTTCTGCTTTCAGATGCAACAGGAATTTCTCGAGTTCGTAAATCCGTTCGCGAGATATGTGGGTTTGAAGTTAAGGAATGGTAGAGAAACCATCAAAATTTTCGCAAGTCTGATTCTCGAAACCAATAACTGGAATGGCCTAGGGGAAAAGTACACATACCTTTGTAATCGGGCGAGTTTCCACTTTCCGACGCAACAGGAATTTCACGAGTTCGTCGATCCGTTCGCGAGATATGGGAGTTTGAAGTTAAGGAGCGGTTGAGAAACCATCAAAATTTTCGCAAGTCTGATACTCGAAACCAATAACTGGAATGGCCTAGGGAAAAGTACACACACCATTGTAATCGGGCGAGCTTCTACTTTCAGATGCAACTAGAATTTCTCGAGTTCATCATTCCGTTCGCGAGATATGGGAGTTTGAAGTTAAGGAATGGTTGAGAAATCATCAAAATTTTCGCAAGTCTGATACTCGAAACCAATAACTACTATTGGCTAGGGCAAAAATACACATGCCGTTGTAAACGGGCCACTTTCTGCTTTCAGATGCAACAGGAATTTCTCGAGTTCGTCATTCCGTTCGCGAGATATGGGTGGTTGAAGTTAAGGAACGGTTGAGAAACCATCAAAATTTTCGAAAGTCTGATACACGAAACCAATAACTACAAAGGCTTAGGGGAAAAATACACATACCGTCGTAATCGGGCGAGTTTCTGCTTTCAGATGCAACAGGAATTTCTCGAGTTCGTCAATCCGTTCGCGAGATATGGGAGTTTGAAGTTAAGGAATGGTTGAGAATCCATCAAAATTTTCGCAAGTCTAATACTCGAAACCAATAACTACTATGGCCTAGGGCAAAAATGCACATACCGTTGCAATCGGGCGAGTTTCTGCTTTCAGATGCAACAGGAATTTCTCGAGTTCGTAAATCCGTTCGCGAGATATGTGGGTTTGAAGTTAAGGAATGGTAGAGAAACCATCAAAATTTTCGCAAGTCTGATTCTCGAAACCAATAACTGGAATGGCCTACGGGAAAAGCACACACACCATTGTAATCGGGCGAGTTTCTACTTTCAGATGCAATAGGAAATTCTCGAGTTCGTCAATCCGTTCGCGAGATATGGGAGTTCGATGTTAAGGAATGGTTGAGAAACCATCAAAATTTTCGCAAGTCTGACACTCGAAAGCAATAACTACAGGGGCCTAGGGGAAAAATACACATACCGTTGTAATCGGGCGAGTTTCTACTTTCAGATGCAATAGGAAATTCTCGAGTTCGTCAATCCATTCGGGAGATATGGGAGTTTGATGTTAAGGAATGGTTGAGAAACCATCAAAATTTTCGCAAGTCTGATACTCGAAACCAATAACTGGAATGGCCTAGGGAAAAGTACACACACCATTGTAATCGGTCGAGCTTCTACTTTCAGATGCAACTAGAATTTCTCGAGTTCGTCATTCCGTTCGCGAGATATGGGAGTTTGAAGTTAAGGAATGGTTGAGAAACCATCAAAATTTTCGCAAGTCTGATACTCGAAACCAATAACTACTATTGGCTAGGGCAAAATTACACATACCGTCGTAATCGGGCGAGCTTCTACTTTCAGATGCAACAGGAATTTCTCGAGTTCGTCATTCTGTTCGCGAGATATGGGAGTTTGAAGTTAAGGAATGGTTGAGAAACCATCAAAATTTTCGCTGGTCTGATACTCGTAACCATTAACTGGAATGGCCTAGGGGAAAAGTACACATACCATTGTAATCGGGCGAGTTTTCACTTTCAGACACAACAGGAATTTCTCGAGTTCGTCAATCCGTTCGCGAGATATGGGGTTTGAAGGTAAGGAATGGTTGAGAAATCATGAAAATTTTCGCAAGTCTGATACTCGAAACCAATAACTACAATGGCCTACCTGAAAAATACACATACCGTTGTAATCGGGCGAGTATCTGCTTTCATATGCAACAGGAATTTCTCGACTTCGTCAATCCGTCCGCGAGATATGGGAGTTTGAAGTTAAGGAATGGTTCAGAAACCATCAAAATTTTCGCAAGTCTGATACTCGATACAAATAACTGGAATGGCCTAGGGGAAAAGTACACACACCACTGTAATCGGGCGAGTTTCTACTTTCAGATGCAACAGGAATTTCTCGAGTTCGTCAATCCGTTCGCGAGATATGGGAGCTTGAAGTTAAGGAATGCTTGAGAAGCCATCGAAATTTTCGCAAGTCTAATACTCCAAACCAATAACTACTATGGCCTAGGGCAAAAATGCACATACCGTTGTAATCGGGCGAGTTTCTGCTTTCAGATGCAACAGGAATTTCTCGAGTTCGTCAATCCGTTCGCGAGATATGGGGGTTTGAAGTTAAGGTATGGTTGAGAAACCATCAAAATTTTCGCAAGTCTGATTCTCGAAACCAATAACTGGAATGGCCGAGGGGAAAAGTACACACACCATTGTAATCGGGCGAGTTTCTACTTTCAGATGCAATAGGAAATTCTCGAGTTCATCAATCCGTTCGGGAGATATGGGAGTTTGATGTTAAGGAATGGTTGAGAAACCATCAAAATTTTCGCAAGTCTGACACTCGAAAGAAATAACTACAGAGGCCTAGGGGAAAAATACACATACCGTTGTAATCGGGCGAGTATCTGCTTTCATATGCATCAGGAATTTCTCGAGTTCGTCAATCCGTCCGCGAGATATGGGAGTTTGAAGTTAAGGAATGGTTGAGAAACCATCAAAATTTTCGCAAGTCTAATACTCGAAACCAATAACTACTATGGCCTAGGGCAAAAATGCACATACCGTTGTAATCGGGCAAGTTTCTGCTTTCAGATGCAACAGGAATTTCTCGAGTTCGTAAATCCGTTCGCGAGATATGTGGGTTTGAAGTTAAGGAATGGTTGAGAAACCATCAAAATTTTCGCAAGTCTGATTCTCGAAACCAATAACTGGAATGGCCTACGGGAAAAGCACACACACCATTGTAATCGGGCGAGTTTCTACTTTCAGGTGCAATAGGAAATTCTCGAGTTCGTCAATCCGTTCGCGAGATATGGGAGTTTGATGTTAAGGAATGGTTGAGAAACCATCAAAATTTTCGCAAGTCTGACACTCGAAAGCAATAACTACAGAGGCCTAGGGGAAAAATACACATACCGTTGTAATCGGGCGAGCTTCTACTTTCAGATGCAACTAGAATTTCTCGAGTTCGTCATTCCGTTCGCGAGATATGGGAGTTTGAAGTTAAGGAATGGTTGAGAAATCATCAAAATTTTCGCAAGTCTGATACTCGAAACCAATAACTACTATTGGCTAGGGCAAAAATACACATGCCGTTGTAAACGGGCCACTTTCTGCTTTCAGATGCAACAGGAATTTCTCGAGTTCGTCAATCCGTTCGCGAGATATGGGGGTTTGAAGTTAAGGTATGGTTGAGAAACCATCAAAATTTTCGCAAGTCTGATTCTCGAAACCAATAACTGGAATGGCCGAGGGGAAAAGTACACACACCATTGTAATCGGGCGAGTTTCTACTTTCAGATGCAATAGGAAATTCTCGAGTTCGTCAATCCGTTCGGGAGATATGGGAGTTTGATGTTAAGCAATGGTTGAGAAACCATCAAAATTTTCGCAAGTCTGATACTCGAAACCAATAACTGGAATGGCCTAGGGAAAAGTACACACACCATTGTAATCGGTCGAGCTTCTACTTTCAGATGCAACTAGAATTTCTCGAGTTCGTCATTCCGTTCGCGAGATATGGGAGTTTGAAGTTAAGGAATGGTTGAGAAACCATCAAAATTTTCGCAAGTCTGATACTCGAAACCAATAACTACTATTGGCTAGGGCAAAATTACACATACCGTCGTAATCGGGCGAGCTTCTACTTTCAGATGCAACAGGAATTTCTCGAGTTCGTCATTCTGTTCGCGAGATATGGGAGTTTGAAGTTAAGGAATGGTTGAGAAACCATCAAAATTTTCGCTGGTCTGATACTCGTAAGCATTAACTGGAATGGCCTAGGGGAAAAGTACACATACCATTGTAATCGGGCGAGTTTTCACTTTCAGACACAACAGGAATTTCTCGAGTTCGTCAATCCGTTCGCGAGATATGGGGTTTGAAGGTAAGGAATGGTTGAGAAATCATGAAAATTTTCGCAAGTCTGATACTCGAAACCAATAACTACAATGGCCTACCTGAAAAATACACATACCGTTGTAATCGGGCGAGTATCTGCTTTCATATGCAACAGGAATTTCTCGAGTTCGTCAATCCGTCCGCGAGATATGGGAGTTTGAAGTTAAGGAATGGTTCAGAAACCATCAAAATTTTCGCAAGTCTGATACTCGATACAAATAACTGGAATGGCCTAGGGGAAAAGTACACACACCACTGTAATCGGGCGAGTTTCTACTTTCAGATGCAACAGGAATTTCTCGAGTTCGTCAATCCGTTCGCGAGATATGGGAGCTTGAAGTTAAGGAATGCTTGAGAAGCCACCGAAATTTTCGCAAGTCTAATACTCCAAACCAATAACTACTATGGCCTAGGGCAAAAATGCACATACCGTTGTAATCGGGCGAGTTTCTGCTTTCAGATGCAACAGGAATCTCTCGAGTTCGTAAATCCGTTCGCGAGATATGTGGGTTTGAAGTTAAGGAATGGTTGAGAAACCATCAAAATTTTCGCAAGTCTGATTCTCGAAACCAATAACTGGAATGGCCTACGGGAAAAGCACACACACCATTGTAATCGGGCGAGTTTCTACTTTCAGATGCAACAGGAAATTCTCGAGTTCGTCAATCCGTTCGCGAGATATGGGAGTTTGATGTTAAGGAATGGTTGAGAAACCATCAAAATTTTCGCAAGTCTGACACTCGAAAGCAATAACTACAGAGGCCTAGGGGAAAAATACACATACCGTTGTAATCGGGCGAGTTTCTACTTTCACATGCAACAGGAATTTCTCGAGTTCGTCAATCCGTTCGCGAGATATGGGAGTTTGATGTTAAGGAATGGTTGAGAAACCATCAAAATTTTCGCAAGTCTGATACTCGAAACCAATAACTGGAATGGCCTAGGGAAAAGTACACACACCATTGTAATCGGTCGAGCTTCTACTTTCAGATGCAACTAGAATTTCTCGAGTTCGTCATTCCGTTCGCGAGATATGGGAGTTTGAAGTTAAGGAATGGTTGAGAAACCATCAAAATTTTCGCAAGTCTGATACTCGAAACCAATAACTACTATTGGCTAGGGCAAAATTACACATACCGTCGTAATCGGGCGAGCTTCTACTTTCAGATGCAACAGGAATTTCTCGAGTTCGTCATTCTGTTCGCGAGATATGGGAGTTTGAAGTTAAGGAATGGTTGAGAAACCATCAAAATTTTCGCTGGTCTGATACTCGTAACCATTAACTGGAATGGCCTAGGGGAAAAGTACACATACCATTGTAATCGGGCGAGTTTTCACTTTCAGACACAACAGGAATTTCTCGAGTTCGTCAATCCGTTCGCGAGATATGGGGTTTGAAGGTAAGGAATGGTTGAGAAATCATGAAAATTTTCGCAAGTCTGATACTCGAAACCAATAACTACAATGGCCTACCTGAAAAATACACATACCGTTGTAATCGGGCGAGTATCTGCTTTCATATGCAACAGGAATTTCTCGACTTCGTCAATCCGTCCGCGAGATATGGGAGTTTGAAGTTAAGGAATGGTTCAGAAACCATCAAAATTTTCGCAAGTCTGATACTCGATACAAATAACTGGAATGGCCTAGGGGAAAAGTACACACACCACTGTAATCGGGCGAGTTTCTACTTTCAGATGCAACAGGAATTTCTCGAGTTCGTCAATCCGTTCGCGAGATATGGGAGCTTGAAGTTAAGGAATGCTTGAGAAGCCATCGAAATTTTCGCAAGTCTAATACTCCAAACCAATAACTACTATGGCCTAGGGCAAAAATGCACATACCGTTGTAATCGGGCGAGTTTCTGCTTTCAGATGCAACAGGAATTTCTCGAGTTCGTCAATCCGTTCGCGAGATATGGGGGTTTGAAGTTAAGGTATGGTTGAGAAACCATCAAAATTTTCGCAAGTCTGATACTCGAAACCAATAACTACTATGGCTTAGGGCAAAAATTCCCATACCACTGTAATCGGGCGGGTTTCTGCTTTCAGATGCAGCAGGACTTTCTCGAGTTCGTCAATCCGTTCGCGAGATATGGGAGTTTGATGTTAAGGAATGGTTGAGAAACCATAAAAATTTTCGCAAGTCTGATACTCGAAACCAATAACTACTATCGGCTAGGGCAAAAATACACATACCGTCGTAATCGGGCGAGCTTCTACTTTCAGATGCAACAGGAATTTCTCGAGTTCGTCATTCTGTTCGCGAGATATGGGAGTTTGAAGTTAAGGAATGGTTGAGAAACCATCAAAATTTTCGCTGGTCTGATACTCGTAACCATTAACTGGAATGGCCTAGGGGAAAAGTACACATACCATTGTAATCGGGCGAGTTTTCACTTTCAGACACAACAGGAATTTCTCGAGTTTGTCAATCCGTTCGCGAGATATGGGGTTTGAAGGTAAGGAATGGTTGAGAAATCATGAAAATTTTCGCAAGTCTGATACTCGAAACCAATAACTACAATGGCCTACGTGAAAAATACACATACCGTTGTAATCGGGCGAGTATCTGCTTTCATATGCAACAGGAATTTCTCGAGTTCGTCAATCCGTCCGCGAGATATGGGAGTTTGAAGTTAAGGAATGGTTGAGAAACCATCAAAATTTTCGCAAGTCTGATACTCGATACAAATAACTGGAATGGCCTAGGGGAAAAGTACACACACCACTGTAATCGGGCGAGTTTCTACTTTCAGATGCAACAGGAATTTCTCGAGTTCGTCAATCCGTTCGCGAGATATGGGAGCTTGAAATTAAGGAATGCTTGAGAAGCCATCGAAATTTTCGCAAGTCTAATACTCGAAACCAATAACTACTATGGCCTAGGGCAAAAATGCACATACCGTTGTAATCGGGCGAGTTTCTGCTTTCAGATGCAACAGGAATTTCTCGAGTTCGTCAATCCGTTCGCGAGATATGGGGGTTTGAAGTTAAGGTATGGTTGAGAAACCATCAAAATTTTCGCAAGTCTGATTCTCGAAACCAATAACTGGAATGGCCGAGGGGAAAAGTACACACACCATTGTAATCGGGCGAGTTTCTACTTTCAGATGCAATAGGAAATTCTCGAGTTCGTCAATCCGTTCGGGAGATATGGGAGTTTGATGTTAAGCAATGGTTGAGAAACCATCAAAATTTTCGCAAGTCTGATACTCGAAACCAATAACTGGAATGGCCTAGGGAAAAGTACACACACCATTGTAATCGGTCGAGCTTCTACTTTCAGATGCAACTAGAATTTCTCGAGTTCGTCATTCCGTTCGCGAGATATGGGAGTTTGAAGTTAAGGAATGGTTGAGAAACCATCAAAATTTTCGCAAGTCTGATACTCGAAACCAATAACTACTATTGGCTAGGGCAAAATTACACATACCGTCGTAATCGGGCGAGCTTCTACTTTCAGATGCAACAGGAATTTCTCGAGTTCGTCATTCTGTTCGCGAGATATGGGAGTTTGAAGTTAAGGAATGGTTGAGAAACCATCAAAATTTTCGCTGGTCTGATACTCGTAAGCATTAACTGGAATGGCCTAGGGGAAAAGTACACATACCATTGTAATCGGGCGAGTTTTCACTTTCAGACACAACAGGAATTTCTCGAGTTCGTCAATCCGTTCGCGAGATATGGGGTTTGAAGGTAAGGAATGGTTGAGAAATCATGAAAATTTTCGCAAGTCTGATACTCGAAACCAATAACTACAATGGCCTACCTGAAAAATACACATACCGTTGTAATCGGGCGAGTATCTGCTTTCATATGCAACAGGAATTTCTCGAGTTCGTCAATCCGTCCGCGAGATATGGGAGTTTGAAGTTAAGGAATGGTTCAGAAACCATCAAAATTTTCGCAAGTCTGATACTCGATACAAATAACTGGAATGGCCTAGGGGAAAAGTACACACACCACTGTAATCGGGCGAGTTTCTACTTTCAGATGCAACAGGAATTTCTCGAGTTCGTCAATCCGTTCGCGAGATATGGGAGCTTGAAGTTAAGGAATGCTTGAGAAGCCACCGAAATTTTCGCAAGTCTAATACTCCAAACCAATAACTACTATGGCCTAGGGCAAAAATGCACATACCGTTGTAATCGGGCGAGTTTCTGCTTTCAGATGCAACAGGAATTTCTCGAGTTCGTAAATCCGTTCGCGAGATATGTGGGTTTGAAGTTAAGGAATGGTTGAGAAACCATCAAAATTTTCGCAAGTCTGATTCTCGAAACCAATAACTGGAATGGCCTACGGGAAAAGCACACACACCATTGTAATCGGGCGAGTTTCTACTTTCAGATGCAACAGGAAATTCTCGAGTTCGTCAATCCGTTCGCGAGATATGGGAGTTTGATGTTAAGGAATGGTTGAGAAACCATCAAAATTTTCGCAAGTCTGACACTCGAAAGCAATAACTACAGAGGCCTAGGGGAAAAATACACATACCGTTGTAATCGGGCGAGTTTCTACTTTCACATGCAACAGGAATTTCTCGAGTTCGTCAATCCGTTCGCGAGATATGGGAGTTTGATGTTAAGGAATGGTTGAGAAACCATCAAAATTTTCGCAAGTCTGATACTCGAAACCAATAACTGGAATGGCCTAGGGAAAAGTACACACACCATTGTAATCGGTCGAGCTTCTACTTTCAGATGCAACTAGAATTTCTCGAGTTCGTCATTCCGTTCGCGAGATATGGGAGTTTGAAGTTAAGGAATGGTTGAGAAACCATCAAAATTTTCGCAAGTCTGATACTCGAAACCAATAACTACTATTGGCTAGGGCAAAATTACACATACCGTCGTAATCGGGCGAGCTTCTACTTTCAGATGCAACAGGAATTTCTCGAGTTCGTCATTCTGTTCGCGAGATATGGGAGTTTGAAGTTAAGGAATGGTTGAGAAACCATCAAAATTTTCGCTGGTCTGATACTCGTAACCATTAACTGGAATGGCCTAGGGGAAAAGTACACATACCATTGTAATCGGGCGAGTTTTCACTTTCAGACACAACAGGAATTTCTCGAGTTCGTCAATCCGTTCGCGAGATATGGGGTTTGAAGGTAAGGAATGGTTGAGAAATCATGAAAATTTTCGCAAGTCTGATACTCGAAACCAATAACTACAATGGCCTACCTGAAAAATACACATACCGTTGTAATCGGGCGAGTATCTGCTTTCATATGCAACAGGAATTTCTCGACTTCGTCAATCCGTCCGCGAGATATGGGAGTTTGAAGTTAAGGAATGGTTCAGAAACCATCAAAATTTTCGCAAGTCTGATACTCGATACAAATAACTGGAATGGCCTAGGGGAAAAGTACACACACCACTGTAATCGGGCGAGTTTCTACTTTCAGATGCAACAGGAATTTCTCGAGTTCGTCAATCCGTTCGCGAGATATGGGAGCTTGAAGTTAAGGAATGCTTGAGAAGCCATCGAAATTTTCGCAAGTCTAATACTCCAAACCAATAACTACTATGGCCTAGGGCAAAAATGCACATACCGTTGTAATCGGGCGAGTTTCTGCTTTCAGATGCAACAGGAATTTCTCGAGTTCGTCAATCCGTTCGCGAGATATGGGGGTTTGAAGTTAAGGTATGGTTGAGAAACCATCAAAATTTTCGCAAGTCTGATTCTCGAAACCAATAACTGGAATGGCCGAGGGGAAAAGTACACACACCATTGTAATCGGGCGAGTTTCTACTTTCAGATGCAATAGGAAATTCTCGAGTTCATCAATCCGTTCGGGAGATATGGGAGTTTGATGTTAAGGAATGGTTGAGAAACCATCAAAATTTTCGCAAGTCTGACACTCGAAAGAAATAACTACAGAGGCCTAGGGGAAAAATACACATACCGTTGTAATCGGGCGAGTATCTGCTTTCATATGCATCAGGAATTTCTCGAGTTCGTCAATCCGTCCGCGAGATATGGGAGTTTGAAGTTAAGGAATGGTTGAGAAACCATCAAAATTTTCGCAAGTCTAATACTCGAAACCAATAACTACTATGGCCTAGGGCAAAAATGCACATACCGTTGTAATCGGGCAAGTTTCTGCTTTCAGATGCAACAGGAATTTCTCGAGTTCGTAAATCCGTTCGCGAGATATGTGGGTTTGAAGTTAAGGAATGGTTGAGAAACCATCAAAATTTTCGCAAGTCTGATTCTCGAAACCAATAACTGGAATGGCCTACGGGAAAAGCACACACACCATTGTAATCGGGCGAGTTTCTACTTTCAGGTGCAATAGGAAATTCTCGAGTTCGTCAATCCGTTCGCGAGATATGGGAGTTTGATGTTAAGGAATGGTTGAGAAACCATCAAAATTTTCGCAAGTCTGACACTCGAAAGCAATAACTACAGAGGCCTAGGGGAAAAATACACATACCGTTGTAATCGGGCGAGCTTCTACTTTCAGATGCAACTAGAATTTCTCGAGTTCGTCATTCCGTTCGCGAGATATGGGAGTTTGAAGTTAAGGAATGGTTGAGAAATCATCAAAATTTTCGCAAGTCTGATACTCGAAACCAATAACTACTATTGGCTAGGGCAAAAATACACATGCCGTTGTAAACGGGCCACTTTCTGCTTTCAGATGCAACAGGAATTTCTCGAGTTCGTCATTCCGTTCGCGAGATATGGGTGGTTGAAGTTAAGGAACGGTTGAGAAACCATCAAAATTTTCGAAATTCTGATACACGAAACCAATAACTACAAAGGCTTAGGGGAAAAATACACATATGTCGTAATCGGGCGAGTTTCTGCTTTCAGATGCAACAGGAATTTCTCGAGTTCGTCAATCCGTTCGCGAGATATGTGGGTTTGAAGTTAAGGAATGGTTGAGAAACCATCAAAATTTTCGCAAGTCTGATTCTCGAAACCAATAACTGGAATGGCCTACGGGAAAAGCACACACACCATTGTAATCGGGCGAGTTTCTACTTTCAGATGCAATAGGAAATTCTCGAGTTCGTCAATCCGTTCGCGAGATATGGGAGTTTGATGTTAAGGAATGGTTGAGAAACCATCAAAATTTTCGCAAGTCTGACACTCGAAAGAAATAACTACAGAGGCCTAGGGGAAAATACACATACCGTTGTAATCGGGCGAGTTTCTACTTTCACATGCAACAGGAATTTCTCGATTTCGTCAATCCGTTCGCGAGATATGGGAGTTTGAAGTTAAGGAATGGTTGAGAAATCATCAAAATTTTCGCTGGTCTGATACTCGAAACCAATAACTGGAATGGCCTAGGGGAAAAGTACACATACCTTTGTAATCGGGCGAGTTTCCACTTTCCGACGCAACAGGAGTTTCACGAGTTCGTCGATCCGTTCGCGAGATATGGGAGCTTGAAGTTAAAGAATGCTTGAGAAACGATCGAAATTTTCGCAAGTCTAATACTCGAAACCAATAACTACTATGGCCTAGGGCAAAAATGCACATACCGTTGTAATCGGGCGAGTTTCTACTTTCACAAGCAACAGGAATTTCTCGAGTTCGTCATTCCGTTCGCGAGATATGTGAGTTTGACGTTAAGGAATGGTTGAGAAATCATCAAAATTTTCGCAAGTCTGATACTCGAAACCAATAACTACAATGGCCTAGGGGAAAAATACACATACCGTTGTAATCGGGCGAGTTTCTGCTTTCACATGCAACAGGGATTTCTCGAGTTCGTTAATCCGTTCGCGAGATATGGGAGTTAGAAGTTAAGGAATGGTTGGGAAACCGTCAAAATTTTCGCAAGTCTGATACTCGAAACCAATAACTACAATGGCCTAGGGGAAATATACACATACCGTTGTAATCGGGCGAGTTTCTACTTTCAAATGCAACAGGAATTTCTCGAGTTCGTCAATCCGTTAGCGAGATATGGAAGTTTGAAGTTAAGGAAAGGTTGAGGAACGATCAAAATTTTCGCAAGTCTGATACTCGAAACCAATAACTACAAAGGCCTAGGGGAAAAATACACATATCGTTGTATTCGGGCGAGTTTCTAATTTCAAATGCAACAGGAATTTCTCGAGTTCCTCAATCCGTTCGCGAGATACGGGAGTTTGAAGTTAAGGAATGGTTGAGAAACCATCAAAATATTCGCAAGTCTGATACTCGAAACCAATAACTGGAATGGCCTAGGGGAAAATTACACACACCATTGTAATCGGGCGAGTTTCTATTTTCAGATGCAACAGGAATTTCTCCAGTTCGCCAATCCGTTCGTGAGATATGGGAGTTTGAAGTTAAGGAATCGTTGAGAAACCATCAAAATTTTCGCAAGTATGATACTCGAAACCAATAACTACTATTGCCTAGGGGAAAAGTACGCACACCACTGTAATCGGGCGAGTTTCTACTTTCAGATGCAACAGGAATATCTCGAGTTCGCCAATCCGTTCGCGAGATATGGGAGTTTGAAATTAAGGAATGGTTGAGAAACCATCAAAATATTCGCAAGTCTGATACTCGAAACCAATAACTGGAGTGGCCTAGGGGAAAAGTACACACACCATTGTAATCGGGCGAGTTTCTATTTTCAGATGCAACAGGAATTTCTCCAGTTCGCCAATCCGTTCGTGAGATATGGGAGTTTGAAGTTAAGGAATCGTTGAGACACCATCAAAATTTTCGCAAGTCTGATACTCCAAACCAATAAGTAGTATTGCCTAAGGCGAAAATACACCCACCATTGTAATCGGGCGAGTTTCTACTTTCAGATGCAACAGGAATTTCTCGAGTTCGTCATTCCGTTCGCGAGATATGGGTGGTTGAAGTTAAGGAACGGTTGAGAAACCATCAAAATTTTCGAAAGTCTGATACACGAAACCAATAACTACAAAGGCTTAGGGGAAAAAAAACATACCAATGTAATCGGGCGAGTATCTGCTTTCATATGCAACAGGAATTTCTCGAGTTCGTCAATCCGTCCGCGAGATATGGGAGTTTGAAGTTGAGGAATGGTTAAGAAACCATCAAAATTTTCGCAAGTCTGATACTCGAAACCAATAACTACAATGCCCTAGGGGAAAAATACACATACCGTCGTAATCGGGCGAGTATCTGCTTTCAGATTCAACAGGAATTTCTCGAGTTCGTCAATCCGTTCGCGAGATATGGGAGTTTAAAGTTAAGGAATGGTTGAGAAACCATCAAAATTTTCGCAAGTCTGATACTCGAAACCAATAACTACTATGTTCTAGGGCAAAAATACACATACCGTTGTAATCGGGCGAGTTTCTGCTTTCAGATGCAACAGGAGTTTCTCGAGTTCGTCAATCGGTTCGCGAGATATGCGAGTTTGAATTTAAGGAATGGTTGAGAGTCCATTAAAATTTTCGCAAGTCTGATACTCGAAACCAATAACTACAAAGGCCTAGGGGAAAAATACACATACCATCGTAATCGGGCGAGTATCTGCTTTCAGATTCAACAGGAATTTCTCGAGTTTGTCAATCCGTTCGCGAGATTTTGGAGTTTGAAGTTAAGAAATGGTTGAGAAACCATCAAAATTTTCGCAAGTCTGATACTCGAAACCAATAACTACAACGGCCTAGGGGAAAAGTACACATACCGTCGTAATCGGACGAGTATCTGCGTTCAGATTCAACAGGAATTTCTCGAGTTCGTCAATCCGTTCGCGAGATTTTGGAGATTCAAGTTAAGAAATGGTTGACAAACCATCAAAATTTTCGCAAGTCTGATACTCGAAACCAATAACTACTATCTCCTAAGGCAAAAATACACATACCGTTGTAATCGGGCGAGTTTCAGCTTTCAGATGCAACAGGAATTTCTCGAGTTCGTCAATCCGTTCGTGAGATGTGGGTGTTTGAAGTTAAGGAATGGTTGAGAAACCATCAAAATTTTCGCAAGTCTGATACTCGAGACCAATAACTACTATGGCTTAGGGCAAAAATTCCCATACCACTGTAATCGGGCGGGTTTCTGCTTTCAGATGCAGCAGGACTTTCTCGAGTTCGTCAATCCGTTCGCGAGATATGGGAGTTTGATGTTAAGGAATGGTTGAGAAACCATAAAAATTTTCGCAAGTCTGATACTCGAAACCAATAACTACTATCGGCTAGGGCAAAAATACACATACCGTCGTAATCGGGCGAGCTTCTACTTTCAGATGCAACAGGAATTTCTCGAGTTCGTCATTCTGTTCGCGAGATATGGGAGTTTGAAGTTAAGGAATGGTTGAGAAACCATCAAAATTTTCGCTGGTCTGATACTCGTAACCATTAACTGGAATGGCCTAGGGGAAAAGTACACATACCATTGTAATCGGGCGAGTTTTCACTTTCAGACACAACAGGAATTTCTCGAGTTCGTCAATCCGTTCGCGAGATATGGGGTTTGAAGGTAAGGAATGGTTGAGAAATCATGAAAATTTTCGCAAGTCTGATACTCGAAACCAATAACTACAATGGCCTACCTGAAAAATACACATACCGTTGTAATCGGGCGAGTATCTGCTTTCATATGCAACAGGAATTTCTCGAGTTCGTCAATCCGTCCGCGAGATATGGGAGTTTGAAGTTAAGGAATGGTTCAGAAACCATCAAAATTTTCGCAAGTCTGATACTCGATACAAATAACTGGAATGGCCTAGGGGAAAAGTACACACACCACTGTAATCGGGCGAGTTTCTACTTTCAGATGCAACAGGAATTTCTCGAGTTCGTCAATCCGTTCGCGAGATATGGGAGCTTGAAGTTAAGGAATGCTTGAGAAGCCACCGAAATTTTCGCAAGTCTAATACTCCAAACCAATAACTACTATGGCCTAGGGCAAAAATGCACATACCGTTGTAATCGGGCGAGTTTCTGCTTTCAGATGCAACAGGAATTTCTCGAGTTCGTAAATCCGTTCGCGAGATATGTGGGTTTGAAGTTAAGGAATGGTTGAGAAACCATCAAAATTTTCGCAAGTCTGATTCTCGAAACCAATAACTGGAATGGCCTACGGGAAAAGCACACACACCATTGTAATCGGGCGAGTTTCTACTTTCAGATGCAACAGGAAATTCTCGAGTTCGTCAATCCGTTCGCGAGATATGGGAGTTTGATGTTAAGGAATGGTTGAGAAACCATCAAAATTTTCGCAAGTCTGACACTCGAAAGCAATAACTACAGAGGCCTAGGGGAAAAATACACATACCGTTGTAATCGGGCGAGTTTCTACTTTCACATGCAACAGGAATTTCTCGAGTTCGTCAATCCGTTCGCGAGATATGGGAGTTTGAAGTTAAGGAATGGTTGAGAAACCATCAAAATTTTCGCAAGTCTAATACTCGAAACCAATAACTACTATGGCCTAGGGCAAAAATGCACATGCCGTTGTAATCGGGCGAGTTTCTGCTTTCAGATGCAACAGGAATTTCTCGAGTTCGTCAATCCGTTCGCGAGATATGGGGGTTTGAAGTTAAGGTATGGTTGAGAAACCATCAAAATTTTCGCAAGTCTGATTCTCGAAACCAATAACTGGAATGGCCGAGGGGAAAAGTACACACACCATTGTAACCGGGCGAGTTTCTACTTTCAGATGCAATAGGAAATTCTCGAGTTCGTCAATCCGTTCGGGAGATATGGGAGTTTGATGTTAAGGAATGGTTGAGAAACCATCAAAATTTTCGCAAGTCTGACACTCGAAAGCAATAACTACAGAGGCCTAGGGGAAAAATACACATACCGTTGTAATCGGGCGAGTATCTTCTTTCATATGCATCAGGAATTTCTCGAGTTCGTCAATCCGTCCGCGAGATATGGGAGTTTGATGTTAAGGAATGGTTGAGAAACCATCAAAATTTTCGCAAGTCTGACACTCGAAAGCAATAACTACAGAGGCCTAGGGGAAAAATACACATACCGTTGTAATCGGGCGAGTTTCTACTTTCACATGCAACAGGAATTTCTCGAGTTCGTCAATCCGTTCGCGAGATATGGGAGTTTGAAGTTAAGGAATGGTTGAGAAATCATCAAAATTTTCGCTGGTCTGATACTCGAAACCAATAACTGGAGTGGCCTAGGGGAAAAGTACACATACCTTTGTAAACGGGCGAGTTTCCACTTTCCGACGCAACAGGAATTTCACGAGTACGTCGATCCGTTCGCGAGATATGTGAGCTTGAAGTTAAGGAATGCTTGAGAAACGATCGAAATTTTCGCAAGTCTGACACTCGAAAGCAATAACTACAGAGGCCTAGGGGAAAAATACACATACCGTTGTAATCGGGCGAGTTTCTACTTTCACATGCAACAGGAAATTCTCGAGTTCGTCAATCCGTTCGCGAGATATGGGAGTTTGAAGTTAAGGAATGGTTGAGAAACCATCAAAATTTTCGCAAGTCTAATACTCGAAACCAATAACTACTATGGCCTAGGGCAAAAATGCACATACCGTTGTAATCGGGCGAGTTTCTGCTTTCAGATGCAACAGGAATTTCTCGAGTTCGTCAATCCGTTCGCGAGATATGGGGGTTTGAAGTTAAGGTATGGTTGAGAAACCATCAAAATTTTCGCAAGTCTGATTCTCGAAACCAATAACTGGAATGGCCGAGGGGAAAAGTACACACACCATTGTAATCCGGCGAGTTTCTACTTTCAGATGCAATAGGAAATTCTCGAGTTCGTCAATCCGTTCGGGAGATATGGGAGTTTGATGTTAAGGAATGGTTGAGAAACCATCAAAATTTTCGCAAGTCTGACACTCGAAAGCAATAACTACAGAGGCCTAGGGGAAAAATACACATACCGTTGTAATCGGGCGAGTTTCTACTTTCACATGCAACAGGAATTTCTCGAGTTCGTCAATCCGTTCGCGAGATATGGGAGTTTGAAGTTAAGGAATGGTTGAGAAATCATCAAAATTTTCGCGGGTCTGATACTCGAAACCAATAACTGGAATGGCCTAGGGGAAAAGTACACATACCTTTGTAATCGGGCGAGTTTCCACTTTCCGACGCAACAGGAATTTCACGAGTTCGTCGATCCGTTCGCGAGATATGGGAGTTTGAAGTTAAGGAGCGGTTGAGAAACCATCAAAATTTTCGCAAGTCTGATACTCGAAACCAATAACTGGAATGGCCTAGGGAAAAGCACACACACCATTGTAATCGGGCGAGCTTCTACTTTCAGATGCAACTAGAATTTCTCGAGTTCGTCATTCCGTTCGCGAGATATGGGAGTTTGAAGTTAAGGAATGGTTGAGAAATCATCAAAATTTTCGCAAGTCTGATACTCGAAACAAATAACTACTATTGGCTAGGGCAAAAATACACATGCCGTTGTAAACGGGCCACTTTCTGCTTTCAGATGCAACAGGAATTTCTCGAGTTCGTCATTCCGTTCGCGAGATATGGGTGGTTGAAGTTAAGGAACGGTTGAGAAACCATCAAAATTTTCGAAAGTCTGATACACGAAACCAATAACTACAAAGGCTTAGGGGAAAAATACACATACCGTCGTAATCGGGCGAGTTTCTGCTTTCAGATGCAACAGGAATTTCTCGAGTTCGTCAATCCGTTCGCGAGGTATGGGAGTTTGAAGTTAAGGAATGGTTGTGAAACCATCAAAATTTTCGCAAGTCTAATACTCGAAACCAATAACTACTATGGCCTAGGGCAAAAATGCACATACCGTTGTAATCGGGCGAGTTTCTGCTTTCAGATGCAACAGGAATTTCTCGAGTTCGTAAATCCGTTCGCGAGATATGTGGGTTTGAAGTCAAGGAATGGTTGAGAAACCATCAAAATTTTCGCAAGTCTGATTCTCGAAACCTATAACTGGAATGGCCTACGGGAAAAGCACACACACCATTGTAATCGGGCGAGTTTCTACTTTCAGATGCAATAGGAAATTCTCGAGTTCGTCAATCCGTTCGCGAGATATGGGAGTTTGATGTTAAGGAATGGTAGAGAAACCATCAAAATTTTCGCAAGTCTGACACTCGAAAGCAATAACTACAGAGGCCTAGGGGAAAAATACACATACCGTTGTAATCGGGCGAGTTTCTACCTTCACATGCAACAGGAATTTCTCGAGTTCGTCAATCCGTTCGCGAGATATGGGAGTTTGAAGTTAAGGAATGGTTGAGAAATCATCAAAATTTTCGCTGGTCTGATACTCGAAACCAATAACTGGAATGGCCTAGGGGAAAAGTACACATACCTTTTTAATCGGGCGAGTTTCCACTTTCCGACGCAACAGGAATTTCACGAGTTCGTCGATCCGTTCTCGAGATATGGGAGCTTGAAGTTAAGGAATGCTTGAGAAACGATCGAAATTTTCGCAAGTCTAATACTCGAAACCAATAACTACTATGGCCTAGGGCAAAAATGCACATACCGTTGTAATCGGGCGAGTTTCTGCTTTCAGATGCAACAGGAATTTCTCGAGTTCGTCAATCCGTTCGCAGGATATGGGAGTTTGAAGTTAAGGAATGGTTGAGAAATCATCAAAATTTTCGCTGGTCTGATACTCGAAACCAATAACTGGAATGGCCTAGGGGAAAAGTACACATACCTTTGTAATCGGGCGGGTTTCCACTTTCCGACGCAACAGGAATTTCACGAGTTCGTCGATCCGTTCGCGAGATATGGGAGTTTGAAGTTAAGGAGCGGTTGAGAAACCATCAAAATTTTCGCAAGTCTGATACTCGAAACCAATAACTGGAATGGCCTAGGGAAAAGTACACACACCATTGTAATCGGGCGAGCTTCTACTTTCAGATGCAACTAGAATTTCTCGAGTTCGTCATTCTGTTCGCGAGATATGGGAGTTTGAAGTTAAGGAATGGTTGAGAAATCATCAAAATTTTCGCAAGTCTGATACTCGAAACCAATAACTACTATTGGCTAGAGCAAAAATACACATGCCGTTGTAAACGGGCCACATTCTGCTTTCAGATGCAACAGGAATTTCTCGAGTTCGTCATTCCGTTCGCGAGATATGGGTGGTTGAAGTTAAGGAACGGTTGAGAAACCATCAAAATTTTCGAAAGTCTGATACACGAAACCAATAACTACAAAGGCTTAGGGGAAAAATACACATACCGTCGTAATCGGGCGAGTTTCTGCTTTCAGATGCAACAGGAATTTCTCGAGTTCGTCAATCCGTTCGCGAGATATGGGAGTTTGAAGTTAAGGAATGGTTGAGAAACCATCAAAATTTTCGCAAGTCTAATACTCGAAACCAATAACTACTATGGCCTAGGGCAAAAATGCACATACCGTTGTAATCGGGCGAGTTTCTGCTTTCAGACGCAACAGGAATTTCTCGAGTTCGTAAATCCGTTCGCGAGATATGTGGGTTTGAAGTTAAGGAATGGTTGAGAAACCATCAAAATTTTCGCAAGTCTGATTCTCGAAACCAATAACTGGAATGGCCTACGGGAAAAGCACACACACCATTGTAATCGGGCGAGTTTCTACTTTCAGATGCAATAGGAAATTCTCGAGTTCGTCAATCCGTTCGCGAGATATGGGAGTTTGATGTTAAGGAATGGTTGAGAAACCATCAAAATTTTCGCAAGTCTGACACTCGAAAGCAATAACTACAGAGGCCTAGGGGAAAAATACACATACCGTTGTATTCGGGCGAGTTTCTACTTTCACATGCAACAGGAATTTCTCGAGTTCGTCAATCCGTTCGCGAGATATGGGAGTTTGAAGTTAAGGAATGGTTGAGAAATCATCAAAATTTTCGCTGGTCTGATACTCGAAACCAATAACTGGAATGGCCTAGGGGAAAAGTACACATACCTTTGTAATCGGGCGAGTTTCCACTTTCCGACGCAACAGGAATTTCACGAGTTCGTCGATCCGTTCGCGAGATATGGGAGCTTGAAGTTAAGGAATGCTTGAGAAACGATCGAAATTTTCGCAAGTCTAATACTCGAAACCAATAACTACTATGGCCTAGGGCAAAAATGCACATACCGTTGTAATCGGGCGAGTTTCTGCTTTCAGATGCAACAGGAATTTCTCGAGTTCGTCAATCCGTTCGCGAGATATGGGAGTTTGAAGTTAAGGAATGGTTGAGAAATCATCAAAATTTTCGCTGGTCTGATACTCGAAACCAATAACTGGAATGGCCTAGGGGAAAAGTACACATACCTTTGTAATCGGGCGAGTTTCCACTTTCCGACGCAACAGGAATTTCACGAGTTCGTCGATCCGTTCGCGAGATATGGGAGTTTGAAGTTAAGGAGCGGTTGAGAAACCATCAAAATTTTCGCAAGTCTGATACTCGAAACCAATAACTCGAATGGCCTAGGGAAAAGTACACACACCATTGTAATCGGGCGAGCTTCTACTTTCAGATGCAACTAGAATTTCTCGAGTTCGTCATTCCGTTCGCGAGATATGGGAGTTTGAAATTAAGGAATGGTTGAGAAATCATCAAAATTTTCGCAAGTCTGATACTCGAAACCAATAACTACTATTGGCTACGGCAAAAATACACATGCCGTTGTAAACGGGCCACTTTCTGCTTTCAGATGCAACAGGAATTTCTCGAGTTCGTCATTCCGTTCGCGAGATATGGGTGGTTGAAGTTAAGGAACGGTTGAGAAACCATCAAAATTTTCGAAAGTCTGATACACGAAACCAATAACTACAAAGGCTTAGGGGAAAAATACACCTACCGTTGTAATCGGGCGAGTATCTGCTTTCAGATGCAACAGGAATTTCTCGAGTTCGTCATTCTGTTCGCGAGATATGGGAGTTTGAATTTAAGGAATGGTTGAGAAACCATCAAAATTTTCGCTGGTCTGATACTCGTAACCATTAACTGGAATGGCCTAGGGGAAAAGTACAAATACCATTGTAATCGGGCGAGTTTCCACTTTCAGACACAACAGGAATTTCCCGAGTTCGTCAATCCGTTCGCGAGATATGGGGTTTGAAGGTAAGGAATGGTTGAGAAATCATGAAAATTTTCGCAAGTCTGATACTCGAAACCAATAACTACAATTGCCTACGTGAAAAATACACATACCGTTGTAATCGGGCGAGTATCTGCTTTCATATGCAACAGGAATTTCTCGAGTTCGTCAATCCGTCCGCGAGATATGGGAGTTTGAAGTTAAGGAATGGTTGAGAAACCATCAAAATTTTCGCAAGTCTGATACTCGATACAAATAACTGGAATGGCCTAGGGGAAAAGTACACACACCACTGTAATCGGGCGAGTTTCTACTTTCAGATGCAACAGGAATTTCTCGAGTTCGTCAATCCGTTCGCGAGATATGGGAGCTTGAAGTTAAGGAATGCTTGAGAAACCATCGAAATTTTCGCAAGTCTAATACTCGAAACCAATAACTACTATGGCCTAGGGCAAAAATGCACATATCGTTGTAATCGGGCGAGTTTCTACTTTCAGATGCAATAGGAATTTCTCGAGTTCGTCAATCCGTTCGCGAGATATGGGAGTTTGAAGTTAAGAAATGGTTGAGAAACCATGATAATTTTCGCAAGTCTGATACTCGATACCAGTAACTGGAATGGCCTAGGGGAAAAGTACACATACCTTTGTAATCGGGCGAGTATCCACTTTCAGACGAAACGGGAATTTCTCGAATTCGTCAATCCGTTCGCGAGATATGGGAGTTTGAAGTTAACGAATGGTTGAGAAACCACAAAATTTTCGCAATTCTGATGCTAGAGACGAATAACTAGAATTGCCTAGGGTAAGAGTACACACACCATTGTAATCGGGCGAGCTTCTACTTTCAGATGCAACAGGAATTTCTCGAGTTCGTCATTCCGTTCGCGAAATATGGGAGTTTGAACTTAAGAAATGGTTGACAAACCATCAAAATTTTCGCTGGTCTGATACTCGAAACCAATAACTGGAATTGCCTAGGGGAAAAGTACACATACCTTTGTAATCGGGCGAGTTTCCACTTTCAGCCGCAACAGGAATTTCTCGAGTTCGTCAATCCGTTCGCGAGATATGGGAGTTTGAAGTTAACGAATGGTTGAGAAACAACAAAATTTTCGCAATTCTGATGCTAGAAACGAATAACTGGAATGGCCTAGGGGAAAAGTACACACACCATTGTAATCGGGCGAGATTCTGGTTTCAGGTGCAACAGGAATTTCTCGAGTTCGTCAATCCGTTCGCGACATATGGGAGTTTGAAGTTAAGGAATGGTTGAGATACCAACAAAATTTTCGCTGGTCTGATACTCGAAACCAATAACTGGAATGGCCTAGGGAAAAGTACACACACCGTTGTAATCGGGCGAGCTTCAACTTTCAGATGCAACAGGAATTTCTCGAGTTCGTTATTCCGTTCGCGAGATATGGGAGCTTGAAGTTAAGAAATGGTTGAGAAACCATGAAAATTTTCGCAAGTCTGATACTCGATACCAATAACTGGAATGGCCTAGGGGAAAAGTACACATACCTTTGTAATCGGGCGAGTTTCCACTTTCAGACGCAACGGGAATTTCTCGAGTTCGTCAATCCGTTCGCGAGATATGGGAGTTTGAACTTAAGAAATGGTTGACAAACCATCAAAATTTTCGCGGTTATGATACTCGAAACCAATAACTGGAATGGCCTAGGGGAAAAGCACACACACCATTGTAATCGGGCGAGTTTCTACTTCCAGATGCAACAGGAATTTCTCGAGTTCGTCATTCCGTTCACGAGATATGGGAGTTTGAAGTTAAGAAATGGTTGAGAAACCATGAAAATTTTCGCAAGTCTGATACACGAAACCAATAACTACTATGGCCTAGGGCAAAAATACACACACCATTGTAATCGGGCGAGTTTCTACTTTCAGATGCAATAGAAAATTCTCGAGTTCGTCAATCCGTTCGGGAGATATGGGAGTTTGATGTTAAGGAATGGTTGAGAAACCATCAAAATATTCGCAGTTCTGATACTCGAAACCAATAACTGGAATGGCCTAGGGGAAAAGCACACACACCATTGTAATCGGGCGAGTTTCTACTTTCAGATGCAATAGGAATTTCTCGAGTTCGCCATTCCGTTCGCGAGATATGGGGGTTTGAAGTTAAGGTATGGTTGAGAAACCATCAAAATTTTCGCAAGTCTGATACTCGAAACCAATAACTACCATTTCCCAGGGCAAAAATACACATACAGTTGTAATCGGGCGAGTTTCTGCTTTCAGATGCAACAGGAATTTCTCGAGTTCGTTTATCCGTTCGTGAGATATGGGTGTTTGAAGATAAGGAATGGTTGAGAAACCATGAAAATTTTCGCAAGTCTGATACTCGAAACCAATAACTACTATGGCCTAGGGCAAAAATACACACACCGTTGTAATCGGGCGAGTTTCTACTTTCAGATGCAATAGGAATTTCTCGAGTTCGTCAATCCGTTCGCGAGATATGGGAGTTTGAAGTTAAGGAATGGTTGAGAAATCATCAAAATTTTCGCTGGTCTGAAACTCGAAACCAATAACTGGAATTGCCTAGGGGAAAAGTACACATACCTTTGTAATCGGGCGAGTTTCCACTTTCAGTCGCAACAGGAATTTCTCGAGTTCGTCAATCCGTTCGCGAGATATGGGAGTTTGAAGTTAACGAATGGTTGAGAAACAACAAAATTTTCGCAATTCTGATGCTAGAAACGAATAACTGGAATGGCCTAGGGGAAAAGTACACACACCATTGTAATCGGGCGGGTTTCTGTTTTCAGATGCAGCAGGACTTTCTCGAGTTCGTCAATCCGTTCGCGAGATATGGGGGTTTGAAGTCAAGGAATGGTTGAGAAACCATCAAAATTTTCTCTGGTCTGATACTCGAAACCAATAACTGTAATGGCCTAGGGCAAAAATTCACATACCGCTGTAATCGGGCGGGTTTCTGCTGTCAGATGCAGCAGGACTTTCTCGAGTTCGTCAATCCGTTCGCGAGATATGGGGTTTGAAGGTTAGGAATGGTTGAGAAACCATCAAAATTTTCGCAAGTCTGATACTCGAAACCAATAACTACTATGGCCTAGGGCAAAAATACACACACCGCTGTAATGGGGCGGGTTTCTGTTTTCAGATGCAGCAGGACTTTCTCGAGTTCGTCAATCCGTTCGCGAGATATGGGGGTTTGAAGATAAGGAATGGTTGAGGAACAATTAAAATTTTCGCAAGTCTGATACTCGATACCAATAACTGGAATGGCCTAGGGGAAAAGTACACACACCATTGTATTCGGGCGAGTATCTGCTTTTAGATGCAACAGGAATTTCTCGGGTTCGTCAATCCGTTCGTGAGATATGGGAGTTTGAAGTTAAGGAGTGGTTGAGAAACCATCCAAATTTTCGCAAGTCTGAAACTCGAAACCAATAACTACTATTTCCTAGGGCAAAAATTCACATACCGTTGTGATCGGGCGAGTTTCTGCTTTCATATGCAACAGGAATATCTCGAGTTCGTCATTCCGTTCGCGAGATATGGGAGTTTGAAGTTAAGAAATGGTTGAGAAACCATGAAAATTTTCGCAAGTCTGATACTCGATACCACTAACTGGAATGGCCTAGGGGAAAAGTACACACACCATTGTATTCGGGCGAGTTTCTACTTTCAGATGCAACAGGAATTTCTCGAGTTCGTCAATCCGTTCGCGAGATATGGGAGTTTGAAATTAAGGAATGGTTGAGAAACCATCAAAATTTTCGCATGTCTGATACTCGAAACCAATAACTGCTATGGCCTAGGGCAAAAATACACACACCGATGTAATCGGGCGGGTTTCTGTTTTCAGACGCAGCAGGACTTTCTCGAGTTCGTCAATCCGTTCGCGAGATATGGGGGTTTGAAGATAAGGAATGGTTGAGAAACAATCAAAATTTTCGCAAGTCTGATACTCGAAACCAATAACTGGAATGGCCGAGGGCAAAAATTCACATAACGTTGTAATCGGCCGAGTTTCTGCTTTCAGATGCAACAGGAATTTCTCGAGTTCGTCAATCCGTTCGCGAGATATGGGAGTTTGAAGTTAAAGAATGGCTGAGAAATCATCAAAATTTTCGCTGGTCTGATACTCGAAACCAATAACTGGAATGGCCTAGGGGAAAAGTACACATACCTTTGTAATCGGGCGAGTTTCCACTTTCAGTCGCAACAGGAATTTCTCGAGTTCGTCAATCCGTTCGCGAGATATGGGAGTTTGAAGTTAAGGAATGGTTGAGATACCATCAAAATTTTCGCAAGTCTGATACTCGAAACCAATAACTGCTATGGCCTAGGGCAAAAATACACACACCGATGTAATCGGGCGGGTTTCTGTTTTCAGACGCAGCAGGACTTTCTCGAGTTCGTCAATCCGTTCGCGAGATATGGGGGTTTGAAGATAAGGAATGGTTGAGAAACAATCAAAATTTTCGCATGTCTGATACTCGAAACCAATAACTGGAATGGCCTAGGGAAAAGTACACACACCATTGTAATCGGGCGTGTTTCTGCTTTCAGATGCAGCAGGACTTTCTCGAGTTCGTCAATCCGTTCGCGAGATATGGGGTTTGAAGATAAGGAATGGTTGAGAAACCATGAAAATTTTCGCAAGTCTGATACTCGAAACCAATAACTACAATGGCCTACGTGAAAAATACACATACCGTTGTAATCGGGCGAGTATCTGCTTTCATATGCAACAGGAATTTCTCGAGTTCGTCAATCCGTCCGCGAGATATGGGAGTTTGAAGTTAAAGAATGGTTGAGAAACCATCAAAATTTTCGCAAGTCTGATACTCGAAACCAATAACTAAAATGGCCTAGGGGAAAAATACTCATACCGTCGTAATGGGCGAGTATCTGCTTTCAGATTCAACAGGAATTTCTCGAGTTCGTCAATCCGTTCGCGAGATATGGGCGTTCGAAGATAAGGAATGGTTGAGAAACCATGAAAATTTTCGCAAGTCTGATACTCGAAACCAAGAACTGGAATGGCCTAGGGAAAAGTACACACACCATTGTAATCGGGCGAGCTTCTACTTTCAGATGCAACAGGAATTTCTCGAGTGCGTCATTCCGTTCGCGAGATATGGGAGTTTGAAGTTAAGAAATGGTTGAGAAACCATTAAAATTTTCGCAATTCTGATACTCGAAACCAATAACTACAATGGCCTAGGGGAACATTCACATACCGTTGTAATCGGGCGAGTTTCTGTTTTCAGACGCAACAGGAATTTTTCGAGTTCGTCATTCCGTTCGCGAGATATGGGAGTTTGAAGTAAGGAATGGTTGAGAAACCATCAACATCTTCGCTGGTCTGATACTCGAAACCAATAACTGGAATGGCCTAGGGAAAAGTACACACACCATTGTAATCGGGCGAGCTTCTACTTTCAGATGCAACAGGAATTTCTCGAGTTCGTGATTCCGTTGGCGAGATATGGTAGTTTGAAGTTAAGAAATGGTTGAGAAACCATGAAAATTTTCGCAAGTCTGATACTGGATACCAATAACAGGAATGGCCTAGGGGAAAAATACACACACCATTGTAATCGGGCGAGTTTCTACTTTCAGATGCAACAGGAATTTCTCGAGTTCGTCAATCCGTTCGCGAGATATGGGAGTTTGAAATGAAGGAATGGTTGAGAAACCATCAAAATTTTCGCAAGTCTGATACTCGAGACCAATAACTATGGCCTAGGGCAAAAATTCACATACCGTTGTAATCGGGCGAGTTTCTGCTTTCAGATGCAACAGGAATTTCTCGAGTTCGTCAATCCGTCCGCGAGATATGGGAGTTTGAAGTTAAGGAATGGTTGAGAAACCATCAAAATTTTCGCTGGTCTGATACTCGAAACCAATAACTGGAATGGCCAAGGGGAAAAGTACACATACCTTTGTAATCGGGCGAGTTTCCACTTTCAGACGCAACAGGAATTTCTCGAGTTCGTCAATCCGTTCGCGAGATATGGGGGTTTGAAGATAAGGAATGGTTGAGAAACAATCAAAATTTTCGCAAGTCTGATACTCGAAACCAATAACTGGAATGGCCTAGGGAAAAGTACACACACCATTGTAATCGGGCGTGTTTCTGCTTTCAGATGCAGCAGGACTTTCTCGAGTTCGTCAATCCGTTCGCGAGATATGGGGTTTGAAGGTAAGGAATGGTTGAGAAACCATCAAAATTTTCGCAAGTCTGATACTCGAAACCAATAACCACTATGGCCTAGGGCAAAAATACACACACCGATGTAATCGTGCGGGTTTCTGTTTTCAGACGCAGCAGGACTTTCTCGAGTTCGTCAATCCGTTCGCGAGATATGGGGGTTTGAAGATAAGGAATGGTTGAGAAACAACCAAAATTTTCGCAAGTCTGATACTCGAAACCAATAACTGGAATGGCCTAGGGGAAAAATTCACATACCGTTGTAATCGGGCGTGTTTCTGCTTTCAGATGCAGCAGGACTTTCTCGAGTTCGTCAATCCGTCCGCGAGATACGGGAGTTTGAAGTTAAGGAATGGTTGAGAAACCATCAAAAAATTTGCGCAAGTCTGATACTCGAAACCAACAACTACAATGGCCTACGTGAAAAATACACATACCGTTGTAATCGGGCGAGTATCTGCTTTCAGATTCAACTGGAATTTCTTGAGTTCGTCAATCCGTTCGCGAGATATGGGGTTTGAAGATAAGGAATGGTTGAGAAACCATGAAAATTTTCGCAAGTCTGATACTCGAAACCAATAACTACAATGGCCTACGTGAAAAATACACATACCGTTGTAATCGGGCGAGTATCTGCTTTCATATGCAACAGGAATTTCTCGAGTTCGTCAATCCGTCCGCGAGATATGGGAGTTTGAAATTAAAGAATGGTTGAGAAACCATCAAAATTTTCGCAAGTCTGATACTCGAAACCAATAACTAAAATGGCCTAGGGTAAAAATACTCATACCGTCGTAATGGGCGAGTATCTGCTTTCAGATTCAACAGGAATTTCTCGAGTTCGTCAATCCGTTCGCGAGATATGGGCGTTCGAAGATAAGGAATGGTTGAGAAACCATGAAAATTTTCGCAAGTCTGATACTCGAAACCAAGAACTGGAATGGCCTAGGGAAAAGTACACACACCATTGTAATCGGGCGAGCTTCTACTTTCAGATGCAACAGGAATTTCTCGAGTTCGTCATTCCGTTCGCGAGATATGGGAGTTTGAAGTTAAGAAATGGTTGAGAAACCATGAAAATTTTCGCAAGTCTGATACTCGAAACCAATAACTACAATGGCCTAGGGGAACATTCACATACCGTTGTAATCGGGCGAGTTTCTGCTTTCAGATGCAACAGGAATTACCCGAGTTCGTCAATCCGTTCGCGAGGTATGGGAGTTTGAAGTTAAGGAAATGGTTGAGAAACCATGAAAATACTCGCAAGTCTGATACTCGAAACCAATAACTGGAATGGCCTAGGGGAAAAGTACACACACCATTGTAATCGGGCGAGTTTCTACTTTCAGATGCAACAGGAATTTTTCGAGTTCGTCATTCCGTTCGCGAGATATGGGAGTTTGAAGTTAAGAAATGGTTGAGAAACCATCAACATCTTCGCTGGTCTGATACTCTAAACCAATAACTGGAATGGCCTAGGGAAAAGTACACACACCATTGTAATCGGGCGAGCTTCTACTTTCAGATGCAACAGGAATTCCTCGAGTTCGTGATTCCGTTCGCGAGATATGGTAGTTTGAAGTTAAGAAATGGTTGAGAAACCATGAAAATTTTCGCAAGTCTGATACTGGATACCAATAACTGGAAGGGCCTAGGGGAAAAATACACACACCATTGTAATCGGGCGAGTTTCTACTTTCAGATGCAACAGGAATTTCTCGAGTTCGTCAATCCGTTCGCGAGATATGGGAGTTTGAAATTAAGGAATGGTTGAGAAACCATCAAAATTTTCGCAAGTCTGATACTCGAGACCAATAACTATGGCCTAGGGCAAAAATTCACATACCGTTGTAATCGGGCGAGTTTCTGCTTTCAGATGCAACAGGAATTTCTCGAGTTCGTCAATCCGTCCGCGAGATATGGGAGTTTGAAGTTAAGGAATGGTTGAGAAACCATCAAAATTTTCGCAAGTCTGATACTCGAGACCAATAACTACTATGGCCTAGGGCAAAAATTCACATACCGTTGTAATCGGGCGAGTTTCTGCTTTCAGATGCAACAGGAATTTCTCGAGTTCGTCAATCCGTTCGCGAGATATGGGAGTTAGAAGTTAAAGAGTGGTTGAGAAATCATCAAAATTTTCGCTGGTCTGATACTCGAAACCAATAACTGGAATGGCCTAGGGGAAAAGTACACATACCTTTGTAATCGGGCGAGTTTCCACTTTCAGACGCAACAGGAATTTCTCGAGTTCGTCAATCCGTTCGCGAGATATGGGAGTTTGAAGTTAAGGAATGGTTGAGAAACCATCAAAATTTTCGCAAGTCTGATACTCGAGACCAATAACTGCTATGGCCTAGGGCAAAAATACACACACCGATGTAATCGGGCGGGTTTCTGTTTTCAGACGCAGCAGGACCTTCTCGAGTTCGTCAATCCGTTCGCGAGATATGGGGGTTTGAAGATAAGGAATGGTTGAGAAACAATCAAAATTTTCGCAAGTCTGATACTCGAAACCAATAACTGGAATGGCCTAGTGAAAAGTACACACACCATTGTAATCGGGCGTGTTTCTGCTTTCAGATGCAGCAGGACTTTCTCGAGTTCGTCAATCCGTTCGCGAGATATGGGGTTTGAAGATAAGGAATGGTTGAGAAACAACCAAAATTTTCGCAAGTCTGATACTCGAAACCAATAACTGGAATGGCCTAGGGGAAAAATTCACATACCGCTGTAATCGGGCGGGTTTCTGCTTTCAGATGCAGCAGGACTTTCTCGAGTTCGTCAATCCGTCCGCGAGATACGGGAGTTTGAAGTTAAGGAATGGTTGAGAAACCATCAAAATTTTCGCAAGTCTGATACTCGAAACCAATAACTACAATGGCCTACGTGAAAAATACACATACCGTTGTAATCGGGCGAGTATCTGCTTTCATATGCAACAGGAATTTCTCGAGTTCGTCAATCCGTCCGCGAGATATGGGAGTTTGAAATTAAAGAATGGTTGAGAAACCATCAAAATTTTCGCAAGTCTGATACTCGAAACCAATAACTAAAATGGCCTAGGGGAAAAATACTCATACCGTCGTAATGGGCGAGTATCTGTTTTCAGATTCAACAGGAATTTCTCGAGTTCGTAAGTCCGTTCGCGAGATATGGGCGTTCGAAGATAAGGAATGGTTGAGAAACCATGAAAATTTTCGCAAGTCTGATACTCGAAACCAAGAACTGGAATGGCCTAGGGAAAAGTACACACACCATTGTAATCGGGCGAGCTTCTACTTTCAGATGCAACAGGAATTTCTCGAGTTCGTCTTTCCGTTCGCGAGATATGGGAGTTTGAAGTTAAGAAATGGTTGAGAAACCATGAAAATTTTCGCAAGTCTGATACTCGAAACCAATAACTACAATGGCCTAGGGGAACATTCACATACCGTTGTAATCGGGCGTGTTTCTGCTTTCACATGCAACAGGAATTTCTCGAGCTCGTCAATCGGTTCGCGAGATATGGGAGTTTGAAGTCAAGGAATGGTTGAGATAGCATCAAAATTTTCTCTGGTCTGATACTCGAAACCAATAACTGGAATGGCCTAGGGGAAAAGTACACACACCATTGTAATCGGGCGAGTTTCTGCTTTCAGATGCAATAGGAAATTCTCGAGTTCGTCAATCCGTTCGCGAGATATGGGAGTTTGAAGTTAAGGAATGGTTGAGCAAAATTTTCGCAATTCTGATGCTAGAAACGAATAACTGGAATGGCCTAGGGGAAAAAGTACACACACCATTGTAATCGGGAGTGTTTCTACGTTCAGATGCAACAGAAATTTTCCGGATTCGCCAATCCGTTCGCGAAATATCGGAGTTTAGACTTAAGAGATGGTTGAGAAACCATCAAAATTTTCGCAATGCTGATACTCGAAACAAATAACTGGAACGGCCTAGGGGAAAAGGACACACACCATTGTATTCGGGCGAGTTTCCACTTTCAGATGCAACAGGAATGTCTCGAGTTCGTCAATCCGTTCGCGAGATATGGGTGTTTGAAGTTAAGGAATGGTTGAGGAACCATAAAAATTTTCGCAAACCTGATACTCGAAACCAATAACTACTATGGCCTAGGGCAAAAATACACATACCGTTGTAATCGGGCGAGTTTCTGCTTTCAGATGCAACAGGAATTTCTCGGGCTCGTCAATCCGTTCGCGAGATATGGGAGATTGAAATTAAGGAATAGTTGAGAAAATATCAAAATGTTCGCGATTCTGATACTCGAAACCAATAACTACTATGGCCTAGGGCAAAAATACACATACCGTTGTAATCGGGCGAGTTTCTGCTTTCAGATGCAACAGGAATTTCTCGAGCTCGTCAATCCGTTCGCGAGATATGAGAGATTGAAGTTAAGGAATAGTTGAGAAAACATCAAAATGTTCGCGAGTCTGATACTCGAAACCAATAACTACTATGGCCTAGGGCAAAAATACACATACAGTTGTAATCGGGCGAGTTTCTGCTTTCAGATGCAACAGGAATTTCTCGACTTCGTCAATCCGTTCGCGAGATAAGGGAGTTTGAAGTTAAGGACTGGTCGAGATACCATCAAAATTTTCGATGGTCTGATACTCGAAACCGATAACTACTATGCCCTAGGGCAAAAATACACATACCGTTGTAATCGGGCGAGTTTCTACTTTCAGATGCAACAGGAATTTCTCGAGTTCGTCAATCCGTTCGCGAGATATGGGAGTTTGAAGTTAAGGAATGGTTGAGCAAAATTTTCGCAATTCTGATGCTAGAAACGAATAACTGGAATGGCCTAGGGGAAAAAGTACACACACCATTGTAATCGGGCGAGTTTCTACTTTCAGATGCAACAGAAATTTCTCGTGATCGTCAATCTGTTCGCGAAATATGGGAGTTTGAAGTTAAGGAATGGTTGAGAAACCACCAAAATTTTCGCAAGTCTGGTACTCGAGACCAATAACTTCTATGGCGTAGGGCAAAAATACACATACCGTTGTAATCGGGCGAGCTCCTGCTTTCAGATGCAACAGGAATTTCTCGAGTTCGTCAATCCGTTCGCGAGATATGGGAGTTTGAAGTAAAGGAATGGTTGAGAAACCATCAAAATTTTCGCAAGTCTGATTCTCGAAACTAATAACTGGAATTGCCTAGGGGAAAAGCACACACACCATTGTAATCGGGCGAGTTTCTACTTTCAGATGCAATAGGAATTTCTCGAGCTCGTCAATCGGTTTGCGAGATATGGGAGTTTGAAGTCAAGGAATGGTTGAGAAACCATCAAAATTTTCTCTGGTCTGATACTCGAAACCAATATCTGGAATGGCCTGGGGGAAAAGTACACACACCATTGTAAACGGGCGAGTTTCTGCTTTCAGAAGCAACAGGAAATTCTCGAGTTCGTCATTCCGTTCGCGAAATATGGGAGACTGAAGTTAAGGAATGGTTGAGAAACCATCAAAATTTTCGCAAGTCTGATTCTCGAAACCAATAACTGGAACGGCCTAGGGGAAAAAGACACACACCATTGTATTCGGGCGAGTTTCTGCTTTCTGATGCAATAGGAACTTCTCGAGTTCGTCAATCCGTTCGCGAGATATGGGAGTATGACGTTAAGGAATGGTTGACAAACCATCAAAATTTTCGCAAATCTGATACTCGAAACCAATTACTGGAATGGCCTAGGGGAAAAGTACACACACCATTGTAATCGGGCAAGTTTCTACTTTCAGATGCAATAGGAATTTCTTCGGTTCGTCAATCCGTTCGAGAGATATGGGGGTTTGAAGTTAAGGAATGGTTGAGAAACCATCAAAATCTTCGCAAGTCTGATACTCGAAACCAATAACTACTATGGCCTAGGGGAAAAATTCACATACCATTGTAATCGGGCGAGCTTCTGCTTTCAGATGCAACAGCAATTTCTCGAGTTCGTCAATCCGTTCGCGAGATATGCGAGTTTGAAATTAAGGAATGGTTGAGAAACTATCAAAATTTTCGCAAGTCTGATACTCGGAACCATTAACTGGAACGGCCTAGGGGAAAAGTACACACACCATTGTAATCGGGCAAGTTTCTACTTTCAGTTGCAACAGGAATTTCTTCGGTTCGTCAATCCGTTCGAGAGATATGGGGGTTTGAAGTTAACGAATGGTTGAGAAACCATCAAAATTTTCGGAATCTGATACTCGAAACCAATAACTACTATGGCCTAAGGGAAAAGTACACACTCCATTGTAATCGGGCGAGTTTCTACTTTCAGATGCACCAGAAATTTCTCGAGATCCTCAATCCGTTCGCGAGATATTGGAGTTTGAAGTTAAGGAATGGTTGAGAAACGATCAAAATTTTCTCAAGTCTGATATTCGAAACCTATGACTGGAATGGCCTAGGGGAAAAGTACACACACCATTGTAAACGGGCGAGATTCTACTTTCAGCTGCAACAGGAATTTCTCGAGCTCGTCAATCCGTTCGCGAGATATGGGGGTTTGAAGTTAAGGAATGGTTGAGAAACCATCAAAATTTTCGCAAGTCTGATTCTCGAAACTAATAACTGGAATTGCCTAGGGGAAAAGCACACACACCATTATAATCGGGCGAGTTTCTACTTTCAGATGCAATAGGAATTTCTCGAGCTCGTCAATCGGTTTGCGAGATATGGGAGTTTGAAGTCAAGGAATGGTTGAGAAACCATCAAAATTTTCTCTGGTCTGATACTCGAAACCAATATCTGGAATGGCCTGGGGGAAAAGTACACACACCATTGTAAACGGGCGAGTTTCTGCTTTCAGAAGCAACAGGAAATTCTCGAGTTCGTCATTCCGTTCGCGAAATATGGGAGACTGAAGTTAAGGAATGGTTGAGAAACCATCAAAATTTTCGCAAGTCTGATTCTCGAAACCAATAACTGGAACGGCCTAGGGGAAAAAGACACACACCATTGTATTCGGGCGAGTTTCTGCTTTCTGATGCAATAGGAACTTCTCGAGTTCGTCAATCCGTTCGCGAGATATGGGAGTATGACGTTAAGGAATGGTTGGCAAACCATCAAAATTTTCGCAAATCTGATACTCGAAACCAATTACTGGAATGGCCTAGGGGAAAAGTACACACACCATTGTAATCGGGCAAGTTTCTACTTTCAGATGCAATAGGAATTTCTTCGGTTCGTCAATCCGTTCGAGAGATATGGGGGTTTGAAGTTAAGGAATGGTTGAGAAACCATCAAAATCTTCGCAAGTCTGATACTCGAAACCAATAACTACTATGGCCTAGGGGAAAAATTCACATACCATTGTAATCGGGCGAGCTTCTGCTTTCAGATGCAACAGCAATTTCTCGAGTTCGTCAATCCGTTCGCGAGATATGCGAGTTTGAAATTAAGGAATGGTTGAGAAACTATCAAAATTTTCGCAAGTCTGATACTCGGAACCATTAACTGGAACGGCCTAGGGGAAAAGTACACACACCATTGTAATCGGGCAAGTTTCTACTTTCAGTTGCAACAGGAATTTCTTCGGTTCGTCAATCCGTTCGAGAGATATGGGGGTTTGAAGTTAACGAATGGTTGAGAAACCATCAAGATTTTCGGAATCTGATACTCGAAACCAATAACTACTATGGCCTAAGGGAAAAGTACACACTCCATTGTAATCGGGCGAGTTTCTACTTTCAGATGCAACAGCAGTTTCTCGAGTTCGTCAATCCGTTCGCGAGATATGGGAGTATGACGTTAAGGAATGGTTGACGAACCATCAAAATTTTCGCAAATCTGATACTCGAAACCAATTACTGGAATGGCCTAGGGGAATGGTACACATACCGTTGTAATGGGTCGAGTTTCTACTTTCAGATGCAACAGGAATTTCTCGATTTCCTCAATCCGTTCACGAGATATGGGAGTTTGAAGTTAAGGAATGATTGAGAAACCATCAAAATTTTCGCAAATCTGATACTCGAAACCAATTACTGGAATGGCCTAGGGGAAAAGTACACATACCGTTGTAATGGGGCGAGTTTCTACTTTCAGATGCAACAGGAATTTCTCGATTTCCTCAATCCGTTCACGAGATATGGGGGTTTGAAGTTAAGGAATGGTTGAGAAACCATCAAAATTTTCGCATGTCTGATACTCGAAACCATTAACTACTATGGCCTAGGGCAAAAATACACATACCGTTGTAATCGGGCGAGTTTCTGTTTTCAGATGCAACAGATATTTCTCGAGTTCGTCAATCCGTTCGCGAGATATGGGAGTTTGAAGTTAAGCAATTATTGAGAAACAATCAAAATTTTCGCAAATCTGATACTCGAAACCAATAACTACTATGGTCTAGAGCAAAAATACACATACCGTTGTAATCGGGCGAGTTGCTACTTTCAGATGCAACAGGAATTTCTTGATTTCCTCAATCCGCTCACGAGATATGGGAGTTTGAAGTTAAGGAATGGTTGAGAAGCCGTCAAAATTTTCCCAAGTCTGATACTCGAAACCATTAACTACTTTGGCCTAGGGCAAAAATACACATACCGTTGTAATCGGGCGAGTTTCTGCTTTCAGATTCAACAGGAATTTCTCGAGTTCGTCAATCGGTTCGCGAGATATGGGAGTTTGAAGTTAAGGAATGGTTGAGAAACCATCAAAATTTTCGCAAGTCTGATACTCGAAACCAATAACTATTATGGTCTAGAGCAAAAATACACATACCGTTGTAATCGGGAGAGTTTCTACTTTCAGATGCAACAGAAATTTTTCGGATTCGTCAATCCGTTCGCGAAATATCGGAGTTTGGAATTAAGAGATGGTTGAGAAACCATCAAAATTTTCGCAAGTCTGATACTCGAAACCAATAACTACTATAGCCTAGGGCAAAAATAGACACACCATTGTAATCGGGCGAGTTTCTACTTTCAGATGCAACAGGAATTTCTCGAGTTCGTCAATCCGTTCGCGAGATATGGGAGTTTGAAGTTAAGGAATGGTTGAGAAACGATCAACATTTTCGCAAGTCTGATACTCGAAACCAATAACTACTATGGCGTAGGGCAAAAATACACATACCGTTGTATTCGGGCGAGTTACTGCAATCAGATGCAACAGGAATTTCTCGTGTTCGTCAATCCGTTCGGGAGATATGGGAGCTTGAAGTTAAGGAATGGTTGAGAAACCATCAAAATTTTCACAAGTCTGATTCTCGAAAACAATAACTACTGTGGTCTAGGGCAAAAATACACATACCGTTGTAATCGGGCGAGTTTCTGCTTTCAGATTCAACAGGAATTTCTCGAGTTCGTCAATCGGTTCGCGAGATATGGGAGTTTGAAGTTAAGGAATGGTTGAGAAACCATCAAAATTTTCGCATGACTGATACTCGAAACCAATGACTGGAATGGACTAGGGGAAAAGTACACACACCATTGTAATCGGGCAAGTTTCTACTTTCAGATACAACAGGAATTTCTCGAGTTCGTCAATCCGTTCGCGAGATATGGGAGCTTGAAGTTAAGGAATGGTTGAGAAACCATCAAAATTTTCGGAATCTGATACTCGAAACTATTATCTACTACGGTCTAGGGCAAAAATACACATACCGTTGTATTCGGGCGAGTTTCTGCTTTCAGATGCAACAGGAATTTCTCGATTTCCTCAATCCGTTCGCGAGATATGGGAATTTGAAGTTAAGGAATGGTTGAGAAACCATAAAAATTTTCGCGAGACTGATACTAGAAATCAGTAACTACTATGGCCTTGGGCAAAAATACACATACCGTTGTAATCGGGCGAGTTTCTGCTTTCAGATGCAACAGCAATTTCACGAGTTCGTCAATCCGTTCGGGAGATATGGGAGTTTGAAGTTAAGGAATGGTTGAGAAACCATCAAAATTTTCGCAAGTCTGATACTCGAAACCAATAACTACTATGGCCTAGGGGAAAAATACACATACCGTTGTATTCGGGCGAGTTTCTGCTTTCAGATGCAACAGGAATTTCTCGATTTCCTCAATCCGTTCGCGAGATATGGGAATTTGAAATTAAGGAATGATTGAGAAACCATAAAAATTTTCGCGAGTCTGATACTAGAAATCAGTAACTACTATGGCCTTGGGCAAAAATACACATACCGTTGTAATCGGGCGAGTTTCTGCTTTCAGATGCAACAGCAATTTCACGAGTTCGTCAATCCGTTCGCGAGATATGCGAGTTTGAAATTAAGGAATGGTTGAGAAACTATCAAAATTTTCGCAAGTCTGATACTCGGAACCATTACCTGGAACGGCCTAGGGGAAAAGTACACACACCATTGTAATCGGGCAAGTTGCTACTTTCAGATGCAACAGGAATTTCTCGAGTTCGTCAATCGGTTCGCGAGATATGGGAGTTTGAATTTAAGGAATGTTTGAGATTCCATTAAAATTTTCGCAAGTCTGATACTCGAAACCAATAACTGGAATGGCCTAGGGGAAAAGTACACACACCATTGTAATCGGGCGAGTTTCTGCCTTCAGATGCAACATGAATTTCTCGAGTTCGTCAATCCGTTCGCGAGATATGGGAGTTTGAAGTTAGGGAATGGTTGAGAAACAATCAAAAATTTCGCAAGTCTGATACACGAAACCAATAACTACAATGGCCTAAGGGAAAAGTACACACTCCATTGTAATCGGGAGAGTTTCTACTTTCAGATGCAACAGGAATGTCTTGATTTCCTCAATCCGCTCACGAGATATGGGAGTTTGAAGTTAAGGAATGGTTGAGAAGCCGTCAAAATTTTCCCAAGTCTGATACTCGAAACCATTAACTACTATGGCCTAGGGCAAAAATACACATACCGTTGTAATCGGGCGAGTTTCTGCTTTCAGATTCAACAGGAATTTCTCGAGTTCGTCGGTCGGTTCGCGAGATATGGGAGTTTGAAGTTAAGGAATGGTTGAGAAACCATCAAAATTTTCGCATGTCTGATACTCGAAACCAATGACTGGAATGGACTAGGGGAAAAGTACACACACCATTGTAATCGGGCAAGTTTCTACTTTCAGATACAACAGGAATTTCTCGAGTTCGTCAATCCGTTCGCGAGATATGGGAGTTTGAAGTTAAGGAATGGTTGAGAAGCCGTCAAAATTTTCCCAAGTCTGATACTCGAAACCATTAACTACTATGGCGTAGGGCAAAAATACACATACCGTTGTATTCGGGCGAGTTACTGCAATCAGATGCAACAGGAATTTCTGGTGTTCGTCAATCCGTTCGGGAGATATGGGAGCTTGAAGTTAAGGAATGGTTGAGAAACCATCAAAATTTTCGCAAGTCTGATACTCGAAAACAATAACTACAATGGCTAAGGGGAAAAATACACACACCGTTGTAATCGGGCGAGCTTCTGCTTTCAGATGCGACAGGAATTTCTCGAGTTCGACAATCCGTTCGCGAGATATGCGAGTTTGAAATTAAGGAATGGTTGAGAAACCATCAAAATTTTCGCAAGTCTGATACTCGAAACCAATAACTACTATGGCCTAGGGCAAAAATACACATACCGTTGTAATCGGGCGAGTTTCTGCTTTCAGATTCAACAGGAATTTCTCGAGTTCGTCAATCGGTTCGCGAGATGTGGGAGCTTGAAGTTAAGGAATGGTTGAGAAGCCATCAAAATTTTCGCAAGTCTGATACTCGAAACCAATAACTACAATGGCCAAGGGGAAAAATACACACACCGTTGTAATCGGGCGAGCTTCTGCTTTCAGATTCAACAGGAATTTCTCGAGTTCGTCAATCGGTTCGCGAGATATGGGAGTTTGAAGTTAAGGAATGGTTGAGAAACCATCAAAATTTTCGCATGTCTGATACTCGAAACCAATGACTGGAATGGACTAGGGGAAAAGTACACACACCATTGTAATCGGGCAAGTTTCTACTTTCAGATACAACAGGAATTTCTCGAGTTCGTCAATCCGTTCGCGAGATATGGGAGCTTGAAGTTAAGGAATGGTTGAGAAACCATCAAAATTTTCGGAATCTGATACTCGAAACTATTATCTACTACGGTCTAGGGCAAAAATACACATACCGTTGTATTCGGGCGAGTTTCTGCTTTCAGATGCAACAGGAATTTCTCGATTTCCTCAATCCGTTCGCGAGATATGGGAATTTGAAGTTAAGGAATGGTTGAGAAACCATAAAAATTTTCGGGAGTCTGATACTAGAAATCAGTAACTACTATGGCCTTGGGCAAAAATACACATACCGTTGTAATCGGGCGAGTTTCTGCTTTCAGATGCAACAGCAATTTCACGAGTTCGTCAATCCGTTCGGGAGATATGGGAGTTTGAAGTTAAGGAATGGTTGAGAAACCATCAAAATTTTCGCAAGTCTGATACTCGAAACCAATAACTACTATGGCCTAGGGGAAAAATACACATACCGTTGTATTCGGGCGAGTTTCTGCTTTCAGATGCAACAGGAATTTCTCGATTTCCTCAATCCGTTCGCGAGATATGGGAATTTGAAGTTAAGGAATGATTGAGAAACCATAAAAATTTTCGCGAGTCTGATACTAGAAATCAGTAACTACTATGGCCTTGGGCAAAAATACACATACCGTTGTAATCGGGCGAGTTTCTGCTTTCAGATGCAACAGCAATTTCACGAGTTCGTCAATCCGTTCGCGAGATATGCGAGTTTGAAATTAAGGAATGGTTGAGAAACTATCAAAATTTTCGCAAGTCTGATACTCGGAACCATTACCTGGAACGGCCTAGGGGAAAAGTACACACACCATTGTAATCGGGCGAGTTGCTACTTTCAGATGCAACAGGAATTTCTCGAGTTCGTCAATCGGTTCGCGAGATATGGGAGTTTGAATTTAAGGAATGGTTGAGATTCCATTAAAATTTTCGCAAGTCTGATACTCGAAACCAATAACTGGAATGGCCTAGGGGAAAAGTACACACACCATTGTAATCGGGCGAGTTTCTACTTTCAAATGCAACAGGAGTTTCTCGAGTTCGTCAATCCGTTCGCGAGATATGGGAGTTTGAAGTTAAGGAATGGTTGAGAAACCATCAAAGTTTTCGCAAGTCTGATACTCGAAACCAATAACTACTATGGCGTAGGGCAAAAATACACATACCGTTGTATTCGGGCGAGTTACTGCAATCAGATGCAACAGGAATTTCTCGTGTTCGTCAATCCGTTCGGGAGATATGGGAGCTTGAAGTTAAGGAATGGTTGAGAAACCATCAAAATTTTCGCAAGTCTGATACTCGAAAACAATAACTACAATGGCCAAGGGGAAAAATACACACACCGTTGTAATCGGGCGAGCTTCTGCTTTCAGATGCGACAGGAATTTCTCGAGTTCGACAATCCGTTCGCGAGATATGCGAGTTTGAAATTAAGGAATGGTTGAGAAACCATCAAAATTTTCGCAAGTCTGATACTCGAAACCAATAACTACTATGGCCTAGGGCAAAAATACACATACCGTTGTAATCGGGCGAGTTTCTGCTTTCAGATTCAACAGGAATTTCTCGAGTTCGTCAATCGGTTCGCGAGATGTGGGAGCTTGAAGTTAAGGAATGGTTGAGAAGCCATCAAAATTTTCGCAAGTCTGATACTCGAAACCAATAACTACAATGGCCAAGGGGAAAAATACACACACCGTTGTAATCGGGCGAGCTTCTGCTTTCAGATGCGACAGGAATTTCTCGAGTTCGACAATCCGTTCGCGAGATATGCGAGTTTGAAATTAAGGAATGGATGAGAAACCATCGAAATTTTCGGAATCTGATACTCGAAACCAATAACAACTATGGTCTAGGGCAAAAATACACATACCGTTGTAATCGGGCGAGTTTCTGCTTTCAGATGCAACTGGAATTTCTCGAGTTCGTCAAACCGTTCGCGAGATATGGGGGTTTGAAGTTAAGGAATGGTTGAGAAACCATCAAAATTTTCGGAATCTGATACTCGAAACCAATAACTACTATGGCGTAGGGCAAAAATACACATACCGTTGTATTCGGGCGAGTTACTGCAATCAGATGCAACAGGAATTTCTCGTGCTCGTCAATCCGTTCGGGAGATATGGGAGCTTGAAGTTAAGGAATGGTTGAGAAACCATCAAAATTTTCGCAAGTCTGATTCTCGAAAACAATAACTACTGTGGTCTAGGGCAAAAATACACATACCGTTGTAATCGGGCGAGTTTCTGCTTTCAGATTCAACAGGAATTTCTCGAGTTCGTCAATCGGTTCGCGAGATATGGGAGTTTGAAGTTAAGGAATGGTTGAGAAACCATCAAAATTTTCGCATGTCTGATACTCGAAACCAATAACTGGAATGGACTAGGGGAAAAGTACACACACCATTGTAATCGGGCAAGTTTCTACTTTCAGATACAACAGGAATTCCTCGAGTTCGTCAATCCGTTCGCGAGATATGGGAGCTTGAAGTTAAGGAATGGTTGAGAAACCATCAAAATTTTCGCAAGTCTGATACTCGAAACCAATAACTACTATGGCGTAGGGCAAAAATACACATACCGTTGTATTCGGGCGAGTTACTGCAATCAGATGCAACAGGAATTTCTCGTGTTCGTCAATCCGTTCGGGAGATATGGGAGCTTGAAGTTAAGGAATGGTTGAGAAACCATCAAAATTTTCGCAAGTCTGATACTCGAAACCAATAACTACTATGGCCTAGGGCAAAAATACACATACCGTTGTAATCGGGCGAGTTTCTGCTTTCAGATTCAACAGGAATTTCTCGAGTTCGTCAATCGGTTCGCGAGATGTGGGAACTTGAAGTTAAGGAATGGTTGAGAAGCCATCAAACTTTTCGCAAGGCTGATACTCGAAACCAATAACTACAATGGCCAAGGGGAAAAATACACACACCGTTGTAATCGAGCGAGCTTCTGCTTTCAGATGCGACAGGAATTTCTTGAGTTCGACAATCCGTTCGCGAGATATGCGAGTTTGAAATTAAGGAATGGTTGAGAAACCATCAAAATTTTCGGAATCTGATACTCGAAACCAATAACAACTACGGTCTAGGGCAATAATACGCATACCGTTGTAATCGGGCGAGTTTCTACTTTCAAATGCAACAGGAATTGCTCGATTTCCTCAATCCGTTCGCGAGATATGGGAGCTTGAAGTTAAGGAATGGTTGAGAAACCATCAAAATTTTCGCAAGTCTGATACTCGAAAACAATAACTACTATGGCCTAGGTCAAAAATACACATACCGTTGTAATCGGGCGAGTTTCTGCTTTCAGATTCAACAGGAATTTCTCGAGTTCGTCAATCGGTTCGCGAGATATGGGAGTTTGAAGTTAAGGAATGGATGAGAAACCATAAAAATTTTCGCGAGTCTGATACTCGAAATCAGTAACTACTATCGCCTAGGGCAAAAATACACATACCGTTGAAGTCGGGCGAGTTTCTACTTTCAGATGCAACAGGAATTTCTCGAGGTCGTCAATCGGTTCGCGAGATATGGGAGTTTGAAGTTAAGGAATGGATGAGAAACCATAAAAATTTTCGCGAGTCTGATACTCGAAATCAGTAACTACTATCGCCTAGGGCAAAAATACACATAACGTTGAAGTCGGGCGAGTTTCTACTTTCAGATGCAACAGGAATTTCTCGAGGTCGTCAATCCGTTCGCGAGATATGGGAGTTTTAAATTAAGGAATGGTTGAGAAACGATCAAAATTTTCGCAAGTCTGATACTCGAAACCAATAACTGGAATGGCCTAGGGGAAAAGTACCCACACCATTGTAATCGGGCGAGTTTCTGCTTTCAGATGCAATAGGAAATTCTCGAGTTCGTCAATCCGTTCGCGAGATATGGGAGTTTGAAGTTAAGGAATGATTGAGAAACCATCAAAATTTTCGCATGTCTGATACTCGAAACCAATAACTACTATGGCCTAGGGCAATAATACACATACCATTGTAATCGGGCGAGGTTCTGCTTTCAGATACAACAGGAATTTTTCGAGTTCGTCAATCCGTTCGCGAGATATGGGAGTTTGAAGTTAAGGAATTGTTGAGAAGCCATCAAAATTTTCGCGAGTCAGATACTCGAAATCAATAACTACTATGGCCAAGGGCAAAAATACACATACCGTTGTAATCGGGCGAGTTACTGCAATCAGATGCAACAGGAATTTCTCGTGTTCGTCAATCCGTTCGGGAGATATGGGAGCTTGAAGTTAAGGAATGGTTGAGGAACCATCAAAATTTTCGCAAGTCTGATACTCGAAAACAATAACTACTATGGCCTAGGGCAAAAATACACATACCGTTGTAATCGGGCGAGTTTCTGCTTTCAGATTCAACAGGAATTTCTCGAGTTCGTCGATCGGTTCGCGAGATATGAGAGTTTGAAGTTAAGGATTGGTTGAGAAACCATCAAAATTTTCGCATATCTGATACTCGATACCAATAACTGGAATGGACTAGGGGAAAAGTACACACACCATTGTAATCGGGCAAGTTTCTACTTTCAGATACAACAGGAATTTCTGGAGTTCGTCAATCCGTTCGCGAGATATGGGAGCTTGAAGTTAAGGAATGGTTGAGAAACCATCAAAATTTTCGCAAGTCTGATACTCGAAAACAATAACTACTATGGCCTAGGGCAAAAATACACATACCGTTGTAATCGGGCGAGTTTCTGCTTTCAGATTCAACAGGAATTTCTCGAGTTCGTCAATCGGTTCGCGAGATATGGGAGTTTGAAGTTAAGGAATGGATGAGAAACCATAAAAATTTTCGCGAGTCTGATACTCGAAATCAGTAACTACTATCGCCTAGGGCAAAAATACACATACCGTTGAAGTCGGGCGAGTTTCTACATTCAGATGCAACAGGAATTTCTCGAGGTCGTCAATCGGTTCGCGAGATATGGGAGTTTGAAGTTAAGGAATGGATGAGAAACCATAAAAATTTTCGCGAGTCTGATACTCGAAATCAGTAACTACTATCGCCTAGGGCAAAAATACACATACCGTTGAAGTCGGGCGAGTTTCTACTTTCAGATGCAACAGGAATTTCTCGAGGTCGTCAATCCGTTCGCGAGATATGGGAGTTTTAAATTAAGGAATGGTTGAGAAACGATCAAAATTTTCGCAAGTCTGATACTCGAAACCAATAACTGGAATGGCCTAGGGGAAAAGTACCCACACCATTGTAATCGGGCGAGTTTCTGCTTTCAGATGCAATAGGAAATTCTCGAGTTCGTCAATCCGTTCGCGAGATATGGGAGTTTGAAGTTAAGGAATGATTGAGAAACCATCAAAATTTTCGCATGTGTGATACTCGAAACCAATAACTACTATGGCCTAGGGCAATAATACACATACCATTGTAATCGGGCGAGGTTCTGCTTTCAGATACAACAGGAATTTTTCGAGTTCGTCAATCCGTTCGCGAGATATGGGAGTTTGAAGTTAAGGAATTGTTGAGAAGCCATCAAAATTTTCGCGAGTCAGATACTCGAAATCAATAACTACTATGGCCAAGGGCAAAAATACACATACCGTTGTAATCGGGCGAGTTTCTGCTTTCAGATGCAACAGGAATTTTTCGAGTTCGTCAATCCGTTCGCGAGATATGGGAGTTTGAAGTTAAGGAATTGTTGAGAAGCCATCAAAATTTTAGGAAATCTGATAATCGAAACCGATAACTGGAATGGCCTAGGGGAAAACTACACACACCATTGTAATCGGGGGAGTTTCTACTTTCAGATGCAACAGGAATTTTTCGAGTTCGTCAATCCGTTCGCGAGATATGGGATTTTGAAGTTAAGGAATTGTTGAGAAGACATCAAAATTTTCGCGAGTCTGATACTCGAAACCAATAACTACTGTGACCTAGGGCAAAAATACACATACCGTTGTAATCGGGCGATTTTCTGCTTTCAGATTCAACAGGAATTTCTCGAGTTCGTCAATCGGATCGCGAGCTGTGGGAGCTTGAAGTTAAGGAATGGTTGAGAAGCCATCAAAATTTTCGCAAGTCTGATACTCGAAACCAATAACTGGAATATCCTTGGGGAAAAGTACACACACCGTTGTGATCGGGCGAGTTTCTACTTTCAGATGCAACAGGAATTGCTCGATTTCCTCAATCCGTTCGCGAGATATGGGAATTTGAAGTTTAGGAATGGATGAGAAACCATAAAAATATTCGCGAGTCTGATACTCGAAATCAGTAACTACCATGGCCTAGGGCAAAAATACACATACAGATGTAGTCGGGCGAGTTTCTGCTTTCAGATGCAACAGGAATTTTTCGAGTTCGTCAATCCGTTCGCGAGATATGGGATTTTGAAGTTAAGGAATTGTTGAGAAGACATCAAAATTTTCGCGAGTCTGATACTCGAAAACAATAACTACTGTGACCTAGGGCAAAAATACACATACCGTTGTAATCGGGCGATTTTCTGCTTTCAGATTCAACAGGAATTTCTCGAGTTCGTCAATCGGATCGCGAGCTGTGGGAGCTTGAAGTTAAGGAATGGTTGAGAAGCCATCAAAATTTTCGCAAGTCTGATACTCGAAACCAATAACTGGAATGTCCTTGGGGGAAAGTACACACACCGTTGTAATCGGGCGAGTTTCTACTTTCAGATGCAACAGGAATTGCTCGATTTCCTCAATCCGTTCGCGAGATATGGGAATTTGAAGTTTAGGAATGGATGAGAAACCATAAAAATATTCGCGAGTCTGATACTCGAAATCAGTAACTACTATGGCCTAGGGCAAAAATACACATACAGATGTAGTCGGGCGAGTTTCTGCTTTCAGATGCAACAGGAATTTCTCGAGTTCGTCAATCCGTTCGCGAGATACGGGAGTTTGAAATTAAGGAATGGTTGAGAAACCATCAAAATTTTCGCAAATCTGATACTCGAAACCAATAACTGGAATGGCCTAGGGGAAAAATACAAATACTGTTGTAATCGGGCGAGTTTCTGCTTTCATATGCAACAGGAACTTCTCGAGATCGTCAATCCGTTCGCGAGATATGGGAGTTTGAAGTTAAGGAATGGTGGAGAAAGCATCAAAATTTTCGGAATCTGATACTCGGAACCATTAACTACTATGGTCCAGGGCAAAAATACACATACCGTTGTAATCGGGCGAGTTTCTGCTTTCAGATGCAACAGGAACTTCTCGAGATCGTCAGTCCGTTCGCTAGATAAGGAGTTTGAAGTTAAGGAATGGTTGAGAAACGATCAAAGATTTCGGAATCTGATACTCGGAACCATTAACTACTATGGTCCAGGGCAAAAATACACATACCGTTGTAATTGGGCGAGTTTCTGCTTTCAGATGCAACAGGAATTTCTCGAGTTCATCAATCCTTTCGCCAGATATGCGAGTTTGAAATTAAGGAATGGTTGAGAAGCCATCAAAATTTTCGCAAATCTGATACTCGAAACCAATAACTGGAATGGCATAGGGGAAAAGTACACACACCATTGTAGTCGGGCGAGTTTCTGCCTTCAGATGCAACCGGAATTTCTCGAGTTCGTCAATCGGTTCGCGAGATATGGGAGTTTGAAGTTAAGGAATGGTTGAGAAACCATCAAAATTTTCGCAAGTCTGATACTCGAAACCAATAACTGGAATGGCCTAGGGGATATGTGCACATACCGTTGTAATCGGGCGAGTTTCTACTTTCAGATGCAACAGGAATTTCTCGAGTTCGTCAATCCGCTCGCGAGATATGGGAGTTTGAAGTTAAGGAATGGTTGAGAATCCATCAAAATTTGCGGAATCTGATACTCGAAACCAATAACTGGAATGGCATAGGGGAAAAGTACACACACCATTGTAATCGGGCGAGTTTCTGCCTTCAGATGCAATAGGAATTTCTCGAGTTCGTCAATCGGTTCGCGAGATATGGGAGTTTGAAGTTAAGGAATGGTTGAGAAACCATCAAAATTTTCGCAAGTCTGATACTCGAAACCAATAACTGGAATGGCCTTGGGGATATGTACACATACCGTTGTAATCGGGCGAGTTTCTACTTTCAGATGCAACAGGAATTTCTCGATTTCCTCAATCCGTTCGCGAGATATGTGAGTTTGAAGTTAAGGAATGGTTGAGAAACCATCAAAATTTTCGCAAGTCTGATACTCGAAACCAATAACTGGATTGGCCTAGGGGAAAAGTACACACACCATTGTAATCGGGAAAGTTTCTACTTTCAGATGCAACAGGAATTTCTCGAGTTCGTCAATCCGTTCGCGAGATATGGGAATTTGAAGTTAAGGAATGGATGAGAAACCATAAAAATTTTCGCGAGTCTGATACTCGAAATCAGTAACTACTATGGCCTAGGGTAAAAATACACATACCGTTGTAGTCGGGCGAGTTTCTGCTTTCAGATGCAACAGGAATTTCTCGAGTTCGTCAATCCGTTCGCGAGATATGGGAGTTTGAAGTTAAGGAATGTTTGAGGAACGATCAAAATTTTCGCAAGTCTGATACTCGAAACTAATAACTGGAATGGCCTTGGGGAAAAGTAAACACACCGTTGTAATCGGGCGAGTTTCAACTTTCAGATGCAACCGGAATTTCTCGAGTTCGTCAATGCGCTCGCGAGATATGGGAGTTTGAAGTTAAGGCATGGATGAGAAACCATCAAAATATGCGGAATCTGATACTCGGAACCATTAACTACTATGGTCTAGGGCAAAAATACACATACCGTGGTAATCGGGCGAGCTTCTGCTTTCAGATGCAACAGGAATTTCTCGAGGTCGTCAATCGGTTCGCGAGATATGGGAGTTTGAAGTTAAGGAATGGATGAGAAACCATAAAAATTTTCGCGAGTCTGATACTCGAAATCAGTAACTACTATCGCCTAGGGCAAAAATACACATACCGTTGAAGTCGGGCGAGTTTCTACTTTCAGATGCAACAGGAATTTCTCGAGGTCGTCAATCCGTTCGCGAGATATGGGAGTTTTAAATTAAGGAATGGTTGAGAAACGATCAAAATTTTCGCAAGTCTGATACTCGAAACCAATAACTGGAATGGCCTAGGGGAAAAGTACCCACACCATTGTAATCGGGCGAGTTTCTGCTTTCAGATGCAATAGGAAATTCTCGAGTTCGTCAATCCGTTCGCGAGATATGGGAGTTTGAAGTTAAGGAATGATTGAGAAACCATCAAAATTTTCGCATGTCTGATACTCGAAACCAATAACTACTATGGCCTAGGGCAATAATACACATACCATTGTAATCGGGCGAGGTTCTGCTTTCAGATACAAAAGGAATTTTTCGAGTTCGTCGATCCGTTCGCGAGATATGGGAGTTTGAAGTTAGGGAATTGTTGAGAAGCCATCAAAATTTTCGCGAGTCAGATACTCGAAATCAATAACTACTATGGCCAAGGGCAAAAATACACATACCGTTGTAATCGGGCGAGTTTCTGCTTTCAGATGCAACAGGAATTTTTCGAGTTCGTCAATCCGTTCGCGAGATATGGGAGTTTGAAGTTAAGGAATTGTTGAGAAGCCATCAAAATTTTAGGAAATCTGATAATCGAAACCAATAACTGGAATGGCCTAGGGGAAAACTACACACACCATTGTAATCGGGGGAGTTTCTACTTTCAGATGCAACAGGAATTTTTCGAGTTCGTCAATCCGTTCGCGAGATATGGGAGTTTGAAGTTAAGGAATTGTTGAGAAGACATCAAAATTTTCGCGAGTCTGATACTCGAAACCAATAACTACTGTGACCTAGGGCAAAAATACACATACCGTTTTAATCGGGCGATTTTCTGCTTTCAGATTCAACAGGAATTTCTCGAGTTCGTCAATCGGATCGCGAGCTGTGGGAGCTTGAAGTTAAGGAATGGTTGAGAAGCCATCAAAATTTTCGCAAGTCTGATACTCGAAACCAATAACTGGAATGTCCTTGGGGAAAAGTACACACACCGTTGTAATCGGGCAAGTTTCTACTTTCAGATACAACACGAATTCCTCGAGTTCGTCAATCCGTTCGCGAGATATGGGAGCTTGAAGTTAAGGAATGGTTGAGAAACCATCAAAATTTTCGCAAGTCTGATACTCGAAACCAATAACTACTATGGCGTAGGGCAAAAATACACATACCGTTGTATTCGGGCGAGTTACTGCAATCAGATGCAACAGGAATTTCTCGTGTTCGTCAATCCGTTCGGGAGACATGGGAGCTTGAAGTTAAGGAATGGTTGAGAAACCATCAAACTTTTCGCAAGGCTGATACTCGAAACCAATAACTACAATGGCGTAGGGCAAAAATACACATACCGTTGTATTCGGGCGAGTTACTGCAATCAGATGCAACAGGAATTTCTCGTGTTCGTCAATCCGTTCGGGAGATATGGGAGCTTGAAGTTAAGGAATGGTTGAGGAACCATCAAAATTTTCGCAAGTCTGATACTCGAAAACAATAACTACTATGGCCTAGGGCAAAAATACACATACCGTTGTAATCGGGCGAGTTTCTGCTTTCAGATTCAACAGGAATTTCTCGAGTTCGTCAATCGGTTCGCGAGATATGAGAGTTTGAAGTTAAGGATTGGTTGAGAAACCATCAAAATTTTCGCATATCTGATACTCGATACCAATAACTGGAATGGACTAGGGGAAAAGTACACACACCATTGTAATCGGGCAAGTTTCTACTTTCAGATACAACAGGAATTTCTGGAGTTCGTCAATCCGTTCGCGAGATATGGGAGCTTGAAGTTAAGGAATGGTTGAGAAACCATCAAAATTTTCGCAAGTCTGATACTCGAAAACAATAACTACTATGGCCTAGAGCAAAAATACACATACCGTTGTAATCGGGCGAGTTTCTGCTTTCAGATTCAACAGGAATTTCTCGAGTTCGTCAATCGGTTCGCGAGATATGGGAGTTTGAAGTTAAGGAATGGATGAGAAACCATAAAAATTTTCGCGAGTCTGATACTCGAAATCAGTAACTACTATCGCCTAGGGCAAAAATACACATACCGTTGAAGTCGGGCGAGTTTCTACTTTCAGATGCAACAGGAATTTCTCGAGGTCGTCAATCGGTTCGCGAGATATGGGAGTTTGAAGTTAAGGAATGGATGAGAAACCATAAAAATTTTCGCAAGTCTGATACTCGAAAACAATAACTACTATGGCCTAGAGCAAAAATACACATACCGTTGTAATCGGGCGAGTTTCTGCTTTCAGATTCAACAGGAATTTCTCGAGTTCGTCAATCGGTTCGCGAGATATGGGAGTTTGAAGTTAAGGAATGGATGAGAAACCATAAAAATTTTCGCGAGTCTGATACTCGAAATCAGTAACTACTATCGCCTAGGGCAAAAATACACATACCGTTGAAGTCGGGCGAGTTTCTACTTTCAGATGCAACAGGAATTTCTCGAGGTCGTCAATCGGTTCGCGAGATATGGGAGTTTGAAGTTAAGGAATGGATGAGAAACCATAAAAATTTTCGCGAGTCTGATACTCGAAATCAGTAACTACTATCGCCTAGGGCAAAAATACACATACCGTTGAAGTCGGGCGAGTTTCTACTTTCAGATGCAACAGGAATTTCTCGAGGTCGTCAATCCGTTCGCGAGATATGGGAGTTTGAAGTTAAGGAATGATTGAGAAACCATCAAAATTTTCGCATGTCTGATACTCGAAACCAATAACTACTATGGCCTAGGGCAATAATACACATACCATTGTAATCGGGCGAGGTTCTGCTTTCAGATACAACAGGAATTTTTCGAGTTCGTCAATCCGTTCGCGAGATATGGGAGTTTGAAGTTAAGGAATTGTTGAGAAGCCATCAAAATTTTCGCGAGTCAGATACTCGAAATCAATAACTACTATGGCCAAGGGCAAAAATACACATACCGTTGTAATCGGGCGAGTTTCTGCTTTCAGATGCAACAGGAATTTTTCGAGTTCGTCAATCCGTTCGCGAGATATGGAAGTTTGAAGTTAAGGAATTGTTGAGAAATCATCAAAATTTTAGGAAATCGGATAATCGAAACCGATAACTGGAATGGCCTAGGGGAAAACTACACACACCATTGTAATCGGGGGAGTTTCTACTTTCAGATGCAACAGGAATTTTTCGAGTTCGTCAATCCGTTCGCGAGATATGGGAGTTTGAAGTTAAGGAATTGTTGAGAAGACATCAAAATTTTCGCGAGTCTGATACTCGAAACCAATAACTACTGTGACCTAGGGCAAAAATACACATACCGTTGTAATCGGGCGATTTTCTGCTTTCAGATTCAACAGGAATTTCTCGAGTTCGTCAATCGGATCGCGAGCTGTGGGAGCTTGAAGTTAAGGAATGGTTGAGAAGCCATCAAAATTTTCGCAAGTCTGATACTCGAAACCAATAACTGGAATGTCCTTGGGGAAAAGTACACACACCGTTGTAATCGGGCGAGTTTCTACTTTCAGATGCAACAGGAATTGCTCGATTTCCTCAATCCGTTCGCGAGATATGGGAATTTGAAGTTTAGGAATGGATGAGAAACCATAAAAATATTCGCGAGTCTGATACTCGAAATCAGTAACTACTATGGCCTAGGGCAAAAATACACATACAGATGTAGTCGGGCGAGTTTCTGCTTTCAGATGCAACAGGAATTTTTCGAGTTCGTCAATCCGTTCGCGAGATATGGGAGTTTGAAGTTAAGGAATTGTTGAGAAGACATCAAAATTTTCGCGAGTCTGATACTCGAAACCAATAACTACTGTGACCTAGGGCAAAAATACACATACCGTTGTAATCGGGCGATTTTCTGCTTTCAGATTCAACAGGAATTTCTCGAGTTCGTCAATCGGATCGCGAGCTGTGGGAGCTTGAAGTTAAGGAATGGTTGAGAAGCCATCAAAATTTTCGCAAGTCTGATACTCGAAACCAATAACTGGAATGTCCTTGGGGAAAAGTACACACACCGTTGTAATCGGGCGAGTTTCTACTTTCAGATGCAACAGGAATTGCTCGATTTCCTCAATCCGTTCGCGAGATATGGGAATTTGAAGTTTAGGAATGGATGAGAAACCATAAAAATATTCGCGAGTCTGATACTCGAAATCAGTAACTACTATGGCCTAGGGCAAAAATACACATACAGATGTAGTCGGGCGAGTTTCTGCTTTCAGATGCAACAGGAATTTCTCGAGTTCGTCAATCCGTTCGCGAGATACGGGAGTTTGAAATTAAGGAATGGTTGAGAAACCATCAAAATTTTCGCAAATCTGATACTCGAAACCAATAACTGGAATGGCCTAGGGGAAAAATACAAATACTGTTGTAATCGGGCGAGTTTCTGCTTTCATATGCAACAGGAACTTCTCGAGATCGTCAATCCGTTCGCGAGATATGGGAGTTTGAAGTTTTTTTTTTTTTTTTTTTTTTTTTTTTTTTTTTTAACGTGGGGGAAATCTTCGAAAGACCCCCCCGCCGCCTGGGGAGGGGCGGGGGGAGTGTGGGATTCCCCGCGCCCGGAAGGAAACCCATCGGGCGCGGGACCTACCCACTAAAACCCACCACGGTGGCCATCCTCGCACTATGCAGGGGGAGCACCTGGGACCGAAGACATCATAACATCAGGTGCTCCCCCGTGCAGGGCTCGCGCGCCCGTGTCCTCCCGTTCCAGGGAAGGGAGGGGGTACTTCACCCTCCCTTCCCTGTTTTCTCCTCGGCACTCTGGCGCCCGACGTCGGAGCAGGGCCACACTGCTCCGACGTCCCACTCCCGGGGGCCGCCCGAGGGCGGCCGCGAGTCCCACACTCGCGACCGCCCACGGCCCCCATAGCCGCGCCGGAGGCACGGCCCTGGGACCGTGCCGTCGGCGCGGCCGCACCCCGGCTCGTACGCTCCCGAGGGCGGCTCTGGCCTCTCCGCCCTCGAGAGCGTCGCCGTCCCTTACTCTACCCACCCTTTAGACGACGGGCGGTGGCACGAGCCTCAAGGGCTACGCACCACCGCCCGCCGCTCTCAGGGTGGCCTCCCCGGCCCTTCCGGAGGCCCACCCGCCCCCGGCCTCGGACGGGGCCTCGCTCGCGGTCGCCCGCTCTCGCGAATGCGGCTCGCGGCCTCCTTCTGCGAGATTACCTCCTCGCAGAAGGAGACCACGGCCCGCCACTTCGTCTCGCTGCCGAGCATGGCCTGTACCACGCCCGGCAGCGATAGGTCCGCCCCAATCACAGCCGTGAGGACACGGCGCTCCACCCCCCAGGCCGGACACACCTCGAGGGTGTGTTGCGCCGTGTCCTCGTCCGCTGGACAGTGCCAGCAGCGCGCCGCCTCTTCCACACCGATCCGGCACAGGTACTGTCCGAAGCATCCGTGCCCGGACAGCACCTGCACCAACCGGTAGGTGAGTGAGCCGAAGCGCCTACCCAGCCACTCAAACAGGACCGGCCGGATAGCCCGGACAGTCCTCTGGCCGAACAACGGCTCGGCCAGCCGCTGCTGCCAAAGCTGCAGCATGGACTCCCGGGCCTGGCGCCTGAGGGCCTCCACCTCGCATCCCGCCAGGACCACCCCATCCTCGCGGGCGCGCATGCGGCCCTCGTAGAAAGCCGCATGCGCGCCCGCGATCAAGTCCGCCGGGGGTAGCCCTGACAGGACGCTCGCCGCCTCATACGAAACGGTCCGGTACCCCCGGGCGATCCGCAATGCAAGCCGCCTTTGAACCCGGCGCAGCAATACCTTGCTGCGCCGGGAGGCGGCCAGGTCGCCCGCCCAAACGGGGGCCCCGTATAGGGCCACCGAGTGGACCATTCCCGCGTAGAGGCGGCGAACCCGGTCACTCGGGCCCCGCAGGTTGGGGAGGATACGGCCCAAAGCGCCAACTATCCTCTCCAACCGCGGGGCCAGGGCCCGGAAATGACCCTCGAAGCGCCAGTGGCTGTCGAGGTGAAGTCCCAGATATTTCATCTGAGACCTCACCTCGACGTCTGTCTCACCCACCCGGATCAGGGGGGGAGGCGGCTCTCCCCGGGGTCTATACATCCCGAGTACCTCGGTTTTGTGGAGAGCCACCTCCAAACCGATCCCCCTGATCCGGGAGACGACGCGCCGGGCACCGTCCTCGGCGGCCCGAACAGCCCCCCTCCAGTCCCCCCCGACGGCCAACAACAAGGTGTCGTCCGCGTAGCACGTCAGACTGACGCCGTCGGGGAGGTCTTCGGCCCGCAGGACGGTGTCATACCCGAGGTTCCACAGCAGGGGTCCTAACACCGACCCCTGCGGAACCCCGGAGAACACCGCTCTCCTCTCCGTCCCGCACCGGCCCGGATACTCGATCCACCTGTCGCGGAGGTAGTCCTCGACGACTGCCCTAAGGTAGGCGGGGACTCGATGTTCCTCAAGCCCCCGCCTAATCGCCTCCCAGGGTAGGGTGTTAAACGCATTGGCGATGTCCAAGGACACCGCCAATGCCACCCCACCCCGGGAGACCGCCGAGGCCGAGAGGGACCGGACGCGTCGAATCGCGTCGATCGTCGACCGGCCCTCCCGGAACCCGAACTGGCACTCCGCCAGCCCGGGCCCACCCCGCGACAGGTGCCCGACGATGCGGGCCGCCACGACTCTTTCCAGGAGCTTGCCCACATCGTCGAGCAGGCAAATCGGCCGGTACGCGGACGGAGAGTCCGCGGGCCTACCCTCTTTCCGGAGGAGGACCATTCGGGCCACCTTCCATGCGGAGGGGAATCGCCCGGCCTCCAGGCAGCGGTCGAATAGCTCCCGGAGGCCGTCACCCAGGACGTCCGCGGCCAAGACCAAGACTCGGCCGGGCACTCCCGAAGGACCCGGGGCAGTATCCTTCGCCCCGAGTCTTCGGATGGCCGCGGCTAGCTCCCCAGCCGAGACCCCCAGCTCCGCGGACCAGGTAGTCGGGTCCGCAGAGGGACGTGGCCCGCTCTCCCCCACGATCGGGAAGAGCGTGTCGACCACGTCCCTCAAGAGCTGGGGGTCGAGACCCTCGGTGATCGGGGGCGCCCATGGCCGGAGTTTATTCAGAACTATCCGGTATGGGCGCCCCCATGGATCCCGCTCGAGGGTCTCGAGGAGCTCCTTCCAGCTCTGGGCCTTGGCCCGTTTGATGGCGACCTGCAGAGCCCTCTTTCCCGCGCGATAGGACTCGTACAGTTCCGCCGCCCTAGCCCGCGCGCCGTCGTCGCCGTTCCGTCCGGCCCGACGACGCGCGCGGGTGTACTGGCGTCGGGCCCGGACGCATGCTGTCCGCAATTCCCCGATTTCGCCCGACCACCAGTACACCGCCCGACGAGGAGACCGCGGCCCGGCCCGGGGCATCGCCGCGTCGCAAATGCGCGCGACGGCGCTCCCGAGCCGAGCCACGGCCTCCTCCAGGTCGGGCAGCCTGGCCTCTCGTCGAGGCCAGGTTTCGGCCAGAGCGGCTGCCACCAGGACGTCCTTGTCAAGGCGCCGAAGCGCCCATCTGCGTGGTGGTGGTGGGGCGCTACCCGCTCCCGGGCGGAGGTGTCGGTGCGGGGCCGCGGCGGCCTCGGGGGAGGTCAAGACCACGCGGATATACCGGTGGTCCGATAATGTCTCCTCCCCCACCACCACGTCCCACCCGGACACCATACGCGCGGCGCCGGGGGATCCAAACGTCAAATCCACTATGGACCCTCCCCCGCGCCGCACGCACGTCAGCTCCGACCCCCGGTTAATCAACCGGAGGTCGAAGCCCGCCGCCCAGTCGCCCAGAGCCTCGCCCCTCCGATTGGTCCTGGGGGACCCCCATGCCACAGACCAGGCATTGAAGTCCCCCAGGACCAGCACCGGCCGGGGCGCAATCCTTGTGAGGCACGCCCCCACCCCGGCCAAGTACTGCTCGAAGGCAGCAAGGCCGCAGTTGGGCGAAACGTAGCACCCCACCACGGCGACTCCCCCCCACTGGACGGCGACGAATCCCGCCCCGTTCTCCAGTAAGGAGAACGGAGGGGACCCGTCACCGCCCTGCCACACAGCCGCCACCAAGCCGCCCGCATCCCCCATCCAATGCGGATGGTCGGGGACGCGGTACGGCTCGGCGGCGACTGCCAGACCACCCCCCCACTCCGCCAGCGTCTGACACATCAGGTCCTGCGCTGCACGGCAGTGGTTGAGGTTGGCCTGCAGGAGGAGGCGGGGAGCCATTATTTGATGGCCTCCTCACCGCCTCCTGGTGGCACCTCCGTGAGGACGGCGGCGGGGCCGATGTCCACCTCCATCGCAGACACCAACGCCGTCGCCGCCTCCGACCTCTTCCTTGCGGCCGTCGCGTCGGTCGCGGCCAGGTCCGCGGGCGCCGCGGCGCTCGCAGCTGGGGCCGCTCTCACCGGCGCCGGGAGCGGCCCCGGCGCCCCCCTCCCCTGCCCTCGTCGGGATGGGGGGGTACATTGCTTCCCCCCCATTCGGTGCGCGGCGGGTCTCCCCATGTCCGCACACAGCGGGCACTTGGGGGCCGCCGCGCAGTGGCTCGCGCGGTGGCCTTCGGCACCGCAGCGGTAACAAGCACCGCTGCGGTCCACCGCGGAGGTGCACCGCTGCCTGACATGGCCCGTCTCCAGGCAGCGGTAGCACTGGAGTGGGCGTTGGGCGAGGACCTCGATCCTCGCCGACACCCACCCCACCACGATCCTCCCGACTGCTTCTAACTTCCGGGCAGCCGGAAGAGGGCACCGTGCCCACACCGCTCCCAGGCCGGAGGAGGACCGCCGGACCTCCCCGGTCCGGATGTCCCCCTCAGAGCAGCCACCGGCCTGGGCCAGCGCCCTGGCCACCTCCTCCCGGGTGACCGAGTCGTCCAGCCCACAAACGCGCAGCTCCGCGCTCTTTGTGGGCCGGGCGACCCTGACACATGGGAGTTTGAAGTTAAGGAATGGTGGAGAAAGCATCAAAATTTTCGGAATCTGATACTCGGAACCATTAACTACTATGGTCCAGGGCAAAAATACACATACCGTTGTAATCGGGCGAGTTTCTGCTTTCAGATGCAACAGGAACTTCTCGAGATCGTCAGTCCGTTCGATAGATAAGGAGTTTGAAGTTAAGGAATGGTTGAGAAACGATCAAAGATTTCGGAATCTGATACTCGGAACCATTAAGTACTATGGTCCAGGGCAAAAATACACATACCGTTGTAATTGGGCGAGTTTCTGCTTTCAGATGCAACAGGAATTTCTCGAGTTCGTCAATCCGCTTTCGAGATATGGGAGTTTGAAGTTAAGGAATGGTTGAGAAACCATCAAAATTTTCGCTGGTCTGATACTCGAAACCAATAACTGGAATGGCATAGGGGAAAAGTACACACACCATTGTAGTCGGGCGAGTTTCTACTTTCAGATGCAACCGGAATTTCTCGAGTTCGTCAATCCGCTTTCGAGATATGGGAGTTTGAAGTTAAGGAATGGTTGAGAATCCATCAAAATTTGCGGAATCTGATACTCGAAACCAATAACTGGAATGGCATAGGGGAATAGTACACACACCATTGTAATCGGCCGAGTTTCTGCCTTCAGATGCAATAGGAATTTCTCGAGTTCGTCAATCGGTTCGCGAGATATGGGAGTTTGAAGTTAAGGAATGGTTGAGAAACCATCAAAATTTTCGCAAGTCTGATACTCGAAACCAATAACTGGAATGGCCTAGGGGATATGTGCACATACCGTTGTAATCGGGCTAGTTTCTACTTTCAGATGCAACAGGAATTTCTCGAGTTCGTCAATCCGCTCGCGAGATATGGGAGTTTGAAGTTAAGGAATGGTTGAGAATCCATCAAAATTTGCGGAATCTGATACTCGAAACCAATAACTGGAATGGCATAGGGGAAAAGTACACACACCATTGTAATCGGGCGAGTTTCTGCCTTCAGATGCAATAGGAATTTCTCGAGTTCGTCAATCGGTTCGCGAGATATGGGAGTTTGAAGTTAAGGAATGGTTGAGAAACCATCAAAATTTTCGCAAGTCTGATACTCGAAACCAATAACTGGAATGGCCTTGGGGATATGTACACATACCGTTGTAATCGGGCGAGTTTCTACTTTCAGATGCAACAGGAATTTCTCGATTTCCTCAATCCGTTCGCGAGATATGTGAGTTTGAAGTTAAGGAATGGTTGAGAAACCATCAAAATTTTCGCAAGTCTGATACTCGAAACCAATAACTGGATTGGCCTAGGGGAAAAGTACACACACCATTGTAATCGGGAAAGTTTCTACTTTCAGATGCAACAGGAATTTCTCGAGTTCGTCAATCCGTTCGCGAGATATGGGAATTTGAAGTTAAGGAATGGATGAGAAACCATAAAAATTTTCGCGAGTCTGATACTCGAAATCAGTAACTACTATGGCCTAGGGTAAAAATACACATACCGTTGTAGTCGGGCGAGTTTCTGCTTTCAGATGCAACAGGAATTTCTCGAGTTCGTCAATCCGTTCGCGAGATATGGGAGTTTGAAGTTAAGGAATGTTTGAGGAACGATCAAAATTTTCGCAAGTCTGATACTCGAAACTAATAACTGGAATGGCCTTGGGGAAAAGTAAACACACCGTTGTAATCGGGCGACTTTCAACTTTCAGATGCAACCGGAATTTCTCGAGTTCGTCAATCCGCTCGGGAGATATGGGAGTTTGAAGTTAAGGAATGGATGAGAAACCATCAAAATATGCGGAATCTGATACTCGGAACCATTAACTACTATGGTCTAGGGCAAAAATACACATACCGTGGTAATCGGGCGAGCTTCTGCTTTCAGATGCAACAGGAATTTCTCGAGGTCGTCAATCGGTTCGCGAGATATGGGAGTTTGAAGTTAAGGAATGGATGAGAAACCATAAAAATTTTCGCGAGTCTGATACTCGAAATCAGTAACTACTATCGCCTAGGGCAAAAATACACATACCGTTGAAGTCGGGCGAGTTTCTACTTTCAGATGCAACAGGAATTTCTCGAGGTCGTCAATCCGTTCGCGAGATATGAGAGTTTTAAATTAAGGAATGGTTGAGAAACGATCATAATTTTCGCAAGTCTGATACTCGAAACCAATAACTGGAATGGCCTAGGGGAAAAGTACCCACACCATTGTAATCGGGCGAGTTTCTGCTTTCAGATGCAATAGGAAATTCCCGAGTTCGTCAATCCGTTCGCGAGATATGGGAGTTTGAAGTTAAGGAATGATTGAGAAACCATCAAAATTTTCGCATGTCTGATACTCGGAACCATTAACTACTATGGTCTAGGGCAAAAATACACATACCGTGGTAATCGGGCGAGCTTCTGCTTTCAGATGCAACAGGAATTTCTCGAGGTCGTCAATCGGTTCGCGAGATATGGGAGTTTGAAGTTAAGGAATGGATGAGAAACCATAAAAATTTTCGCGAGTCTGATACTCGAAATCAGTAACTACTATCGCCTAGGGCAAAAATACACATACCGTTGAAGTCGGGCGAGTTTCTACTTTCAGATGCAACAGGAATTTCTCGAGGTCGTCAATCCGTTCGCGAGATATGGGAGTTTTAAATTAAGGAATGGTTGAGAAACGATCATAATTTTCGCAAGTCTGATACTCGAAACCAATAACTGGAATGGCCTAGGGCAAAAATACACACACCGCTGTAATCGGGCGAGTTTCTGCTTTCAGGTGAAACAGGAATTTCTCGAGTTCGTCAATCCGTTCTCGAGATATGGGAGTTTGAAGTTAAGGAATGGTTGAGAAACCATCAAAATTTTCGCTGGTCTGATACTCGAAACCAATAACTGGAATGGCCTAGGGAAAAAGTACACATACCATTGTAATGGGGCGAGTTTCTACTTTCAGATGCAACAGGAATTTCGCGAGTTCGTCAATCCGTTCGCGAGAGATGGGAGTTTGAAATTAAGGAATGGTTGAGAAACCACCAAAATTTTCGCAACTCAGATACTCGAAACCAATAACTACTATGGCCTAGGGCAAAAATGCACATACCTCTGTAATCGGGCGAGTTTCTACTTTCAGATGCAACAAGAATTTCTCGAGTTCGTCAATCCGTTCGCGAGATATGGGAGTTTGAAGTTAAGGAATGTTTGAGGAACGATCAAAATTTTCGCAAGTCTGATACTCGAAACTAATAACTGGAATGGCCTTGGGGAAAAGTAAACACACCGTTGTAATCGGGCGACTTTCAACTTTCAGATGCAACCGGAATTTCTCGAGTTCGTCAATCCGCTCGCGAGATATGGGAGTTTGAAGTTAAGGAATGGATGAGAAACCATCAAAATATGCGGAATCTGATACTCGGAACCATTAACTACTATGGTCTAGGGCAAAAATACACATACCGTGGTAATCGGGCGAGCTTCTGCTTTCAGATGCAACAGGAATTTCTCGAGGTCGTCAATCGGTTCGCGAGATATGGGAGTTTGAAGTTAAGGAATGGATGAGAAACCATAAAAATTTTCGCGAGTCTGATACTCGAAATCAGTAACTACTATCGCCTAGGGCAAAAATACACATACCGTTGAAGTCGGGCGAGTTTCTACTTTCAGATGCAACAGGAATTTCTCGAGGTCGTCAATCCGTTCGCGAGATATGGGAGTTTTAAATTAAGGAATGGTTGAGAAACGATCAAAATTTTCGCAAGTCTGATACTCGAAACCAATAACTGGAATGGCCTAGGGGAAAAGTACCCACACCATTGTAATCGGGCGAGTTTCTGCTTTCAGATGCAATAGGAAATTCCCGAGTTCGTCAATCCGTTCGCGAGATATGGGAGTTTGAAGTTAAGGAATGATTGAGAAACCATCAAAATTTTCGCATGTCTGATACTCGAAACCAATAACTACTATGGCCTAGGGCAATAATACACATACCATTGTAATCGGGCGAGGTTCTGCTTTCAGATACAACAGGAATTTTTCGAGTTCGTCGATCCGTTCGCGAGATATGGGAGTTTGAAGTTAGGGAATTGTTGAGAAGCCATCAAAATTTTCGCGAGTCAGATACTCGAAATCAATAACTACTATGGCCAAGGGCAAAAATACACATACCGTTGTAATCGGGCGAGTTTCTGCTTTCAGATGCAACAGGAATTTTTCGAGTTCGTCAATCCGTTCGCGAGATATGGGAGTTTGAAGTTAAGGAATTGTTGAGAAGCCATCAAAATTTTAGGAAATCTGATAATCGAAACCAATAACTGGAATGGCCTAGGGGAAAACTACACACACCATTGTAATCGGGGGAGTTTCTACTTTCAGATGCAACAGGAATTTTTCGAGTTCGTCAATCCGTTCGCGAGATATGGGAGTTTGAAGTTAAGGAATTGTTGAGAAGACATCAAAATTTTCGCGAGTCTGATACTCGAAACCAATAACTACTGTGACCTAGGGCAAAAATACACATACCGTTGTAATCGGGCGATTTTCTGCTTTCAGATTCAACAGGAATTTCTCGAGTTCGTCAATCGGATCGCGAGCTGTGGGAGCTTGAAGTTAAGGAATGGTTGAGAAGCCATCAAAATTTTCGCAAGTCTGATACTCGAAACCAATAACTGGAATGTCCTTGGGGAAAAGTACACACACCGTTGTAATCGGGCGAGTTTCTACTTTCAGATGCAACAGGAATTGCTCGATTTCCTCAATCCGTTCGCGAGATATGGGAATTTGAAGTTTAGGAATGGATGAGAAACCATAAAAATATTCGCGAGTCTGATACTCGAAATCAGTAACTACTATGGCCTAGGGCAAAAATACACATACAGATGTAGTCGGGCGAGTTTCTGCTTTCAGATGCAACAGGAATTTCTCGAGTTCGTCAATCCGTTCGCGAGATACGGGAGTTTGAAATTAAGGAATGGTTGAGAAACCATCAAAATTTTCGCAAATCTGATACTCGAAACCAATAACTGGAATGGCCTAGGGGAAAAATACAAATACTGTTGTAATCGGGCGAGTTTCTGCTTTCATATGCAACAGGAACTTCTCGAGATCGTCAATCCGTTCGCGAGATATGGGAGTTTGAAGTTAAGGAATGGTGGAGAAAGCATCAAAATTTTCGGAATCTGATACTCGGAACCATTAACTACTATGGTCCAGGGCAAAAATACACATACCGTTGTAATCGGGCGAGTTTCTGCTTTCAGATGCAACAGGAACTTCTCGAGATCGTCAGTCCGTTCGATAGATAAGGAGTTTGAAGTTAAGGAATGGTTGAGAAACGATCAAAGATTTCGGAATCTGATACTCGGAACCATTAAGTACTATGGTCCAGGGCAAAAATACACATACCGTTGTAATTGGGCGAGTTTCTGCTTTCAGATGCAACAGGAATTTCTCGAGTTCATCAATCCTTTCGCCAGATATGCGAGTTTGAAATTAAGGAATGGTTGAGAAGCCATCAAAATTTTCGCAAATCTGATACTCGAAACCAATAACTGGAATGGCATAGGGGAAAAGTACACACACCATTGTAGTCGGGCGAGTTTCTACTTTCAGATGCAACCGGAATTTCTCGAGTTCGTCAATCCGCTTTCGAGATATGGGAGTTTGAAGTTAAGGAATGGTTGAGAATCCATCAAAATTTGCGGAATCTGATACTCGAAACCAATAACTGGAATGGCATAGGGGAATAGTACACACACCATTGTAATCGGCCGAGTTTCTGCCTTCAGATGCAATAGGAATTTCTCGAGTTCGTCAATCGGTTCGCGAGATATGGGAGTTTGAAGTTAAGGAATGGTTGAGAAACCATCAAAATTTTCGCAAGTCTGATACTCGAAACCAATAACTGGAATGGCCTTGGGGATATGTACACATACCGTTGTAATCGGGCGAGTTTCTACTTTCAGATGCAACAGGAATTTCTCGATTTCCTCAATCCGTTCGCGAGATATGTGAGTTTGAAGTTAAGGAATGGTTGAGAAACCATCAAAATTTTCGCAAGTCTGATACTCGAAACCAATAACTGGATTGGCCTAGGGGAAAAGTACACACACCATTGTAATCGGGAAAGTTTCTACTTTCAGATGCAACAGGAATTTCTCGAGTTCGTCAATCCGTTCGCGAGATATGGGAATTTGAAGTTAAGGAATGGATGAGAAACCATAAAAATTTTCGCGAGTCTGATACTCGAAATCAGTAACTACTATGGCCTAGGGTAAAAATACACATACCGTTGTAGTCGGGCGAGTTTCTGCTTTCAGATGCAACAGGAATTTCTCGAGTTCGTCAATCCGTTCGCGAGATATGGGAGTTTGAAGTTAAGGAATGTTTGAGGAACGATCAAAATTTTCGCAAGTCTGATACTCGAAACTAATAACTGGAATGGCCTTGGGGAAAAGTAAACACACCGTTGTAATCGGGCGACTTTCAACTTTCAGATGCAACCGGAATTTCTCGAGTTCGTCAATCCGCTCGGGAGATATGGGAGTTTGAAGTTAAGGAATGGATGAGAAACCATCAAAATATGCGGAATCTGATACTCGGAACCATTAACTACTATGGTCTAGGGCAAAAATACACATACCGTGGTAATCGGGCGAGCTTCTGCTTTCAGATGCAACAGGAATTTCTCGAGGTCGTCAATCGGTTCGCGAGATATGGGAGTTTGAAGTTAAGGAATGGATGAGAAACCATAAAAATTTTCGCGAGTCTGATACTCGAAATCAGTAACTACTATCGCCTAGGGCAAAAATACACATACCGTTGAAGTCGGGCGAGTTTCTACTTTCAGATGCAACAGGAATTTCTCGAGGTCGTCAATCCGTTCGCGAGATATGAGAGTTTTAAATTAAGGAATGGTTGAGAAACGATCATAATTTTCGCAAGTCTGATACTCGAAACCAATAACTGGAATGGCCTAGGGGAAAAGTACCCACACCATTGTAATCGGGCGAGTTTCTGCTTTCAGATGCAATAGGAAATTCCCGAGTTCGTCAATCCGTTCGCGAGATATGGGAGTTTGAAGTTAAGGAATGATTGAGAAACCATCAAAATTTTCGCATGTCTGATACTCGGAACCATTAACTACTATGGTCTAGGGCAAAAATACACATACCGTGGTAATCGGGCGAGCTTCTGCTTTCAGATGCAACAGGAATTTCTCGAGGTCGTCAATCGGTTCGCGAGATATGGGAGTTTGAAGTTAAGGAATGGATGAGAAACCATAAAAATTTTCGCGAGTCTGATACTCGAAATCAGTAACTACTATCGCCTAGGGCAAAAATACACATACCGTTGAAGTCGGGCGAGTTTCTACTTTCAGATGCAACAGGAATTTCTCGAGGTCGTCAATCCGTTCGCGAGATATGGGAGTTTTAAATTAAGGAATGGTTGAGAAACGATCATAATTTTCGCAAGTCTGATACTCGAAACCAATAACTGGAATGGCCTAGGGCAAAAATACACACACCGCTGTAATCGGGCGAGTTTCTGCTTTCAGGTGAAACAGGAATTTCTCGAGTTCGTCAATCCGTTCTCGAGATATGGGAGTTTGAAGTTAAGGAATGGTTGAGAAACCATCAAAATTTTCGCTGGTCTGATACTCGAAACCAATAACTGGAATGGCCTAGGGAAAAAGTACACATACCATTGTAATGGGGCGAGTTTCTACTTTCAGATGCAACAGGAATTTCGCGAGTTCGTCAATCCGTTCGCGAGAGATGGGAGTTTGAAATTAAGGAATGGTTGAGAAACCACCAAAATTTTCGCAACTCAGATACTCGAAACCAATAACTACTATGGCCTAGGGCAAAAATGCACATACCTCTGTAATCGGGCGAGTTTCTACTTTCAGATGCAACAAGAATTTCTCGAGTTCGTCAATTCGTTCGCGAGATATGGGAGTTTGAAGTTAAGGAATTGTTGAGAAGCCATCAAAATTTTCGCGAGTCAGATACTCGAAATCAATAACTACTATGGCCAAGGGCAAAAATACACATACCGTTGTAATCGGGCGAGTTTCTGCTTTCAGATGCAACAGGAATTTTTCGAGTTCGTCAATCCGTTCGCGAGATATGGAAGTTTGAAGTTAAGGAATTGTTGAGAAGCCATCAAAATTTTAGGAAATCGGATAATCGAAACCGATAACTGGAATGGCCTAGGGGAAAACTACACACACCATTGTAATCGGGGGAGTTTCTACTTTCAGATGCAACAGGAATTTTTCGAGTTCGTCAATCCGTTCGCGAGATATGGGAGTTTGAAGTTAAGGAATTGTTGAGAAGACATCAAAATTTTCGCGAGTCTGATACTCGAAACCAATAACTACTGTGACCTAGGGCAAAAATACACATACCGTTGTAATCGGGCGATTTTCTGCTTTCAGATTCAAAAGGAATTTCTCGAGTTCGTCAATCGGATCGCGAGCTGTGGGAGCTTGAAGTTAAGGAATGGTTGAGAAGCCATCAAAATTTTCGCAAGTCTGATACTCGAAACCAATAACTGGAATGTCCTTGGGGAAAAGTACACACACCGTTGTAATCGGGCGAGTTTCTACTTTCAGATGCAACAGGAATTTTTCGAGTTCGTCAATCCGTTCGCGAGATATGGAAGTTTGAAGTTAAGGAATTGTTGAGAAGCCATCAAAATTTTAGGAAATCGGATAATCGAAACCGATAACTGGAATGGCCTAGGGGAAAACTACACACACCATTGTAATCGGGGGAGTTTCTACTTTCAGATGCAACAGGAATTTTTCGAGTTCGTCAATCCGTTCGATAGATAAGGAGTTTGAAGTTAAGGAATGGTTGAGAAACGATCAAAGATTTCGGAATCTGATACTCGGAACCATTAACTACTATGGTCCAGGGCAAAAATACACATACCGTTGTAATTGGGCGAGTTTCTGCTTTCAGATGCAACAGGAATTTCTCGAGTTCATCAATCCTTTCGCCAGATATGCGAGTTTGAAATTAAGGAATGGTTGAGAAGCCATCAAAATTTTCGCAAATCTGATACTCGAAACCAATAACTGGAATGGCATAGGGGAAAAGTACACACACCATTGTAGTCGGGCGAGTTTCTACTTTCAGATGCAACCGGAATTTCTCGAGTTCGTCAATCCGCTTTCGAGATATGGGAGTTTGAAGTTAAGGAATGGTTGAGAATCCATCAAAATTTGCGGAATCTGATACTCGAAACCAATAACTGGAATGGCATAGGGGAATAGTACACACACCATTGTAATCGGCCGAGTTTCTGCCTTCAGATGCAATAGGAATTTCTCGAGTTCGTCAATCGGTTCGCGAGATATGGGAGTTTGAAGTTAAGGAATGGTTGAGAAACCATCAAAATTTTCGCAAGTCTGATACTCGAAACCAATAACTGGAATGGCCTAGGGGATATGTGCACATACCGTTGTAATCGGGCTAGTTTCTACTTTCAGATGCAACAGGAATTTCTCGAGTTCGTCAATCCGCTCGCGAGATATGGGAGTTTGAAGTTAAGGAATGGTTGAGAATCCATCAAAATTTGCGGAATCTGATACTCGAAACCAATAACTGGAATGGCATAGGGGAAAAGTACACACACCATTGTAATCGGGCGAGTTTCTGCCTTCAGATGCAATAGGAATTTCTCGAGTTCGTCAATCGGTTCGCGAGATATGGGAGTTTGAAGTTAAGGAATGGTTGAGAAACCATCAAAATTTTCGCAAGTCAGATACTCGAAACCAATAACTGGAATGGCCTAGGGGATATGTGCACATACCGTTGTAATCGGGCTAGTTTCTACTTTCAGATGCAACAGGAATTTCTCGAGTTCGTCAATCCGCTCGCGAGATATGGGAGTTTGAAGTTAAGGAATGGTTGAGAATCCATCAAAATTTGCGGAATCTGATACTCGAAACCAATAACTGGAATGGCATAGGGGAAAAGTACACACACCATTGTAATCGGGCGAGTTTCTGCCTTCAGATGCAATAGGAATTTCTCGAGTTCGTCAATCGGTTCGCGAGATATGGGAGTTTGAAGTTAAGGAATGGTTGAGAAACCATCAAAATTTTCGCAAGTCTGATACTCGAAACCAATAACTGGAATGGCCTTGGGTATATGTACACATACCGTTGTAGTCGGGCGAGTTTCTGCTTTCAGATGCAACAGGAATTTCTCGAGTTCGTCAATCCGTTCGCGAGATATGGGAGTTTGAAGTTAAGGAATGTTTGAGGAACGATCAAAATTTTCGCAAGTCTGATACTCGAAACTAATAACTGGAATGGCCTTGGGGAAAAGTAAACACACCGTTGTAATCGGGCGACTTTCAACTTTCAGATGCAACCGGAATTTCTCGAGTTCGTCAATCCGCTCGCGAGATATGGGAGTTTGAAGTTAAGGAATGGATGAGAAACCATCAAAATATGCGGAATCTGATACTCGGAACCATTAACTACTATGGTCTAGGGCAAAAATACACATACCGTGGTAATCGGGCGAGCTTCTGCTTTCAGATGCAACAGGAATTTCTCGAGGTCGTCAATCGGTTCGCGAGATATGGGAGTTTGAAGTTAAGGAATGGATGAGAAACCATAAAAATTTACGCGAGTCTGATACTCGAAATCAGTAACTACTATCGCCTAGGGCAAAAATACACATACCGTTGAAGTCGGGCGAGTTTCTACTTTCAGATGCAACAGGAATTTCTCGAGGTCGTCAATCCGTTCGCGAGATATGGGAGTTTTAAATTAAGGAATGGTTGAGAAACGATCAAAATTTTCGCAAGTCTGATACTCGAAACCAATAACTGGAATGGCCTAGGGGAAAAGTACCCACACCATTGTAATCGGGCGAGTTTCTGCTTTCAGATGCAATAGGAAATTCCCGAGTTCGTCAATCCGTTCGCGAGATATGGGAGTTTGAAGTTAAGGAATGATTGAGAAACCATCAAAATTTTCGCATGTCTGATACTCGAAACCAATAACTACTATGGCCTAGGGCAATAATACACATACCATTGTAATCGGGCGAGGTTCTGCTTTCAGATACAACAGGAATTTTTCGAGTTCGTCGATCCGTTCGCGAGATATGGGAGTTTGAAGTTAGGGAATTGTTGAGAAGCCATCAAAATTTTCGCGAGTCAGATACTCGAAATCAATAACTACTATGGCCAAGGGCAAAAATACACATACCGTTGTAATCGGGCGAGTTTCTGCTTTCAGATGCAACAGGAATTTTTCGAGTTCGTCAATCCGTTCGCGAGATATGGGAGTTTGAAGTTAAGGAATTGTTGAGAAGCCATCAAAATTTTAGGAAATCTGATAATCGAAACCAATAACTGGAATGGCCTAGGGGAAAACTACACACACCATTGTAATCGGGGGAGTTTCTACTTTCAGATGCAACAGGAATTTTTCGAGTTCGTCAATCCGTTCGCGAGATATGGGAGTTTGAAGTTAAGGAATTGTTGAGAAGACATCAAAATTTTCGCGAGTCTGATACTCGAAACCAATAACTACTGTGACCTAGGGCAAAAATACACATACCGTTGTAATCGGGCGATTTTCTGCTTTCAGATTCAACAGGAATTTCTCGAGTTCGTCAATCGGATCGCGAGCTGTGGGAGCTTGAAGTTAAGGAATGGTTGAGAAGCCATCAAAATTTTCGCAAGTCTGATACTCGAAACCAATAACTGGAATGTCCTTGGGGAAAAGTACACACACCGTTGTAATCGGGCGAGTTTCTACTTTCAGATGCAACAGGAATTGCTCGATTTCCTCAATCCGTTCGCGAGATATGGGAATTTGAAGTTTAGGAATGGATGAGAAACCATAAAAATATTCGCGAGTCTGATACTCGAAATCAGTAACTACTATGGCCTAGGGCAAAAATACACATACAGATGTAGTCGGGCGAGTTTTTGCTTTCAGATGCAACAGGAATTTCTCGAGTTCGTCAATCCGTTCGCGAGATACGGGAGTTTGAAATTAAGGAATGGTTGAGAAACCATCAAAATTTTCGCAAATCTGATACTCGAAACCAATAACTGGAATGGCCTAGGGGAAAAATACAAATACTGTTGTAATCGGGCGAGTTTCTGCTTTCATATGCAACAGGAACTTCTCGAGATCGTCAATCCGTTCGCGAGATATGGGAGTTTGAAGTTAAGGAATGGTGGAGAAAGCATCAAAATTTTCGGAATCTGATACTCGGAACCATTAACTACTATGGTCCTGGGCAAAAATACACATACCGTTGTAATCGGGCGAGTTTCTGCTTTCAGATGCAACAGGAACTTCTCGAGATCGTCAGTCCGTTCGCTAGATAAGGAGTTTGAAGTTAAGGAATGGTTGAGAAACGATCAAAGATTTCGGAATCTGATACTCGGAACCATTAACTATTATGGTCCAGGGCAAAAATACACATACCGTTGTAATTGGGCGAGTTTCTGCTTTCAGATGCAACAGGAATTTCTCGAGTTCATCAATCCTTTCGCCAGATATGCGAGTTTGAAATTAAGGAACGGTTGAGAAGCCATCAAAATTTTCGCAAATCTGATACTCGAAACCAATAACTGGAATGGCATAGGGGAAAAGTACACACACCATTGTAGTCGGGCGAGTTTCTACTTTCAGATGCAACCGGAATTTCTCGAGTTCGTCAATCCGCTCGCGAGATATGGGAGTTTGAAGTTAAGGAATGGTTGAGAATCCATCAAAATTTGCGGAATCTGATACTCGAAACCAATAACTGGAATGTCCTTGGGGAAAAGTACACACACCGTTGTAATCGGGCGAGTTTCTACTTTCAGATGCAACAGGAATTGCTCGATTTCCTCAATCCGTTCGCGAGATATGGGAATTTAAAGTTTAGGAATGGATGAGAAACCATAAAAATATTCGCGAGTCTGATACTCGAAATCAGTAACTACTATGGCCTAGGGCAAAAATACACATACAGATGTAGTCGGGCGAGTTTCTGCTTTCAGATGCAACAGGAATTTCTCGAGTTCGTCAATCCGTTCGCGAGATACGGGAGTTTGAAATTAAGGAATGGTTGAGAAACCATCAAAATTTTCGCAAATCTGATACTCGAAACCAATAACTGGAATGGCCTAGGGGAAAAATACAAATACTGTTGTAATCGGGCGAGTTTCTGCTTTCATATGCAACAGGAACTTCTCGAGATCGTCAATCCGTTCGCGAGATATGGGAGTTTGAAGTTAAGGAATGGTGGAGAAAGCATCAAAATTTTCGGAATCTGATACTCGGAACCATTAACTACTATGGTCCAGGGCAAAAATACACATACCGTTGTAATCGGGCGAGTTTCTGCTTTCAGATGCAACAGGAACTTCTCGAGATCGTCAGTCCGTTCGCTAGATAAGGAGTTTGAAGTTAAGGAATGGTTGAGAAACGATCAAAGATTTCGGAATCTGATACTCGGAACCATTAACTACTATGGTCCAGGGCAAAAATACACATACCGTTGTAATTGGGCGAGTTTCTGCTTTCAGATGCAACAGGAATTTCTCGAGTTCATCAATCCTTTCGCCAGATATGCGAGTTTGAAATTAAGGAATGGTTGAGAAGCCATCAAAATTTTCGCAAATCTGATACTCGAAACCAATAACTGGAATGGCATAGGGGAAAAGTACACACACCATTGTAGTCGGGCGAGTTTCTACTTTCAGATGCAACCGGAATTTCTCGAGTTCGTCAATCCGCTCGCGAGATATGGGAGTTTGAAGTTAAGGAATGGTTGAGAATCCATCAAAATTTGCGGAATCTGATACTCGAAACCAATAACTGGAATGGCATAGGGGAATAGTACACACACCATTGTAATCGGCCGAGTTTCTGCCTTCAGATGCAATAGGAATTTCTCGAGTTCGTCAATCGGTTCGCGAGATATGGGAGTTTGAAGTTAAGGAATGGTTGAGAAACCATCAAAATTTTCGCAAGTCTGATACTCGAAACCAATAACTGGAATGGCCTAGGGGATATGTGCACATACCGTTGTAATCGGGCGAGTTTCTACTTTCAGATGCAACAGGAATATCTCGAGTTCGTCAATCCGCTCGCGAGATATGGGAGTTTGAAGTTAAGGAATGGTTGAGAATCCATCAAAATTTGCGGAATCTGATACTCGAAACCAATAACTGGAGTGGCATAGGGGAAAAGTACACACACCATTGTAATCGGGCGAGTTTCTGCCTTCAGATGCAATAGGAATTTCTCGAGTTCGTCAATCGGTTCGCGAGATATGGGAGTTTGAAGTTAAGGAATGGTTGAGAAACCATCAAAATTTTCGCAAGTCTGATACTCGAAACCAATAACTGGAATGGCCTAGGGAATATGTACACATACCGTTGTAATCGGGCGAGTTTCTACTTTCAGATGCAACAGGAATTTCTCGATTTCCTCAATCCGTTCGCGAGATATGTGAGTTTGAAGTTAAGGAATGGTTGAGAAACCATCAAAATTTTCGCAAGTCTGATACTCGAAACCAATAACTGGATTGGCCTAGGGGAAAAGTACACACACCATTGTAATCGGGAAAGTTTCTACTTTCAGATGCAACAGGAATTTCTCGAGTTCGTCAATCCGTTCGCGAGATATGAGAATTTGAAGTTAAGGAATGGATGAGAAACCATAAAAATTTTCGCGAGTCTGATACTCGAAATCAGAAACTACTATGGCCTAGGGTAAAAATACACATACCGTTGTAGTCGGGCGAGTTTCTGCTTTCAGATGCAACAGCAATTTCTCGAGTTCGTCAATCCGTTCGCGAGATATGGGAGTTTGAAGTTAAGGAATGTTTGAGGAACGATCAAAATTTTCGCAAGTCTGATACTCGAAACTAATAACTGGAATGGCCTTGGGGAAAAGTAAACACACCGTTGTAATCGGGCGAGTTTCAACTTTCAGATGCAACCGGAATTTCTCGAGTTCGTCAATCCGCTCGCGAGATATGGGAGTTTGAAGTTAAGGAATGGATGAGAAACCATCAAAATATGCGGAATCTGATACTCGGAACCATTAACTACTATGGTCTAGGGCAAAAATACACATACCGTGGTAATCGGGCGAGCTTCTGCTTTCAGATGCAACACGAATTTCTCGAGTTCGTCAATCCGTTCGCGAGATATGCGAGTTTGAAATTGAGGAATTGTTGAGAAACCATAAAAATTTTTGCAAGTCTGATACTCGAAACCAATAACTACAATGGCCTAGGGGAAAAATTCACATACCGTTGTAATCGGGCGAGTTTCTGCTTTCAGATGCAACAGCAATTTCAAGAGTTCGTCAATCCGTTCGCGAGATATGCGAGTTTGAAATTAAGGAATGGTTGAGAAACCATAAAAATTTTGCAAGTCTCTTACTCGAAACGAATAACTGGAAAGGCCTAGGGGAAAAATTCACATACCGTTGTAATCGGGCGAGCTTCTGCTTTCAGGTGCAACAGGAATTTCACGAGTTCGTCAATCCGTTCGCGAGATATGCGAGTTTGAAATTAAGGAATGGTTGAGAAACCATCAAAATTTTCGCAATTCTGATACTCGAAACCAATAACTGGATTGGCCTAGGGGAAAAGTACACACACCATTGTAATCGGGAAAGTTTCTACTTTCAGATGCAACAGGAATTTCTCGAGTTCGTCAATCCGTTCGCTAGATATGGGAGTTTGCAGTTAAGGAATGGTTGAGAAAGCATCAAAATTTTCGGAATCTGATACTCGGAACCATTAACTACTATGGTCTAGGGCAAAAATACACATACCGTTGTAATCGGGCGAGTTTCTGCTTTCAGATGCAACAGGAACTTCTCGAGTTCGTCAATCCATTCGCGAGATATGCGAGTTTGAAATTAAGGAATGGTTGAGAAGCCATCAAAATTTTCGCAAGTCTGATGCTAGAAACGAATAACTGGAATGGCCTAGGGGAAAAGTACACACTCCATTGTAATCGGGCGAGTTTCTGCCTTCAGATGCAATAGGAATTTCTCGAGTTCGTCAATCTGTTCGCGAGATATGGGAGTTTGAAGTTAAGGAATGGTTGAGAAACCATCAAAATTTTCGCAAATCTGATACTCGAAACCAATAATTGGAATGGCCTAGGGGAAAAGTACACATACCGTTGTAATGGGGCGAGTTTCTACTTTCAGATGCAACACGAATTCCTCGAGTTCGTCAATCGGTTCACGAGATATGGGAGTTTGAATTTAAGGAATGGTTGAGAGTCCATTAAAATTTTCGCAAGTCTGATACTCGAAACCAATAACTGGAATTGCCTAGGGGAAAAGTACACACACCATTGTAATCGGGCGAGTTTCTGCCTTCAGATGCAATAGGAATTTCTCGAGTTCGTCAATCCGTTCGCGAGATATGGGAGTTTGAAGTGAAGGAATGGTTGAGAAACCATCAAAATTGTCGCAAGTCTGATACTCGAAACCAATAACTGGTATGGCCTAGGGGAAAAGTACACACACCATTGTAATCGGGCGAGTTTCAGCCTTCAGATGCAATAGGAATTTCTCGAGTTCGTCAATCCGTTCGCGAGATATGCGAGTTTGAAAATAAGGAATGGTTGAGAAACCATCAAAATTTTCGCAAGTCTGATACTCGAAACCAATAACTGGAATGGCCTTGGGGAAAAGTACACACACCGTTGTAATCGGGCAAGTTTCTACTTTCAGATGCAACAGGAATTTCTCGAGTTCGTCAATCCGTTCGCGAGATATGGGAGTTTGAAGTTAAGGAATGGTTGAGAAACGATCAAAGATTTCGGAATCTGATACTCGGAACCATTAACTACTATGGTCCAGGGCAAAAATACACATACCGTTGTAATTGGGCGAGTTTCTGCTTTCAGATGCAACAGGAATTTCTCGAGTTCATCAATCCTTTCGCCAGATATGCGAGTTTGAAATTAAGGAATGGTTGAGAAGCCATCAAAATTTTCGCAAATCTGATACTCGAAACCAATAACTGGAATGGCATAGGGGAAAAGTACACACACCATTGTAGTCGGGCGAGTTTCTACTTTCAGATGCAACCGGAATTTCTCGAGTTCGTCAATCCGCTCGCGAGATATGGGAGTTTGAAGTTAAGGAATGGTTGAGAATCCATCAAAATTTGCGGAATCTGATACTCGAAACCAATAACTGGAATGGCATAGGGGAATAGTACACACACCATTGTAATCGGCCGAGTTTCTGCCTTCAGATGCAATAGGAATTTCTCGAGTTCGTCAATCGGTTCGCGAGATATGGGAGTTTGAAGTTAAGGAATGGTTGAGAAACCATCAAAATTTTCGCAAGTCTGATACTCGAAACCAATAACTGGAATGGCCTAGGGGATATGTGCACATACCGTTGTAATCGGGCGAGTTTCTACTTTCAGATGCAACAGGAATTTCTCGAGTTCGTCAATCCGCTCGCGAGATATGGGAGTTTGAAGTTAAGGAATGGTTGAGAATCCATCAAAATTTGCGGAATCTGATACTCGAAACCAGTAACTGGAATGGCATAGGGGAAAAGTACACACACCATTGTAATCGGGCGAGTTTCTGCCTTCAGATGCAATAGGAATTTCTCGAGTTCGTCAATCGGTTCGCGAGATATGGGAGTTTGAAGTTAAGGAATGGTTGAGAAACCATCAAAATTTTCGCAAGTCTGATACTCGAAACCAATAACTGGAATGGCCTAGGGGATATGTACACATACCGTTGTAATCGGGCGAGTTTCTACTTTCAGATGCAACAGGAATTTCTCGATTTCCTCAATCCGTTCGCGAGATATGTGAGTTTGAAGTTAAGGAATGGTTGAGAAACCATCAAAATTTTCGCAAGTCTGATACTCGAAACCAATAACTGGATTGGCCTAGGGGAAAAGTACACACACCATTGTAATCGGGAAAGTTTCTACTTTCAGATGCAACAGGAATTTCTCGAGTTCGTCAATCCGTTCGCGAGATATGAGAATTTGAAGTTAAGGAATGGATGAGAAACCATAAAAATTTTCGCGAGTCTGATACTCGAAATCAGTAACTACTATGGCCTAGGGTAAAAATACACATACCGTTGTATTCGGGCGAGTTTCTGCTTTCAGATGCAACAGGAATTTCTCGAGTTCGTCAATCCGTTCGCGAGATATGGGAGTTTGAAGTTAAGGAATGTTTGAGGAACGATCAAAATTTTCGCAAGTCTGATACTCGAAACTAATAACTGGAATGGCCTTGGGGAAAAGTAAACACACCGTTGTAATCGGGCGAGTTTCAACTTTCAGATGCAACCGGAATTTCTCGAGTTCGTCAATCCGCTCGCGAGATATGGGAGTTTGAAGTTAAGGAATGGATGAGAAACCATCAAAATATGCGGAATCTGATACTCGGAACCATTAACTACTATGGTCTAGGGCAAAAATACACATACCGTGGTAATCGGGCGAGCTTCTGCTTTCAGATGCAACACGAATTTCTCGAGTTCGTCAATCCGTTCGCGAGATATGCGAGTTTGAAATTGAGGAATGGTTGAGAAACCATCAAAATTTTCGCAATTCTGATACTCGAAACCAATAACTGGATTGGCCTAGGGGAAAAGTACACACACCATTGTAATCGGGAAAGTTTCTACTTTCAGATGCAACAGGAATTTCTCGAGTTCGTCAATCCGTTCGCTAGATATGGGAGTTTGCAGTTAAGGAATGGTTGAGAAAGCATCAAAATTTTCGGAATCTGATACTCGGAACCATTAACTACTATGGTCTAGGGCAAAAATACACATACCGTTGTAATCGGGCGAGTTTCTGCTTTCAGATGCAACAGGAACTTCTCGAGTTCGTCAATCCATTCGCGAGATATGCGAGTTTGAAATTAAGGAATGGTTGAGAAGCCATCAAAATTTTCGCAAGTCTGATGCTAGAAACGAATAACTGGAATGGCCTAGGGGAAAAGTACACACTCCATTGTAATCGGGCGAGTTTCTGCCTTCAGATGCAATAGGAATTTCTCGAGTTCGTCAATCTGTTCGCGAGATATGGGAGTTTGAAGTTAAGGAATGGTTGAGAAACCATCAAAATTTTCGCAAATCTGATACTCGAAACCAATAATTGGAATGGCCTAGGGGAAAAGTACACATACCGTTGTAATGGGGCGAGTTTCTACTTTCAGATGCAACACGAATTCCTCGAGTTCGTCAATCGGTTCACGAGATATGGGAGTTTGAATTTAAGGAATGGTTGAGAGTCCATTAAAATTTTCGCAAGTCTGATACTCGAAACCAATAACTGGAATTGCCTAGGGGAAAAGTACACACACCATTGTAATCGGGCGAGTTTCTGCCTTCAGATGCAATAGGAATTTCTTGAGTTCGTCAACCCGTTCGCGAGATATGGGAGTTTGAAGTGAAGGAATGGTTGAGAAACCATCAAAATTGTCGCAAGTCTGATACTCGAAACCAATAACTGGTATGGCCTAGGGGAAAAGTACACACACCATTGTAATCGGGCGAGTTTCTGCCTTCAGATGCAATAGGAATTTCTCGAGTTCGTCAATCCGTTCGCGAGATATGCGAGTTTGAAAATAAGGAATGGTTGAGAAACCATCAAAATTTTCGCAAGTCTGATACTCGAAACCAATAACTGGAATGGCCTTGGGGAAAAGTACACACACCGTTGTAATCGGGCAAGTTTCTACTTTCAGATGCAACAGGAATTTCTCGAGTTCGTCAATCCGTTCGCGAGATATGGGAGTTTGAAGTTAAGGAATGGTTGAGAAACCATCAAAATTTTCGCAAGTCTGATACTCGAAACCAATAACTACTATGGTCTAGAGAAAAATACACATACCGTTGTAATCGGGCGAGTTGCTACTTTCAGATGCAACAGGAATTTCTCGAGTTCGACAATCGGTTCGCGAGATATGGGAGTTTGAATTTAAGGAATGGTTGAGAGTCCATTAAAATTTTCGCAAGTCTGATACTCGAAACCAATAACTGGAATGGCCTAGGGGAAATGTACACATACCGTTGTAATCGGGCGAGTTTCTACTTTCAGATGCAACAGGAATTTCTCGAGTTCGTCAATCCGTTCGCGAGATATGGGAGTTTGAAGTTAAGGAATGGTTGAGGAACGATCAAAATTTTCGCAAGTCTGATACTCGAAACCAATAACTGGAATGGCCTTGGGGAAAAGTACACACACCGTTGAAATCGGGCGAGTTTCTACTTTCAGATGCAACCAGAATTTCTCGAGTTCGTCAATCCGCTCGCGAGATATGGGAGTTTGAAGTTAAGGAATGGATGAGAAACCATCAAAATATGCGGAATCTGATACTCGGAACCATTAACTACTATGGTCTAGGGCAAAAATTCACATACCGTGGTAATCGGGCGAGCTTCTGCTTTCAGATGCAACAGGAATTTCTCGAGTTCGTCAATCCGTTCGCGAGATATGCGAGTTTGAAATTGAGGAATTGTTGAGAAACCATCAAAATTTTTGCAAGTCTGATACACGAAACCAATAACTACAATGGCCTAGGGGAAAAACTCACATACCGTTGTAATCGGGCTAGTTTCTACTTTCAGATGCAACAGCAATTTCACGAGTTCGTCAATCCGTTCGCGAGATATGCGAGTTTGAAATTAAGGAATGGTTGAGAAACAATAAAAATTTTGCAAGTCTCTTACTCGAAACGAATAACTGGAATGGCCTAGGGGAAAAGTACACACACCATTGTAATCGGGAAAGTTTCTACTTTCAGATGCAACAGGAATTTCTCGAGTCCGTCAATCCGTTCGCGAGATATGGGAGTTTGAAATTAAGGAATGGTTGAGAAAGCATCAAAATATTCGGAATCTGACACTCGGAACCATTAACTAGTATGGTCTAGGGCAAAAATACACATACCGTGGTAATCGGGCGAGTTTCTGCTTTCAGATGCAACAGGAACTTCTCGAGTTCGTCAATCCATTCGCGAGATATGCGAGTTTGAAATTAAGGAATGGTTGAGAAGCCATCAAAATTTTCGCAAGTCTGATGCTAGAAACGAATAACTGGAATGGCCTAGGGGAAAAGTACACACTCCATTGTAATCGGGCGTGTTTCTACTTTCAGACGCAACAGGAGTTTCTCGAGTTCGTCAATCCGTTCGCGAGATATGGGAGCATGAAGATAAGGAATGGTTGACAAACCATCAAAATTTTCGCAAATCTGATACTCGAAACCAATAACTGGAATGGCCTAGGGGAAAAGTACACATACCGTTGTAATGGGGCGAGTTTCTACTTTCAGATGCAACAGGAATTCCTCGAGTTCGTCAATCGGTTCGCGAGATATGGGAGTTTGAATTTAAGGAATGGTTGAGAGTCCATTAAAATTTTCGCAAGTCTGATACTCGAAACCAATAACTACAAAGGCCTAGGGGGAAAACACACATATCTTTGTAATCGGGCGAGATTCTACTTTCAGGTGCAACAGGAATTTCTCGAGTTCGTCAATCCTTTCGCGAGATATGGAAGTTTGAAGTTAAGGAATGGTTGAGAAACCATCAATATTTTTGCAAGTCTGATACTCGAAACAAATAACTGGAATGGCCTGGGGGAAAAGTACACACACCATTGTAATCGGGGGAGTTTCTACTTTCAGATGCAACAGGAATTTCTCGAGTGCGTCAACCCGTTCGCGAGATATAGGTGTTTGAAGTTAAGGAATGGTTGAGAAACCATCAAAATTTTCGCAAGTCTGATTCTCGAAGCCAATAACTACAAAGGCCAAGGGGGAAAACACACATATCTTTGTAATCGGGCGAGTTTCTACTTTCAGGTGCGACGGGAATTTTTCGAGTTCGTCAATCCGTTCGCGAGATATGGGAGTTTGAAGTTAAGGAATGATTGAGAAACCATCAAAATTTTCGCAAGTCTGATACTCGAAACCAATAACTACAATGGCCTAGGGGAAAAATATACATACCGTTGTAATCGGGCTGGTTTCTAGTTTCTGATGCAACAGGAATTTCTCGAGTTCATCAATCCGTTCGCGAGTTATGGGAGTTTGAAGTTAAGGAATGGTTGAGAAACCATCACAATTTTCGCAAGTCTGATGCTAGAAACGAATAACTAGAATGGCCTAGGGGAAAAGTACACGCACCATTGTAATCGGGCGAGTTTCTACTTTCAGATACAATAGGAATTTCTCGAGTTCGTCAATGCGTTCGCGAGATATGCGTGTTTGAAGTTAAGGAATGGTTGAGAAATCATCAGAATTTACGCAAGTCTGATACTTGAATCCAATAACTACTATAGCCTAGGGCAAAATACACATACCGTTGTAATCGGGCGTGTTTCTGCTTTCAGATGCAATAGGAATTTCTCGAGTTCGTCAATCCGTTCGCGAGATATGGGAGTTTGAAGTTAAGGAATGGTTGAGAAACCATCAAAATTTTCGCAATTCTGATGCTAGAAACGAATAACTGGAATGGCCTAGGGGAAAAGTATACACACCGTTGTAATCGGTCGAGTTTCTACTTCCACATGCAACAGGAATTTCTCGAGTTCGTCAATCCTTTCGCGAGATATGGGAGTTTGAAGTTAAGGAAAGGTTGAGAAACCACCAAAATTTTCGCAATTCTGATGCTAGAAACGAATAACTGGAATGGCCTAGGGGAAAAGTACACACACCATTGTAATCGGTCGAGTTTCTACTTCCACATGCAACAGGAATTTCTCGAGTTCGTCAATCCGTTCGCGAGATATGGGAGTTTGAAGTTAAGGAATGGTTGAGAAACCATCGAAATTTTCGCAAGTCTGATACTCGAAACCAATAACCACTATGGCTTAGGGCAAAAATACACATACCGTTGTAATCGGGCGGGTTTCTACTTTCAGATGCAACAGTAATTTCTCGAGTTCGTCAATCCGTCAGCGAGATATGGGAGTTTGAAGTTAAGGAGTGGTTGAGAAACCATCACAATTTTCGCAAATCTGATACTTGAAACCAATAACTACTATGGCCTAGGGGAAAAATACACATACCGTTGTAATCGGGCGAGTTTCTGCTTTCAGATGCAATAGGAAATTCTCGAGTTCGTCAATCCGTTCGCGAGATATGGAAGTTTGAAGTTAAGGAATGCTTGAGAAACCATCAAAATTTTCGCTGGTCTGATACTCGAAACCAACAACTGGAATGGCCTAGGGCAAAAATACACATACCGTTGTAATCGGGCGAGATTCTACTTTCAGATGCAACAGGAATTTCTCGAGTTCGTGAATCCGTTCGCGAGATATGGGAGTTTGAAGTAAAGGAATGGTTGAGACACCATCAAAATTTTCGCAAGTCTGATACTCGAAACCAATAACTACAATGGCCTAGGGCAAAAATACACATACCGTTGTAATCGGGCGAGATTCTACTTTCAGATGCAACAGGAATTTCTCGAGTTCGTGAATCCGTTCGCGAGATATGGGAGTTTGAAGTAAAGGAATGGTTGAGACACCATCAAAATTTTCGCAAGTCTGATACTCGAAACCAATAACTACAATGGCCTAGGGCAAAAATACACATACCGTTGTAATCGGGCGAGATTCTACTTTCAGATGCAACAGGAATTTCTCGAGTTCGTGAATCCGTTCGCGAGATATGGGAGTTTGAAGTAAAGGAATGGTTGAGACACCATCAAAATTTTCGCAAGTCTGATACTCGAAACCCATAACTACAAAGGCCTTGGGGGGAAACACACATATCTTTGTAATCGGGCGTGTTTCTACTTTCAGGTGCAACAGGAATTTCTCGAGTTCGTCAATCCGTTCGCGAGATATGGGAGTTTGAAGTTAAGGAATGGTTGAGAAACCATCAAAACTTTCGCTGGTCTGATACTCGAAACCAATAACTGGAATGGCCTAGGGGAAAAGTGGACACACCATTGTATTCGGACGAGTTTCTGCTTTCAGATGCAATAGGAATTTCTCGAGTTCGCCAATCCGTTCGCGAGATATGGGAGTTTGAGTTAAGGAATAGTTGAGAAACCATTAAAATTTTCGCAATTCTGATGCTAGAAACGAATAACTGGAATGGCCTAGGGGAAAAGTACACATACCGTTGTAATCGGGCGAGTTTCTACTTTCAGATGCAACAGGAATTTCTCGAGTTCGTCAATCCGTTCCCGAGATATGGGAGTTTGAAGTTAAGGAATGGTTGAGAAACCATCGAAATTTTCGCAAGTCTGATACTCGAAACCAATAACCACTATGGCTTAGGGCAAAAATACACATACCGTTGTAATCGGGCGGGTTTCTACTTTCAGATGCAACAGTAATTTCTCGAGTTCGTCAATCCGTCAGCGAGATATGGGAGTTTGAAGTTAAGGAGTGGTTGAGAAACCATCACAATTTTCGCAAATCTGATACTTGAAACCAATAACTACTATGGCCTAGGGCAAAAATACACATACCGTTGCAATCGGGCGAGTTTCTGCTTTCAGATGCAGTAGGAAATTCTCGAGTTCGTCAATCCGTTCGCGAGATATGAAAGTTTGAAGTTAAGGAATGCTTGAGAAACCAACAAAATTTTTTGCTGGTCTGATACTCGAAACCAACAATTGGAATGGCCTAGGGGAAAAGCACACACACCGTTGTAATCGGGCGAGTTTCTGCTTTCAGATGCAATAGGAAATTCTCGAGTTCGTCAATCCGTTCGCGAGATATGGGAGTTTGAAGTTAAGGAATGGTTGAGAAACCATACCGTTGTAATCGGGCGAGTTTCTGCTCTCAGATGCAATAGGAAATTCTCGAGTTCGTCAATCCGTTCGCGAGATATGGAAGTTTGAAGTTAAGGAATGGTTGAGAATCCATCACAATTTTGGCAAGTCTGATACTCGAAACCACTAACCACTATGGCTTAGGGCAAAAATACACATACCGTTGTAATCGGGCGAGTTTCTTCTTTCAGATGCAATAGGAAATTCTCGAGTTCGTCAACCCGTTCGCGAGATATGGGTGTTTGAAGTTAAGGAATGGTTGAGAAAGCATCAAAATTTTCGCTGGTCTGATACTCGAAACCAATAACTGGATTGGCCTAGGGGAATAGTACACACACCATTGTATTCGGGCGAGTTTCTGCTTTCAGATGCAATAGGAAATTCTCGAGTTCGTCAATCCGTTCGCGAGATATGGGTGTTTGAAGTTAAGGAATGGTTGAGAAACCATCACAATTTTCGCAAGTCTGATACTCGAAAGCAATAACTATTATGGCCTAGGGCAAAAATACACATACCGTTGTAATCGGGCGAGTTTCTGCTTTCAGATGCAATAGGAAATTCTCGAGTTCGTCAATCCGTTCGCGAGATATGGGAGATGGAAGTTAAGGAATGGTTGAGAAACCATAAAAATTTTCGCAAGACTGATACTCGAAACCAATAACTACAATGGCCTAGGGGAAAAATACACATACCGTTGTAATCGGGCGAGTTTCTGCTTTCAGATGCAATAGGAAATTCTCGAGTTCGTCAATCCGTTCGCGAGATATGGAAGTTTGAAGTTAAGGAATGCTTGAGAAACCATCAAAATTTTCGCTGGTCTGATACTCGAAACCAACAACTGGAATGGCCTAGGGCAAAAATACACATACCGTTGTAATCGGGCGAGATTCTACTTTCAGATGCAACAGGAATTTCTCGAGTTCGTGAATCCGTTCGCGAGATATGGGAGTTTGAAGTAAAGGAATGGTTGAGACACCATCAAAATTTTCGCAAGTCTGATACTCGAAACCAATAACTACAATGGCCTAGGGCAAAAATACACATACCGTTGTAATCGGGCGAGATTCTACTTTCAGATGCAACAGGAATTTCTCGAGTTCGTGAATCCGTTCGCGAGATATGGGTGTTTGAAGTTAAGGAATGGTTGAGAAACCATCACAATTTTCGCAAGTCTGATACTCGAAAGCAATAACTATTATGGCCTAGGGCAAAAATACACATACCGTTGTAATCGGGCGAGTTTCTGCTTTCAGATGCAATAGGAAATTCTCGAGTTCGTCAATCCGTTCGCGAGATATGGGAGTTTGAAGTTAAGGAATGGTTGAGAAACCATCAAAACTTTCGCTGGTCTGATACTCGAAACCAATAACTGGAATGGCCTAGGGGAAAAGTAGACACACCATTGTATTCGGACGAGTTTCTGCTTTCAGATGCAATAGGAATTTCTCGAGTTCGCCAATCCGTTCGCGAGATATGGGAGTTTGAGTTAAGGAATAGTTGAGAAACCATTAAAATTTTCGCAATTCTGATGCTAGAAACGAATAACTGGAATGGCCTAGGGGAAAAGTACACATACCGTTGTAATCGGGCGAGTTTCTACTTTCAGATGCAACAGGAATTTCTCGAGTTCGTCAATCCGTTCCCGAGATATGGGAGTTTGAAGTTAAGGAATGCTTGAGACACCATCAAAATTTTCGCAAGTCTGATACACGAAACCAATATTTACAAAGGCCTAGGGGGAAAACACACATATCTTTGTAATCGGGCGAGTTTCTGCTTTCAGATGCAATAGGAAATTCTCGAGTTCGTCAATCCGTTCGCGAGTAATGGGGGTCTGAAGTTAAGGAATGGTAGAGAAACCATCAAAATTTTCGCAAGTCTGATACTCGAAACCAATAACTACAAATGCCTAGGGGAAAAATACACATACCGTTGTAAACGGGCGAGATTCTGCTTTCACATGCAACAGGAATTTCTCGATTTCGTCAATACGTTCGCGAGATATGGGAGTTTGAAGTTAAGGAATGGTTGAGAAACCATCAAAATTTTCTCTGGTCTGATACTCGAAACCAATAACTGGAATGGCCTAGGGGAAAAGTACACACACCATTGTATTCGGACGAGTTTCTGCTTTCAGATGCAATAGGAATTTCTCGAGTTCGCCAATCCGTTCGCGAGATATGGGAGTTTGAAGTTAAGGAATGGTTGAGAAACCATCAACATTTTCGCAATTCTGATGCTAGAAACGAATAACTGGAATGGCCTAGGGGAGAAGTACACACACCATTGTAATCGGGCGAGTTTCTTCTTTCAGACGCAACAGGAATTTCTCGAGTTCGTCAATCCGTTCCCGAGATATGGGAGTTTGAAGTTAAGGAATGCTTGAGACACCATCAAAATTTTCGCAAGTCTGATACACGAAACCAATATTTACAAAGGCCTAGGGGGAAAACACACATATCTTTGTAATCGGGCGAGTTTCTGCTTTCAGATGCAATAGGAAATTCTCGAGTTCGTCAATCCGTTCGCGAGAAATGGGGGTCTGAAGTTAAAGAATGGTTGAGAAACCATCAAACTTTTCGCAATTCTGATGCTAGAAACGAATAACTGGAATGGCCTAGGGGAAAAGTACACACACCATTGTAATCGGGCGAGTTTCTTCTTTCAGATGCAACAGGAATTTCTCGAGTTCGTCAATCCGTTCGCGAGATATGGGAGTTTGAAGTTAAGGAATGGTTGAGAAAGCATCAAAATTTTCGCTGGTCTGATACTCGAAACCAATAACTGGATTGGCCTAGGGGAATAGTACACACGCCATTGTATTCGGGCGAGTTTCTGCTTTCAGATGCAATAGGAATTTCTCGAGTTCGTCAATCCGTTCGCGAGGTATGGGAGTTTGAAGTTAAGGAAAGGTTGAGAAACCGTCAAAATTTTCGGAATCTGATGCTCGGAACCAATAACTACTATGGTCTAGGGCAAAAATACACATACCGTTGTAATCGGGCGAGTTTCTGCTTTCAGATGCAACAGAAATTTCTCTTGTTCGTCAATCCGTTCGCGAGATATGGGAGTTTGAAGTTAAGGAATGGTTGAGAAAGCATCAAAATTTTCTCTGGTCTGATACTCGAAACCAATAACTGGAATGGCCTAGGGGAAAAGTACACACACCATTGTATTCGGACGAGTTTCTGCTTTCAGACGCAATAGGAATTTCTCGAGTTCGCCAATCCGTTCGCGAGATATGGGAGTTTGAAGTTAAGGAATGGTTGAGAAACCATCAACATTTTCGCAATTCTGATGCTAGAAACGAATAACTGGAATGGCCTAGGGGAGAAGTACACACACCATTGTAATCGGGCGTGTTTCTACTTTCAGGTGCAACAGGAATTTCTCGAGTTCGTCAATCCGTTCGCGAGATATGGGAGTTAGAAGTTAAGGAATGGTTGAGAAACCATCAAAATTTTCGCAAGTCTGATTCTCGAATCTAATAACTACAATGGCCTAGGGCAAAAATACACATACCGTTGGAATCAGGCGAGTCTCTACTTCCAGGTGCAATAGGAAATTCTCGAGTTCGTCAATCCGTTCGCGAGATATGGGAGTTTGAAGTTAAGGAATGGTTGAGAAACCATCAAAATTTTCGCAATTCTGATGCTAGAAATGAATACCTGGAATGGCCTAGGGGAAAAGTACACACACCATTGTAATCGGGCGAGTTTCTACTTTCAGATGCAACAGGAATTTCTCGAGTTCGTCAATCCGTTCGCGAGATATGGGAGTTTGAAATTAAGGAATGGTTGAGAAACCATCAAAATTTTCGCAAGTCTGATACTCGAAACCAATAACTACAAAGGCCTAGGGGGAAAACACACATATCTTTGTAATCGGGCGTGTTTCTACTTTCAGGTGCAACAGGAATTTCTCGAGTTCGTCAATCCGTTCGCGAGATATGGGAGTTTGAAGTTAAGGAATGGTTGAGAAAGCATCAAAATTTTCGCTGGTCTGATACTCGAAACCAATAACTGGATTGGCCTAGGGGAATTGTACACACACCATTGTATTCGGGCGAGTTTCTGCTTTCAGATGCAATAGGAATTTCTCGAGTTCGTCAATCCGTTCGCGAGATATGGGAGTTTGAAGTTAAGGAATGGTTGAGAAACCATCAAAATTTTCGCTGGTCTGATACTCGAAACCAATAACTACAATGGCCTAGGGGAAAAATACACATACCGTTGTAATCGGGCGAGATTCTACTTTCAGATGCAACAGGAATTTCTCGAGTTCGTGAATCCGTTCGCGAGATATGGGAGTTTGAAGTAAAGGATTGGTTGAGACACCATCAAAATTTTCGCAAGTCTGATACTCGAAACCCATAACTACAAAGGCCTTGGGGGGAAACACACATATCTTTGTAATCGGGCGTGTTTCTACTTTCAGGTGCAACAGGAATTTCTCGAGATCGTCAATCCGTTCGCGAGATATGGGAGTTTGAAGTTAAGGAATGGTTGAGAAACCATTAAATTTTCGCTGGTCTGATACTCGAAATCAATAACTGGAATGGCCTAGGGGAAAAGTACACACACCATTGTATTCGGACGAGTTTCTGCTTTCAGATGCAATAGGAATTTCTCGAGTTCGCCAATCCGTTCGCGAGATATGGGAGTTTGAAGTTAAGGAATGGTTGAGAAACCATCAAAATTTTCGCAATTCTGATGCTAGAAACGAATAACTGGAATGGCCTAGGGGAAAAGTACACACACCATTGTAATCGGGCGAGTTTCTACTTTCAGATGCAACAGGAATTTCTCGAGTTCGTCAATCCGTTCGCGAGATATGGGAGTTTGAAATTAAGGAATGGTTGAGAAACCATCAAAATTTTCGCAAGTCTGATACTCGAAACCAATAACTACAAAGGCCTAGGGGGAAAACACACATATCTTTGTAATCGGGCGTGTTTCTACTTTCAGGTGCAACAGGAATTTCTCGAGTTCGTCAATCCGTTCGCGAGATATGGGAGTTTGAAGTTAAGGAATGGTTGAGAAAGCATCAAAATTTTCGCTGGTCTGATACTCGAAACCAATAACTGGATTGGCCTAGGGGAATTGTACACACACCATTGTATTCGGGCGAGTTTCTGCTTTCAGATGCAATAGGAATTTCTCGAGTTCGTCAATCCGTTCGCGAGATATGGGAGTTTGAAGTTAAGGAATGGTTGAGAAACCATCAAAATTTTCGCTGGTCTGATACTCGAAACCAATAACTACAATGGCCTAGGGGAAAAATACACATACCGTTGTAATCGGGCGAGATTCTACTTTCAGATGCAACAGGAATTTCTCGAGTTCGTGAATCCGTTCGCGAGATATGGGAGTTTGAAGTAAAGGATTGGTTGAGACACCATCAAAATTTTCGCAAGTCTGATACTCGAAACCCATAACTACAAAGGCCTTGGGGGGAAACACACATATCTTTGTAATCGGGCGTGTTTCTACTTTCAGGTGCAACAGGAATTTCTCGAGATCGTCAATCCGTTCGCGAGATATGGGAGTTTGAAGTTAAGGAATGGTTGAGAAACCATTAAATTTTCGCTGGTCTGATACTCGAAATCAATAACTGGAATGGCCTAGGGGAAAAGTACACACACCATTGTATTCGGACGAGTTTCTGCTTTCAGATGCAATAGGAATTTCTCGAGTTCGCCAATCCGTTCGCGAGATATGGGAGTTTGAAGTTAAGGAATGGTTGAGAAACCATCAAAATTTTCGCAATTCTGATGCTAGAAACGAATAACTGGAATGGCCTAGGGGAAAAGTACACACACCATTGTAATCGGGCGAGTTTCTACTTTCAGATGCAACAGGAATTTCTCGAGTTCGTCAATCCGTTCGCGAGATATGGGAGTTTGAAGTTAAGGAATGGTTGAGAAACCATCAACATTTTCGCAATTCTGATGCTAGAAACCAATAACTGGAATGGCCTAGGGGAGAAGTACACACACCATTGTAATCGGGCGTGTTTCTACTTTCAGCTGCAACTGGAATTTCTCGAGTTCGTGAATCCGTTCGCGAGATATGGGAGTTTGAAGTTAAGGAATGGTTGAGAAACCATCAAAATTTTCGCAAGTCTGATACTCGAAACCAATAACTACAAAGGCCTAGGGGGAAAACACACATATCTTTGTAATCGGGCGTGTTTCTACTTTCAGGTGCAACAGGAATTTCTCGAGTTCGTCAATCCGTTCGCGAGATATGGGAGTTTGAAGTTAAGGAATGGTTGAGAAATCATCACAATTTTCGCAAGTCTGATACTCGAAACCAATCACCAATATGGCCTAGGGCAAGAATACACATACCGTTGTAATCGGGCGAGTTTCTGCTTTCAGATGCAATAGCACATTCTCGAGTTCGTCAATACGTTCGCGAGATATGGGAGTTTGAAGTTAAGAAATGATTGAGAAACCATCAAAATTTTCGCTGGTCTGATACTCGAAACCAATAACTGGAATGGCCTAGGGGAAAAGTACACATACCATTGTAATCGGGCGAGTTTCTACTTTCAGATACAACAGGAATTTCTCGAGTTCGTCAATCCGTTCGCGAGAAATGGGGGTCTGAAGTTAAGGAATGGTTGAGAAACCATCAACATTTTCGCAAGTCTGATACTCGAAGCCAATAACTACAATGGCCTAGGGGAAAAATACACATACCGTTGTAATCGGGCGAGATTCTACTTTCAGATGCAACAGGAATTTCTCGAGTTCGTGAATCCGTTCGCGAGATATGGGAGTTTGAAGTAAAGGAATGATTGAGACACCATCAAAATTTTCGCAAGTCTGATACTCGAAACCCATAACTACAAAGGCCTAGGGGGGAAACACACATATCTCTGTAATCGGGCGTGTTTCTACCTTCAGGTGCAACAGGAATTTCTCGAGTTCGTCAATCCGTTCGCGAGATATGGGAGTTTGAAGTTAAGGAATGGTTGAGAAACCATCAAAATTTTCGCAGGTCTGATACTCGAAACCAGTAACTGGAGTGGCCTAGGGGAAAAGTACACACACCATTGTATTCGGACGAGTTTCTGCTTTCAGATGCAATAGGAATTTCTCGAGTTCGCCAATCCGTTCGCGAGATATGGGAGTTTGAAGTTAAGGAATGGTTGAGAAACCATCAAACTTTTCGCAATTCTGATGCTAGAAACGAATAACTGGAATGGCCTCGGGGAAAAGTACACACACCATTGTAATCGGGCGAGTTTCTTCTTTCAGATGCAACAGGAATTTCTCGAGTTCGTCAATCCGTTCGCGAGATATGGGAGTTTGAAGTTTAGGAATGGTTGAGAAACCATCAAAATTTTCGCTGGTCTGACACTCGAAACCAATAACTGGATTGGCCTAGGGGAATAGTACACACACCATTGTATTCGGGCGAGTTTCTGCTTTCAGATGCAATAGGAATATCTCGAGTTCGTCAATCCGTTCGCGAGATATGGGAGTTTGAAGTTAAGGAATGGTTGAGAAACCATCAACATTTTCGCAAGTCTTATACTCGAAACCAATAACTACAAAGGCCTAGGGGGAAAACACACATATCTTTGAAATCGGGCGTGTTTCTACTTTCAGGTGCAACAGGAATTTCTCGAGTTCGTCAATCCGTTCGCGAGATATGGGAGTTTGAAGTTAAGGAATGGTTGAGAAACCATCAAAATTTTCGCAAGTCTTATACTCGAAACCAATAACTACAAAGGCCTAGGGGGAAAACACACATATCTTTGAAATCGGGCGTGTTTCTACTTTCAGGTGCAACAGGAATTTCTCGAGTTCGTCAATCCGTTCGCGAGATATGGGAGTTTGAAGTTAAGGAATGGTTGAGAAACCATCACAATTTTCGCAAGTCTGATACTCGAAACCAATCACCAATATGGCCTAGGGCAAAAATACACATACCGTTGTAATCGGGCGAGTTCCTGCTTTCAGATGCAATAGCACATTCTCGAGTTCGTCAATACGTTCGCGAAATATGGGAGTTTGAAGTTAAGGAATGGTTGAGAAACCATCAAAATTTTCGCAATTCTGATACTCGAAACCAATAACTACAATGGCCTAGGGCAAAAATACACATACCGTTGTAATCGGGCGAGTTTCTGATTTCAGATGCAATACAAAATTCTCGAGTTCGTCAATCCGTTCGCGAGATATGGAAGTTTGAAATTAAGGAATGATTGAGAAACCATCAAAATTTTCGCAAGTCTGATACTCGAAACCAATAACTGGATTGGCCTAGGGGAATAGTACACACACCATTGTATTCGGGCGAGTTTCTACTTTCAGATGCAACTGGAATTTCTCGAGTTCGTCAATCCGTTCGCGAGATATGGGAGTTTGAAGTTAAGGAATGGTTGAGAAACCATCAAAATTTTCGCTGGTCTGATACTCGAAACCAATAACTGGAATGGCCTAGGGTAAAAGTACACACACCATTGTATTCTGACGAGGTTCTGCTTTCAGATGCAATCGGAATTTCTCGAGTTCGTCAATCCGTTCGCGAGATATGGGAGTTTGAAGTTAAGGAATGGTTGAGAAACCATCAAGATTTTCGCAATTCTGATGCTAGAAACGAATAACTGGATTGGCCTAGGGGAATAGTACACACACCATTGTATTCGGGCGAGTTTCTACTTTCAGATGCAACAGGAATTTCTCGAGTTCGTCAATCCGTTCGCGAGATATGGGAGTTTGAAGTTAAGGAATGGTTGAGAAACCATCAAAATTTTCGCAAGTCAGATACTCGAAACCAGTAACTACAAATGCCTAGGGGAAAAATACACATACCGTTGTAATCGGGCGAGTTTCTACTTTCAGATGCAACAGGAATTTCTCGAGTTCGTCAATCCGTTTGCGAGATATGGGAGTTTGAAGTAAAGGAATGGTTGAGACACCATCAAAATTTTCGCAAGTCTGATACTCGAAGCCCATAAATACAAAGGCCTTGGGTGGAAACACACACACCATTGTATTCGGGCGAGTTTCTGCTTTCAGATGCAATAGGAATTTCTCGAGTTCGTCAATCCGTTCGCGAGATATGGGAGTTTGAAGTTAAGGAATGGTTGAGAAACCATCGAAATTTTCGCAAGTCTTATACTCGAAACCAATAACTACAAAGGCCTAGGGGGAAAACACACATATCTTTGAAATCGGGCGTGTTTCTACTTTCAGGTGCAACAGGAATTTCTCGAGTTCGTCAATCCGTTCGCGAGATATGGGAGTTTGAAGTTAAGGAATGGTTGAGAAACCATCAAAATTTTCGCAAGTCTGATACTCGAAACCAATAACTACGAAGGCCTAAGGGGAAAACACACATATCTTTGTAATCGGGCGAGTTTCTGCTTTCAGATGCAATAGGAAATTCTCGAGTTCGCCAATCCGTTCGCGAGATATGGGAGTGTGAAGTTAAGGAATGGTTGAGAAACCAACAAAATTTTCGCAAGTCTGATACTCGAAACCAATAACTACAAAGGCCCAGGGGAAAAATACACATACCGTTGTAATCGGGCGAGTTTCTACTTCCACATGTAACAGGAATTTCTCGAGTTCGTCAATCCGTTCGCGAGATATGGGAGTTTGAAGTTAAGGAATGGTTGAGAAACCATCAAAATTTTCGCTGGTCTGATACTCGAAACCAATAACTACAAAGGCCTAGGGGGAAAACACACATATCTTTGTAATCGGGCGTGTTTCTACTTTCAGGTGCAACAGGAATTTCTCGAGTTCGTCAATCCGTTCGCGAGATATGGGAGTTAGAAGTTAAGGAATGATTGAGAAACCATCAAAATTTTCGCAAGTCTGATACTCGAAACCAATAACTACAAAGGCCTAGGGGGGAAACACACATATCTTTGTAATCGGGCGTGTTTCTACTTTCAGGTGCAACAGGAATTTCTCGAGTTCGTCAATCCGTTCGCGAGATATGGGAGTTTGAAGTTAAGGAATGGTTGAGAAACCATCAAAATTTTCGCAAGTCAGATACTCGAAACCAGTAACTACAAATGCCTAGGGGAAAAATACACATACCGTTGTAATCGGGCGAGTTTCTACTTTCAGATGCAACAGGAATTTCTCGAATTCGTCAATCCGTTCGCGATATGTGGGAGTTTGAAGTTATGGAATGGTTGAGAAACCATCAAAATTTTCGCATGTCTGATACTCGAAACCAATAACTACAAAGGCCTAGGGGAAAATACACATACCGTTGTAATCGGGCGAGTTTCTACTTCCACATGTAACAGGAATTTCTCGAGTTCGTCAATGCGTTCGCGAGATATGGGAGTTTGAAGTTAAGGAATGGTTGAGAAACCATCAAAATTTTCGCTGGTCTGATACTGGAAACCAATAACTGGATTGGCCTAGGGGAAAAGTACACACACCATTGTATTCGGACGAGTTTCTGCTTTCAGATGCAATAGGAATTTCTCGAGTTCGCCAATCCGTTCGCGATATATGGGAGTTTGAAGTTAAGGAATGGTTGAGAAACCATCAAAATTTTCGCAAGTCTAATACTCGAAACCAATAACTACAATGGCCTAGGGGAAAAATACACATACCGTTGTAATCGGGCGAGATTCTACTTTCAGATGCAACAGGAATTTCTCGAGTTCGTGAATCCGTTCGCGAGATATGGGAGTTTGAAGTAAAGGAATGGTTGAGACACCATCAAAATTTTCGCAAGTCTGATACTCGAAACCCATAACTACAAAGGCCTTGGGGGGAAACACACATATCGTTGTAATCGGGCGTGTTTCTACTTTCAGGTGCAACAGGAATTTCTCGAGTTCGTCAATCCGTTCGCGAGATATGGGAGTTTGAAGTTAAGGAATGGTTGAGAAACCATCAAAATTTTCGCTGGTCTGATACTCGAAACCAATAACTACAATGGCCTAGGGGAAAAATACACATACCGTTGTAATCGGGCGAGATTCTACTTTCAGATGCAACAGGAATTTCTCGAGTTCGTGAATCCGTTCGCGAGATATGGGAGTTTGAAGTTAAGGAATGGTTGAGAAACCATCAAAATTTCCGCAATTCTGATACTCGAAACCAGTAACTACAAATGCCTAGGGGAAAAATACACTTACCGTTGTAATCGGGCGAGTTTCTACTTTTAGATGCAACAGGAATTTCTCGAGTTCGTCAATCCGTTCGCGAGATATGGGAGTTTGAAGTTAAGGAATGCTTGAGACACCATCAAAATTTTCGCAAGTCTGATACTCGAAACCATTATCTACATTTGCCTAGGGGGAAAACACACATATCTTTGTAATCGGGCGAGTTTCTGCTTTCAGATGCAATAGGAAATTCTCGAGTTCGCCAATCCGTTCGCGAGATATGGGAGTGTGAAGTTAAGGAATGGTTGAGAAACCAACAAAATTTTCGCAAGTCTGATACTCGAAACCAATAACTACAAAGGCCTAGGGGAAAAATACACATACCGTTGTAATCGGGCGAGTTTCTACTTCCACATGTAACAGGAGTTTCTCGAGATCGTCAATCCGTTCGCGAGATATGGGAGTTTGAAGTTAAGGAATGGTTGAGAAACCATCAAAATTTTCGCTGGTCTGATACTCGAAACCAATAACTGGATTGGCCTAGGGGAAAAGTACACACACCATTGTATTCGGACGAGTTTCTGCTTTCAGATGCAATAGGAATTTCTCGAGTTCGCCAATACGTTCGCGAGATATGGGAGTTTGAAGTTAAGGAATGGTTGAGAAACCATCAAAATTTTCGCAATTCTGATGCTAGAAACGAATACCTGGAATGGCCGAGGGGAAAAGTACACACACCATTGTAATCGGGCGAGTTTCTACTTTCAGATGCAACAGGAATTTCTCGAGTTCGTCAATCCGTTCGCGAGATATGGGAGTTTGAAGTTAAGGAATGGTTGAGAAACCATCAAAATTTTCGCAAGTCTGATACTCGAAACCAATAACTACAAAGGCCTAGGGGGAAAACACACATATCTTTGTAATCGGGCGTGTTTCTACTTTCAGGTGCAACAGGAATTTCTCGAGTTCGTCAATCCGTTCGCGAGATATGGGAGTTTGAAGTTAAGGAATGGTTGAGAAATCATCACAATTTTCGCAAGTCTGATACTCGAAACCAATCACCAATATGGCCTAGGGCAAGAATACACATACCGTTGTAATCGGGCGAGTTTCTGCTTTCAGATGCAATAGCACATTCTCGAGTTCGTCAATACGTTCGCGAGATATGGGAGTTTGAAGTTAAGAAATGATTGAGAAACCATCAAAATTTTCGCTGGTCTGATACTCGAAACCAATAACTGGAATGGCCTAGGGGAAAAGTACACATACCATTGTAATCGGGCGAGTTTCTACTTTCAGATACAACAGGAATTTCTCGAGTTCGTCAATCCGTTCGCGAGAAATGGGGGTCTGAAGTTAAGGAATGGTTGAGAAACCATCAACATTTTCGCAAGTCTGATACTCGAAGCCAATAACTACAATGGCCTAGGGGAAAAATACACATACCGTTGTAATCGGGCGAGTTTCTACTTCCACATGTAACAGGAATTTCTCGAGTTCGTCAATGCGTTCGCGAGATATGGGAGTTTGAAGTTAAGGAATGGTTGAGAAACCATCAAAATTTTCGCTGGTCTGATACTGGAAACCAATAACTGGATTGGCCTAGGGGAAAAGTACACACACCATTGTATTCGGACGAGTTTCTGCTTTCAGATGCAATAGGAATTTCTCGAGTTCGCCAATCCGTTCGCGATATATGGGAGTTTGAAGTTAAGGAATGGTTGAGAAACCATCAAAATTTTCGCAAGTCTAATACTCGAAACCAATAACTACAATGGCCTAGGGGAAAAATACACATACCGTTGTAATCGGGCGAGATTCTACTTTCAGATGCAACAGGAATTTCTCGAGTTCGTGAATCCGTTCGCGAGATATGGGAGTTTGAAGTAAAGGAATGGTTGAGACACCATCAAAATTTTCGCAAGTCTGATACTCGAAACCCATAACTACAAAGGCCTTGGGGGGAAACACACATATCGTTGTAATCGGGCGTGTTTCTACTTTCAGGTGCAACAGGAATTTCTCGAGTTCGTCAATCCGTTCGCGAGATATGGGAGTTTGAAGTTAAGGAATGGTTGAGAAACCATCAAAATTTTCGCTGGTCTGATACTCGAAACCAATAACTACAATGGCCTAGGGGAAAAATACACATACCGTTGTAATCGGGCGAGATTCTACTTTCAGATGCAACAGGAATTTCTCGAGTTCGTGAATCCGTTCGCGAGATATGGGAGTTTGAAGTTAAGGAATGGTTGAGAAACCATCAAAATTTCCGCAATTCTGATACTCGAAACCAGTAACTACAAATGCCTAGGGGAAAAATACACTTACCGTTGTAATCGGGCGAGTTTCTACTTTTAGATGCAACAGGAATTTCTCGAGTTCGTCAATCCGTTCGCGAGATATGGGAGTTTGAAGTTAAGGAATGCTTGAGACACCATCAAAATTTTCGCAAGTCTGATACTCGAAACCATTATCTACATTTGCCTAGGGGGAAAACACACATATCTTTGTAATCGGGCGAGTTTCTGCTTTCAGATGCAATAGGAAATTCTCGAGTTCGCCAATCCGTTCGCGAGATATGGGAGTGTGAAGTTAAGGAATGGTTGAGAAACCAACAAAATTTTCGCAAGTCTGATACTCGAAACCAATAACTACAAAGGCCTAGGGGAAAAATACACATACCGTTGTAATCGGGCGAGTTTCTACTTCCACATGTAACAGGAGTTTCTCGAGATCGTCAATCCGTTCGCGAGATATGGGAGTTTGAAGTTAAGGAATGGTTGAGAAACCATCAAAATTTTCGCTGGTCTGATACTCGAAACCAATAACTGGATTGGCCTAGGGGAAAAGTACACACACCATTGTATTCGGACGAGTTTCTGCTTTCAGATGCAATAGGAATTTCTCGAGTTCGCCAATACGTTCGCGAGATATGGGAGTTTGAAGTTAAGGAATGGTTGAGAAACCATCAAAATTTTCGCAATTCTGATGCTAGAAACGAATACCTGGAATGGCCGAGGGGAAAAGTACACACACCATTGTAATCGGGCGAGTTTCTACTTTCAGATGCAACAGGAATTTCTCGAGTTCGTCAATCCGTTCGCGAGATATGGGAGTTTGAAGTTAAGGAATGGTTGAGAAACCATCAAAATTTTCGCAAGTCTGATACTCGAAACCAATAACTACAAAGGCCTAGGGGGAAAACACACATATCTTTGTAATCGGGCGTGTTTCTACTTTCAGGTGCAACAGGAATTTCTCGAGTTCGTCAATCCGTTCGCGAGATATGGGAGTTTGAAGTTAAGGAATGGTTGAGAAATCATCACAATTTTCGCAAGTCTGATACTCGAAACCAATCACCAATATGGCCTAGGGCAAGAATACACATACCGTTGTAATCGGGCGAGTTTCTGCTTTCAGATGCAATAGCACATTCTCGAGTTCGTCAATACGTTCGCGAGATATGGGAGTTTGAAGTTAAGGAATGGTTGAGAAACCATCAAAATTTTCGCTGGTCTGATACTCGAAACCAATAACTGGATTGGCCTAGGGGAAAAGTACACACACCATTGTATTCGGACGAGTTTCTGCTTTCAGATGCAATAGGAATTTCTCGAGTTCGCCAATACGTTCGCGAGATATGGGAGTTTGAAGTTAAGGAATGGTTGAGAAACCATCAAAATTTTCGCAATTCTGATGCTAGAAACGAATACCTGGAATGGCCGAGGGGAAAAGTACACACACCATTGTAATCGGGCGAGTTTCTACTTTCAGATGCAACAGGAATTTCTCGAGTTCGTCAATCCGTTCGCGAGATATGGGAGTTTGAAGTTAAGGAATGGTTGAGAAACCATCAAAATTTTCGCAAGTCTGATACTCGAAACCAATAACTACAAAGGCCTAGGGGGAAAACACACATATCTTTGTAATCGGGCGTGTTTCTACTTTCAGGTGCAACAGGAATTTCTCGAGTTCGTCAATCCGTTCGCGAGATATGGGAGTTTGAAGTTAAGGAATGGTTGAGAAATCATCACAATTTTCGCAAGTCTGATACTCGAAACCAATCACCAATATGGCCTAGGGCAAGAATACACATACCGTTGTAATCGGGCGAGTTTCTGCTTTCAGATGCAATAGCACATTCTCGAGTTCGTCAATACGTTCGCGAGATATGGGAGTTTGAAGTTAAGAAATGATTGAGAAACCATCAAAATTTTCGCTGGTCTGATACTCGAAACCAATAACTGGAATGGCCTAGGGGAAAAGTACACATACCATTGTAATCGGGCGAGTTTCTACTTTCAGATACAACAGGAATTTCTCGAGTTCGTCAATCCGTTCGCGAGAAATGGGGGTCTGAAGTTAAGGAATGGTTGAGAAACCATCAACATTTTCGCAAGTCTGATACTCGAAGCCAATAACTACAATGGCCTAGGGGAAAAATACACATACCGTTGTAATCGGGCGAGATTCTACTTTCAGATGCAACAGGAATTTCTCGAGTTCGTGAATCCGTTCGCGAGATATGGGAGTTTGAAGTAAAGGAATGATTGAGACACCATCAAAATTTTCGCAAGTCTGATACTCGAAACCCATAACTACAAAGGCCTAGGGGGGAAACACACATATCTCTGTAATCGGGCGTGTTTCTACCTTCAGGTGCAACAGGAATTTCTCGAGTTCGTCAATCCGTTCGCGAGATATGGGAGTTTGAAGTTAAGGAATGGTTGAGAAACCATCAAAATTTTCGCAGGTCTGATACTCGAAACCAGTAACTGGAGTGGCCTAGGGGAAAAGAACACACACCATTGTATTCGGACGAGTTTCTGCTTTCAGATGCAATAGGAATTTCTCGAGTTCGCCAATCCGTTCGCGAGATATGGGAGTTTGAAGTTAAGGAATGGTTGAGAAACCATCAAACTTTTCGCAATTCTGATGCTAGAAACGAATAACTGGAATGGCCTCGGGGAAAAGTACACACACCATTGTAATCGGGCGAGTTTCTTCTTTCAGATGCAACAGGAATTTCTCGAGTTCGTCAATCCGTTCGCGAGATATGGGAGTTTGAAGTTTAGGAATGGTTGAGAAACCATCAAAATTTTCGCTGGTCTGACACTCGAAACCAATAACTGGATTGGCCTAGGGGAATAGTACACACACCATTGTATTCGGGCGAGTTTCTGCTTTCAGATGCAATAGGAATATCTCGAGTTCGTCAATCCGTTCGCGAGATATGGGAGTTTGAAGTTAAGGAATGGTTGAGAAACCATCAACATTTTCGCAAGTCTTATACTCGAAACCAATAACTACAAAGGCCTAGGGGGAAAACACACATATCTTTGAAATCGGGCGTGTTTCTACTTTCAGGTGCAACAGGAATTTCTCGAGTTCGTCAATCCGTTCGCGAGATATGGGAGTTTGAAGTTAAGGAATGGTTGAGAAACCATCAAAATTTTCGCAAGTCTGATACTCGAAACCAATAACTACAAAGGCCTAGGGGGAAAACACACATATCTTTGTAATCGGGCGTGTTTCTACTTTCAGGTGCAACAGGAATTTCTCGAGTTCGTCAATCCGTTCGCGAGATATGGGAGTTTGAAGTTAAGGAATGGTTGAGAAATCATCACAATTTTCGCAAGTCTGATACTCGAAACCAATCACCAATATGGCCTAGGGCAAGAATACACATACCGTTGTAATCGGGCGAGTTTCTGCTTTCAGATGCAATAGCACATTCTCGAGTTCGTCAACACGTTCGCGAGATATGGGAGTTTGAAGTTAAGGAATGGTTGAGAAACCATCAAAATTTTCGCTGGTCTGATACTCGAAACCAATAACTGGATTGGCCTAGGGGAAAAGTACACACACCATTGTATTCGGACGAGTTTCTGCTTTCAGATGCAATAGGAATTTCTCGAGTTCGCCAATACGTTCGCGAGATATGGGAGTTTGAAGTTAAGGAATGGTTGAGAAACCATCAAAATTTTCGCAATTCTGATGCTAGAAACGAATACCTGGAATGGCCGAGGGGAAAAGTACACACACCATTGTAATCGGGCGAGTTTCTACTTTCAGATGCAACAGGAATTTCTCGAGTTCGTCAATCCGTTCGCGAGATATGGGAGTTTGAAGTTAAGGAATGGTTGAGAAACCATCAAAATTTTCGCAAGTCTGATACTCGAAACCAATAACTACAAAGGCCTAGGGGGAAAACACACATATCTTTGTAATCGGGCGTGTTTCTACTTTCAGGTGCAACAGGAATTTCTCGAGTTCGTCAATCCGTTCGCGAGATATGGGAGTTTGAAGTTAAGGAATGGTTGAGAAATCATCACAATTTTCGCAAGTCTGATACTCGAAACCAATCACCAATATGGCCTAGGGCAAGAATACACATACCGTTGTAATCGGGCGAGTTTCTGCTTTCAGATGCAATAGCACATTCTCGAGTTCGTCAATACGTTCGCGAGATATGGGAGTTTGAAGTTAAGAAATGATTGAGAAACCATCAAAATTTTCGCTGGTCTGATACTCGAAACCAATAACTGGAATGGCCTAGGGGAAAAGTACACATACCATTGTAATCGTGCGAGTTTCTACTTTCAGATACAACAGGAATTTCTCGAGTTCGTCAATCCGTTCGCGAGAAATGGGGGTCTGAAGTTAAGGAATGGTTGAGAAACCATCAACATTTTCGCAAGTCTGATACTCGAAGCCAATAACTACAATGGCCTAGGGGAAAAATACACATACCGTTGTAATCGGGCGAGATTCTACTTTCAGATGCAACAGGAATTTCTCGAGTTCGTGAATCCGTTCGCGAGATATGGGAGTTTGAAGTAAAGGAATGATTGAGACACCATCAAAATTTTCGCAAGTCTGATACTCGAAACCCATAACTACAAAGGCCTAGGGGGGAAACACACATATCTCTGTAATCGGGCGTGTTTCTACCTTCAGGTGCAACAGGAATTTCTCGAGTTCGTCAATCCGTTCGCGAGATATGGGAGTTTGAAGTTAAGGAATGGTTGAGAAACCATCAAAATTTTCGCAGGTCTGATACTCGAAACCAGTAACTGGAGTGGCCTAGGGGAAAAGTACACACACCATTGTATTCGGACGAGTTTCTGCTTTCAGATGCAATAGGAATTTCTCGAGTTCGCCAATCCGTTCGCGAGATATGGGAGTTTGAAGTTAAGGAATGGTTGAGAAACCATCAAACTTTTCGCAATTCTGATGCTAGAAACGAATAACTGGAATGGCCTCGGGGAAAAGTACACACACCATTGTAATCGGGCGAGTTTCTTCTTTCAGATGCAACAGGAATTTCTCGAGTTCGTCAATCCGTTCGCGAGATATGGGAGTTTGAAGTTTAGGAATGGTTGAGAAACCATCAAAATTTTCGCTGGTCTGACACTCGAAACCAATAACTGGATTGGCCTAGGGGAATAGTACACACACCATTGTATTCGGGCGAGTTTCTGCTTTCAGATGCAATAGGAATATCTCGAGTTCGTCAATCCGTTCGCGAGATATGGGAGTTTGAAGTTAAGGAATGGTTGAGAAACCATCAACATTTTCGCAAGTCTTATACTCGAAACCAATAACTACAAAGGCCTAGGGGGAAAACACACATATCTTTGAAATCGGGCGTGTTTCTACTTTCAGGTGCAACAGGAATTTCTCGAGTTCGTCAATCCGTTCGCGAGATATGGGAGTTTGAAGTTAAGGAATGGTTGAGAAACCATCAAAATTTTCGCAAGTCTTATACTCGAAACCAATAACTACAAAGGCCTAGGGGGAAAACACACATATCTTTGAAATCGGGCGTGTTTCTACTTTCAGGTGCAACAGGAATTTCTCGAGTTCGTCAACCCGTTCGCGAGATATGGGAGTTTGAAGTTAAGGAATGGTTGAGAAACCATCACAATTTTCGCAAGTCTGATACTCGAAACCAATCACCAATATGGCCTAGGGCAAAAATACACATACCGTTGTAATCGGGCGAGTTCCTGCTTTCAGATGCAATAGCACATTCTCGAGTTCGTCAATACGTTCGCGAGATATGGGAGTTTGAAGTTAAGGAATGGTTGAGAAACCATCAAAATTTTCGCAATTCTGATACTCGAAACCAATAACTACAATGGCCTAGGGCAAAAATACACATACCGTTGTAATCGGGCGAGTTTCTGATTTCAGATGCAATACAAAATTCTCGAGTTCGTCAATCCGTTCGCGAGATATGGAAGTTTGAAATTAAGGAATGATTGAGAAACCATCAAAATTTTCGCAAGTCTGATACTCGAAACCAATAACTGGATTGGCCTAGGGGAATAGTACACACACCATTGTATTCGGGCGAGTTTCTACTTTCAGATGCAACTGGAATTTCTCGAGTTCGTCAATCCGTTCGCGAGATATGGGAGTTTGAAGTTAAGGAATGGTTGAGAAACCATCAAAATTTTCGCTGGTCTGATACTCGAAACCAATAACTGGAATGGCCTAGGGTAAAAGTACACACACCATTGTATTCTGACGAGGTTCTGCTTTCAGATGCAATCGGAATTTCTCGAGTTCGTCAATCCGTTCGCGAGATATGGGAGTTTGAAGTTAAGGAATGGTTGAGAAACCATCAAGATTTTCGCAATTCTGATGCTAGAAACGAATAACTGGATTGGCCTAGGGGAATAGTACACACACCATTGTATTCGGGCGAGTTTCTACTTTCAGATGCAACAGGAATTTCTCGAGTTCGTCAATCCGTTCGCGAGATATGGGAGTTTGAAGTTAAGGAATGGTTGAGAAACCATCAAAATTTTCGCAAGTCAGATACTCGAAACCAGTAACTACAAATGCCTAGGGGAAAAATACACATACCGTTGTAATCGGGCGAGTTTCTACTTTCAGATGCAACAGGAATTTCTCGAGTTCGTCAATCCGTTTGCGAGATATGGGAGTTTGAAGTAAAGGAATGGTTGAGACACCATCAAAATTTTCGCAAGTCTGATACTCGAAACCCATAAATACAAAGGCCTTGGGTGGAAACACACACACCATTGTATTCGGGCGAGTTTCTGCTTTCAGATGCAATAGGAATTTCTCGAGTTCGTCAATCCGTTCGCGAGATATGGGAGTTTGAAGTTAAGGAATGGTTGAGAAACCATCGAAATTTTCGCAAGTCTTATACTCGAAACCAATAACTACAAAGGCCTAGGGGGAAAACACACATATCTTTGAAATCGGGCGTGTTTCTACTTTCAGGTGCAACAGGAATTTCTCGAGTTCGTCAATCCGTTCGCGAGATATGGGAGTTTGAAGTTAAGGAATGGTTGAGAAACCATCAAAATTTTCGCAAGTCTGATACTCGAAACCAATAACTACGAAGGCCTAAGGGGAAAACACACATATCTTTGTAATCGGGCGAGTTTCTGCTTTCAGATGCAATAGGAAATTCTCGAGTTCGCCAATCCGTTCGCGAGATATGGGAGTGTGAAGTTAAGGAATGGTTGAGAAACCAACAAAATTTTCGCAAGTCTGATACTCGAAACCAATAACTACAAAGGCCCAGGGGAAAAATACACATACCGTTGTAATCGGGCGAGTTTCTACTTCCACATGTAACAGGAATTTCTCGAGTTCGTCAATCCGTTCGCGAGATATGGGAGTTTGAAGTTAAGGAATGGTTGAGAAACCATCAAAATTTTCGCTGGTCTGATACTCGAAACCAATAACTACAAAGGCCTAGGGGGAAAACACACATATCTTTGTAATCGGGCGTGTTTCTACTTTCAGGTGCAACAGGAATTTCTCGAGTTCGTCAATCCGTTCGCGAGATATGGGAGTTAGAAGTTAAGGAATGGTTGAGAAACCATCAAAATTTTCGCAAGTCTGATACTCGAAACCAATAACTACAAAGGCCTAGGGGGGAAACACACATATCTTTGTAATCGGGCGTGTTTCTACTTTCAGGTGCAACAGGAATTTCTCTAGTTCGTCAATCCGTTCGCGAGATATGGGTGTTTGAAGTTAAGGAATGTTTGAGAAACCATCAAAATTTTCGCTGGTCTGATACTCGAAACCAATAACTGGAATGGCCTAGGGGAAAAGTACACACACCATTGTTTTCGGACGAGTTTCTGCTTTCAGATGCAATAGGAATTTCTCGAGTTCGCCAATCCGTTCGCGAGATATGCGAGTTTGAAGTTAAGGAATGGTTGATAAACCATCAAAATTTTCGCAATTCTGATGCTAGAAACGAATAGCTGGAATGGCCTAGGGGAAAAGCACACACACCATTGTAATCGGGCGAGTTTCTACTTTCAGATGCAACAGGAATTTCTCTAGTTCGTCAATCCGTTCGCGAGATATGGGAGTTTGAAGTTAAGGAATGTTTGAGAAACCTTCAAAATTTTCGCAAGTCTGATACTCGAAACCAATAACTACAAATGCCTAGGGCAAAAATACACATACCGTTGTAATCGGGCGAGTTTCTGCTTTCAGATGCAATGGCACATTCTCGAGTTCGTCAATACGTTCGCGAGATATGGGAGTTTGAAGTGAAGGAATGGTTGAGAAACCATCAAAATTTTCGCAAGTCTGATACTCGAAACCAATAACTACAATGGCCTAGGGCAAAAATACACATACCGCTGTAATCGGGCGAGTTTCTGCTTCCAGGTGCAGTAGGAAATTCTCGAGTTCGTCAATGCGTTCGCGAGATATGGGAGTTTGAAGTTAAGGAATGGTTGAGACACCATCAAAATTTTCGCAAGTCTGATACTCGAAACCCATAACTACAAAGGCCTAGGGGGGAAACACACATATCTTTGTAATCGGGCGTGTTTCTACTTTCAGGTGCAACAGGAATTTCTCTAGTTCGTCAATCCGTTCGCGAGATATGGGTGTTTGAAGTTAAGGAATGTTTGAGAAACCATCAAAATTTTCGCTGGTCTGATACTCGAAACCAATAACTGGAATGGCCTAGGGGAAAAGTACACACACCATTGTATTCGGACGAGTTTCTGCTTTCAGATGCAATAGGAATTTCTCGAGTTCGCCAATCCGTTCGCGAGATATGGGAGTTTGAAGTTAAGGAATGGTCGATAAACCATCAAAATTTTCGCAATTCTGATGCTAGGAACGAATAGCTGGAATGGCCTAGGGGAAAAGCACACACACCATTGTAATCGGGCGAGTTTCTACTTTCAGATGCAACAGGAATTTCTCGAGTTCGTCAATGCGTTCGCGAGATATGGGAGTTTGAAGTTAAGGAATGGTTGAGACACCATCAAAATTTTCGCAAGTCTGATACTCGAAACCCATAACTACAAAGGCCTAGGGGGGAAACACACATATCTTTGTAATCGGGCGTGTTTCTACTTTCAGGTGCAACAGGAATTTCTCTAGTTCGTCAATCCGTTCGCGAGATATGGGTGTTTGAAGTTAAGGAATGTTTGAGAAACCATCAAAATTTTCGCTGGTCTGATACTCGAAACCAATAACTGGAATGGCCTAGGGGAAAAGTACACACACCATTGTATTCGGACGAGTTTCTGCTTTCAGATGCAATAGGAATTTCTCGAGTTCGCCAATCCGTTCGCGAGATATGGGAGTTTGAAGTTAAGGAATGGTTGATAAACCATCAAAATTTTCGCAATTCTGATGCTAGAAACGAATAGCTGGAATGGCCTAGGGGAAAAGCACACACACAATTGTAATCGGGCGAGTTTCTACTTTCAGATGCAACAGGAATTTCTCGAGTTCCTCAATCCGTTCGCGAGATATGGGAGTTTGAAGTTAAGGAATGCTTGAGACACCATCAAAATTTTCGCAAGTCTGATACTCGAAACCAATAACTACAAAGGCCTAGGGGGAAAACACACATATCTTTGTAATCGGGCGAGTTTCTGCTTTCAGATGCAATAGGAAATTCTCGAGTTCGCCAATCCGTTCGCGAGATATGGGAGTGTGAAGTTAAGGAATGGTTGAGAAACCAACAAAATTTTCGCAAGTCTGATACTCGAAACCAATAACTACAAAGGCCTAGGCCAAAAATACACATACCGTTGTAATCGGGCGAGTTCCGGCTTTCTGATGCAACAGGAAATTCTCGAGTTCGTCAATCCGTTCGCGAGATATGGAAGTTTGAAGTTAAGAAATGATTGAGAAACCATCAAAATTTTCGCTGGTCTGATACTCGAAACCAATAATTGGAATGGCCTAGGGGAAAAGTACACATACCATCGTAATCGGGCGAGTTTCTACTTTCAGATACAACAGGAATTTCTCGAGTTCGTCAATCCGTTCGCGAGAAATGGGGGTCTGAAGTTAAGGAATGGTTGAGAAACCATCAACATTTTCGCAAGTCTGATACTCGAAACCAATAACTACAAATGCCTAGGGGAAAAATACACAAACCGTTGTAAACGGGCGAGATTCTACTTTCACATGCAACAAGAATTTCTCGATTTCGTCAATACGTTCGCGAGATATGGGAGTTTGAAGTTAAGGAATGGTTGAGACACCATCAAAACTTTCGCAAGTCTGATACTCGAAACCCATAACTACAAAGGCCTTGGGGGGAAACACACATATCTTTGTAATCGGGCGTGTTTCTACTTTCAGGTGCAACAGGAATTTCTCGAGTTCGTCAATCCGTTCGCGAGATATGGGAGTTTGAAGTTAAGGAATGGTTGAGAAACCATCAAAATTTTCGCTGGTCTGATACTCGAAACCAATAACTGGAATGGCCTAGGGGAAAAGTACACACACCATTGTATTCGGACGAGTTTCTGCTTTCAGATGCAATAGGAATTTCTCGAGTTCGCCAATCCGTTCGCGAGATATGGGAGTTTGAAGTTAAGGAATGGTTGAGAAAACATCAAAATTTTCGCAATTCTGATGCTAGAAACGAATAACTGGAATGGCCTAGGGGAAAAGTACACACACCATTGTAATCGGGCGAGTTTCTACTTTCAGATGCAACAGGAATTTCTCGAGTTCGTCAATCCGTTCGCGAGATATGGGAGTTTGAAGTTAAGGAATGGTTGAGAAACCATCAAAATTTTCGCAATTCTGATACTCGAAACCAGTAACTACAAATGCCTAGGGGAAAAATACACTTACCGTTGTAATCGGGCGAGTTTCTACTTTTAGATGCAACAGGAATTTCTCGAGTTCGTCAATCCGTTCGCGAGATATGGGAGTTTGAAGTTAAGGAATGCTTGAGACACCATCAAAATTTTCGCAAGTCTGATACTCGAAACCAATATCTACATTTGCCTAGGGGGAAAACACACATATCTTTGTAATCGGGCGAGTTTCTGCTTTCAGATGCAATAGGAAATTCTCGAGTTCGCCAATCCGTTCGCGAGATATGGCAGTGTGAAGTTAAGGAATGGTTGAGAAACCAACAAAATTTTCGCAAGTCTGATACTCGAAACCAATAACTACAAAGGCCTAGGGGAAAAATACACATACCGTTCTAATCGGGCGAGTTTCTACTTCCACATGTAACAGGAGTTTCTCGAGATCGTCAATCCGTTCGCGAGATATGGGAGTTTGAAGTTAAGGAATGGTTGAGAAACCATCAAAATTTTCGCTGGTCTGATACTCGAAACCAATAACTGGATTGGCCTAGGGGAAAAGTACACACACCATTGTATTCGGACGAGTTTCTGCTTTCAGATGCAATAGGAATTTCTCGAGTTCGCCTATCCGTTCGCGAGATATGGGAGTTTGAAGTTAAGGAATGGTTGAGAAACCATCAAAATTTTCGCATTTCTGATGCTAGAAACAAATACCTGGAATGGCCGAGGGGAAAAGTACACACACCATTGTAATCGGGCGAGTTTCTACTTTCAGATGCAACAGGAATTTCTCGAGTTCGTCAATCCGTTCGCGAGATATGGGAGTTTGAAGTTAAGGAATGGTTGAGAAACCATCAAAATTTTCGCAAGTCTGATACTCGAAACCAATAACTACAAAGTCCTAGGGGGAAAACACACATATCTTTGTAATCGGGCGTGTTTCTACTTTCAGGTGCAACAGGAATTTCTCGAGTTCGTCAATCCGTTCGCGAGATATGGGAGTTTGAAGTTAAGGAATGGTTGAGAAACCATCACAATTTTCGCAAGTCTGATACTCGAAACCAATCACCAATATGGCCTAGGGCAAGAATACACATACCGTTGTAATCGGGCGAGTTTCTGCTTTCAGATGCAATAGCACATTCTCGAGTTCGTCAATACGTTCACGAGATATGGGAGTTTGAAGTTAAGAAATGATTGAGAAACCATCAAAATTTTCGCTGGTCTGATACTCGAAACCAATAACTGGAATGGCCTAGGGGAAAAGTACACATACCATTGTAATCGGGCGAGTTTCTACTATCAGATACAACAGGAATTTCTCGAGTTCGTCAATCCGTTCGCGAGAAATGGGGGTCTGAAGTTAAGGAATGGTTGAGAAACCATCAACATTTTCGCAAGTCTGATACTCGAAACCAATAACTACAAATGCCTAGGGGAAAAATGCACATACCGTTGTAAACGGGCGAGATTCTACTTTCACATGCAACAGGAATTTCTCGATTTCGTCAATACGTTCGCGAGATATGGGACTTTGAAGTTAAGGAATGGTTGAGGAACCATCAAAATTTTCGCTGGTCTGATACTCGAAACCAGTAACTGGAGTGGCCTAGGGGAAAAGTACACACACCATTGTATTCGGACGAGTTTCTGCTTTCAGATGCAATAGGAATTTCTCGAGTTCGCCAATCCGTTCGCGAGATATGGGTGTTTGAAGTTAAGGAATGGTTGAGAAACCATCAAACTTTTCGCAATTCTGATGCTAGAAACGAATAACTGGAATGGCCTCGGGGAAAAGTACACACACCATTGTAATCGGGCGTGTTTCTTCTTTCAGATGCAACAGGAATTTCTCGAGTTCGTCAATCCGTTCGCGAGATATGGGAGTTTGAAGTTAAGGAATGGTTGAGAAACCATCAAAATTTTCGCTGGTCTGATACTCGAAACCAATAACTGGATTGGCCTAGGGGAATAGTACACACACCATTGTATTCGGGCGAGTTTCTGCTTTCAGATGCAATAGGAATTTCTCGAGTTCGTCAATCCGTTCGCGAGATATGGGAGTTTGAAGTTAAGGAATGGTTGAGAAACCATCAACATTTTCGCAATTCTGATGCTAGAAACGAATAACTGGAATGGCCTAGGGGAGAAGTACACACACCATTGTAATCGGGAGAGTTTCTACTTTCAGATGCAACAGGAATTTCTCGAGTTCGTCAATCCGTTCCCGAGATATGGGAGTTTGAAGTTAAGGAATGGTTGAGAAACCTTCAAAATTTTCGCAAGTCTTATACTCGAAACCAATAACTACAAAGGCCTAGGGGGAAAACACACATATCTTTGAAATCGGGCGTGTTTCTACTTTCAGGTGCAACAGGAATTTCTCGAGTTCGTCAATCCGTTCGCGAGATATGGGAGTTTGAAGTTAAGGAATGGTTGAGAAACCATCACAATTTTCGCAAGTCTGATACGCGAAACCAATCACCAATATGGCCTAGGGCAAAAATACACATACCGTTGTAATCGGGCGAGTTCCTGCTTTCAGATGCAATAGCACATTCTCGAGTTCGTCAATACGTTCGCGAGATATGGGAGTTTGAAGTTAAGGAATGGTTGAGAAACCATCAAAATTTTCGCAATTCTGATACTCGAAACCAATAACTACAATGGCCTAGGGCAAAAATACACATACCGTTGTAATCGGGCGAGTTTCTGATTTCAGATGCAATACAAAATTCTCGAGTTCGTCAATCCGTTCGCGAGATATGGAAGTTTGAAATTAAGGAATGATTGAGAAACCATCAAAATTTTCGCAAGTCTGATACTCGAAACCAATAACTGGATTGGCCTAGGGGAATAGTACACACACCATTGTATTCGGGCGAGTTTCTACTTTCAGATGCAACTGGAATTTCTCGAGTTCGTCAATCCGTTCGCGAGATATGGGAGTTTGAAGTTAAGGAATGGTTGAGAAACCATCAAAATTTTCGCTGGTCTGATACTCGAAACCAATAACTGGAATGGCCTAGGGGAAAAGTACACACACCATTGTATTCGGACGAGATTCTGCTTTCAGATGCAATAGGAATTTCTCGAGTTCGTCAATCCGTTCGCGAGATATGGGAGTTTGAAGTTAAGGAATGGTTGAGAAACCATCAATATTTTCGCAATTCTGATGCTAGAAACGAATAACTGGATTGGCCTAGGGGAATAGTACACACACCATTGTATTCGGGCGAGTTTCTACTTTCAGATGCAACAGGAATTTCTCGAGTTCGTCAATCCGTTCGCGAGATATGGGAGTTTGAAGTTAAGGAATGGTTGAGAAACCATCACAATTTTCGCAAGTCTGATACGCGAAACCAATCACCAATATGGCCTAGGGCAAAAATACACATACCGTTGTAATCGGGCGTGTTCCTGCTTTCAGATGCAATAGCACATTCTCGAGTTCGTCAATACGTTCGCGAGATATGGGAGTTTGAAGTTAAGGAATGGTTGAGAAACCATCAAAATTTTCGCAATTCTGATGCTAGAAACGAATAACTGGAATGTCCTAGGGGAAAAGTACACACACCATTGTATTCGGGCGAGTTTCTGCTTTCAGATGCAATAGGAATTTCTCGAGTTCGTCAATCCGTTCGCGAGATATGAGAGTTTGAAGGTAAGGAATGGTTGAAAACCATCAATATTTTCGCAATTCTGTTGCTAGAAACGAATAACTGGAATGGCCCAGGGGAGAAGTACACACACCATTGTAATCGGGAGAGTTTCTACTTTCAGATGCAACAGGAATTTCTCGAGTTCGTCAATCCGTTCGCGAGATATGGGAGTTTGAAGTTAAGGAATGGTTGAGAAACCATCAAAATTTTCGCAAGTCTTATACTCGAAACCAATAACTACAAAGGCCTAGGGGGAAAACACACATATCTTTGAAATCGGGCGTGTTTCTACTTTCAGGTGCAACAGGAATTTCTCGAGTTCGTCAATCCGTTCGCGAGATATGGGAGTTTGAAGTTAAGGAATGGTTGAGAAACCATCACAATTTTCGCAAGTCTGATACTCGAAACCAATAACTACAAAGGCCTAAGGGGAAAACACACATATCTTTGTAATCGGGCGAGTTTCTGCTTTCAGATGCAATAGGAAATTCTCGAGTTCGCCAATCCGTTCGCGAGATATGGGAGTGTGAAGTTAAGGAATGGTTGAGAAACCAACAAAATTTTCGCAAGTCTGATACTCGAAACCAATAACTACAAAGGCCCAGGGGAAAAATACACATACCGTTGTAATCGGGCGAGTTTCTACTTCCACATGTAACAGGAATTTCTCGAGTTCGTCAATCCGTTCGCGAGATATGGGAGTTTGAAGTTAAGGAATGGTTGAGAAACCATCAAAATTTTCGCTGGTCTGATACTCGAAACCAATAACTACAAAGGCCTAGGGGGAAAACACACATATCTTTGTAATCGGGCGTGTTTCTACTTTCAGGTGCAACAGGAATTTCTCGAGTTCGTCAATCCGTTCGCGAGATATGGGAGTTTGAAGTTAAGGAATGGTTGAGAAACCATCAAAATTTTCGCAAGTCTGATACTCGAAACCAATAACTACAATGGCCTAGGGCAAAAATACACATACCGTTGTAATCGGGCGAGTTTCTGCTTTCAGATGCAATGGCACATTCTCGAGTTCGTCAATACGTTCGCGAGATATGGGAGTTTGAAGTGAAGGAATGGTTGAGAAACCATCAAAATTTTCGCAAGTCTGATACTCGAAACCAATAACTACAATGGCCTAGGGCAAAAATACACATACCGTTGTAATCGGGCGAGTTTCTGCTTCCAGGTGCAATAGGAAATTCTCGAGTTCGTCAATGCGTTCGCGAGATATGGGAGTTTGAAGTTATGGAATGGTTGAGACACCATCAAAATTTTCGCAAGTCTGATACTCGAAACCAATAACTACAAAGGCCCAGGGGAAAAATACACATACCGTTGTAATCGGGCGAGTTTCTACTTCCACATGTAACAGGAATTTCTCGAGTTCGTCAATCCGTTCGCGAGATATGGGAGTTTGAAGTTAAGAAATGGTTGAGAAACCATCAAAATTTTCGCAAGTCTGATACTCGAAACCAATAACTGGATTGGCCTAGGGGAAAAGTACACACACCATTGTATTCGGACGAGTTTCTACTTTCAGATGCAACAGAAACTTCGCGAGTTCGTCAATCCGTTCGCGAGATATGGGAGTTTGAAGTTAAGGAATGCTTGAGACACCATCAAAATTTTCGCAAGTCTGATACTCGAAACCAATAACTACAAAGGCCTAGGGGGAAAACACACATATCTTTGTAATCGGGCGAGTTTCTGCTTTCAGATGCAATAGGAAATTCTGGAGTTCGCCAATCCGTTCGCGAGATATGGGAGTGTGAAGTTAAGGAATGGTTGAGAAACCAACAAAATTTTCGCAAGTCTGATACTCGAAACCAATAACTACAAAGGCCTAGGGGAAAAATACACATACCGTTGTAATCGGGCGAGTTTCTACTTCCACATGTAACAGGAATTTCTCGAGTTCGTCAATCCGTTCGCGAGATATGGGAGTTTGAAGTTAAGGAATGGTTGAGAAACCATCAAAATTTTCGCTGGTCTGATACTCGAAACCAATAACTGGATTGGCCTAGGGGAAAAGTACACACACCATTGTATTCGGACGAGTTTCTGCTTTCAGATGCAATAGGAATTTCTCGAGTTCGCCAATCCGTTCGCGAGATATGGGTGTTTGAAGTTAAGGAATGGTTGTGAAACCATCACAATTTTCGCAAGTCTGATACTCGAAACCAATAACTACAATGGCCTAGGGGAAAAATACACATATCGTTGTAATCGGGGCGAGATTCTACTTTCAGATGCAACAGGAATTTCTCGAGTTCGTGAATCCGTTCGCGAGATATGGGAGTTTGAAGTAAAGGAATGGTTGAGACACCATCAAAATTTTCGCAAGTCTGATACACGAAACACATAACTACAAAGACCTTGGGGGGAAACACACATATCTTTGTAATCGGGCGTGTTTCTACTTTCAGGTGCAACAGGAATTTCTCGAGTTCGTCAATCCGTTCGCGAGATATGGGAGTTTGAAGTTAAGGAATGGTTGAGAAACCATCAAAATTTTCGCTGGTCTGATACTCGAAACCAATAACTGGAATGGCCTAGGGGAAAAGTACACACACCATTGTATTCGGACGGGTTTCTGCTTTCAGATGCAATAGGAATTTCTCGAGTTCGCCAATCCGTTCGCGAGATATGGGAGTTTGAATTTAAGGAATGGTTGAGAAACCATCAAAATTTTCGCAATTCTGATGCTAGAAACGAATAACTGGAATGGCCTAGGGGAAAAGTACACACACCATTGTAATCGGGCGAGTTTTGGCTTTCAGATGCAATAGGAAATTCTCGAGTTCGCCAATCCGTTCGCGAGATATGGGAGTGTGAAGTTAAGGAATGGTTGAGAAACCAACAAAATTTTCGCAAGTCTGATACTCGAAACCAATAACTACAAAGGCCTAGGGGAAAAATACACATACCGTTGTAATCGGGCGAGTTTCTGCTTCCAGGTGCAATAGGAAATTCTCGAGTTCGTCAATCCGTTCGCGAGATATGGGAGTTTGAAGTTAAGGAATGGTTGAGATACCATCAAAATTTTCGCAAGTCTGATACTCGAAACCAATAACTACAATGGCCTAGGGGAAAAATACACATATCGTAGTAATCGGGCGAGATTCTACTTTCAGATGCAACAGGAATTTCTCGAGTTCGTGAATCCGTTCGCGAGATATGGGAGTTTGAAGTAAAGGAATGGTTGAGACACCATCAAAATTTTCAAAAGTCTGATACTCGAAACCAATAACTACTATGCCCTAGGGGAAAAGTACACATACCGTTGTAATCGGGCGAGTTTCTACTTTCAGATGCAATAGGAAATTCTCGAGTTCGCCAATCCGTTCGCGAGATATGGGAGTGTGAAGTTAAGGAATGGTTGAGAAACCATCAAAATTTTCGCTGGTCTGATACTCGAAACCAATAACTGGAATGGCCTAGGGGAAAAGTACACACACCATTGTATTCGGACGAGTTTCTGCTTTCAGATGCAATAGGAATTTTCGAGTTCGCCAATCTGTTCGCGAGATATGGGAGTTTGAATTTAAGGAATGGTTGAGAAACCATCAAAATTTTCGCAATTCTGATGCTAGAAACGAATAACTGGAATGGCCTAGGGGAAAAGTACACACACCATTGTAATCGGGCGAGTTTCTACTTTCAGATGCAACAGGAATTTCTCGAGTTCGTCAATCCGTTCTCGAGATATGGGAGTTTGAAGTTAAGGAATGGTTGAGAAACCATCAAAATTTTCGCAAGTCTGATACTCGAAACCAATAACTACAAAGGCCTAGGGGGAAAACACACATATCTTTGTAATCGGGCGTGTTTCTACTTTCAGGTGCAACAGGAATTTCTCGAGTTCGTCAATCCGTTCGCGAGATATGGGAGTTTAAAGTTAAGGAATGGTTGAGAAACCATCACAGTTTTCTCAAGTCTGATACTCGAAACCAATCACCAATATGGCCTAGGGCAAAAATACACATACCGCTGTAATCGGGCGAGTTTCTTCTTTCGGATGCAACAAGAATTTCTCGTGTTCGTCAATTCGTTCGCGAGATATGGGAGTTTGAAGTTAAGGGATGGTTGAGAAACCATCAAAATTATCGCTGGTCTGATACTCGGAACTAGTAACTGGAGTGGCCTAGGGGAAAAGTACACACACCACTGTAATCGGGCGTGTTTCTACTTTCAGATGCAACAGGAATTTCTCGAGATCGTCAATCCGTTCGCGAGATATGGGAGTTTGAAGTTGAGGAACGGTTGGGAAACCATCAAAATTTTCGCAAGTCTGATTCCCGAAACCAATAACTACAAAGGCCTAGGGGAAAAATACACATGCAGCTGTAATCGTGCGAGTTTCTGCTTTCAGATGCAACAGGAATTTCTCGAGTTCGTCAATCCGTTCGCGAGATATGGGAGTTTGAAGTTAAGGAACGCTTGAGCAACCATCAAAATTTCCGCAAGTCTGATACTCGAAACCAATAACTACTATGGCCTAGGGGAAAAGAACACATACCATTGTAATCGGGCGTGTTTCTACTTTCACATGCAACAGGAATTTCTCGAGATCGTCAATCCGTTCCCGAGATATGGGAGTTTGAAGTTAAGGAATGGTTGAGAAACCATCAAAATTTTCGACGGTCTGATACTCGAAACCAATAACTACAATGGCCTAGGGCAAAAATACACATACCGTTGTAATCGGGCGAGTTTCTGCTTCCAGGTGCAATAGGAAATTCTCGAGTTCGTCAATCCGTTCGCGAGATATGGGAGTTTGAAGTTAAGGAATGGTTGAGAAACCATCAAAATTTTCGCAAGTCTGATACTCGAAACCAATAACTACAAAGGCCTAGGGGGAAAACACACATACCTTTGTAATCGGGCGAGTTTCTGCTTCCAGGTGCAATAGGAAATTCTCGAGTTCGTCAATCCGTTCGCGAGATATGGGAGTTTGAAGTTAAGGAATGCTTAAGACACCATCAAAATTTTCGCAAGTCTGATACTCGAAACCAATAACTACAAAGGCCTAGGGGAAAAATACACATACCGTTGTAAACGGGCGAGATTCTACTTTCACATGCATCAGGAATTTCTCGATTTCGTCAATACGTTCGGGAGATATGGGAGTTTGAAGTTAAGGAATGGTTGAGGAACCATCAAAGTTTTCGCAAGTCTGATTCTCGAATCTAATAACTACTATGGCCTAGGGCAAAAATACACATACCGTTGTAATCGAGCGAGTTTCTGCTTTCAGATGCAATAGGAAATTCTCGAGTTCGTCAATCCGATCCCGAGATATGGAAGTTTGAAGTTAAGGAATGGTTGAGAAACGATCAAAATTTTCGCAAGTCTGATACTCGAAACCAATAACTACAATGGCCTAGGGCAAAAATACACATACCGTTGTAATCGGGCGAGTTTCTGCTTCCAGGTGCAATAGGAAATTCTCGAGTTCGTCAATCCGTTCGCGAGATATGGGAGTTTGAAGTTAAGGAATGGTTGAGAAACCATCAAAATTTTCGCAAGTCTGATACTCGAAACCAATAACTACAAAGGCCTAGGGGGAAAACACACATACCTTTGTAATCGGGCGAGTTTCTGCTTCCAGGTGCAATAGGAAATTCTCGAGTTCGTCAATCCGTTCGCGAGATATGGGAGTTTGAAGTTAAGGAATGCTTGAGACACCATCAAAATTTTCGCAAGTCTGATACTCGAAACCAATAACTACAAAGGCCTAGGGGGAAAACACACATATCTTTGTAATCGGGCGAGTTTCTGCTCTCAGATGCAATAGGAAATTCTCGAGTTCGCCAATCCGTTCGCGAGATATGGGAGTGTGAAGTTAAGGAACGGTTGGGAAACCATCAAAATTTTCGCAAGTCTGATTCCCGAAACCAATAACTACAAAGGCCTAGGGGAAAAATAGACATGCAGCTGTAATCGTGCGAGTTTCTGCTTTCAGATGCAACAGGAATTTCTCGAGTTCGTCAATCCGTTCGCGAGATATGGGAGTTTGAAGTTAAGGAACGCTTGAGCAACCATCAAAATTTCCGCAAGTCTGATACTCGAAACCAATAACTACTATGGCCTAGGGGAAAAGAACACATACCATTATAATCGGGCGTGTTTCTACTTTCACATGCAACAGGAATTTCTCGAGATCGTCAATCCGTTCCCGAGATATGGGAGTTTGAAGTTAAGGAATGGTTGAGAAACCATCAAAATTTTCGACGGTCTGATACTCGAAACCAATAACTGGAATGGCCTAGGGGAAAAGTACACTTACCGCTGTATTCGGGCGAGTTTCTACTTTCAGATGAGACAGGAATTTCTCGAGTTCGTCAATCCGTTCGCGAGATATGGGAGTTTGAAGTTAAGGAATGGTTGAGAAACCATCAAAATTTTCGCTGGTCTGATACTCGGAACTAGTAACTGGAGTGGCCTAGGGGAAAAGTACACACACCACTGTAATCGGGCGTGTTTCTACTTTCAGATGCAACAGGAATTTCTCGAGATCGTCAATCCGTTCGCGAGATATGGGAGCTTGAAGTTAAGGAACGGTTGGGAAACCATCAAAATTTTCGCAAGTCTGATTCCCGAAACCAATAACTACAAAGGCCTAGGGGAAAAATACACATGCAGCTGTAATCGTGCGAGTTTCTGCTTTCAGATGCAACAGGAATTTCTCGAGATCGTCAATCCTTTCCCGAGATATGGGAGTTTGAAATTAAGGAATGGTTGAGAAACCATCAAAATTTTCGCAAGTCTGATTCCCGAAACCAATAACTACTATGGCCTAGGGCAAAAATACACACACCGCTGTAATCGGGCGAGTTTCTTCTTTCGGATGCAACAAGAATTTCTCGTGTTCGTCAATTCGTTCGCGAGATATGGGAGTTTGAAGTTAAGGGATGGTTGAGAAACCATCAAAATTATCGCTGGTCTGATACTCGGAACTAGTAACTGGAGTGGCCTAGGGGAAAAGTACACACACCACTGTAATCGGGCGTGTTTCTACTTTCAGATGCAACAGGAATTTCTCGAGATCGTCAATCCGTTCGCGAGATATGGGAGTTTGAAGTTAAGGAACGGTTGGGAAACCATCAAAATTTTCGCAAGTCTGATTCCCGAAACCAATAACTACAAAGGCCTAGGGGAAAAATACACATGCAGCTGTAATCGTGCGAGTTTCTGCTTTCAGATGCAACAGGAATTTCTCGAGTTCGTCAATCCGTTCGCGAGATATGGGAGTTTGAAGTTAAGGAACGCTTGAGCAACCATCAAAATTTCCGCAAGTCTGATACTCGAAACCAATAACTACTATGGCCTAGGGGAAAAGAACACATACCATTGTAATCGGGCGTGTTTCTACTTTCACATGCAACAGGAATTTCTCGAGATCGTCAATCCGTTCCCGAGATATGGGAGTTTGAAGTTAAGGAATGGTTGAGAAACCATCAAAATTTTCGACGGTCTGATACTCGAAACCAATAACTGGAATGGCCTAGGGGAAAAGTACACTTACCGCTGTATTCGGGCGAGTTTCTACTTTCAGATGAGACCGGAATTTCTCGAGTTCGTCAATCCGTCCGCGAGATATGGGAGTTTGAATTTAAGGAATGCTTGAGACACCATCAAAATTTTCGCTGGTCTGATACTCGAAACCAATAACTGGAATGGCCTAGGGGAAAAGTACACATACCATTGTAATCGGGCGAGTTTCTACTTTCAGATACAACAGGAATTTCTCGAGTTCGTCAATCCGTTCGCGAGAAATGGGGGTCTGAAGTTAAGGAATGGTTGAGAAACCATCAACATTTTCGCAAGTCTGATACTCGAAACCAATAACTACAAATGCCTAGGGGAAAAATACACATACCGTTGTAAACGGGCGAGATTCTACTTTCACATGCAACAGGAATTTCTCGATTTCGTCAATACGTTCGCGAGATATGGGAGTTTGAAGTTAAGGAATGGTTGAGGAACCATCAAAGTTTTCGCAAGTCTGATTCTCGAATCTAATAACTACTATGGCCTAGGGCAAAAATACACATACCGTTGTAATCGAGCGAGTTTCTGCTTTCAGATGCAATAGGAAATTCTCGAGTTCGTCAATCCGATCCCGAGATATGGAAGTTTGAAGTTAAGGAATGGTTGAGAAACGATCAAAATTTTCGCAAGTCTGATACTCGAAACCAATAACTACAATGGCCTAGGGCAAAAATACACATACCGTTGTAATCGGGCGAGTTTCTGCTTCCAGGTGCAATAGGAAATTCTCGAGTTCGTCAATCCGTTCGCGAGATATGGGAGTTTGAAGTTAAGGAATGGTTGAGAAACCATCAAAATTTTCGCAAGTCTGATACTCGAAACCAATAACTACAAAGGCCTAGGGGGAAAACACACATACCTTTGTAATCGGGCGAGTTTCTGCTTCCAGGTGCAATAGGAAATTCTCGAGTTCGTCAATCCGTTCGCGAGATATGGGAGTTTGAAGTTAAGGAATGCTTGAGACACCATCAAAATTTTCGCAAGTCTGATACTCGAAACCAATAACTACAAAGGCCTAGGGGGAAAACACACATATCTTTGTAATCGGGCGAGTTTCTGCTCTCAGATGCAATAGGAAATTCTCGAGTTCGCCAATCCGTTCGCGAGATATGGGAGTGTGAAGTTAAGGAACGGTTGGGAAACCATCAAAATTTTCGCAAGTCTGATTCCCGAAACCAATAACTACAAAGGCCTAGGGGAAAAATACACATGCAGCTGTAATCGTGCGAGTTTCTGCTTTCAGATGCAACAGGAATTTCTCGAGTTCGTCAATCCGTTCGCGAGATATGGGAGTTTGAAGTTAAGGAACGCTTGAGCAACCATCAAAATTTCCGCAAGTCTGATACTCGAAACCAATAACTACTATGGCCTAGGGGAAAAGAACACATACCATTGTAATCCGGCGTGTTTCTACTTTCACATGCAACAGGAATTTCTCGAGATCGTCAATCCGTTCCCGAGATATGGGAGTTTGAAGTTAAGGAATGGTTGAGAAACCATCAAAATTTTCGACGGTCTGATACTCGAAACCAATAACTGGAATGGCCTAGGGGAAAAGTACACTTACCGCTGTATTCGGGCGAGTTTCTACTTTCAGATGAGACAGGAATTTCTCGAGTTCGTCAATCCGTTCGCGAGATATGGGAGTTTGAAGTTAAGGAATGGTTGAGAAACCATCAAAATTTTCGCTGGTCTGATACTCGGAACTAGTAACTGGAGTGGCCTAGGGGAAAAGTACACACACCACTGTAATCGGGCGTGTTTCTACTTTCAGATGCAACAGGAATTTCTCGAGATCGTCAATCCGTTCGCGAGATATGGGAGCTTGAAGTTAAGGAACGGTTGGGAAACCATCAAAATTTTCGCAAGTCTGATTCCCGAAACCAATAACTACAAAGGCCTAGGGGAAAAATACACATGCAGCTGTAATCGTGCGAGTTTCTGCTTTCAGAAGCAACAGGAATTTCTCGAGATCGTCAATCCTTTCCCGAGATATGGGAGTTTGAAATTAAGGAATGGTTGAGAAACCATCAAAATTTTCGCAAGTCTGATTCCCGAAACCAATAACTACTATGGCCTAGGGCAAAAATACACACACCGCTGTAATCGGGCGAGTTTCTTCTTTCGGATGCAACAAGAATTTCTCGTGTTCGTCAATTCGTTCGCGAGATATGGGAGTTTGAAGTTAAGGGATGGTTGAGAAACCATCAAAATTATCGCTGGTCTGATACTCGGAACTAGTAACTGGAGTGGCCTAGGGGAAAAGTACACACACCACTGTAATCGGGCGTGTTTCTACTTTCAGATGCAACAGGAATTTCTCGAGATCGTCAATCCGTTCGCGAGATATGGGAGTTTGAAGTTAAGGAACGGTTGGGAAACCATCAAAATTTTCGCAAGTCTGATTCCCGAAACCAATAACTACAAAGGCCTAGGGGAAAAATACACATGCAGCTGTAATCGTGCGAGTTTCTGCTTTCAGATGCAACAGGAATTTCTCGAGTTCGTCAATCCGTTCGCGAGATATGGGAGTTTGAAGTTAAGGAACGCTTGAGCAACCATCAAAATTTCCGCAAGTCTGATACTCGAAACCAATAACTACTATGGCCTAGGGGAAAAGAACACATACCATTGTAATCGGGCGTGTTTCTACTTTCACATGCAACAGGAATTTCTCGAGATCGTCAATCCGTTCCCGAGATATGGGAGTTTGAAGTTAAGGAATGGTTGAGAAACCATCAAAATTTTCGACGGTCTGATACTCGAAACCAATAACTGGAATGGCCTAGGGGAAAAGTACACTTACCGCTGTATTCGGGCGAGTTTCTACTTTCAGATGAGACCGGAATTTCTCGAGTTCGTCAATCCGTTCGCGAGATATGGGAGTTTGAAGTTAAGGAATGCTTGAGACACCATCAAAATTTTCGCTGGTCTGATACTCGAAACCAATAACTGGAATGGCCTAGGGGAAAGTACACATACCATTGTAATCGGGCGAGTTTCTACTTTCAGATACAACAGGAATTTCTCGAGTTCGTCAATCCGTTCGCGAGAAATGGGGGTCTGAAGTTAAGGAATGGTTGAGAAACCATCAACATTTTCGCAAGTCTGATACTCGAAACCAATAACTACAAATGCCTAGGGGAAAAATACACATACCGTTGTAAACGGGCGAGATTCTACTTTCACATGCAACAGGAATTTCTCGATTTCGTCAATACGTTCGCGAGATATGGGAGTTTGAAGTTAAGGAATGGTTGAGGAACCATCAAAGTTTTCGCAAGTCTGATTCTCGAATCTAATAACTACTATGGCCTAGGGCAAAAATACACATACCGTTGTAATCGAGCGAGTTTCTGCTTTCAGATGCAATAGGAAATTCTCGAGTTCGTCAATCCGATCCCGAGATATGGAAGTTTGAAGTTAAGGAATGGTTGAGAAACGATCAAAATTTTCGCAAGTCTGATACTCGAAACCAATAACTACAATGGCCTAGGGCAAAAATACACATACCGTTGTAATCGGGCGAGTTTCTGCTCTCAGATGCAATAGGAAATTCTCGAGTTCGCCAATCCGTTCGCGAGATATGGGAGTGTGAAGTTAAGGAGCGGTTGGGAAACCATCAAAATTTTCGCAAGTCTGATTCCCGAAACCAATAACTACAAAGGCCTAAGGGAAAAATACACATGCAGCTGTAATCGTGCGAGTTTCTGCTTTCAGAAGCAACAGGAATTTCTCGAGATCGTCAATCCTTTCCCGAGATATGGGAGTTTGAAATTAAGGAATGGTTGAGAAACCATCAAAATTTTCGCAAGTCTGATTCCCGAAACCAATAACTACTATGGCCTAGGGCAAAAATACACACACCGCTGTAATCGGGCGAGTTTCTTCTTTCGGATGCAACAAGAATTTCTCGTGTTCGTCAATTCGTTCGCGAGATATGGGAGTTTGAAGTTAAGGGATGGTTGAGAAACCATCAAAATTATCGCTGGTCTGACTCTCGGAACTAGTAACTGGAGTGGCCTAGGGGAAAAGTACACACACCACTGTAATCGGGCGTGTTTCTACTTTCAGATGCAACAGGAATTTCTCGAGATCGTCAATCCGTTCGCGAGATATGGGAGTTTGAAGTTAAGGAACGGTTGGGAAACCATCAAAATTTTCGCAAGTCTGATTCCCGAAACCAATAACTACAAAGGCCTAGGGGAAAAATACACATGCAGCTGTAATCGTGCGAGTTTCTGCTTTCAGATGCAACAGGAATTTCTCGAGTTCGTCAATCCGTTCGCGAGATATGGGAGTTTGAAGTTAAGGAACGCTTGAGCAACCATCAAAATTTCCGCAAGTCTGATACTCGAAACCAATAACTACTATGGCCTAGGGGAAAAGAACACATACCATTGTAATCGGGCGTGTTTCTACTTTCACATGCAACAGGAATTTCTCGAGATCGTCAATCCGTTCCCGAGATATGGGAGTTTGAAGTTAAGGAATGGTTGAGAAACCATCAAAATTTTCGACGGTCTGATACTCGAAACCAATAACTGGAATGGCCTAGGGGAAAAGTACACTTACCGCTGTATTCGGGCGAGTTTCTACTTTCAGATGAGACCGGAATTTCTCGAGTTCGTCAATCCGTTCGCGAGATATGGGAGTTTGAAGTTAAGGAATGCTTGAGACACCATCAAAATTTTCGCTGGTCTGATACTCGAAACCAATAACTGGAATGGCCTAGGGGAAAGTACACATACCATTGTAATCGGGCGAGTTTCTACTTTCAGATACAACAGGAATTTCTCGAGTTCGTCAATCCGTTCGCGAGAAATGGGGGTCTGAAGTTAAGGAATGGTTGAGAAACCATCAACATTTTCGCAAGTCTGATACTCGAAACCAATAACTACAAATGCCTAGGGGAAAAATACACATACCGTTGTAAACGGGCGAGATTCTACTTTCACATGCAACAGGAATTTCTCGATTTCGTCAATACGTTCGCGAGATATGGGAGTTTGAAGTTAAGGAATGGTTGAGGAACCATCAAAGTTTTCGCAAGTCTGATTCTCGAATCTAATAACTACTATGGCCTAGGGCAAAAATACACATACCGTTGTAATCGAGCGAGTTTCTGCTTTCAGATGCAATAGGAAATTCTCGAGTTCGTCAATCCGATCCCGAGATATGGAAGTTTGAAGTTAAGGAATGGTTGAGAAACGATCAAAATTTTCGCAAGTCTGATACTCGAAACCAATAACTACAATGGCCTAGGGCAAAAATACACATACCGTTGTAATCGGGCGAGTTTCTGCTCTCAGATGCAATAGGAAATTCTCGAGTTCGCCAATCCGTTCGCGAGATATGGGAGTGTGAAGTTAAGGAGCGGTTGGGAAACCATCAAAATTTTCGCAAGTCTGATTCCCGAAACCAATAACTACAAAGGCCTAAGGGAAAAATACACATGCAGCTGCAATCGTGCGAGTTTCTGCTTTCAGATGCAACAGGAATTTCTCGAGTTCGTCAATCCGTTCGCGAGATATGGGAGTTTGAAGTTAAGGAACGCTTGAGCAACCATCAAAATTTCCGCAAGTCTGATACTCGAAACCAATAACTACTATGGCCTAGGGGAAAAGAACACATACCATTGTAATCCGGCGTGTTTCTACTTTCACATGCAACAGGAATTTCTCGAGATCGTCAATCCGTTCCCGAGATATGGGAGTTTGAAGTTAAGGAATGGTTGAGAAACCATCAAAATTTTCGACGGTCTGATACTCGAAACCAATAACTGGAATGGCCTAGGGGAAAAGTACACTTACCGCTGTATTCGGGCGAGTTTCTACTTTCAGATGAGACAGGAATTTCTCGAGTTCGTCAATCCGTTCGCGAGATATGGGAGTTTGAAGTTAAGGAATGGTTGAGAAACCATCAAAATTTTCGCTGTTCTGATACTCGGAACTAGTAACTGGAGTGGCCTAGGGGAAAAGTACACACACCACTGTAATCGGGCGTGTTTCTACTTTCAGATGCAACAGGAATTTCTCGAGATCGTCAATCCGTTCGCGAGATATGGGAGCTTGAAGTTAAGGAACGGTTGGGAAACCATCAAAATTTTCGCAAGTCTGATTCCCGAAACCAATAACTACAAAGGCCTAGGGGAAAAATACACATGCAGCTGTAATCGTGCGAGTTTCTGCTTTCAGATGCAACAGGAATTTCTCGAGATCGTCAATCCTTTCCCGAGATATGGGAGTTTGAAATTAAGGAATGGTTGAGAAACCATCAAAATTTTCGCAAGTCTGATTCCCGAAACCAATAACTACTATGGCCTAGGGCAAAAATACACACACCGCTGTAATCGGGCGAGTTTCTTCTTTCAGATGCAACAAGAATTTCTCGTGTTCGTCAATTCGTTCGCGAGATATGGGAGTTTGAAGTTAAGGGATGGTTGAGAAACCATCAAAATTATCGCTGGTCTGATACTCGGAACTAGTAACTGGAGTGGCCTAGGGGAAAAGTACACACACCACTGTAATCGGGCGTTTCTACTTTCAGATGCAACAGGAATTTCTCGAGATCGTCAATCCGTTCGCGAGATATGGGAGTTTGAAGTTAAGGAACGGTTGGGAAACCATCAAAATTTTCGCAAGTCTGATTCCCGAAACCAATAACTACAAAGGCCTAGGGGAAAAATACACATGCAGCTGTAATCGTGCGAGTTTCTGCTTTCAGATGCAACAGGAATTTCTCGAGTTCGTCAATCCGTTCGCGAGATATGGGAGTTTGAAGTTAAGGAATGCTTGAGACACCATCAAAATTTTCGCTGGTCTGATACTCGAAACCAATAACTGGAATGGCCTAGGGGAAAAGTACACATACCATTGTAATCGGGCGAGTTTCTACTTTCAGATACAACAGGAATTTCTCGAGTTCGTCAATCCGTTCGCGAGAAATGGGGGTCTGAAGTTAAGGAATGGTTGAGAGACCATCAACATTTTCGCAAGTCTGATACTCGAAACCAATAACTACAAATGCCTAGGGGAAAAATACACATACCGTTGTAAACGGGCGAGATTCTACTTTCACATGCAACAGGAATTTCTCGATTTCGTCAATACGTTCGCGAGATATGGGAGTTTGAAGTTAAGGAATGGTTGAGGAACCATCAAAGTTTTCGCAAGTCTGATTCTCGAATCTAATAACTACTATGGCCTAGGGCAAAAATACACATACCGTTGTAATCGAGCGAGTTTCTGCTTTCAGATGCAATAGGAAATTCTCGAGTTCGTCAATCCGATCCCGAGATATGGAAGTTTGAAGTTAAGGAATGGTTGAGAAACGATCAAAATTTTCGCAAGTCTGATACTCGAAACCAATAACTACAATGGCCTAGGGCAAAAATACACATCCCGTTGCAATCGGGCGAGTTTCTGCTTCCAGGTGCAATAGGAAATTCTCGAGTTCGTCAATCCGTTCGCGAGATATGGGAGTTTGAAGTTAAGGAATGGTTGAGAAACCATCAAAATTTTCGCAAGTCTGATACTCGAAACCAATAACTACAAAGGCCTAGGGGGAAAACACACATACCTTTGTAATCGGGCGAGTTTCTGCTTCCAGGTGCAATAGGAAATTCTCGAGTTCGTCAATCCGTTCGCGAGATATGGGAGTTTGAAGTTAAGGAATGCTTGAGACACCATCAAAATTTTCGCAAGTCTGATACTCGAAACCAATAACTACAAAGGCCTAGGGGGAAAACACACATATCTTTGTAATCGGGCGAGTTTCTGCTCTCAGATGCAATAGGAAATTCTCGAGTTCGCCAATCCGTTCGCGAGATATGGGAGTGTGAAGTTAAGGAACGGTTGGGAAACCATCAAAATTTTCGCAAGTCTGATTCCCGAAACCAATAACTACAAAGGCCTAGGGGAAAAATACACATGCAGCTGTAATCGTGCGAGTTTCTGCTTTCAGATGCAACAGGAATTTCTCGAGTTCGTCAATCCGTTCGCGAGATATGGGAGTTTGAAGTTAAGGAACGCTTGAGCAACCATCAAAATTTCCGCAAGTCTGATACTCGAAACCAATAACTACCATGGCCTAGGGGAAAAGAACACATACCATTGTAATCGGGCGTGTTTCTACTTTCACATGCAACAGGAATTTCTCGAGATCGTCAATCCGTTACCGAGATATGGGAGTTCGAAGTTAAGGAATGGTTGAGAAACCATCAAAATTTTCGACGGTCTGATACTCGAAACCAATAACTGGAATGGCCTAGGGGAAAAGTACACTTACCGCTGTATTCGGGCGAGTTTCTACTTTCAGACGAGACCGGAATTTCTCGAGTTCGTCAATCCGTTCGCGAGATATGGGAGTTTGAAGTTAAGGAATGGTTGAGAAACCATCAAAATTTTCGCTGGTCTGATACTCGAAACCAATAACTACTATGGCCTAGGGGAAAAGTACACACACCATTGTAATCGGGCGAGTTTCTACTTTCAGATGCAACAGGAATTTCTCGAGTTCGTCAATCCGTTCGCGAGATATGGGAGTTTCAAGTTAAGGAACGCTTGAGCAACCATCAAAATTTTCGCAAGTCTGATACTTGAAACCAATGACTACTATGGCCTAGGTGAAAAGTTCAGACACCATTGTAATCGGGCGAGTTTCTACTTTCAGATGCAACAGGAATTTCTCGAGTTCGTCAATCCATTCGCGAGATATGGGAGTTTGAAGTTAAGGAATGTTTGAGGAACCATCAAAATTTTCGCATGTCTGATTCCCGAAACCAATAACAACTATGGCCTAGGGCAAAAATACACATACCGTTGTAATCGGGCGAGTTTCTGCTTTCAGATGCAATAGGAATTTCTCGAGTTGGTCAATCCGTTCGCGTGATATGGGAGATTGAAGTAAAGGAATGGTTGAGAAACCATCAAAATTTTCGCATGTCTGATACTCGAAACCAATAACTACAATGGCCTAGGGGAAAAGAACACACACCATTGTAATCGGGCGTGTTTCTACTTTCAGATGCAACAGGCATTTCTCGAGATCGTCAATCCGTTGCCGAGATATGGGAGTTTGAAGTTAAGGAATGGTTGAGAGACCATCAAAATTTTGGCAAGGCTGATTCCCGAAACCAATAACCACAAAGGCCTGGGGGAAAAATACATAAGCCGTTGTAATCGTGCGAGTTTCTACTTTCAGATGCAACAGGTATTTCTCGAGTTCGTGAATCCGTTCGCGAGATATGGGAGTTTGAAGTTAAGGAACGCTTGAGCAACCATCAAAATTTTCGCAAGTCTGATACTCGAAACCAATAACTACTATGGCCTAGGGGAAAAATACACACACCGCTGTAATCGGGCGAGTTTCTTCTTTCAGATGCAACAAGAATTTCTCTTGTTCGTCAATTCGTTCGCGAGATATGGGAGTTTGAAGTTAAGGGATGGTTGAGAAACCATCAAAATTATCGCTGGTCTGAAACTCGGAACTAGTAACTGGAGTGGCCTAGGGGAAAAGTACACACACCACTGTAATCGGGCGTGTTTCTACTTTCAGATGCAACAGGAATTTCTCGAGGCCGTCAATCCGTTCGCGAGATATGGGAGTTTGAAGTTAAGGAACGGTTGGGAAACCATCAAAATTTTCGCAAGTCTGATTCCCGAAACCAATAACTACAAAGGCCTAGGGGAAAAATACACATGCAGCTGTAATCGTGCGAGTTTCTGCTTTCAGATGCAACAGGAATTTCTCGAGTTCGTCAATCCGTTCGCGAGATATGGGAGTTTGAAGTTAAGGAACGCTTGAGCAACCATCAAAATTTCCGCAAGTCTGATACTCGAAACCAATAACTACTATGGCCTAGGGGAAAAGAACACATACCATTGTAATCGGGCGTGTTTCTACTTTCACATGCAACAGGAATTTCTCGAGATCGTCAATCCGTTCCCGAGATATGGGAGTTTGAAGTTAAGGAATGGTTGAGAAACCATCAAAATTTTCGACGGTCTGATACTCGAAACCAATAACTGGAATGGCCTAGGGGAAAAGTACACTTACCGCTGTATTCGGGCGAGTTTCTACTTTCAGATGAGACAGGAATTTCTCGAGTTCGTCAATCCGTTCGCGAGATATGGGAGTTTGAAGTTAAGGAATGGTTGAGAAACCATCAAAGTTTTCGCTGGTCTGATACTCGAAACCAATAACTACTATAGCCTAGGGGAAAAGTACACACACCATTGTAATCGGGCGAGTTTCTACTTTCAGATGCAACAGGAATTTCTCGAGTTCGTCAATCCGTTCGCGAGATATGGGAGTTTCAAGTTAAGGAACGCTTGAACATACATCAAAATTTTCGCAAGTCTGATACTCGAAACCAATGACTACTATGGCCTAGGTGAAAAGTTCAGACACCATTGTAATCGGGCGAGTTTCTACTTTCAGATGCAACAGGAATTTCTCGAGTTCGTCAATCCATTCGCGAGATATGGGAGTTTGAAGTTAAGGAATGTTTGAGGAACCATCAAAATTTTCGCATGTCTGATTCCCGAAACCAATAACAACTATGGCCTAGGGCAAAAATACACATACCGTTGTAATCGGGCGAGTTTCTGCTTTCAGATGCAATAGGAATTTCTCGAGTTGGTCAATCCGTTAGCGTGATATGGGAGATTGAAGTAAAGGAATGGTTGAGAAACCATCAAAATTTTCGCATGTCTGATACTCGAAACCAATAACTACAATGGCCTAGGGGAAAAGAACACACACCATTGTAATCGGGCGTGTTTCTACTTTCAGATGCAACAGGAATTTCTCGAGATCGTCAATCCGTTCCCGAGATATGGGAGTTTGAAGTTAAGGAATGGTTGAGAGACCAACAAAATTTTGGCAAGGCTGATTCCCGAAACCAATAACCACAAAGGCCTGGGGGAAAAATACATAAGCCGTTGTAATCGTGCGAGTTTCTACTTTCAGATGCAACAGGAATTTCTCGAGTTCCTGAATCCGTTCGCGAGATATGGGAGTTTGAAGTTAAGGAACGCTTGAGCAACCATCAAAATTTTCGCAAGTCTGATACTCGATACCAATAACTACTATGGCCTAGGGGAAAAATACACACACCGCTGTAATCGGGCGAGTTTCTTCTTTCAGATGCAACAAGAATTTCTCTTGTTCGTCAATTCGTTCGCGAGATATGGGAGTTTGAAGTTAAGGGATGGTTGAGAAACCATCAAAGTTATCGCTGGTCTGAAACTCGGAACTAGTAACTGGAGTGGCCTAGGGGAAAAGTACACACACCACTGTAATCGGGCGTGTTTCTACTTTCAGATGCAACAGGAATTTCTCGAGATCGTCAATCCGTTCGCGAGATATGGGAGTTTGAAGTTAAGGAACGGTTGGGAAACCATCAAAATTTTCGCAAGTCTGATTCCCGAAACCAATAACTACAAAGGCCTAGGGGAAAAATACACATGCAGTTGTAATCGTGCGAGTTTCTGCTTTCAGATGCAACAGGAATTTCTCGAGTTCGTCAATCCGTTCGCGAGATATGGGAGTTTGAAGTTAAGGAACGCTTGAGCAACCATCAAAATTTTCGCAAGTCTGATACTCGAAACCAATAACTACTATGGCCTAGGGAAAAGAACACACACCATTGTAATCGGGCGTGTTTCTACTTTCACATGCAACAGGAATTTCTCGAGATCGTCAATCCGTTCCCGAGATATGGGAGTTTGAAGTTAAGGAACGGTTGGGAAACCATCAAAATTTTCGCAAGTCTGATACCCGGAACCAATAACTACAAAGGCCTAGGGGAAAAATACACATGCAGCTGTAATCGTGCGAGTTTCTGCTTTCAGATGCAACAGGAATTTCTCGAGTTCGTCAATCCGTTCGCGAGATATGGGAGTTTGAAGTTAAGGAACGCTTGAGCAACCATCAAAATTTTCGCAAGTCTGATTCGCGAAACCAATAACTACAAAGGCCTAGAGGAAAAATACACATGCAGTTGTAATCGTGCGAGTTTCTGCTTTCAGATGCAATAGGAATTTCTCGAGTTCGTCAATCCATTCGCGAGATATGGGAGTTTGAAGTTAAGGAACGCTTGAGCAACCATCAAAATTTTCGCAAGTCTGATACTCGAAACCAATAACTACTATGGCCTAGGGGAAAAGAACACACACCATTGTAATCGGGCGTGTTTCTACTTTCACATGCAACAGGAATTTCTCGAGATCGTCAATCCGTTCCCGAGATATGGGAGTTTGAAATTAAGGAATAGTTGAGAAACCATCAAAATTTTCGCAAGTCTGATTCCCGAAACCAATAACTACAAAGGCCTGGGGGAAAAATACACATACCGCTGTATTCGGGCGAGTTTCTACTTTCAGATGCAACAGGAATTTCCCGAGTTCGTCAATTCGTTCGCGAGATATGGGAGTTTGAAGTTAAGGGATGGTTGAGAAACCATCAAAATTATCGCTGGTCTGATACTCGGAACTAGTAACTGGAGTGGCCTAGGGGAAAAGTACACACACCACTCTAATCGGGCGTGTTTCTACTTTCAGATGCAACAGGAATTTCTCGAGATCGTCAATCCGTTCCCGAGATATAGGAGTTTGAAGTTAAGGAATGGTTGAGAGACCAACAAAATTTTGGCAAGGCTGATTCCCGAAACCAATAACCACAAAGGCCTGGGGGAAAAATACATAAGCCGTTGTAATCGTGCGAGTTTCTACTTTCAGATGCAACAGGAATTTCTCGAGTTCGTGAATCCGTTCGCGAGATATGGGAGTTTGAAGTTAAGGAACGCTTGAGCAACCATCAAAATTTTCGCAAGTCTGATACTCGATACCAATAACTACTATGGCCTAGGGGAAAAATACACACACCGCTGTAATCGGGCGAGTTTCTTCTTTCAGATGCAACAAGAATTTCTCTTGTTCGTCAATTCGTTCGCGAGATATGGGAGTTTGAAGTTAAGGGATGTTTGAGAAACCATCAAAGTTATCGCTGGTCTGAAACTCGGAACTAGTAACTGGAGTGGCCTAGGGGAAAAGTACACACACCACTGTAATCGGGCGTGTTTCTACTTTCAGATGCAACAGGAATTTCTCGAGATCGTCAATCCGTTCGCGAGATATGGGAGTTTGAAGTTAAGGAACGGTTGGGAAACCATCAAAATTTTCGCAAGTCTGATTCCCGAAACCAATAACTACAAAGGCCTAGGGGAAAAATACACATGCAGTTGTAATCGTGCGAGTTTCTGCTTTCAGATGCAACAGGAATTTCTCGAGTTCGTCAATCCGTTCGCGAGATATGGGAGTTTGAAGTTAAGGAACGCTTGAGCAACCATCAAAATTTTCGCAAGTCTGATACTCGAAACCAATAACTACTATGGCCTAGGGAAAAGAACACACACCATTGTAATCGGGCGTGTTTCTACTTTCACATGCAACAGGAATTTCTCGAGATCGTCAATCCGTTCCCGAGATATGGGAGTTTGAAGTTAAGGAACGGTTGGGAAACCATCAAAATTTTCGCAAGTCTGATACCCGGAACCAATAACTACAAAGGCCTAGGGGAAAAATACACATGCAGCTGTAATCGTGCGAGTTTCTGCTTTCAGATGCAACAGGAATTTCTCGAGTTCGTCAATCCGTTCGCGAGATATGGGAGTTTGAAGTTAAGGAACGCTTGAGCAACCATCAAAATTTTCGCAAGTCTGATTCGCGAAACCAATAACTACAAAGGCCTAGAGGAAAAATACACATGCAGTTGTAATCGTGCGAGTTTCTGCTTTCAGATGCAATAGGAATTTCTCGAGTTCGTCAATCCGTTCGCGAGATATGGGAGTTTGAAGTTAAGGAACGCTTGAGCAACCATCAAAATTTTCGCAAGTCTGGTACTCGAAACCAATAACTACTATGGCCTAGGGGAAAAGAACACACACCATTGTAATCGGGCGTGTTTCTACTTTCACATGCAACAGGAATTTCTCGAGATCGTCAATCCGTTCCCGAGATATGGGAGTTTGAAATTAAGGAATAGTTGAGAAACCATCAAAATTTTCGCAAGTCTGATTCCCGAAACCAATAACTACAAAGGCCTGGGGGAAAAATACACATACCGCTGTATTCGGGCGAGTTTCTACTTTCAGATGCAACAGGAATTTCCCGAGTTCGTCAATTCGTTCGCGAGATATGGGAGTTTGAAGTTAAGGGATGGTTGAGAAACCATCAAAATTATCGCTGGTCTGATACTCGGAACTAGTAACTGGAGTGGCCTAGGGGAAAAGTACACACACCACTCTAATCGGGCGTGTTTCTACTTTCAGATGCAACAGGAATTTCTCGAGATCGTCAATCCGTTCGCGAGATATGGGAGTTTGAAGTTAAGGAACGGTTGGGAAACCATCAAAATTTTCGCAAGTCTGATTCCCGAAACCAATAACTACAAAGGCCTAGGGGAAAAATACACATGCAGCTGTAATAGTGCGAGTTTCTGCTTTCAGATGCAACAGGAATTTCTCGAGTTCGTCAATCCGTTCGCGAGATATGGGAGTTTGAAGTTAAGGAACGCTTGAGCAACCATCAAAATTTTCGCAAGTCTGATACTCGAAACCAATAACTACTATGGCCTAGGGGAAAAGAACACATACCATTGTAATCGGGCGTGTTTCTACTTTCACATGCAACAGGAATTTCTCGAGATCGTCAATCCGTTCCCGAGATATGGGAGTTTGAAGTTAAGGAATGGTTGAGAAACCATCAAAATTTTCGACGGTCTGATACTCGAAACCAATAACTGGAATGGCCTAGGGGAAAAGTACACTTAACGCTGTATTCGGGCGAGTTTCTACTTTCATATGAGACAGGAATTTCTCGAGTTCGTCAATCCTTTCGCGAGATATGGGAGTTTGAAGTTAAGGAATGGTTGAGAAACCATCAAAATTTTCGCTGGTCTGATACTCGAAACCAATAACTACTATGGCCTAGGGGAAAAGTACACACACCATTGTAATCGGGCGAGTTTCTACTTTCAGATGCAACAGGAATTTCTCGAGTTCGTCAATCCGTTCGCGAGATATGGGAGTTTCAAGTTAAGGAACGCTTGAGCAACCATCAAAATTTTCGCAAGTCTGATACTCGAAACCAATGACTACTATGGCCTAGGGGAAAAGTACAGACACCATTGTAATCGGGCGGGTTTCTACTTTCAGATGCAACAGGAATTTCTCGAGTTCGTCAATCCATTCGCGAGATATGGGAGTTTGAAGTTAAGGAATGTTTGAGGAACCATCAAAATTTTCGCATGTCTGATTCCCGAAACCAATAACAACTATGGCCTAGGGCAAAAATACACATACCGTTGTAATCGGGCGAGTTTCTGCTTTCAGATGCAATAGGAATTTCTCGAGTTGGTCAATCCGTTCGCGTGATATGGGAGATTGAAGTAAAGGAATGGTTGAGAAACCATCAAAATTTTCGCATGTCTGATACTCGAAACCAATAACTACAATGGCCTAGGGGAAAAGAACACACACCACTGTAATCGGGCGTGTTTCTACTTTCAGATGCAACAGGAATTTCTCGAGATCGTCAATCCGTTCCCGAGATATGGGAGTTTGAAGTTAAGGAACGCTTGAGCAACCATCAAAATTTTCGCAAGTCTGATACTCGAAACCAATAACTACTATGGCCTTGGGGAAAAGAACACATACCATTGTAATCGGGCGTGTTTCTACTTTCACATGCAACAGGAATTTCTCGAGATCGTCAATCCGTTCCCGAGATATGGGAGTTTGAAGTTAAGGAATGGTTGAGAAACCATCAAAATTTTCGACGGTCTGATACTCGAAACCAATAACTGGAATGGCCTAGGGGAAAAGTACAATTACCGCTGTATTCGGGCGAGTTTCTACTTTCAGATGAGACAGGAATTTCTCGAGTTCGTCAATCCGTTCGCGAGATATGGGAGTTTGAAGTTAAGGAATGGTTGAGAAACCATCAAAATTTTCGCTGGTCTGATACTCGAAACCAATAACTACTATGGCCTAGGGGAAAAGTACACACACCATTGTAATCGGGCGAGTTTCTACTTTCAGATGCAACAGGAATTTCTCGAGTTCGTCAATCCGTTCGCGAGATATGGGAGTTTCAAGTTAAGGAACGCTTGAGCAACCACCAAAATTTTCGCAAGTCTGATACTCGAAACCAATGACTACTATGGCCTAGGGGAAAAGTACAGACACCATTGTAATCGGGCGAGTTTCTACTTTCAGATGGAACAGGAATTTCTCGAGTTCGTCAATCCATTCGCGAGATATGGGAGTTTGAAGTTAAGGAATGTTTGAGCAACCATCAAAATTTTCGCAAGTCTGATACTCGAAACCAATAACTACTATGGCCTAGGGGAAAAGTACACACACCATGGTAATCGGGCGAGATTCTACTTTCAGATGCAACAGGAATTTCTCGAGTTCGTCAATCCATTCGCGAGATATGGGAGTTTGAAGTTAAGGAATGTTTGAGAAACCATCAAAATTTTCGCAAGTCTGATTCCCGAAACAAGTAACTACAAACGCCTTGGGGAGAAATACACATGCACTTGTAATCGTGCGAGTTTCTACTTTCGGATGCAACAGGAATTTCTCGAGTTCGTGAATCCGTTCGCGAGATATGGGAGTTTGAAGTTAAGGAACGCTTAAGCAACCATCAAAATTTTCGCAAGTCTGATACTCGAAACCAATAACTACTGTGGCCTAGGGGAAAAGAACACACACCATTGTAATCGGGCGTGCTTCTACTTTCAGATGCAACAGGAATTTCTCGAGATCGTCAATCCGTTCCCGAGATATGGGAGTTTGAAATTAAGGAATGGTTGAGAAACCATCAAAATTTTCGCAAGTCTGATTCCCGAAACCAATAACTACTATAGCCTAGGGCAAAAATACACATACCGTTGTAATCGGGCGAGTTTCTGCTTTCAGATGCAATAGGAATTTCTCGATTTCGTCAATCCGTTCGCGTGATATGGGAGTTTGAAGTAAAGGAATGGTTAAGAAACCATCAAAATTTTCGCATGTCTGATACTCGAAACCAATAACTACAATGGCTTAGGGGAAAAATACACACACCGTTGTAATCGGGCGAGTTTCTACTTTCAGATGCAACAGGAATTTCTCGAGTTCGTCAATCCGTTCGCGAGATATGAGAGTTTGAAGTTAAGGAATGGTTGAGAAACCATCAAAAATTTCGCTGGTCTGATACTCGAAATCAATAACTGGAATGGCCTAGGGGCAAAGTGCACACACCATTGTAATAGGGCGAGTTTCTAATTTCCGATGCAACAGGAATTTCTCGAGTTCGTCAAATCGTTCTTGAGATATGGGAGTTTGAAATTAAGGAATGGTTGAGAAACCATCAAAAATTTCGCTGGTCTGATACTCCAAACCAATAACTGGAATGCCCTAGGGGAAAAGCACACTTACCGCTGTATTCGGGCGAGTTTCTACTTTCAGATGCAACAGGAATTTCTCGTGTTCGTCGATTCGTTCGCGAGATATGGGAGTTTGAAATTAAGGAATGGTTGAGAAACCATCAAAATTTTCGCAAGTCTGATACTCGAAACCAATAACTACTATGGCCTAGGGCAAAAATACACACACCGCTGTAATCGGGCGAATTTCTTCTTTCAGATGCAACAAGAATTTCTCGTGTTCGTCAATTCGTTCGCGAGATATGGGAGTTTGAAGTTAAGGAATGGTTGAGAAACCATCAAAAATTTCGCTGGTCTGATACTCGAAATCAATAACTGGAATGGCCTAGGGGCAAAGTGCACACACCATTGTAATAGGGCGAGTTTCTAATTTCCGATGCAACAGGAATTTCTCGAGTTCGTCAAATCGTTCTTGAGATATGGGAGTTTGAAGTTAAGGAATAGTTGAGAAACCATCAAAATTATCGCTGGTCTGATACTCGAAACCAATAACTGGAGTGGCCTAGGGGAAAAGTACACACACCACTGTAATCGGGCGTGTTTCTACTTTCAGATGCAACAGGAATTTCTCGAGATCGTCAATCCGTTCGCGAGATATGGGAGTTAGAAGTTAAGGAATGGTTGTGAAACCATCAAAATTTTCGCAAGTCTGATTCCCGAAACCAATAACTACAAAGGCCTAGGGGAAAAATCCACATGCCGTTGTGAAGGTGCGAGTTTCTGCTTACAGATGCAATAGGAATTTCTCGAGTTGGTCAATCCGTTCGCGTGATATGGGAGATTGAAGTAAAGGAATGGTTGAGAAACCATCAAAATTTTCGCATGTCTGGTACTCGAATCCCAATAACTACTATGACCTAGGGGAAAAGAACACACACCATTGTAATCGGGCGTGTTTCTACTTTCAGATGCAACAGGAATTTCTCGAGATCGTCAATCCGTTCCCGAGGTATGGGAGTTTGAAGTTAGGGAATGGTTGAGAAACCATCAACATTTTCGCTGGTCTGATACTCGAAACCAATAACTGGAATGGCCTAGGGGAAAAGTAGACACACCACTGTAATCGGGCGTGTTTCTACTTTGATATGCAACAGGAATTTCTCGAGATCGTCAATCCGTTCGCCAGATATGGGAGTTAGAAGTGAAGGAGTGGTTGAGAAACCATCAAAATTTTCGCAAGCCTGATTCCCGAAACCAATAACTACAAAGGCCTAGGGGAAAAATACACATACCGTTGTAATCGGGCCAGTTTCTACTTTCAGATGCAATAGGAATTTCTCGAGACCGTCAATCCGTTCGCCAGATATGGGAGTTAGAAGTGAAGGAATGGTTGAGAAACCATCAAAATTTTTGCAAGTCTGATTCCCGAAACCAATAACTACAAAGGCCTAGGGGAAAAATACACATGCAGTTGTAATCGGGCGAGTTTCTACTTTCGGATGCAAGAGGAATTTCTCGAGTTCGTCAATCCGTTCGCGAGATATGGGAGTTCGAAGTTAAGGAATGGTTGAGAAACCATCAAAATTATCGCAAGTCTGATAATCGAAACCAATAACTACTATGGCCTAGGGGAAAAGTTTACTTACCGCTGTATTCCGGCGAGTTTCTACCTTCAGATGCAACAGGAATTTCTTGAGTTCGTCAATCCGTTCGCGAGATATGGGAGTTTGAAGTTAGGGAATGGTTGAGAAACCTTCAAAATTTTCGCTGGTCTGATACTCGAAACAAATAACTGGAATGGCCTAGGGGAAAAGTACACACACCATTGTAATCGGGCGTGTTTCTACTTTGAGATGCAACAGGAATTCTCGAGATCGTCAATCCGTTCGCCAGATATGGGAGTTTGAAGTTAAGGAATGTTTGAGGAACCATCAAAATTTTCGCAAGTCTGATTCCCGAAACCAATAACTACAAAGGCCTAGGGGAAAAATACACATGCAGTTGTAATCGGGCGAGTTTCTACTTTCGGATGCAACAGGAATTTCTCGAGTTCGTCAATCCGTTCGCGAGATATGGGAGTTTCAAGTTAAGGAACGCTTGAGCAACCATCAAAATTTTCGCAAGTCTGATACTCGAAACCAATAACTACTATGGCCTAGGGGAAAAGTACACACACCATTGTAATCGGGCGAGTTTCTACTTTCAGTTGCAACAGGAATTTTTCGAGTTCGTCAATCCATTCGCGAGATATGGGAGTTTGAAGTTAAGGAATGTTTGAGGAACCATCAAAATTTTCGCAAGTCTGATTCCCGAAACCAATAACTACAAAGGCCTAGGGGAAAAATACACATGCAGTTGTAATCGGGCGAGTTTCTACTTTCAGATGCAACAGGAATTTCTCGAGTTCGTCAATCCGTTCGCGAGATATGGGAGTTTGAAGTTAAGGAACGCTTGAGCAACCATTAAATTTTCGCAAGTCTGATACCCGAAACCAATAACTACTATGGCCTAGGGGAAAAGAACACACACCATTGTAATCGGGCGTGTTTCTACTTTCACATGCAACAGGAATTTCTCGAGTTCGTCAATCCGTTCGCGAGATATGGGAGTTTGTAGTTAGGGAACGCTTGAGCAACCATCAAAATTTTCGCAAGTCTGATACTCGAAACCAATAACTACTATGGCCTAGGGGAAAAGAACACACACCATTGTAATCGGGCGTGTTTCTACTTTCAGATGCAACAGGAATTCCTCGAGATCGTCAATCCGTTCGCGAGATATGGGAGTTTGAAGTTAAGGAACGTTTGAGAAACCATCAAAATTTTCGCAAGTCTGATACTCGAAACCAATAACTACTATGGCCTAGGGGAAAAGAACACACACCATTGTAATCGGGCGTGTTTCTACTTTCAGATGCAACAGGAATTCCTCGAGATCGTCAATCCGTTCCCGAGATATGGGAGTTTGAAATTAAGGAATGTTTGAGGAACCATCAAAACTTTCGCAAGTCTGATTTCCGAAACCAATAACTACAAAGGCCTAGGGGAAAAATACACATGCATTTGTAATCGTGCGTGTTTCTACTTTCAGATGCAACTGGAATTTCTCGAGCTCGTCAATTCGTTCGCGAGATATGGGAGTTTGAAGTTAAGGAAATGTTGAGAAACCATCAAAATTTGCGCTGGTCTGATACTCGAAAACAATAACTGGAATGGCCTAGGGGAAAAGTACACCCACCACTGTAGTCGGGCGTGTTTCTACTTTGAGATGCAACAGGAATTTCTCGAGGTCGTCAATCCGTTCGCCAAATATGGGAGTTAGAAGTACAGGAATGGTTGAGAAACCATCAAAATTTTCGCAAGTCTGATTCCCGAAACCATTAACTACAAAGGCCTAGGGTAAAAATACACATGCCGTTGTAATCGTGCGAGTTTCTACTTTCAGATGCAACAGGAATTTCTCGAGTTCGTGAATCCGTTCGCGAGATATAGGAGTTCGAAATTAAGGAATGGTTGAGAAACCATCAAAATTTTCGCAAGTCTGATACTCGAAACCAATAACTACTATGGCCTAGGGGAAAAGTACACACACCATTGTAATCGGGCGTGTTTCTTCTTTCAGATGCAACAGGAATTTCTCGAGCTCGTCAATCCATTCGCAGATATGGGAGTTTGAAGTTAAGGAATGTTTGAGGAACCATCAAAATTTTCGCAAGTCTGATTCCCGAAACCAGTAACTACAAAGGCCTAGGGGAAAAATACACATACCGTTGTAATTGGGCGAGTTTCTACTTTCAGATGCAACAGGTATTTCTCGAGATCGTCCATCCGTTCCCGAGATATGGGAGTTTGAAATTGAGGAATGGTTGAGAAACCATCAAAATTTTCGCTGGTCTGATACTCGAAACCAATAACTGGAATGGCCTAGGGGAAAAGTACACACACCACTGTCATCGGGCGTGTTTCTACTTTGAGATGCAACAGGAATTTCTTGAGATCGTCAATCCGTTCGCCAGATATGGGAGTTAGAAGTGAAGGAATGGTTGAGAATCCATCAAAATTTTCGCAAGTCTGATTCCCGAAACCAATAACTACAAAGGCCTAGGGGAAAAACACACATGCAGTTGTAATCGTTCGAGTTTCTACTTTCGGATGCAACAGGAATTTCTCGAGTTCGTCAATCCGTTCGCGAGTAATGGGAGTTTGAAATTAAGGAGTGGTTGAGAAACCACCAAAATTTTCGCAACTCAGATACTCGAAACCAATAACTACTATGGCCTAGGGCAAAAATGCACATACCTCTGTAATCGGGAGAGTTTCTACTTTCAGATGCAACAAGAATTTCTCGAGTTCGTCAATTCGTTCGCGAGATATGGGAGTTTGAAGTTAAGGAAATGTTGAGAAACCATCACAATTTGCGCTGGTCTAATACTCGAAACCAATAACTGGAGTGGCCTAGGGGAAAAGTACACACACCACTGTAATCGGGCGTGTTTCTACTTTCAGATGCAATAGGAATTTCTCGTGTTCGTCAATCCGTTCCCGAGATATGGGAGTTTGAAATTAAGGAATGTTTGAGGAACCATCAAAATTTTCGCAAGTCTGATTCCCGAAACCAATAACTACAAAGGCCTAGGGGAAAAATACGCATGCCGTTGTAATCGTGCGAGTTTCTACTTTCAGATGCAACAGGAATTTCTCGAGTTCGTGAATCCGTTCGCGAGATATAGGAGTTCGAAGTTAAGGAATGGTTGAGAAACCATCAAAATTTTCGCAAGTCTGATACCCGAAACCAATAACTACTATGGCCTAGGGGAAAAGTACACACACCATTGTAATCGGGCGTGTTTCTACTTTCAGATGCAACTGGAATTTCTCGAGTACGTCAATTCGTTCGCGAGATATGGGAGTTTGAAATTAAGGAATGGTTGAGAAACCATCAAAATTTTCGCAAGTCTGATACTCGAAACCAATAACAACTATGGCCTAGGGCAAAAATACACACACCGCTGTAATCGGGCGAGTTTCTGCTTTCAGATGCAACAAGAATTTCTCGAGTTCGTCAATCCGTTCGCGAGATATGGGAGTTAGAATTTAAGGAATGGTTGAGAAACCATCAAAATTTTCGCAAGTCTGATTCCCGAAACCAGTAACTACAAAGGCCTAGGGGAAAAATACACATGCCGTTGTAATCGTGCGAGTTTCTACTTTCAGATGCAACAGGAATTTCTCGAGTTCGTCAATCCGTTCGCGAGATATGGGAGTTGGAAGTTAAGGAACACTTGAGCAACCATCAAAATTTTCGCAAGTCTGATACTCGAAACCAATAACTACTATGGCCTAGGGGAAAAGAACACACACCATTGTAATCAGGCGTGTTTCTACTTTCACATGCAACAGGAATTTCTCGAGTTCGTCAATCCGTTCGCGAGATATGGGAGTTTGAAGTTAGGGAACGCTTGAGCAACCATCAAAATTTTCGCAAGTCTGATACTCGAAACCAATAACTACTATGGCCAAGGGGAAAAGAACGCACAACATTGTAATCGGGCGTGTTTCTACTTTCACATGCAACAGGAATTTCTCGAGATCGTCAATCCGTTCGCCAGATATGGGAGTTAGAATTTAAGGAATGGTTGAGAAACCATCAAAATTTTCGCAAGTCTGATTCCCGAAACCAATAACTACAAAGGCCTAGGGGAAAAATACACATACCGTTGTAATCGCGCGAGTTTCTACTTTCAGATGCAACAGGAATTTCTCGAGTTCGTCAATCCGTTCGCGAGATATGGGAGTTTGAAGTTAAGGAACGCTTGAGCAACCATCAAAATTTTCGCAAGTCTGATACTCGAAACCAATGACTACTATGGCCTAGGGGAAAAGGACACACACCATTGTAATCGGGCGTGTTTCTACTTTCAGATGCAACAGGAATTTCTCGAGTTCGTCAATCCGTTCGCGAGATATGGGAGTTAGAATTTAAGGAATGGTTGAGAAACCATCAAAATTTTCGCAAGTCTGATTCCCGAAACCAATAACTACAAAGGCCTAGGGGAAAAATACACATACCGTTGTAATCGCGCGAGTTTCTACTTTCACATGAAACAGGAATTTCTCGAGTTCGTCAATCCGTTCGCGAGATATGGGAGTTTGAAGTTAGGGAATGGTTGAGAAACCATCAAAATTTTCGCTGATCTGATACACGAAAACAATAACTGGAATGGCCTAGGGGAAAAGTACACACACCACTCTAATCGGGCGTGTTTCTACTTTCAGATGCAACAGGAATTTCTCGAGCTCGTCAATCCATTCGCGAGATATGGGAGTTTGAAGTTAAGGAATGTTTGAGGAACCATCAAAATTTTCGCAAGTCTGATTCCCGAAACCAATAACTACAAAGGCCTGGGGGAAAAATACACATGCCGTTGTAATCGTGCGAGTTTCTACTTTCAGATGCAACAGGAATTTCTCGAGTTCGTGAATCCGTTCGCGAGATATAGGAGTTCGAAGTTAAGGAATGGTTGAGAAACCATCAAAATTTTCGCAAGTCTGATACTCGAAACCAATAACTACTATGGCCTAGGGCAAAAATACACACACCGCTGTAATCGGGCGAGTTTCTGCTTTCAGGTGAAACAGGAATTTCCCGAGTTCGTCAATCCGTTCTCGAGATATGGGAGTTTGAAGTTAAGGAATGGTTGAGAAACCATCAAAATTTTCGCTGGTCTGATACTCGAAACCAATAACTGGAATGGCCTAGGGAAAAAGTACACATACCATTGTAATGGGGCGAGTTTCTACTTTCAGATGCAACAGGAATTTCGCGAGTTCGTCCATCCGTTCGCGAGAGATGGGAGTTTGAAATTAAGGAATGGTTGAGAAACCACCAAAATTTTCGCAACACAGATACTCGAAACCAATAACTACTATGGCCTAGGGCAAAAATGCACATACCTCTGTAATCGGGCGAGTTTCTACTTTCAGATGCAACAAGAATTTCTCGAGTTCGTCAATTCGTTCGCGAGATATGGGAGTTTGAAGTTAAGGAAATGTTGAGAAACCATCACAATTTTCGTTGGTCTGATACTCGAAACCAATAACTGGAGTGGCCTAGGGGAAAAGTACACACACACTTGTAATCGGGCGAGTTTCTGCTTTCAGATGCAACAAGAATTTCTCGAGCTCGTCAATCCATTCGCGAGATATGGGAGTTTGAAGTTAAGGAATGTTTGAGGAACCATCAAAATTTTCGCAAGTCTGATTCCCGAAACCAATAACTACAAAGGCCTAGGGGAAAAATACACATGCAGTTGTAATCGGGCGAGTTTCTACTTTCGGATGCAACAGGAATTTCTCGAGTTCGTCAATCCGTTCGCGAGATATGGGAATTTGAAGTTAAGGAATGGTTGAGAAACCATCAAAATTTTCGCAAGTCTGATAATCGAAACCAATAACTACTATGTCCTAGGGGAAAAGTACACTTACCGCTGTATTCCGGCGAGTTTCTACTTTCAGATGCAACAGGAATTTCTCGAGATCGTCAATCCGTTCGCCAGATATGGGAGTTCGAAGTTAATGAATGGTTGAGAAACCATCAAAATTTTCGCAAGTCTGATACTCGAAACCAATAACTACTATGGCCTATGGGAAAAGTACACATACCGTTGTAATCGGGCGAGTTTCTACTTTCAGATGCAACAGGAATTTCTCGAGATCGTCAATCCGTTCCCGAGATGTGGGAGTTTGAAATTAAGGAATGGTTGAGAGACCATCAAAATTTTCGCTGGTCTGATTCTCGAAACCAATAACCGGAATGGCCTAGGGGAAAAGTACAAACACCACTGTAATCGGGCGTGTTTCTACTTTGAGATGCAACAGGAATTTCTCGAGATCGTCAATCCGTTCGCCAGATATGGGAGTTAGAAGTGAAGGAATGGTTGAGAAACCATCAAAATTTTCGCAAGTCTGATAATCGAAAACAATAACTACTATGGCCTAGGGGAAAAGTACACACACCATTGTAATCGGGCGAGTTTCTACTTTCAGATGCAACAGGAATTTTCCGAGTTCGTCAATCCATTCGCGAGATATGGGAGTTTGAAGTTAAGGAATGTTTGAGGAACCATCAAAATTTTCGCAAGTCTGATTCCCGAAACCAATAACTACAAAGGCCTAGGGGAAAAATACACATGCAGTTGTAATCGGGCGAGTTTCTACTTTCGGCTGCAACAGGAATTTCTCGAGTTCGTCAATCCGTTCGCGAGATATGGGAGTTTCAAGTTAAGGAACGCTTGAGCAACCATCAAAATTTTCGCAAGTCTGATACTCGAAACCAATAACTACTATGGCCTAGGGGAAAAGTACACACACCATTGTAATCGGGCGAGTTTCTACTTTCAGTTGCAACAGGAATTTTTCGAGTTCGTCAATCCATTCGCGAGATATGGGAGTTTGAAGTTAAGGAATGTTTGAGGAACCATCAAAATTTTCGCAAGTCTGATTCCCGAAACCAATAACTACAAAGGCCTAGGGGAAAAATACACATGCAGTTGTAATCGGGCGAGTTTCTACTTTCGGATGCAACAGGAATTTCTCGAGTTCGTCAATCCGTTCGCGAGATATGGGAGTTTCAAGTTAAGGAACGCTTGAGCAACCATCAAAATTTTCGCAAGTCTGATACTAGAAACCAATAACTACTATGGCCTAGGGGAAAAGTACACACACCATTGTAATCGGGCGAGTTTCTACTTTCAGTTGCAACAGGAATTTTTCGAGTTCGTCAATCCATTCGCGAGATATGGGAGTTTGAAGTTAAGGAATGTTTGAGGAACCATCAAAATTTTCGCAAGTCTGATTCCCGAAACCAATAACTACAAAGGCCTAGGGGAAAAATACACATACCGTTGTAATCGGGCGAGTTTCTACTTTCAGATGCAACAGGAATTTCTCGAGTTCGTCAATCCGTTCGCGAGATATGGGAGTTTGAAGTTAAGGAACGCTTGAGCAACCATTAAATTTTCGCAAGTCTGATACCCGAAACCAATAACTACTATGGCCTAGGGGAAAAGAACACACACCATTGTAATCGGGCGTGTTTCTACTTTCACATGCAACAGGAATTTCTCGAGTTCGTCAATCCGTTCGCGAGATATGGGAGTTTGAAGTTAGGGAACGCTTGAGCATCCATCAAAATTTTCGCAAGTCTGATACTCGAAACCAATAACTACTATGGCCTAGGGGAAAAGAACACACACCATTGTAATCGGGCGTGTTTCTACTTTCACATGCAACAGGAATATCTCGAGATCGTCAATCCGTTCGCCAGATATGGGAGTTTGAAGTTAAGGAATGTTTGAGGAACCATCAAAATTTTCGCAAGTCTGATTCCCGAAACCAATAACTACAAAGGCCTAGGGGAAAAATACACATGCAGTTGTAATCGGGCGAGTTTCTACTTTCGGATGCAACAGGAATTTCTCGAGTTCGTCAATCCGTTCGCGAGATATGGGAGTTTCAAGTTAAGGAACGCTTGAGCAACCATCAAAATTTTCGCAAGTCTGATAATCGAAAACAATAACTACTATGGCCTAGGGGAAAAGTACACACACCATTGTAATCGGGCGAGTTTCTACTTTCAGATGCAACAGGAATTTTCCGAGTTCGTCAATCCATTCGCGAGATATGGGAGTTTGAAGTTAAGGAATGTTTGAGGAACCATCAAAATTTTCGCAAGTCTGATTCCCGAAACCAATAACTACAAAGGCCTAGGGGAAAAATACACATGCAGTTGTAATCGGGCGAGTTTCTACTTTCGGCTGCAACAGGAATTTCTCGAGTTCGTCAATCCGTTCGCGAGATATGGGAGTTTCAAGTTAAGGAACGCTTGAGCAACCATCAAAATTTTCGCAAGTCTGATACTCGAAACCAATAACTACTATGGCCTAGGGGAAAAGTACACACACCATTGTAATCGGGCGAGTTTCTACTTTCAGTTGCAACAGGAATTTTTCGAGTTCGTCAATCCATTCGCGAGATATGGGAGTTTGAAGTTAAGGAATGTTTGAGGAACCATCAAAATTTTCGCAAGTCTGATTCCCGAAACCAATAACTACAAAGGCCTAGGGGAAAAATACACATGCAGTTGTAATCGGGCGAGTTTCTACTTTCGGATGCAACAGGAATTTCTCGAGTTCGTCAATCCGTTCGCGAGATATGGGAGTTTCAAGTTAAGGAACGCTTGAGCAACCATCAAAATTTTCGCAAGTCTGATACTAGAAACCAATAACTACTATGGCCTAGGGGAAAAGTACACACACCATTGTAATCGGGCGAGTTTCTACTTTCAGTTGCAACAGGAATTTTTCGAGTTCGTCAATCCATTCGCGAGATATGGGAGTTTGAAGTTAAGGAATGTTTGAGGAACCATCAAAATTTTCGCAAGTCTGATTCCCGAAACCAATAACTACAAAGGCCTAGGGGAAAAATACACATACCGTTGTAATCGGGCGAGTTTCTACTTTCAGATGCAACAGGAATTTCTCGAGTTCGTCAATCCGTTCGCGAGATATGGGAGTTTGAAGTTAAGGAACGCTTGAGCAACCATTAAATTTTCGCAAGTCTGATACCCGAAACCAATAACTACTATGGCCTAGGGGAAAAGAACACACACCATTGTAATCGGGCGTGTTTCTACTTTCACATGCAACAGGAATTTCTCGAGTTCGTCAATCCGTTCGCGAGATATGGGAGTTTGAAGTTAGGGAACGCTTGAGCATCCATCAAAATTTTCGCAAGTCTGATACTCGAAACCAATAACTACTATGGCCTAGGGGAAAAGAACACACACCATTGTAATCGGGCGTGTTTCTACTTTCACATGCAACAGGAATATCTCGAGATCGTCAATCCGTTCGCCAGATATGGGAGTTTGAAGTTAAGGAATGTTTGAGGAACCATCAAAATTTTCGCAAGTCTGATTCCCGAAACCAATAACTACAAAGGCCTAGGGGAAAAATACACATGCAGTTGTAATCGGGCGAGTTTCTACTTTCGGATGCAACAGGAATTTCTCGAGTTCGTCAATCCGTTCGCGAGATATGGGAGTTTCAAGTTAAGGAACGCTTGAGCAACCATCAAAATTTTCGCAAGTCTGATACTCGAAACCAATAACTACTATGGCCTAGGGGAAAAGTACACACACCATTGTAATCGGGCGAGTTTCTACTTTCAGTTGCAACAGGAATTTTTCGAGTTCGTCAATCCATTCGCGAGATATGGGAGTTTGAAGTTAAGGAATGTTTGAGGAACCATCAAAATTTTCGCAAGTCTGATTCCCGAAACCAATAACTACAAAGGCCTAGGGGAAAAATACACATGCAGTTGTAATCGGGCGAGTTTCTACTTTCGGATGCAACAGGAATTTCTCGAGTTCGTCAATCCGTTCGCGAGATATGGGAGTTTCAAGTTAAGGAACGCTTGAGCAACCATCAAAATTTTCGCAAGTCTGATACTCGAAACCAATAACTACTATGGCCTAGGGGAAAAGAACACACACCATTGTAATCGGGCGTGTTTCTACTTTCACATGCAACAGGAATTTCTCGAGTTCGTCAATCCGTTCGCGAGATATGGGAGTTTGAAGTTAGGGAACGCTTGAGCAACCATCAAAATTTTCGCAAGTCTGATACTCGAAACCAATAACTACTATGGCCTAGGGGAAAAGAACACACACCATTGTAATCGGGCGTGTTTCTACTTTCACATGCAACAGGAATATCTCGAGATCGTCAATCCGTTCGCCAGATATGGGAGTTAGAAGTGAAGGAATGGTTGAGATTCCATCAAAATTTTCGCAAGTCTGATTCCCGAAACCAATAACTACAAAGGCCTAGGGGAAAAATACACATGCATTTGTAATCGTGCGAGTTTCTACTTTCGGATGCAACAGGAATTTCTCGAGTTCGTCAATCCGTTCGCGAGATATGGGAGTTTGAAGTTAAGGAACGTTTGAGAAACCATCAAAATTTTCGCAAGTCTGATACTCGAAACCAATAACTACTATGGCCTAGGGGAAAAGAACACACACCATTGTAATCGGGCGTGTTTCTACTTTCAGATGCAACAGCAATTCCTCGAGATCGTCAATCCGTTCCCGAGATATGGGAGTTTGAAATTAAGGAATGTTTGAGGAACCATCAAAACTTTCGCAAGTCTGATTTCCGAAACCAATAACTACAAAGGCCTAGGGGAAAAATACACATGCATTTGTAATCGTGCGTGTTTCTACTTTCAGATGCAACTGGAATTTCTCGAGTTCGTCAATTCGTTCGCGATATATGGGAGTTTGAAATTAAGGAATGGTTGAGAAACCATCAAAATTTTCGCAAGTCTGATACTCGAAACCAATATCTACTATGGCCTAGGGCAAAAATACACACACCGCTGTAATCGGGCGAGTTTCTGCTTTCAGATGCAACAAGAATTTCTCGAGTTCGTCAATCCGTTCGCGAGATATGGGAGTTAGAATTTAAGGAATGGTTGAGAAACCATCAAAATTTTCGCAAGTCTGAATCCCGAAACCAATAACTACAAAGGCCTAGGGGAAAAATACACTTACCGTTGTAATCGTGCGAGTTTCTACTTTCAGATGCAACAGGAATTTCTCGAGTTCGTCAATCCGTTCGCGAGATATGGGGGTTTGAAGTTAAGGAACGCTTGAGCAACCATCAAAATTTTCGCAAGTCTGATACTCGAAACCAATAACTACTATGGCCTAGGGGAAAAGTACACACACCATTGTAATCGGGCGTGTTTCTACTTTCAGATGCAACTGGAATTTCTCGAGTTCGTCAATTCGTTCGCGAGATAAGGGAGTTTGAAATTAAGGAATGGTTAAGAAACCATCAAAATTTTCGCAAGTCTAATACTCGAAACCAATAACTACTATGGCCTAGGGCAAAAATGCACACACCGCTGTAATCGGGCGAGTTTCTGCTTTCAGATGCAACAAGAATTTCTCGAGTTCGTCAATCCGTTCGCGAGATATGGGAGTTAGAATTTAAGGAATGGTTGAGAAACCATCAATATTTTCGCAAGTCTGATTCCCGAAACCAGTAACTACAAAGGCCTAGGGGAAAAATACACATGCCGTTGTAATCGTGCGAGATTCTACTTTCAGATGCAACAGGAATTTCTCGAGTTCGTCAATCCGTTCGCGAGATATGGGAGTTTGAAGTTAAGGAACGCTTGAGCAACCATCAAAATTTTCGCAAGTCTGATACTCGAAACCAATAACTACTATGGCCTAGGGGAAAAGAACACACACCATTGTAATCAGGCGTGTTTCTACTTTCACATGCAAGAGGAATTTCTCGAGTTCGTCAATCCGTTCGCGAGATATGGGAGTTTGAAGTTAGGGAACGCTTGAGCAACCATCAAAATTTTCGCAAGTCTGATACTCGAAACCAATAACTACTATGGCCTAGGGGAAAAGAACACACACCATTGTAATCGGGCGTGTTTCTACTTTCACATGCAACAGGAATTTCTCGAGTTCGTCAATCCGTTCGCGAGATATGGGAGTTTGAAGTTAGGGAATGGTTGAGAAACCATCAAAATTTTCGCTGGTCTGAAACTCGAAACCAATAACTGGAATGGCCTAGGGCAAAAATACACACACCATTGTAATCGGGCGAGTTTCTGCTTTCAGATGCAATAGGAATTTCTCGTGGTCGTCAATCCGTTCGCGAGATATGGGAGTTTGAAGTTAAGTAATGGTTGAGAAACCATCAAAATTTTCGCAAGTCTGATACTCGAAACAAATAACTACAAAGGCCTAGGGGAAAAATACACATACCGTTGTAATCGGGCTAGTTTCTGCTTTCAGATGCAACAAGAATTTCTCGTGTTCGTCAATTCGTTCGCGAGATATGGGAGTTTGAAGTTAAGGAATGGTTGAGCAACCATAAAAATTTTCGCATGTCTGATACTCGAAACCAATAGCTACAAAGGCCTAGGGGAAAAATATACATACCGTTGTAATCGCGCGAGTTTCTGCTTTCAGATGCAACAGGAATTTCTCGAGTTCGTCAATCCGTTCGCGAGATATGGGAGTTTGAAATTAAGGAATGGTTGAGAAACCATCAAAATTTTCGCAAGTCTGATACTCGAAACCAATAACTAATATGGCCTAGGGCAAAAATACACATACCGCTGTAATCCGGCGAATTTCTGCTTTCAGATGTAACAAGAATTTCTCGAGTTCGTCAATTCGTTCGTGAGATATGGGAGTTTGAGGTTAAGGAATGGTTGAGAAACCATCAAAATTTTCGCATGTCTGATACTCGAAACCAATAACTACTATGGCCTAGGGCAAAAATACACACACCGCTGTAATCGGGCGAGTTTCTGCTTTCAGATGCAACAAGAACTTCGCGAGTTCGTCAATTCGTTCGCGAGATATGGGAGTTTGAAGTTAAGGAATGGTTGAGAAACCATCAAAATTTTCGCATGTCTGATACTCGAAACCAATAACTACTATGGCCTAGGGCAAAAATACACACACCGCTGTAATCGGGCGAGTTTCTACTTTCAGATGCAACAAGAATTTCTCGAGTTCGTCAATCCGTTCGCGAGATATGGGAGTTTGAAGTTAAGGAATGGTTGAGAAGCCATCAAAAATTTCGCTGGTCTGATACTCGAAACCAATAACTGGAATGGCCTAGGGAAGAAGTACACACACAATTGTAATCGGGCGAGTTTCTACTTTCAGATGCAACAGGAATTTCTCGAGTTCGTCAATCCGTTCGCGAGATATGGGAGTTTGAAGTTAAGGAATGTTTGAGAAACCATCAAAATTTTCGCAATTCTGATACTCGAAACCCATAACTACTATGGCCTAGGGGAAAAGTACACACACCATTGTAATCGGGCGAGTTTCTACTTTCAGATGCAAGAGGAATTTCTCGTGTTCGTCAATCCGTTCGCGAGATATGGGAGTTTGAGGTTAAGGAATGGTTGAGAAACCATCAAAATTTTCGCAAGTCTAATACTCGAAACAAATAACTACAAAGGCCTAGGGGAAAAATACACATACTGTTGTAATCGCGCGAGTTTCTGCTTTCAGATGAAACAGGAATTTCTCGAGTTCGTCAATCCGTTCGCGAGATATGGGAGTTTGAAGTTAAGGAATGGTTGAGAAACCATCAAAAATTTCGCTGGTCTGATACTCGAAACCAATAACTGGAATGGCCTAGGGGAAAAGTACACACACCATTGTAATGGGGCGAGTTTCAACTTTCAGATGCAACAGGAATTTCTCGAGTTTGTCAATCCGTTCGCGAGATATGGGAGTTTGAAATTAAGGAATGGTTGAGAAACCATCAAAATTTTCGCAAGTCTGATACTCGAAACCAATAACTACCATGGCCTAGGGCAAAAATACACATACCGCTGTAATCCGGCGAATTTCTACTTTCAGATGCAACAAGAATTTCTCGAGTTCGTCAATCCGTTCGCGAGATATGGGAGTTTGAAGTTAAGGAATGGTTGAGAAGCCATAAAAAATTTCGCTGGTCTGATACTCGAAAGCAATAACTGGAATGGCCTAGGGGAAAAGTACACACACCATTGTAATGGGGCGAATTTCTACTTTCAGATGCAACAAGAATTTCTCGAGTTCGTCAATCCGTTCGCGAGATATGGGAGTTTGAAGTTAAGGAATGGTTGAAATGCCATCAAAAATTTCGCTGGTCTGATACTCGAAACCAATAACTGGAATGGCCTAGGGAAGAAGTACACACACAATTGTAATCGGGCGAGTTTCTACTTTCAGATGCGACAGGAATTTCTCGAGTTCGTCAATCCGTTCGCGAAATATGGGAGTTTGAAGTTAAGGAATGGTTGAGAAACCATCAAAATTTTCGCAAGTCTGATACTCGAAACCAATAACTACTATGGCCTAGGGCAAAAATACACACACCGATGTAATCGGGCGAGTTTCTGCTTTCAGATGCAATAGGAATTTCTCGAGTTCGTCAATCCGTTCGCATAATATGGGAGTTTGAAGTTAAGGAATGGTTGAGAAACCATCAAAATTTTCGCATGTCTGATATTCGAAACCAATAACTACAATGGCCTAGGGGAAAAGTACACACAACATCGTAATCGCGCGAGTTTCTGCTTTCAGATGCAACAGGAATTTCTCGAGTTCGTCAATCCGTTCGCGAGGTATGGGAGTTTGAAGTTAAGGAATGGTTGAGAAGCCATCAAAAATTTCGCTGGTCTGATACTCGAAACCAATACATGGAATGGCCTAGGGAAGAAGTACACACACAATTGTAATCGGGCGAGTTTCTACTTTCAGATGCAACAGGAATTTCTCGAGTTCGTCAATCCGTTCGCGAAATATGGGAGTTTGAAGTTAAGGAATGGTTGAGAAACCATCAAAATTTTCGCAAGTCTAATACTCGAAACAAATAACCACAAAGGCCTAGGGGAAAAATACACATACCGTTGAAATCGGGCTAGTTTCTGCTGTCAGATGCAGTAGGAATTTCTCGTGTTCGTCAATCCCTTCGCGAGATATGGGAGTTTGAAGTTAAGGAATGGTTGAGAAACCATCAAAATTTTCGCAAGTCTGATACTCGAAACCAATAACTACTATGGCCTAGGGCAAAAATACACACACCGATGTAATCGGGCGAGTTTCTGCTTTCAGATGCAATAGGAATTTCTCGAGTTCGTCAATCCGTTCGCATAATATGGGAGTTTGAAGTTAAGGAATGGTTGAGAAACCATCAAAATTTTCGCATGTCTGATATTCGAAACCAATAACTACAATGGCCTAGGGGAAAAGTACACACAACATCGTAATCGCGCGAGTTTCTGCTTTCAGATGCAACAGGAATTTCTCGAGTTCGTCAATCCGTTCGCGAGGTATGGGAGTTTGAAGTTAAGGAATGGTTGAGAAGCCATCAAAAATTTCGCTGGTCTGATACTCGAAACCAATACATGGAATGGCCTAGGGAAGAAGTACACACACAATTGTAATCGGGCGAGTTTCTACTTTCAGATGCGACAGGAATTTCTCGAGTTCGTCAATCCGTTCGCGAAATATGGGAGTTTGAAGTTAAGGAATGGTTGAGAAACCATCAAAATTTTCGCAAGTCTAATACTCGAAACAAATAACCACAAAGGCCTAGGGGAAAAATACACATACTGTTGTAATCGCGCGAGTTTCTGCTTTCAGATGAAACAGGAATTTCTCGAGTTCGTCAATCCGTTCGCGAGATATGGGAGTTTGAAGTTAAGGAATGGTTGAGAAACCATCAAAAATTTCGCTGGTCTGATACTCGAAACCAATAACTGGAATGGCCTAGGGGAAAAGTACACACACCATTGTAATGGGGCGAGTTTCAACATTCAGATGCAACAGGAATTTCTCGAGTTTGTCAATCCGTTCGTGAGATATGGGAGTTTGAAATTAAGGAATGGTTGAGAAACCATCAAAATTTTCGCAAGTCTGATACTCGAAACCAATAACTACTATGGCCTAGGGCAAAAATACACATACCGCTGTAATCCGGCGAATTTCTGCTTTCAGATCCAACTAGAATTTCTCGAGTTCGTCAATTCGTTCGCGAGATATGGGAGTTTGCAGATAAGGAATGGTTGAGAAACCATCAAAATTTTCGCATGTCTGATACTCGAAACCAATAACTACTATGGCCTAGGGGAAAAGTACACATACCGTTGAAATCGGGCTAGTTTCTGCTGTCAGATGCAGTAGGAATTTCTCGTGTTCGTCAATCCCTTCGCGAGATATGGGAGTTTGAAGTTAAGGAATGGTTGAGAAACCATCAAAATTTTCGCAAGTCTGATACTAGAAACCAATAACTACTATGGCCTAGGGCAAAAATACACACACCGATGTAATCGGGCGAGTTTCTGCTTTCAGATGCAATAGGAATTTCTCGAGTTCGTCAATCCGTTCGCATAATATGGGAGTTTGAAGTTAAGGAATGGTTGAGAAACCATCAAAATTTTCGCATGTCTGATATTCGAAACCAATAACTACAATGGCCTAGGGGAAAAGTACACACAACATCGTAATCGCGCGAGTTTCTGCTTTCAGATGCAACAGGAATTTCTCGAGTTCGTCAATCCGTTCGCGAGGTATGGGAGTTTGAAGTTAAGGAATGGTTGAGAAGCCATCAAAAATTTCGCTGGTCTGACACTCGAAACCAATACATGGAATGGCCTAGGGAAGAAGTACACACACAATTGTAATCGGGCGAGTTTCTACTTTCAGATGCAACAGGAATTTCTCGAGTTCGTCAATCCGTTCGCGAAATATGGGAGTTTGAAGTTAAGGAATGGTTGAGAAACCATCAAAATTTTCGCAAGTCTAATACTCGAAACAAATAACCACAAAGGCCTAGGGGAAAAATACACATACTGTTGTAATCGCGCGAGTTTCTGCTTTCAGATGAAACAGGAATTTCTCGAGTTCGTCAATCCGTTCGCGAGATATGGGAGTTTGAAGTTAAGGAATGGTTGAGAAACCATCAAAAATTTCGCTGGTCTGATACTCGAAACCAATAACTGGAATGGCCTAGGGGAAAAGTACACACACCATTGTAATGGGGCGAGTTTCAACATTCAGATGCAACAGGAATTTCTCGAGTTTGTCAATCCGTTCGCGAGATATGGGAGTTTGAAATTAAGGAATGGTTGAGAAACCATCAAAATTTTCGCAAGTCTGATACTCGAAACCAATAACTACTATGGCCTAGGGCAAAAATACACATACCGCTGTAATCCGGCGAATTTCTGCTTTCAGATCCAACTAGAATTTCTCGAGTTCGTCAATTCGTTCGCGAGATATGGGAGTTTGCAGATAAGGAATGGTTGAGAAACCATCAAAATTTTCGCATGTCTGATACTCGAAACCAATAACTACTATGGCCTAGGGGAAAAGTACACATACCGTTGAAATCGGGCTAGTTTCTGCTGTCAGATGCAGTAGGAATTTCTCGTGTTCGTCAATCCCTTCGCGAGATATGGGAGTTTGAAGTTAAGGAATGGTTGAGAAACCATCAAAATTTTCGCAAGTCTGATACTCGAAACCAATAACTACTATGGCCTAGGGCAAAAATACACACATCGATGTAATCGGGCGAGTTTCTGCTTTCAGATGCAATAGGAATTTCTCGAGTTCGTCAATCCGTTCGCATAATATGGGAGTTTGAAGTTAAGGAATGGTTGAGAAACCATCAAAATTTTCGCATGTCTGATATTCGAAACCAATAACTACAATGGCCTAGGGGAAAAGTACACACAACATCGTAATCGCGCGAGTTTCTGCTTTCAGATGCAACAGGAATTTCTCGAGTTCGTCAATCCGTTCGCGAGGTATGGGAGTTTGAAGTTAAGGAATGGTTGAGAAGCCATCAAAAATTTCGCTGGTCTGATACTCGAAACCAATACATGGAATGGCCTAGGGAAGAAGTACACACACAATTGTAATCGGGCGAGTTTCTACTTTCAGATGCAACAGGAATTTCTCGAGTTCGTCAATCCGTTCGCGAAATATGGGAGTTTGAAGTTAAGGAATGGTTGAGAAACCATCAAAATTTTCGCAAGTCTAATACGCGAAACAAATAACCACAAAGGCCTAGGGGAAAAATACACATACTGTTGTAATCGCGCGAGTTTCTGCTTTCAGATGAAACAGGAATTTCTCGAGTTCGTCAATCCGTTCGCGAGATATGGGAGTTTGAAGTTAAGGAATGGTTGAGACCATCAAAAATTTCGCTGGTCTGATACTCGAAACCAATAACTGGAGTGGCCTAGGGGAAAAGTACACACACCATTGTAATGGGGCGAGTTTCAACATTCAGATGCAACAGGAATTTCTCGAGTTTGTCAATCCGTTCGCGAGATATGGGAGTTTGAAATTAAGGAATGGTTGAGAAACCATCAAAATTTTCGCAAGTCTGATACTCGAAACCAATAACTACTATGGCCTAGGGCAAAAATACACATACCGCTGTAATCCGGCGAATTTCTGCTTTCAGATCCAACTAGAATTTCTCGAGTTCGTCAATTCGTTCGCGAGATATGGGAGTTTGCAGATAAGGAATGGTTGAGAAACCATCAAAATTTTCGCATGTCTGATACTCGAAACCAATAACTACTATGGCCTAGGGCAAAAATATACGTACCCTTGCAATCGGGCGAGTTTCTGCTTTCAGATGGAATAGGAATTTCTCGTGGTCGTCAATCCGTTCGCGAGATATGGGCGTTTGAAGTTAAGTAATGGTTGAGAAACCATCAAAATTTTCGCAAGTCTGATACTCGAAACCAATAACTGGAATGGCCTAGGGGAAAAGTACGCACACCATTGTAATGGGGCGAGTTTCTACTTTCAGAAGCAACAGGAACTTCGCGAGTTCGTCAATCCGTTCGCGAGATATGGGAGTTTGAAGTTAAGGAATGGTTGAGAAACCATCGAAAATTTCGCTGGTCTGATACTCGAAACCAATAACTGGAATGGCCTAGGGGAAAAGTACACACACCATTGTAATGGGGCGAGTTTCTACTTTCAGAAGCAACAGGAACTTCGAGAGTTCGTCAACCCGTTCGCGAGATATGGGAGTTTGAATTTAAGGAACGGTTGAGAAACCATCAAAATTTTCGCTGGTCTGATACTCGAAACCAATAACTGGAATGGCCTAGGGGAAAAGTACACACACCATTGTAATCGGGCGAGTTTCTACTTTCAGATGCAAGAGGAATTTCTCGTGTTCGTCAATCCGTTCGCGAGATATGGGAGTGTGAAGTTAAGGAATGGTTGAGAAACCATCAAAATTTTCGCAGGTCTAATACCCGAAACAAATAACTACAAAGGCCTAGGGGAAAAATACACATACTGTTGTAATCGCGCGAGTTTCTGCTTTCAGATGCAATAGGAATTTCTCGTGTTCGTCAATCCGTTCGCGTGATACGGGAGTTTGAAATTAAGGAATGGTTGAGAAACCATCAAAATTTTCGCAAGTCTGAAACTCGAAACCAATAACTACTATGGCCTAGGGCAAAAATACACATACCGTTGTGATCGGGCGAGTTTCTGCTTTCAGATGCAACAAGAATTTCTCGAGTTCGTCAATTCGTTCGCGAGATATGGGAGTTTGAAGTTAAGGAATGGTTGAGCAACCATAAAAATTTTCGCATGTGTGATACTCGAAACCAATAACTACTATGGCCTAGGGCAAAAATACACATACCGTTGTAATCGGGCGAGTATCTGCTTTCAGATGCAACAAGAATTTCTCGAGTTCGTCAATTCGTTCGCGAGATATGGGAGTTTGAAGTTAAGGAATGGTTGAGCAACCATAAAAATTTTCGCATGTGTGATACTCGAAAACAATAACTACAATGGCCTAGGGGAAAAATACACATACCGTTGTAATCGGGCGAATTTCTACTTTCAGATGAAACAGGAATTTCTCGAGTTCGTCCATCCGTTCGCGAGATATGGGAGTTTGAAGTTAAGGAATGGTTGAGACACCATAAAAAATTTCGCAAGTCTGATACTGGAAACGAGTAACTGGAATGGCCTTGGGGAAAAGTACACACACCATTGTAATGGGGCGAGTTTCTACTTTCAGAGGCAACAGGAACTTCGCGAGTTCGTCAATCCGTTCGCGAGATATGGGAGTTTGAAATTAAGGAATGGTTGAGAAACCATCAAAATTTTCGCTGGTCTGATACTCGTAACCAATAACTGGAATGGCCTAGGGGAAAAGTACACATACCGCTGAAATCGGGCGAGTTTCTGCTGTTAGATGCAATAGGAACTTCTCGTGTTCGTCAATCCGTTCGCGAGATATGGATGTTTGAAGTTAAGGAATGGTTGAGAAACCATCAAAATTTTCGCAAGTCTGAAACTCGAAACCAAAAACTACTATGGCCTAGGGCAAAAATACATATACCGATGTAATCGGGCGAGTTTCTGCTTTCAGATGCAATAGGAATTTCTCGAGTTCGTCATTCCGTTCGCATAATATGGGAGTTTGAAGTTAAGGAATGGTTTAGAAACGATCCAAATTTTCGAATGTCTGATATTCGAAACCAATAACTACAATGGCCTAGGGGAAAATACACATACCGTTGTAATCGGGCGAGTTTCTACTTTCAGATGAAACAGGAATTTCTCGAGTTCGTCAATCCGTTCGCGAGATATGGGAGTTTGAAGTTTAGGAATGTTTGAGAAACCATCAAAATTTTCGCTGGTCTGATACTCGAAACCAATAACTGGAATGGCCTAGGGGAAAAGTACACACACCATTGTAATCGGGCGAGTTTCTACTTTCAGATGCAAGAGGAATTTCTCGTGTTCGTTAATCCGTTCGCGAGATATGGGAGTGTGAAGTTAAGGAATGGTTGAGAAACCATCAAAATTTTCGCAGGTCTAATACCCGAAACAAATAACTACAAAGGCCTAGGGGAAAAATACACATACTGTTGTAATCGCGCGAGTTTCTGCTTTCAGATGCAATAGGAATTTCTCGTGTTCGTCAATCCGTTCGCGTGATACGGGAGTTTGAAATTAAGGAATGGTTGAGAAACCATCAAAATTTTCGCAAGTCTGAAACTCGAAACCAATAACTACTATGGCCTACGGCAAAAATACACATACCGTTGTGATCGGGCGAGTTTCTGCTTTCAGATGCAACAAGAATTTCTCGAGTTCGTCAATTCGTTCGCGAGATATGGGAGTTTGAAGTTAAGGAATGGTTGAGCAACCATAAAAATTTTCGCATGTGTGATACTCGAAACCAATAACTACTATGGCCTAGGGCAAAAATACACATACCGTTGTAATCGGGCGAGCATCTGCTTTCAGATGCAACAAGAACTTCTCGAGTTCGTCAATTCGTTCGCGAGATATGGGAGTTTGAAGTTAAGGAATGGTTGAGCAACCATAAAAATTTTCGCATGTGTGATACTCGAAACCAATAACTACAATGGCCTAGGGGAAAAATACACATACCGTTGTAATCGGGCGAATTTCTACTTTCAGATGAAACAGGAATTTCTCGAGTTCGTCCATCCGTTCGCGAGATATGGGAGTTTGAAGTTAAGGAATGGTTGAGACACCATAAAAAATTTCGCAAGTCTGATACTGGAAACGAGTAACTGGAATGGCCTAGGGGAAAAGTACACACACCATTGTAATGGGGCGAGTTTCTACTTTCAGAGGCAACAGGAACTTCGCGAGTTCGTTAATCCGTTCGCGAGATATGGGAGTTTGAAATTAAGGAATGGTTGAGAAACCATCAAAATTTTCGCTGGTCTGATACTCGTAACCAATAACTACAAAGGCCTAGGGGAAAAATACACATACTGTTGTAATCGCGCGAGTTTCTGCTTTCAGATGCAATAGGAATTTCTCGTGTTCGTCAATCCGTTCGCGTGATACGGGAGTTTGAAATTAAGGAATGGTTGAGAAACCATCAAAATTTTCGCAAGTCTGAAACTCGAAACCAATAACTACTATGGCCTAGGGCAAAAATACATATACCGATGTAATCGGGCGAGTTTCTGCTTTCAGATGCAATAGGAATTTCTCGAGTTCGTCATTCCGTTCGCATAATATGGGAGTTTGAAGTTAAGGAATGGTTGAGAAACGATCCAAATTTTCGAATGTCTGATATTCGAAACCAATAACTACAATGGCCTAGGGGAAAATACACATACCGTTGTAATCGGGCGAGTTTCTACTTTCAGATGAAACAGGAATTTCTCGAGTTCGTCAATCCGTTCGCGAGATATGGGAGTTTGAAGTTTAGGAATGTTTGAGAAACCATCAAAAATTTCGCTGGTCTGATACTCGAAACCAATAACTGGAATGGCCTAGGGGAAAAGTACACATACCGCTGAAATCGGGCGAGTTTCTGCTGTTAGATGAAATAGGAACTTCTCGAGTTCGTCAATCCGTTCGCGAGATATGGGAGTTTGAAGTTAAGGAATGGTTGAGAAACCATCAAAATTTTCGCAAGTCTAATACTCGAAACAAATAACCACAAAGGCCTAGGGGAAAAATACACATACTGTTGTAATCGCGCGAGTTTCTGCTTTCAGATGAAACAGGAATTTCTCGAGTTCGTCAATCCGTTCGCGAGATATGGGAGTTTGAAGTTAAGGAATGGTTGAGAAACCATCAAAAATTTCGCTGGTCTGATACTCGAAACCAATAACTGGAATGGCCTAGGGGAAAAGTACACACACCATTGTAATGGGGCGAGTTTCAACTTTCAGATGCAACAGGAATTTCTCGAGTTTGTCAATCCGTTCGCGAGATATGGGAGTTTGAAATTAAGAAATGGTTGAGAAACCATCAAAATTTTCGCAAGTCTGATACTCGAAACCAATAACTACTATGGCCTAGGGCAAATATACACATACCGCTGTAATCCGGCGAATTTCTGCTTTCAGATCCAACAAGAATTTCTCGAGTTCGTCAATTCGTTCGCGAGATATGGGAGTTTGAAGATAAGGAATGGTTGAGAAACCATCAAAATTTTCGCATGTCTGATACTCGAAACCAATAACTACTATGGCCTAGGGCAATAATACACGTACCCTTGCAATCGGGCGAGTTTCTGCTTTCAGATGCAATAGGAATTTCTCGTGGTCGTCAATCCCTTCGCGAGATATGGGAGTTTGAAGTGAAGGAGTGGTTGACAAACCATCACAATTTTCGCAAGTCTGATACTCGAAACCCATAACTACTATGGGTTAGGGGAAAAGTACACACACCATTGTAATGGGGCGAGTTTCTACTTTCAGAAGCAACAGGAACTTCGGGAGTTCGTCAATCCGTTTGCGAGATATGGGAGTTTGAAATTAAGGAATGGTTGAGAAACCATCAAAATTTTCGCAAGTCTGATACTCGAAACCAATAACTACAATGGGCTAGGGGAAAAATACACATACCGTTGTAACCGGGCGAATTTCTACATTCAGATGAAACAGGAATTTCTCGAGTTCGTCAATCCGTTCGCGAGATATGGGAGTTTGAAGTTAAGGAATGGTTGGGAAACCATCAAAATTTTCGCAAGTTTAATACTCGAAACAAATAACCACAAAGGCCTAGGGGAAAAATACACATACTGTTGTAATCGCGCGAGTTTCTGCTTTCAGATGAAACAGGAATTTCTCGAGTTCGTCAATCCGTTCGCGAGATATGGGAGTTTGAAGTTAAGGAATGGTTGAGAAACCATCAAAAATTTCGCTGGTCTGATACTCGAAACCAATAACTGGAATGGCCTAGGGGAAAAGTACACACACCATTGTAATGGGGCGAGTTTCAACTTTCAGATGCAACAGGAATTTCTCGAGTTTGTCAATTCGTTCGCGAGATATGGGAGTTTGAAATTAAGGAATGGTTGAGAAACCATCAAAATTTTCGCAAGTCTGATAATCGAAACCAATAACTACTATGGCCTAGGGCAAATATACATATACCGCTGTAATCCGGCGAATTTCTGCTTTCAGATCCAACAAGAATTTCTCGAGTTCGTCAATTCGTTCGCGAGATATGGGAGTTTGAAGATAAGGAATGGTTGAGAAACCATCAAAATTTTCGCATGTCTGATACTGGAAACCAATAACTACTATGGCCTAGGGCAAAAATACACGTACCCTTGCAATCGGGCGAGTTTCTGTTTTCAGATGCAATAGGAATTTCTCGTGGTCGTCAATCCGTTCGCGAGATATGGGAGTTTGAAGTGAAGGAGTGGTTGACAAACCATCAAAATTTTCGCATGTCTGATATTCGAAACCAATAACTACAATGGCCTAGGGGAAAATACACATACCGTTGTAATCGGGCGAGTTTCTACTTTCAGATGAAACAGGAATTTCTCGAGTTCGTCAATCCGTTCGCGAGATATGGGAGTTTGAAGTTAAGGAATGGTTGAGAAACCATCAAAAATTTCGCTGGTCTGATACTCGAAACCAATAACTGCAATGGCCTAAGGGGAAAAGTACACACACCATTGTAATGGGGCGAGTTTCTACTTTCAGATGCAACAGGAATTTCTCGAGTTCGTCAATCCGTTCGCGAGATATGGGAGTTTGAAATTAAGGAATGGTTGAGAAACCATCAAAATTTTCGCAAGTCTGGTACTCGAAACCAATAACTACTATGGCCTAGGGCAAAAATACACACACCGCTGTAATCAGGCGAGTCTCTGCTTTCAGATGCAAGAAGAATTTGTCGAGTTCGTCAATCCGTTCGCGAGATATGGGAGTTTGAAATTAAGGAATGGTTGAGAAACCATCAAAATTTCCGCTGGTCTGATACTCGAAACCAATAACTGGAATGGCCTAGGGGAAAAGTAAACATACCGTTGAAAACGGGCGGGTTTCTGCTGTCAGATGCAGTAGGAATTTCTCGTGTTCGTCAATCCGTTCGCGCGATATGGGAGTTTGAAGTTAAGGAATGGTTGAGAAACCATCAAAATTTTCGCAAGTCTGATACTCGAAACCAATAACTACTATGGCCTAGGGCAAAAATGCACACACCGATGTAATCGGGCGAGTTTCTGCTTTCAGATGCAATAGGAATTTCTCGAGTTCGTCAATCCGTTCCATTAATATGGGAGTTTGAAGTTAAGGAATGGTTGAGAAACCATCAAAATTTTCGCATGTCTGATATTCGAAACCAATAACTACCATGGCCTAGGGGAAAATACACATACCGTTGTAATCGGGCGAGTTTCTACTTTCAGATGAAACAGGAATTTCTCGAGTTCGTCAATCCGTTCGCGAGATATGGGAGTTTGAAATTAAGGAATGGTTGAGAAACCATCAAAATTTTCGCAAGTCTGATACTCGAAACCAATAACTACAGAGGCCTAGGGCAAAAATACACATACCGTTGTAATCGGGCGAGTTTCTGCTTTCAGATGCAAGAAGAATTTGTCGAGTTCGTCAATTCGATCGCGAGATATGGGAGTTTGAAATTAAGGAATGGTTGAGAAACCATCAAAATTTTCGCAAGTCTGATACTCGAAACCAATAGCTACAATGGCCTAGGGGAAAAATACACATACCGTTGTAATCGGGCGAGTTTCTGCTTTCAGATGCAACAAGAATTTCTCGAGTTCGTCAATTCGTTCGCGAGATATGGGAGTTTGAAGTTAAGGAATGGTTGAGCAACCATCAAAATTTTAGCAAGTCTAATACTCGAAACAAATAACCACAAAGGCCTAGGGGAAAAACACACATACTGTTGTAATCGCGCGAGTTTCTGCTTTCAGATGAAACAGGAATTTCTCGAGTTCGTCAATCCGTTCGCGAGATATGGGAGTTTGAAGTTAAGGAATGGTTGAGAAACCATCAAAATTTTCGCAAGTCTAATACTCGAAACAAATAACCACAAAGGCCTAGGGGAAAAATACACATACTGTTGTAATCGCGCGAGTTTCTGCTTTCAGATGAAACAGGAATTTCTCGAGTTCTTCAATCCGTTCGCGAGATATGGGAGTTTGAAGTTAAGGAATGGTTGAGAAACCATCAAAAATTTCGCTGGTCTGATACTCGAAACCAATAACTGGAATGGCCTAGGGGAAAAGTACACACACCATAGTAATGGGGCGAGTTTCAACTTTCAGATGCAACAGGAATTTCTCGAGTTTGTCAATCCGTTCGCGAGATATGGGAGTTTGAAATTAAGGAATGGTTGAGAAACCATCAAAATTTTCGCAAGTCTGATACTCGAAACCAATAACTACTATGGCCTAGGGCAAATATACACATACCGCTGTAATCCGGCGAATTTCTGCTTTCAGATCCAACAAGAATTTCTCGAGTTCGTCAATTCGTTCGCGAGATATGGGAGTTTGAAGATAAGGAATGGTTGAGAAACCATCAAAATTTTCGCATGTCTGATACTCGAAACCAATAACTACTATGGCCTAGGGCAATAATACACGTACCCTTGCAATCGGGCGAGTTTCTGCTTTCAGATGCAATAGGAATTTCTCGTGGTCGTCAATCCGTTCGCGAGATATGGGAGTTTGAAGTGAAGGAGTGGTTGACAAACCATCAAAATTTTCGCAAGTCTGATACTCGAAACCCATAACTACTATGGGTTAGGGGAAAAGTACACACACCATTGTAATGGGGCGAGTTTCTACTTTCAGAAGCAACAGGAACTTCGGGAGTTCGTCAATCCGTTTGCGAGATATGGGAGTTTGAAGTTAAGGAATGGTTGAGAAACCATCAAAAATTTCGCTGGTCTGATACTCGAAACCAATAACTGGAATGGCCTAGGGGAAAAGTACACACACCATTGTAATGGGGCGAGTTTCAACTTTCAGATGCAACAGGAATTTCTCGAGTTTGTCAATTCGTTCGCGAGATATGGGAGTTTGAAATTAAGGAATGGTTGAGAAACCATCAAAATTTTCGCAAGTCTGATAATCGAAACCAATAACTACTATGGCCTAGGGCAAATATACATATACCGCTGTAATCCGGCGAATTTCTGCTTTCAGATCCAACAAGAATTTCTCGAGTTCGTCAATTCGTTCGCGAGATATGGGAGTTTGAAGATAAGGAATGGTTGAGAAACCATCAAAATTTTCGCATGTCTGATACTCGAAACCAATAACTACTATGGCCTAGGGCAAAAATACACGTACCGTTGACAACGGGCGAGTTTCTGCTGTCAGATGCAGTAGGAATTTCTCGTGTTCGTCAATCCGTTCGCGCGATATGGGAGTTTGAAGTTAAGGAATCGTTGAGAAACCATCAAAATTTTCGCAAGTCTGATACTCGAAACCAATAACTACTATGGCCTAGGGCAAAAATGCACACACCGATGTAATCGGGCGAGTTTCTGCTTTCAGATGCAATAGGAATTTCTCGAGTTCGTCAATCCGTTCCATTAATATGGGAGTTGAAGTTAAGGAATGGTTGAGAAACCATCAAAATTTTCGCATGTCTGATATTCGAAACCAATAACTACCATGGCCTAGGGGAAAATACACATACCGTTGTAATCGGGCGAGTTTCTACTTTCAGATGAAACAGGAATTTCTCGAGTTCGTCAATCCGTTCGCGAGATATGGGAGTTTGAAATTAAGGAATGGTTGAGAAACCATCAAAATTTTCGCAAGTCTGATACTCGAAACCAATAACTACTATGGCCTAGGGCAAAAATACACACACCGCTGTAATCGGGCGAGTTTCTGCTTTCAGATGCAAGAAGAATTTGTCGAGTTCGTCAATTCGTTCGCGAGATATGGGAGTTTGAAGTTAAGGAATAGTTGTGCAACCATAAAATTTTCGCAAGTCTGATTCCCGAAACCAATAACTACAAAGTCCTAGGGGAAAAATACACATACCCTTGTAATCGGGCGAGTTTCTACTTTCAGATGCAACAGGAATTTCTCGAGTTCGTCAATCCGTTCGCGAGATATGGGAGTTTGAATTTAAGGAACGGTTGAGAAACCATCAAAATTTTCGCAAGTCTAATACTCGAAACAAATAACCACAAAGGCCTAGGGGAAAAATACACATACTGTTGTAATCGCGCGAGTTTCTGCTTTCAGATGAAACAGGAATTTCTCGAGTTCTTCAATCCGTTCGCGAGATATGGGAGTTTGAAGTTAAGGAATGGTTGAGAAACCATCAAAAATTTCGCTGGTCTGATACTCGAAACCAATAACTGGAATGGCCTAGGGGAAAAGTACACACACCATAGTAATGGGGCGAGTTTCAACTTTCAGATGCAACAGGAATTTCTCGAGTTTGTCAATCCGTTCGCGAGATATGGGAGTTTGAAATTAAGGAATGGTTGAGAAACCATCAAAATTTTCGCAAGTCTGATACTCGAAACCAATAACTACTATGGCCTAGGGCAAATATACACATACCGCTGTAATCCGGCGAATTTCTGCTTTCAGATCCAACAAGAATTTCTCGAGTTCGTCAATTCGTTCGCGAGATATGGGAGTTTGAAGATAAGGAATGGTTGAGAAACCATCAAAATTTTCGCATGTCTGATACTCGAAACCAATAACTACTATGGCCTAGGGCAATAATACACGTACCCTTGCAATCGGGCGAGTTTCTGCTTTCAGATGCAATAGGAATTTCTCGTGGTCGTCAATCCGTTCGCGAGATATGGGAGTTTGAAGTGAAGGAGTGGTTGACAAACCATCAAAATTTTCGCAAGTCTGATACTCGAAACCCATAACTACTATGGGTTAGGGGAAAAGTACACACACCATTGTAATGGGGCGAGTTTCTACTTTCAGAAGCAACAGGAACTTCGGGAGTTCGTCAATCCGTTTGCGAGATATGGGAGTTTGAAGTTAAGGAATGGTTGAGAAACCATCAAAAATTTCGCTGGTCTGATACTCGAAACCAATAACTGGAATGGCCTAGGGGAAAAGTACACACACCATTGTAATGGGGCGAGTTTCAACTTTCAGATGCAACAGGAATTTCTCGAGTTTGTCAATTCGTTCGCGAGATATGGGAGTTTGAAATTAAGGAATGGTTGAGAAACCATCAAAATTTTCGCAAGTCTGATAATCGAAACCAATAACTACTATGGCCTAGGGCAAATATACATATACCGCTGTAATCCGGCGAATTTCTGCTTTCAGATCCAACAAGAATTTCTCGAGTTCGTCAATTCGTTCGCGAGATATGGGAGTTTGAAGATAAGGAATGGTTGAGAAACCATCAAAATTTTCGCATGTCTGATACTCGAAACCAATAACTACTATGGCCTAGGGCAAAAATACACGTACCGTTGACAACGGGCGAGTTTCTGCTGTCAGATGCAGTAGGAATTTCTCGTGTTCGTCAATCCGTTCGCGCGATATGGGAGTTTGAAGTTAAGGAATCGTTGAGAAACCATCAAAATTTTCGCAAGTCTGATACTCGAAACCAATAACTACTATGGCCTAGGGCAAAAATGCACACACCGATGTAATCGGGCGAGTTTCTGCTTTCAGATGCAATAGGAATTTCTCGAGTTCGTCAATCCGTTCCATTAATATGGGAGTTGAAGTTAAGGAATGGTTGAGAAACCATCAAAATTTTCGCATGTCTGATATTCGAAACCAATAACTACCATGGCCTAGGGAAAATACACATACCGTTGTAATCGGGCGAGTTTCTACTTTCAGATGAAACAGGAATTTCTCGAGTTCGTCAATCCGTTCGCGAGATATGGGAGTTTGAAATTAAGGAATGGTTGAGAAACCATCAAAATTTTCGCAAGTCTGATACTCGAAACCAATAACTACTATGGCCTAGGGCAAAAATACACACACCGCTGTAATCGGGCGAGTTTCTGCTTTCAGATGCAAGAAGAATTTGTCGAGTTCGTCAATTCGTTCGCGAGATATGGGAGTTTGAAGTTAAGGAATAGTTGTGCAACCATAAAATTTTCGCAAGTCTGATTCCCGAAACCAATAACTACAAAGTCCTAGGGGAAAAATACACATACCCTTGTAATCGGGCGAGTTTCTACTTTCAGATGCAACAGGAATTTCTCGAGTTCGTCAATCCGTTCGCGAGATATGGGAGTTTGAATTTAAGGAACGGTTGAGAAACCATCAAAATTTTCGCAAGTCTGATACTCGAAACCAATAACTACAGAGGCCTAGGGCAAAAATACACATACCGTTGTAATCGGGCGAGTTTCTGCTTTCAGATGCAATAGGAGTTTCTCGAGTTCGGCAATCGGTTCGCGAGATATGGGAGTTTGAAGTTAAGGAATGGTTGAGAAACCATCAAAATTTTCGCAAGTCTGATACTCGAAACCCATAACTACTATGGGTTAGGGGAAAAGTACACACACCATTGTAATGGGGCGAGTTTCTACTTTCAGAAGCAACAGGAACTTCGCGAGTTCGTCAATCCGTTCGCGAGATATGGGAGTTTGAAATTAAGGAATGGTTGAGAAACCATCAAAATTTTCGCAAGTCTGATACTCGAAACCAATAACTACAGAGGCCTAGGGCAAAAATACACATACCGTTGTAATCGGGCGAGTTTCTGCTTTCAGATGCAATAGGAATTTCTCGAGTTCGTCAATTCGTTCGCGAGATATGGGAGTTTGAAGTTAAGGAATGGTTGAGCAACCATCAAAATTTTCGCATGTCTGATTCCCGAAACCAATAACTACAGAGGCCTAGGGGAAAAATACACATACCGTTGTAATCGGGCGAGTTTCTACTTTCAGATGCAAGAGGAATTTCTCCAGTTCGTCAATCCGTTCGCGAGGTATGGGAGTTTGAAGTTAATGAATGGTCGAGAAACCATCAAAATTTTCGCTGGTCTGATACTCGAAACCTATAACTGGAATGGCCTAGGGGAAAAGTACACACACCATTGTAATCGGGCGAGTTTCTACTTTCAGATGCAAGAGGAACTTCTCGTGTTCGTCAATCCGTTCGCGATATATGGGAGTGTGAAGTTAAGGAATGGTTGAGAAACCATCAAAATTTTCGCAGGTCTAATACTCGAAACAAATAACTACAAAGGCCTAGGGGAAAAATACACATACTGTTGTAATCGCGCGAGTTTCTGCTTTCAGATGCAATAGGGATTTCTCGAGTTCGTCAATCCGTTCGCGTGATATGGGAGTTTGAAGTTAAGGAATGGTTGAGAAACCATCAAAAATTTCGCTGGTCTGATACTCGAAACCAATAACTGCAATGGCCTAAGGGGAAAAGTACACACACCATTGTAATGGGGCGAGTTTCTACTTTCAGATGCAACAGGAATTTCTCGAGCTCGTCAATCCGTTCGCGAGATATGGGAGTTTGAAATTAAGGAATGGTTGAGAAACCATCAAAATTTTCGCAAGTCTGGTACTCGAAACCAATAACTACTATGGCCTAGGGCAAAAATACACACACCGCTGTAATCAGGCGCGTCTCTGCTTTCAGATGCAAGAAGAATTTGTCGAGTTCGTCAATCCGTTCGCGAGATATGGGAGCTTGAAATTAAGGAATGGTTGAGAAACCATCAAAATTTCCGCTGGTCTGATACTCGAAACCAATAACTGGAATGGCCTAGGGGAAAAGTAAACATACCGTTGAAAACGGGCGAGTTTCTGCTGTCAGATGCAGTAGGAATTTCTCGTGTTCGTCAATCCGTTCGCGCGATATGGGGAGTTTGAAGTTAAGGAATGGTTGAGAAACCATCAAAATTTTCGCAAGTCTGATACTCGAAACCAATAACTACTATGGCCTAGGGCAAAAATGCACACACCGATGTAATCGGGCGAGTTTCTGCTTTCAGATGCAATAGGAATTTCTCGAGTTCGTCAATCCGTTCCATTAATATGGGAGTTTGAAGTTAAGGAATTGTTGAGAAACCATCAAAATTTTCGCATGTCTGATATTCGAAACCAATAACTACCATGGCCTAGGGGAAAATACACATACCGTTGTAATCGGGCGAGTTTCTACTTTCAGATGAAACAGGAATTTCTCGAGTTCGTCAATCCGTTCGCGAGATATGGGAGTTTGAAATTAAGGAATGGTTGAGAAACCATCAAAATTTTCGCAAGTCTGATACTCGAAACCAATAACTACTATGGCCTAGGGCAAAAATACACACACCGCTGTAATCGGGCGAGTTTCTGCTTTCAGATGCAAGAAGAATTTGTCGAGTTCGTCAATTCGTTCGCGAGATATGGGAGTTTGAAGTTAAGGAATGGTTGTGCAACCATAAAATTTTCGCAAGTCTGATTCCCGAAACCAATAACTACAAAGTCCTAGGGGAAAAATACACATACCCTTGTAATCGGGCGAGTTTCTACTTTCAGATGCAACAGGAATTTCTCGAGTTCGTCAATCCGTTCGCGAGATATGGGAGTTTGAATTTAAGGAACGGTTGAGAAACCATCAAAATTTTCGCAAGTCTGATACTCGAAACCAATAACTACAGAGGCCTAGGGCAAAAATACACATACCGTTGTAATCGGGCGAGTTTCTGCTTTCAGATGCAATAGGAGTTTCTCGAGTTCGGCAATCCGTTCGCGAGATATGGGAGTTTGAAGTTAAGGAATGGTTGAGAAACCATCAAAATTTTCGCAAGTCTGGTACTCGAAACCAATAACTACTATGGCCTAGGGCAAAAATACACACACCGCTGTAATCAGGCGAGTCTCTGCTCTCAGATGCAAGAAGAATTTGTCGAGTTCGTCAATCCGTTCGCGAGATATGGGAGTTTGAAATTAAGGAATGGTTGAGAAACCATCAGAATTTCCGCTGGTCTGATACTCGAAACCAATAACTGGAATGGCCTAGGGGAAAAGTAAACATACCGTTGAAAACGGGCGAGTTTCTGCTGTCAGATGCAGTAGGAATTTCTCGTGTTCGTCAATCCGTTCGCGCGATATGGGAGTTTGAAGTTAAGGAATGGTTGAGAAACCATCAAAATTTTCGCAAGTCTGATACTCGAAACCAATAACTACTATGGCCTAGGGCAAAAATGCACACACCGATGTAATCGGGCGAGTTTCTGCTTTCAGATGCAATAGGAATTTCTCGAGTTCGTCAATCCGTTCCATTAATATGGGAGTTTGAAGTTAAGGAATGGTTGAGAAACCATCAAAATTTTCGCATGTCTGATATTCGAAACCAATAACTACCATGGCCTAGGGGAAAATACACATACCGTTGTAATCGGGCGAGTTTCTACTTTCAGATGAAACAGGAATTTCTCGAGTTCGTCAATCCGTTCGCGAGATATGGGAGTTTGAAATTAAGGAATGGTTGAGAAACCATCAAAATTTTCGCAAGTCTGATACTCGAAACCAATAACTACTATGGCCTAGGGCAAAAATACACACACCGCTGTAATCGGGCGAGTTTCTGCTTTCAGATGCAAGAAGAATTTGTCGAGTTCGTCAATTCGTTCGCGAGATATGGGAGTTTGAAGTTAAGGAATGGTTGTGCAACCATAAAATTTTCGCAAGTCTGATTCCCGAAACCAATAACTACAAAGTCCTAGGGGAAAAATACACATACCCTTGTAATCGGGCGAGTTTCTACTTTCAGATGCAACAGGAATTTCTCGAGTTCGTCAATCCGTTCGCGAGATATGGGAGTTTGAATTTAAGGAACGGTTGAGAAACCATCAAAATTTTCGCAAGTCTGATACTCGAAACCAATAACTACAGAGGCCTAGGGCAAAAATACACATACCGTTGTAATCGGGCGAGTTTCTGCTTTCAGATGCAATAGGAGTTTCTCGAGTTCGGCAATCCGTTCGCGAGATATGGGAGTTTGAAGTTAAGGAATGGTTGAGAAACCATCAAAATTTTCGCAAGTCTGGTACTCGAAACCAATAACTACTATGGCCTAGGGCAAAAATACACACACCGCTGTAATCAGGCGAGTCTCTGCTCTCAGATGCAAGAAGAATTTGTCGAGTTCGTCAATCCGTTCGCGAGATATGGGAGTTTGAAATTAAGGAATGGTTGAGAAACCATCAGAATTTCCGCTGGTCTGATACTCGAAACCAATAACTGGAATGGCCTAGGGGAAAAGTAAACATACCGTTGAAAACGGGCGAGTTTCTGCTGTCAGATGCAGTAGGAATTTCTCGTGTTCGTCAATCCGTTCGCGCGATATGGGAGTTTGAAGTTAAGGAATGGTTGAGAAACCATCAAAATTTTCGCAAGTCTGATACTCGAAACCAATAACTACTATGGCCTAGGGCAAAAATGCACACACCGATGTAATCGGGCGAGTTTCTGCTTTCAGATGCAATAGGAATTTCTCGAGTTCGTCAATCCGTTCCATTAATATGGGAGTTTGAAGTTAAGGAATGGTTGAGAAACCATCAAAATTTTCGCATGTCTGATATTCGAAACCAATAACTACCATGGCCTAGGGGAAAATACACATACCGTTGTAATCGGGCGAGTTTCTACTTTCAGATGAAACAGGAATTTCTCGAGTTCGTCAATCCGTTCGCGAGATATGGGAGTTTGAAATTAAGGAATGGTTGAGAAACCATCAAAATTTTCGCAAGTCTGATACTCGAAACCAATAACTACTATGGCCTAGGGCAAAAATACACACACCGCTGTAATCGGGCGAGTTTCTGCTTTCAGATGCAAGAAGAATTTGTCGAGTTCGTCAATTCGTTCGCGAGATATGGGAGTTTGAAGTTAAGGAATGGTTGTGCAACCATAAAATTTTCGCAAGTCTGATTCCCGAAACCAATAACTACAAAGTCCTAGGGGAAAAATACACATACCCTTGTAATCGGGCGAGTTTCTACTTTCAGATGCAACAGGAATTTCTGGAGTTCGTCAATCCGTTCGCGAGATATGGGAGTTTGAATTTAAGGAACGGTTGAGAAACCATCAAAATTTTCGCAAGTCTGATACTCGAAACCAATAACTACAGAGGCCTAGGGCAAAAATACACATACCGTTGTAATCGGGCGAGTTTCTGCTTTCAGATGCAATAGGAGTTTCTCGAGTTCGGCAATCCGTTCGCGAGATATGGGAGTTTGAAGTTAAGGAATGGTTGACAAACCATCAAAATTTTCGCAAGTCTGATACTCGAAACCCATAACTACTATAGGTTAGGGGAAAAGTACACACACCATTGTAATGGGGCGAGTTTCTACTTTCAGAAGCAACACGAACTTCGCGAGTTCGTCAATCCGTTCGCGAGATATGGGAGTTTGAAATTAAGGAATGGTTGAGAAACCATCAAAATTTTCGCAAGCCTGATACTCGAAACCAATAACTACAGAGGCCTAGGGCAAAAATACACATACCGTTGTAATCGGGCGAGTTTCTGCTTTCAGATGCAATAGGAATTTCTCGAGTTCGTCAATTCGTTCGCGAGATGTGGGAGTTTGAAGTTAAGGAATGGTTGAGCAACCATCAAAATTTTCGCATGTCTGATTCCCGAAACCAATAACTACAGAGGCCTAGGGGAAAAATACACATACCGCTGTAATCGGGCGAGTTTCTACTTTCAGATGCAAGAGGAATTTCTCCAGTTCGTCAATCCGTTCGCGAGGTATGGGAGTTTGAAGTTAATGAATGGTCGAGAAACCATCAAAATTTTCGCAAGTCTGATTCCCGAAACCAATAACTACAAAGTCCTAGGGGAAAAATACACATACCCTTGTAATCGGGCGAGTTTCTACTTTCAGATGCAACAGGAATTTCTCGAGTTCGTCAATCCGTTCGCGAGATATGGGAGTTTGAATTTAAGGAACGGTTGAGAAACCAACAAAATTTTCGCAAGTCTGATACTCGAAACCAATAACTACAGAGGCCTAGGGCAAAAATACACATACCGTTGTAATCGGGCGAGTTTCTGCTTTCAGATGCAATAGGAGTTTCTCGAGTTCGGCAATCCGTTCGCGAGATATGGGAGTTTGAAGTTAAGGAATGGTTGACAAACCATCAAAATTTTCGCAAGTCTGATACTCGAAACCCATAACTACTATGGGTTAGGGGAAAAGTACACACACCATTGTAATGGGGCGAGTTTCTACTTTCAGAAGCAACAGGAACTTCGCGAGTTCGTCAATCCGTTCGCGAGATATGGGAGTTTGAAATTAAGGAATGGTTGAGAAACCATCAAAATTTTCGCAAGTCTGATACTCGAAACCAATAACTACAGAGGCCTAGGGCAAAAATACACATACCGTTGTAATCGGGCGAGTTTCTGCTTTCAGATGCAATAGGAATTTCTCGAGTTCGTCAATTCGTTCGCGAGATGTGGGAGTTTGAAGTTAAGGAATGGTTGAGCAACCATCAAAATTTTCGCATGTCTGATTCCCGAAACCAATAACTACAGAGGCCTAGGGGAAAAATACACATACCGCTGTAATCGGGCGAGTTTCTACTTTCAGATGCAAGAGGAATTTCTCGAGTTCGTCAATTCGTTCGCGAGATATGGGAGTTTGAAGTTAAGGAATGGTTGAGCAACCATCAAAATTTTCGCATGTCTGATTCCCGAAACCAATAACTACAGAGGCCTAGGGGAAAAATACACATACCGCTGTAATCGGGCGAGTTTCTACTTTCAGATGCAAGAGGAATTTCTCCAGTTCGTCAATCCGTTCGCGAGGTATGGGAGTTTGAAGTTAATGAATGGTCGAGAAACCATCAAAATTTTCGCTGGTCTGATACTCGAAACCTATAACTGGAATGGCCTAGGGGAAAAGTACACACACCATTGTAATCGGGCGAGTTTCTACTTTCAGATGCAAGAGGAACTTCTCGTGTTCGTCAATCCGTTCGCGATATATGGGAGTGTGAAGTTAAGGAATGGTTGAGAAACCATCAAAATTTTCGCAGGTCTAATACTCGAAACAAATAACTACAAAGGCCTAGGGGAAAAATACACATACTGTTGTAATCGCGCGAGTTTCTGCTTTCAGATGCAATAGGAATTTCTCGAGTTCGTCAATCCGTTCGCGTGATATGGGAGTTTGAAGTTAAGGAATGGTTGAGAAACCATCAAAATTTTTGCATGTCTGATACTCGAAACCCATAACTACTATGGGTTAGGGGAAAAGTACACACACCATTGTAATGGGGCGAGTTTCTACTTTCAGAAGCAACAGGAACTTCGGGAGTTCGTCAATCCGTTTGCGAGATATGGGAGTTTGAAATTAAGGAATGGTTGAGAAACCATCAAAATTTTCGCAAGTCTGATACTCGAAACCAATAACTACAATGGCCTAGGGGAAAAATACACATACCGTTGTAACCGGGCGAATTTCTACATTCAGATGAAACAGGAATTTCTCGAGTTCGTCATTCCGTTCGCGAGATATGGGAGTTTGAAGTTAAGGAATGGTTGGGAAACCATCAAAATTTTCGCAAGTTTAATACTCGAAACAAATAACCACAAAGGCCTAGGGGAAAAATACACATACTGTTGTAATCGCGCGAGTTTCTGCTTTCAGATGAAACAGGAATTTCTCGAGTTCGTCAATCCGTTCGCGAGATATGGGAGTTTGAAGTTAAGGAATGGTTCAGAAACCATCAAAAATTTCGCTGGTCTGATACTCGAAACCAATAACTGGAATGGCCTAGGGGAAAAGTACACACACCATTGTAATGGGGCGAGTTTCAACTTTCAGATGCAACAGGAATTTCTCGAGTTTGTCAATCCGTTCGCGAGATATGGGAGTTTGAAATTAAGGAATGGTTGAGAAACCATCAAAATTTTCGCAAGTCTGATAATCGAAACCAATAACTACTATGGCCTAGGGCAAATATACATATACCGCTGTAATCCGGCGAATTTCTGCTTTCAGATCCAACAAGAATTTCTCGAGTTCGTCAATTCGTTCGCGAGATATGGGAGTTTGAAGATAAGGAATGGATGAGAAACCATCAAAATTTTCGCACGTCTGATACTCGAAACCAATAACTACTATGGCCTAGGGCAAAAATACACGTACCCTTGCAATCGGGCGAGTTTCTGCTTTCAGATGCAATAGGAATTTCTCGTGGTCGTCAATCCGTTCGCGTGATATGGGAGTTTGAAGTTAAGGAATGGTTGAGAAACCATCAAAATTTTCGCATGTCTGATACTCGAAACCAATAACTACTATGGCCTAGGGGAAAAGTACACACACCATTGTAATGGGGCGAGTTTCAACTTTCAGATGCAACAGGAATTTCTCGAGTTTGTCAATCCGTTCGCGAGATATGGGAGTTTGAAATTAAGGAATGGTTGAGAAACCATCAATATTTTCGCAAGTCTGATACTCGAAACCAATAACTACTATGGCCTAGGGCAAAAATACACATACAGCTGTAATCCGGCGAATTTCTGCTTTCAGATGCAACAAGAATTTCTCGAGTTCGTCAATTCGTTCGCGAGATATGGGAGTTTGAAGTTAAGGAATGGTTGAGAAACCATCAAAATTTTCGAATGTCTGATACTCGAAACCAATAACTACTATGGCCTAGGGCAAAAATACACGTACCCTTGTAATCGGGCGAGTTTCTGCTTTCAGATGCAATAGGAATTTCTCGTGGTCGTCAATCCGTTCGCGAGATATGGGAGTTTGAAGTTAAGGAATGGTTGAGAAACCATCAAAATATTCGCATGTCTGATACTCGAAACAAATAACTACAAAGGCCTAGGGGAAAAATACACATACCGTTGTAATCGGGCGAGTTTCTCCTTTCAGATGCAACAAGAATTTCTTGAGTTCGTCAATTCGTTCGCGAGATATGGGAGTTTGAAGTTAAGGAATGGTTGAGCAACCATAAAAATTTTCGCATGTCTGATACTCGAAACCAATAACTACAATGGCCTAGGGCAAAAATACACGTACCCTTGCAATCGGGCGAGTTTCTGCTTTCAGATGCAATAGGAATTTCTCGTGGTCGTCAATCCGTTCGCGAGATATGGGAGTTTGAAGTGAAGGAGTGGTTGACAAACCATCAAAATTTTCGCATGTCTGATATTCGAAACCAATAACTACAATGGCCTAGGGGAAAATACACATACCGTTGTAATCGGGCGAGTTTCTACTTTCAGATGAAACAGGAATTTCTCGAGTTCGTCAATCCGTTCGCGAGATATGGGAGTTTGAAGTTAAGGAATGGTTGAGAAACCATCAAAAATTTCGCTGGTCTGATACTCGAAACCAATAACTGCAATGGCCTAAGGGGAAAAGTACACACACCATTGTAATGGGGCGAGTTTCTACTTTCAAATGCAACAGGAATTTCTCGAGTTCGTCAATCCGTTCGCGAGATGTGGGAGTTTGAAATTAAGGAATGGTTGAGAAACCATCAAAATTTTCGCAAGTCTGGTACTCGAAACCAATAACTACTATGGCCTAGGGCAAAAATACACACACCGCTGTAATCAGGCGAGTCTCTGCTTTCAGATGCAAGAAGAATTTGTCGAGTTCGTCAATCCGTTCGCGAGATATGGGAGTATGAAATTAAGGAATGGTTGAGAAACCATCAAAATTTCCGCTGGTCTGATACTCGAAACCAATAACTGGAGTGGCCTAGGGGAAAAGTAAACATACCGTTGAAAACGGGCGAGTTTCTGCTGTCAGATGCAGTAGGAATTTCTCGTGTTCGTCAATCCGTTCGCGCGATATGGGAGTTTGAAGTTAAGGAATGGTTGAGAAACCATCAAAATTTTCGCATGTCTGATATTCGAAACCAATAACTACCATGGCCTAGGGGAAAATACACATACCGTTGTAATCGGGCGAGTTTCTACTTTCAGATGAAACAGGAATTTCTCGAGTTCGTCAATCCGTTCGCGAGATATGGGAGTTTGAAGTTAAGGAATGGTTGAGAAACCATCAAAAATTTCGCTGGTCTGATACTCGAAACCAATAACTGGAATGGCCTAAGGGGAAAAGTACACACACCATTGTAATGGGGCAAGTTTCTACTTTCAGATGCAACAGGAATTTCTCGAGTTCGTCAATCCGTTCGCGAGATATGGGAGTTTGAAATTAAGGAATGGTTGAGAAACCATCAAAATTTTCGCAAGTCTGATACTCGAAACCAATAACTACTATGGCCTAGGGCAAAAATACACACACCGCTGTTATCGGGCGAGTTTCTGCTTTCAGATGCAAGAAGAATTTGTCGAGTTCGTCAATTCGTTCGCGAGATATGGGAGTTTGAAGTTAAGGAATGGTTGTGCAACCATAAAATTTTCGCAATTCTGATTCCCGAAACCAATAACTACAAAGTCCTAGGGGAAAAATACACATACCCTTGTAATCGGGCGAGTTTCTACTTTCAGATGCAACAGGAATTTCTCGAGTTCGTCAATCCGTTCGCGAGATATGGGAGTTTGAATTTAAGGAACGGTTGAGAAACCATTAAAATTTTCGCAAGTCTGATACTCGAAACCAATAACTACAGAGGCCTAGGGCAAAAATACACATACCGTTGTAATCGGGCGAGTTTCTGCTTTCAGATGCAATAGGAGTTTCTCGAGTTCGGCAATCCGTTCGCGAGATATGGGAGTTTGAAGTTAAGGAATGGTTGACAAACCATCAAAATTTTCGCAAGTCTGATACTCGAAACCCATAACTACTATGGGTTAGGGGAAAAGTACACACACCATTGTAATGGGGCGAGTTTCTACTTTCAGAAGCAACAGGAACTTCGCGAGTTCGTCAATCCGTTCGCGAGATATGGGAGTTTGAAATTAAGGAATGGTTGAGAAACCATCAAAATTTTCGCAAGTCTGATACTCGAAACCAATAACTACAGAGGCCTAGGGCAAAAATACACATACCGTTGTAATCGGGCGAGTTTCTGCTTTCAGATGCAATAGGAATTTCTCGAGTCCGTCAATTCGTTCGCGAGATATGGGAGTTTGAAGTTAAGGAATGGTTGAGCAACCATCAAAATTTTCGCATGTCTGATTCCCGAAACCAATAACTACAGAGGCCTAGGGGAAAAATACACATACCGTTGTAATCGGGCGAGTTTCTACTTTCAGATGAAACAGGAATTTCTCGAGTTCGTCAATCCGTTCGCGAGATATGGGAGTTTGAAGTTAAGGAATGGTTGAGAAACCATCAAAAATTTCGCTGGTCTGATACTCGAAACCAATAACTGGAATGGCCTAAGGGGAAAAGTACACACACCATTGTAATGGGGCCAGTTTCTACTTTCAGATGCAACAGGAATTTCTCGAGTTCGTCAATCCGTTCGCGAGATATGGGAGTTTGAAATTAAGGAATGTTTGAGAAACCATCAAAATTTTCGCAAGTCTGATACTCGAAACCAATAACTACTATGGCCTAGGGCAAAAATACACACACCGCTGTAATCGGGCGAGTTTCTGCTTTCAGATGCAAGAAGAATTTGTCGAGTTCGTCAATTCGTTCGCGAGATATGGGAGTTTGAAGTTAAGGAATGGTTGTGCAACCATAAAATTTTCGCAATTCTGATTCCAGAAACCAATAACTACAAAGTCCTAGGGGAAAAATACACATACCCTTGTAATCGGGCGAGTTTCTACTTTCAGATGCAACAGGAATTTCTCGAGTTCGTCAATCCGTTCGCGAGATATGGGAGTTTGAATTTAAGGAACGGTTGAGAAACCATCAAAATTTTCGCAAGTCTGATACTCGAAACCAATAACTACAGAGGCCTAGGGCAAAAATACACATACCGTTGTAATCGGGCGAGTTTCTGCTTTCAGATGCAATAGGAGTTTCTCGAGTTCGGCAATCCGTTCGCGAGATATGGGAGTTTGAAGTTAAGGAATGGTTGACAAACCATCAAAATTTTCGCAAGTCTGATACTCGAAACCCATAACTACTATGGGTTAGGGGAAAAGTACACACACCATTGTAATGGGGCGAGTTTCTACTTTCAGAAGCAACAGGAACTTCGCGAGTTCGTCAATCCGTTCGCGAGATATGGGAGTTTGAAATTAAGGAATGGTTGAGAAACCATCAAAATTTTCGCAAGTCTGATACTCGAAACCAATAACTACAGAGGCCTAGGGCAAAAATACACATACCGTTGTAATCGGGCGAGTTTCTGCTTTCAGATGCAATAGGAATTTCTCGAGTTCGTCAATTCGTTCGCGAGATATGGGAGTTTGAAGTTAAGGAATGGTTGAGCAACCATCAAAATATTCGCATGTCTGATACTCGAAACAAATAACTACAAAGGCCTAGGGGAAAAATACACATACCGTTGTAATCGGGCGAGTTTCTGCTTTCAGATGCAACAAGAATTTCTCGAGTTCGTCAATTCGTTCGCGAGATATGGGAGTTTGAAGTTAAGGAATGGTTGAGCAACCATAAAAATTTTCGCATGTCTGATACTCGAAACCAATAACTACAATGGCCTAGGGGAAAAATACACATACCGTTGTAATCGGGCGAATTTCTACTTTCAGATGAAAGAGGAATTTCTCGAGTTCGTCCATCCGTTCGCGAGATATGGGAGTTTGAAGTTAAGGAATGGTTGAGAGACCATAAAAAATTTCGCAAGTCTGATACTGGAAACGAATAACTGGAATGGCCTAGGGGAAAAGTACACACACCATTGTAATGGGGCGAGTTTCTACTTTCAGAGGCAACAGGAACTTCGCGAGTTCGTCAATCCGTGCGCGAGATATGGGAGTTTGAAGTTAGGGAATGGTTGAGAAACCATCAAAATTTTCGCTGGTCTGATACTCGTAACCAATAACTGGAATGGCCTAGGGGAAAAGTACACATACCGTTGAAATCGGGCGAGATTCTGCTGTTAGATGCAATAGGAATTTCTCGTGTTCGTCAATCCGTTCGCGAGATATGGGAGTTTGAAATTAAGGAATGGTTGAGAAACCATCAAAATTTTCGCAACTCTGATACTCGAAACCAATAACTACTCTGGCCTAGGGCAAAAATGCACGTGCCGTTGTAGTCGTGCGAGTTTCTAGTTTCAGATGCAACAGGAATTTCTCGAGTTCGTGAATCCGTTCGCGAGATATGGTAGTTCGAAGTTAAGGAATGGTTGAGAAACCATCAAAAATTTCGCTTGTCTGATACTCGAAACCAATAACTGGAATGGCCTAGCGGAAAAGTACACACACCATTGTAATCGGGCGAGTTTCTACTTTCAGATGCAACAGGAATTTCTCGATTTCGTCAAACCGTTCGCGAGATATGGGAGTTTGAAGTTAAGGAATGGTTGAGAAACCATCAAAAATTTCGCTGGTCTGATACTCGAAACCAATAACTGGAATGGCCTAGGGGAAGAGTACACTTACCGCTGTATTCGGGCGAGATTCTACTTTCAGATGAGACAGGAATTTCTCGAGTTCGTCAATCCGTTCGCGAGATATGGGAGTTTGAAGTTAAGGAACGCTTGAGCAACCATCAAAATTTTCGCAAGTCTGATACTCGAAACCAATAACTACAATGGCCTAGGGGAAAAATACACATACCGTTGTAATCGGGCGAATTTCTACTTTCAGATGAAACAGGAATTTCTCGAGTTCGTGAATCCGTTCGCGAGATATGGTAGTTCGAAGTTAAGGAATGGTTGAGAAACCATCAAAAATTTCGCTGTCTGATACTCGAAACCAATAACTGGAATGGCCTAGCGGAAAAGTACACACACCATTGTAATCGGGCGAGTTTCTGCTTTCAGATGCAATAGGAATTTCTCGTGGTCGTCAATCCGTTCGCGAGATATGGGAGTTTGAAGTTAAGGAATGTTTGTGAAACCATCAAAATTTTCGCAAGTCTGAAACTCGAAACCAATATCTACTATGGCCTAGGGCAAAAATACATATACCGATGTAATCGGGCGAGTTTCTGCTTTCATATGCAATAGGAATTTCTCGAGTTCGTCAATCCGTTCGCATAATATGGGAGTTTGAAGTTAAGGAATGGTTGAGAAACGATCAAAATTTTCGAATGTCTGATATTCGAAACCAATAACTACAATGGCCTAGGGGAAAATACACATACCGTTGTAATCGGGCGAGCTTCTACTTTCAGATGAAAGAGGAATTTCTCGAGTTCGTCAATCCGTTCGCGAGATATGGGAGTTTGAAGTTTAGGAATGTTTGAGAAACCATCAAAAATTTCGCTGGTCTGATACTCGAAACCAATAACTGGAATGGCCTAGGGGAAAAGTACACACACCATTGTAATGGGGCGAGTTTCTACTTTCAGATGCAACAGGAATTTCTCGAGTTCGTCAATCCGTTCGCGAGATATGGGAGTTTGAAATTAAGGAATGGTTGAGAAACCATCAAAATTTTCGCAAGTCTGATACTCGAAAACAATAACTACTATGGCCTAGGGCAAAAATACACACACCGCTGTAATCGGGCGAGTTTCTGCTTTCAGATGCAATAAGAATTTGTCGAGTTCGTCAATTCGTTCGCGAGATATGGGAGTTTGAAGTTAAGGAATGGTTGTGCAACCATCAAAATTTTCGCAAGTCTGATTCCCGAAACCAATAACTACAAAGTCCTAGGGGAAAAATTCATATACCCTTGTAATCGGGCGAGTTTCTACTTTCAGATGCAACAGGAATTTCTCGAGTTCGTCAATCCGTTCGCGAGATATGGGAGTTTGAATTTAAGGAACGGGTGAGAAACCATCAAAATTTTCGCAAGTCTGATACTCGAAACCAATAACTACTATGGCCTAGGGCAAAAATGCACACACCGATGTAATCGGGCGAGTTTCTGCTTTCAGATGCAATAGGAATTTCTCGAGTTCGTCAATCCGTTCCATTAATATGGGAGTTTGAAGTTAAGGAATGGTTGAGAAACCATCAAAATTTTCGCATGTCTGATATTCGAAACCAATAACTACCATGGCCTAGGGGAAAATACACATACCGTTGTAATCGGGCGAGTTTCTACTTTCAGATGAAACAGGAATTTCTCGAGTTCGTCAATCCGTTCGCGAGATATGGGAGTTTGAAGTTAAGGAATGGTTGAGAAACCATCAAAAATTTCGCTGGTCTGATACTCGAAACCAATAACTGGAATGGCCCAAGGGGAAAAGTACACACACCATTGTAATGGGGCAAGTTTCTACTTTCAGATGCAACAGGAATTTCTCGAGTTCGTCAATCCGTTCGCGAGATATGGGAGTTTGAAATTAAGGAATGGTTGAGAAACCATCAAAATTTTCGCAAGTCTGATACTCGAAACCAATAACTACTATGGCCTAGGGCAAAAATACACACACCGCTGTAATCGGGCGAGTTTCTGCTTTCAGATGCAAGAAGAATTTGTCGAGTTCGTCAATTCGTTCGCGAGATATGGGAGTTTGAAGTTAAGGAATGGTTGTGCAACCATAAAATTTTCGCAATTCTGATCCCCGAAACCAATAACTACAAAGTCCTAGGGGAAAAATACACATACCCTTGTAATCGGGCGAGTTTCTACTTTCAGATGCAACAGGAATTTCTCGAGTTCGTCAATCCGTTCGCGAGATATGGGAGTCTGAATTTAAGGAACGGTTGAGAAACCATCAAAATTTTCGCAAGTCTGATACTCGAAACCAATAACTACAGAGGCCTAGGGCAAAAATACACATACCGTTGTAATCGGGCGAGTTTCTGCTTTCAGATGCAATAGGAGTTTCTCGAGTTCGGCAATCCGTTCGCGAGATATGGGAGTTTGAAGTTAAGGAATGGTTGACAAACCATCCAAATTTTCGCAAGTCTGATACTCGAAACCCATAACTACTATGGGTTAGGGGAAAAGTACACACACCATTGTAATGGGGCGAGTTTCTACTTTCAGAAGCAACAGGAACTTCGCGAGTTCGTCAATCCGTTCGCGAGATATGGGAGTTTGAAATTAAGGAATGGTTGAGAAACCATAAAAATTTTCGCAAGTCTGATACTCGAAACCAATAACTACAGAGGCCTAGGGCAAAAATACACATACCGTTGTAATCGGGCGAGTTTCTGCTTTCAGATGCAATAGGAATTTCTCGAGTCCGTCAATTCGTTCGCGAGATATGGGAGTTTGAAGTTAAGGAATGGTTGAGCAACCATCAAAATTTTCGCATGTCTGATTCCCGAAACCAATAACTACAGAGGCCTAGGGGAAAAATACACATACCGTTGTAATCGGGCGAGTTTCTACTTTCAGATGAAACAGGAATTTCTCGAGATCGTCAATCCGTTCGCGAGATATGGGAGTTTGAAGTTAAGGAATGGTTGAGAAACCATCAAAAATTTCGCTGGTCTGATACTCGAAACCAATAACTGGAATGGCCTAAGGGGAAAAGTACACACACCATTGTAATGGGGCAAGTTTCTACTTTCAGATGCAACAGGAATTTCTCGAGTTCGTCAATCCGTTCGCGAGATATGGGAGTTTGAAATTAAGGAATGTTTGAGAAACCATCAAAATTTTCGCAAGTCTGATACTCGAAACCAATAACTACTATGGCCTAGGGCAAAAATACACACACCGCTGTAATCGGGCGAGTTTCTGCTTTCAGATGCAAGAAGAATTTGTCGAGTTCGTCAATTCGTTCGCGAGAAATGGGAGTTTGAAGTTAAGGAATGGTTGTGCAACCATAAAATTTTCGCAATTCTGATTCCAGAAACCAATAACTACAAAGTCCTAGGGGAAAAATACACATACCCTTGTAATCGGGCGAGTTTCTACTTTCAGATGCAACAGGAATTTCTCGAGTTCGTCAATCCGTTCGCGAGATATGGGAGTTTGAATTTAAGGAACGGTTGAGAAACCATCAAAATTTTCGCAAGTCTGATACTCGAAACCAATAACTACAGAGGCCTAGGGCAAAAATACACATACCGTTGTAATCGGGCGAGTTTCTGCTTTCAGATGCAATAGGAGTTTCTCGAGTTCGGCAATCCGTTCGCGAGATATGGGAGTTTGAAGTTAAGGAATGGTTGACAAACCATCAAAATTTTCGCAAGTCTGATATTCGAAACCCATAACTACTATGGGTTAGGGGAAAAGTACACACACCATTGTAATGGGGCGAGTTCTTACTTTCAGAAGCAACAGGAACTTCGCGAGTTCGTCAATCCGTTCGCGAGATATGGGAGTTTGAAATTAAGGAATGGTTGAGAAACCATCAAAATTTTCGCAAGTCTGATACTCGAAACCAATAACTACAGAGGCCTAGGGCAAAAATACACATACCGTTGTAATCGGGCGAGTTTCTGCTTTCAGATGCAATAGGAATTTCTCGAGTTCGTCAATTCGTTCGCGAGATATGGGAGTTTGAAGTTAAGGAATGGTTGAGCAACCATCAAAATTTTCGCATGTCTGATTCCCGAAACCAATAACTACAGAGGCCTAGGGGAAAAATACACATACCGTTGTAATCGGGCGAGTTTCTGCTTTCAGATGCAATAGGAGTTTCTCGAGTTCGGCAATCCGTTCGCGAGATATGGGAGTTTGAAGTTAAGGAATGGTTGACAAACCATCAAAATTTTCGCAAGTCTGATACTCGAAACCCATAACTACTATGGGTTAGGGGAAAAGTACACACACCATTGTAATGGGGCGAGTTCCTACTTTCAGAAGCAACAGGAACTTCGCGAGTTCGTCAATCCGTTCGCGAGATATGGGAGTTTGAAATTAAGGAATGGTTGAGAAACCATCAAAATTTTCGCAAGTCTGATACTCGAAACCAATAACTACAGAGGCCTAGGGCAAAAATACACATACCGTTGTAATCGGGCGAGTTTCTGCTTTCAGATGCAATAGGAATTTCTCGAGTTCGTCAATTCGTTCGCGAGATATGGGAGTTTGAAGTTAATGAATGGTCGAGAAACCATCAAAATTTTCGCTGGTCTGATACTCGAAACCAATAACTGGAATGGCCTAGGGGAAAAGTACACACACCGTTGTAATCGGGCGAGTTTCTACTTTCAGATGCAAGAGGAATTTCTCGTGTTCGTCAATCCGTTCGCGATATATGGGAGTGTGAAGTTAAGGAATGGTTGAGAAACCATCAAAATTTTCGCAGGTCTAATACTCGAAACAAATAACTACAAAGGCCTAGGGGAAAAATACACATACTGTTGTAATCGCGCGAGTTTCTGCTTTCAGATGCAATAGGGATTTCTCGAGTTCGTCAATCCGTTCGCGTGATATGGGAGTTTGAAGTTAAGGAATGGTTGAGAAACCATCAAAATTTTCGCATATCTGATACTCGAAACCAATAACTACTATGGCCTAGGGGAAAAGTACACACACCATTGTAATGGGACGAGTTTCAACTTTCAGATGCAACAGGAATTTCTCGAGTTTGTCAATCCGTTCGCGAGATATGGGAGTTTGAAATTAAGGAATGGTTGAGAAACCATCAATATTTTCGCAAGTCTGATACTCGAAACCAATAACTACTATGGCCTAGGGCAAAAATACACATACAGCTGTAATCCGGCGAATTTCTGCTGTCAGATGCAACATGAATTTCTCGAGTTCGTCAATTCGTTCGCGAGATATGGGAGTTTGAAGTTAAGGAATGGTTGAGAAACCATCAAAATTTTCGCATGTCTGATACTCGAAACCAATAACTACGATGGCCTAGGGCAAAAATACACGTACCCTTGTAATCGGGCGAGTTTCTGCTTTCAGATGCAATAGGAATTTCTCGTGGTCGTCAATCCGTTCGCGAGATATGGGAGTTTGAAGTTAAGGAATGGTTGAGAAACCATCAAAATATTCGCATGTCTGATACTCGAAACAAATAACTACAAAGGCCTAGGGGAAAAATACACATACCGTTGTAATCGGGCGAGTTTCTGCTTTCAGATGCAACAAGAATTTCTCGAGTTCGTCAATTCGTTCGCGAGATATGGGAGTTTGAAGTTAAGGAATGGTTGAGCAACCATAAAAATTTTCGCATGTCTGATACTCGAAACCAATAACTACAATGGCCTAGGGGAAAAATACACATACCGTTGTAATCGGGCGAATTTCTACTTTCAGATGAAAGAGGAATTTCTCGAGTTCGTCCATCCGTTCGCGAGATATGGGAGTTTGAAGTTAAGGAATGGTTGAGAGACCATAAAAAATTTCGCAAGTCTGATACTGGAAACGAATAACTGGAATGGCCTAGGGGAAAAGTACACACACCATTGTAATGGGGCGAGTTTCTACTTTCAGAGGCAACAGGAACTTCGCGAGTTCGTCAATCCGTGCGCGAGATATGGGAGTTTGAAGTTAGGGAATGGTTGAGAAACCATCAAAATTTTCGCTGGTCTGATACTCGTAACCAATAACTGGAATGGCCTAGGGGAAAAGTACACATACCGTTGAAATCGGGCGAGATTCTGCTGTTAGATGCAATAGGAATTTCTCGTGTTCGTCAATCCGTTCGCGAGATATGGGAGTTTGAAGTTAAGGAATGGTTGAGAAACCATCAAAATTTTCGCAAGTCTGAAACTCGAAACCAATATCTACTATGGCCTAGGTCAAAAATACATATACCGATGTAATCGGGCGAGTTTCTGCTTTCAGATGCAATAGGAATTTCTCGAGTTCGTCAATCCGTTCGCATAATATGGGAGTTTGAAGTTAAGGAATGGTTGAGAAACGATCAAAATTTTCGAATGTCTGATATTCGAAACCAATAACTTCAATGGCCTAGGGGAAAATACACGTACCGTTGTAATCGGGCGAGCTTCTACTTTCAGATGAAAGAGGAATTTCACGAGTTCGTCAAACCGTTCGCGAGATATGGGAGTTTGAATTTAAGGAATGGTTGAGAAACCATCAAAATTTTCGCTGGTCTGATACTCGAAACCAATAACTGTAATGGCCTAGGGGATAAGTACACACAACACTGTAATCGGGCGTGTTTCTACTTTCAGATGCAACAGGAATTTCTCGAGATCGTCAATCCGTTCGCCAGATATAGGAGTTAGAAGTGGAGGAATGGTTGAGAAACCATCAAAATTTTCGCAAGTCTGATTCCCGAAACCATTAACTACAAAGGCCTAGGGGAGAAATACACATGCAGTTGTAATCGTGCGTGTTTCTACTTTCGGATGCAACAGGAATTTCTCGAGTTCGTGAATCCGTTCGCGAGATATGGGAGTTTGAAGTTACGGAATGGTTGAGAAACAATCAAAATTTTCGCTGGTCTGATACTCGAAACCAATAACTGGATTGGCCTAGGGGAAAAGTACACACGCCACTGTAATCGGGCGTGTTTCTACTTTCAGATGCAACAGGAATTTCTCGAGATCGTCAATCCGTTCGCGAGATATGGGAGTTTGAAATTAAGGAATGGTTGAGAAACCATCAAAATTTTCGCAACTCTGATACTCGAAACCAATAACTACTCTGGCCTAGGGCAAAAATGCACGTGCCGTTGTAGTCGTGCGAGTTTCTAGTTTCAGATGCAACAGGAATTTCTCGAGTTCGTGAATCCGTTCGCGAGATATGGTAGTTCGAAGTTAAGGAATGGTTGAGAAACCATCAAAAATTTCGCTTGTCTGATACTCGAAACCAATAACTGGAATGGCCTAGCGGAAAAGTACACACACCATTGTAATCGGGCGAGTTTCTACTTTCAGATGCAACAGGAATTTCTCGAGTTCGTCAAACCGTTCGCGAGATATGGGAGTTTGAAGTTAAGGAATGGTTGAGAAACCATCAAAAATTTCGCTGGTCTGATACTCGAAACCAATAACTGGAATGGCCTAGGGGAAGAGTACACTTACCGCTGTATTCGGGCGAGTTTCTACTTTCAGATGAGACAGGAATTTCTCGAGTTCGTCAATCCGTTCGCGAGATATGGGAGTTTGAAGTTAAGGAACGCTTGAGCAACCATCAAAATTTTCGCAAGTCTGATACTCGAAACCAATAACTACAATGGCCCAGGGGAAAAATACACATACCGTTGTAATCGGGCGAATTTCTACTTTCAGATGAAACAGGAATTTCTCGAGTTCGTGAATCCGTTCGCGAGATATGGTAGTTCGAAGTTAAGGAATGGTTGAGAAACCATCAAAAATTTCGCTTGTCTGATACTCGAAACCAATAACTGGAATGGCCTAGCGGAAAAGTACACACACCATTGTAATCGGGCGAGTTTCTGCTTTCAGATGCAATAGGAATTTCTCGTGGTCGTCAATCCGTTCGCGAGATATGGGAGTTTGAAGTTAAGGAATGGTTGAGAAACCATCAAAATTTTCGCAAGTCTGAAACTCGAAACCAATATCTACTATGGCCTAGGGCAAAAATACATATACCGATGTAATCGGGCGAGTTTCTGCTTTCATATGCAATAGGAATTTCTCGAGTTCGTCAATCCATTCGCATAATATGGGAGTTTGAAGTTAAGGAATGGTTGAGAAACGATCAAAATTTTCGAATGTCTGATATTCGAAACCAATAACTACAATGGCCTAGGGGAAAATACACATACCGTTGTAATCGGGCGAGCTTCTACTTTCAGATGAAAGAGGAATTTCTCGAGTTCGTCAATCCGTTCGCGAGATATGGGAGTTTGAAGTTTAGGAATGTTTGAGAAACCATCAAAAATTTCGCTGGTCTGATACTCGAAACCAATAACTGGAATGGCCTAGGGGAAAAGTACACACACCATTGTAATGGGGCGAGTTTCTACTTTCAGATGCAACAGGAATTTCTCGAGTTCGTCAATCCGTTCGCGAGATATGGGAGTTTGAAATTAAGGAATGGTTGAGAAACCATCAAAATTTTCGCAAGTCTGATACTCGAAAACAATAACTACTATGGCCTAGGGCAAAAATACACACACCGCTGTAATCGGGCGAGTTTCTGCTTTCAGATGCAATAAGAATTTGTCGAGTTCGTCAATTCGTTCGCGAGATATGGGAGTTTGAAGTTAAGGAATGGTTGTGCAACCATCAAAATTTTCGCAAGTCTGATTCCCGAAACCAATAACTACAAAGTCCTAGGGGAAAAATTCATATACCCTTGTAATCGGGCGAGTTTCTACTTTCAGATGCAACAGGAATTTCTCGAGTTCGTCAATCCGTTCGCGAGATATGGGAGTTTGAATTTAAGGAACGGGTGAGAAACCATCAAAATTTTCGCAAGTCTGATACTCGAAACCAATAACTACAGAGGCCTAGGGCAAAAATACACATACCGTTGTAATCGGGCGAGTTTCTGCTTTCAGATGCAATAGGAATTTCTCGAGTTCGTCAATCCGTTCGCGAGATATGGGAGTTTGAAGTGAAGGAGTGGTTGACAAACCATCAAAATTTTCGCAAGTCTGATACTCGAAACCCATAACTACTATGGGTTAGGGGAAAAGTACACACACCATTGTAATGGGGCGAGTTTCTACTTTCAGAAGCAACAGGAACTTCGCGAGTTCGTCAATCCGTTCGCGAGATATGGGAGTTTGAAATTAAGGAATGGTTGAGAAACCATCAAAATTTTCGCAAGTCTGAAACTCGAAACCAATATCTACTATGGCCTAGGGCAAAAATACATATACCGTTGTAATCGGGCGAATTTCTACTTTCAGATGAAACAGGAATTTCTCGAGTTCGTCTATCCGTTCGCAAGATATGGGAGTTTGAAGTTAAGGAATGGTTGAGAAACCATCAAAATTTTCGCAAGTCTGATACTCGAAACCAATAACTACAATGGCCTAGGGGAAAAATACACATACCGTTGTAATCGGGCGAGTTTCTGCTTTTAGATGCAAGAAGAATTTGTCGAGTTCGTCAATCCGTTCGCGAGATATGGGAGTTTGAAATTAAGGAATGGTTGAGAAACCATCAAAATTTTCGCTGGTCTGATACTCGAAACCAATAACTGGAATGGCCTAGGGGAAAAGTAAACATACCGTTGAAATCGGGCGAGTTTCTGTTGTCAGATGCAGTAGGAATTTCTCGTGTTCGTCAATCCGTTCGCGCGATATGGGAGTTTGAAGTTAAGGAATGGTTGAGAAACCATCAAAACTTTCGCAAGTCTGATACTCGAAACCAATAACTACTATGGCCTAGGGCAAAAATACACACACCGTTGTAATCGTGCGAGTTTCTACTTTCAGATGCAACAGGAACTTCTCGAGTTCGTCAAACCGTTCGCGAGATATGGGAGTTTGAAGTTAAGGAATGGTTGAGAAACCATCAAAATTTTCGCTGGTCTGATACTCGAAACCAATAACTGGAATGGCCTAGGGGAAAAGTACACATACCACTGTAATCGGGCGTGTTTCTACTTTCAGATGCAACAGGAATTTCTCGAGATCGTCAATCCGTTCCTGAGATATGGGAGTTTGAAGTTAAGGAATGGTTGAGAAACCACCAAAATTTTCGCAAGTCTGATTCCCGAAACCAATAACTACAAAGGCCTAGGGGAAAAATACACATGACGTTGCAGTCGTGCGAGTTTCTAGTTTCAGATGCAACAGGAATTTCTCAAGTTCGTGAATCCGTTCGCGAGATATGGGAGTTCGAAGTTAAGGAATGGTTGAGAAATCATCAAAAATTTCGCTGGTCTGATACTCGAAACCAATAACTGGAACGGCCTAGGGGAAAAGTACACACACCATTGTAATCGGGCGATTTTCTACTTTCAGATGCAACAGGAATTTCTCGATTTCGTCAAACCGTTCGCGAGATATGGGAGTTATAATTTAAGGAATGGTTGAGAAACCATCAAAGTTTTCGCAAGTCTGATTCCCGAAACCAATAACTACAAAGGCCTAGGGGAAAAATACACATGACGTTGCAGTCGTGCGAGTTTCTAGTTTCAGATGCAACAGGAATTTCTCAAGTTCGTGAATCCGTTCGCGAGATATGGTAGTTCGAAGTTAAGGAATGGTTGAGAAATCATCAAAAATTTCGCTGGTCTGATACTCGAAACCAATAACTGGAACGGCCTAGGGGAAAAGTACACACACCACTGTAATCGGGCGATTTTCTACTTTCAGATGCAACAGGAATTTCTCGATTTCGTCAAACCGTTCGCGAGATATGGGAGTTTGAATTTAAGGAATGGTTGAGAAACCATCAAAATTTTCGCTGGTCTGATACTCGAAACCAATAACTGTAATGGCCTAGGGGAAAAGTACACACACCACTGTAATCGGGCGTGTTTCTACTTTCAGATGCAACAGGAATTTCTCGAGATCGTCAATCCGTTCGCCAGATATAGGAGTTAGAAGTGGAGGAATGGTTGAGAAACCATCAAAATTTTCGCAAGTCTGATTCCCGAAACCATTAACTACAGAGGCCTAGGGGAGAAATACACATGCAGTTGTAATCGTGCGTGTTTCTACTTTCGGATGCAACAGGAATTTCTCGAGTTCGTGAATCCGTTCGCGAGATATGAGAGTTTGAAGTTAAGGAACGCTTGAGCAACCATCAAAATTTTCGCAAGTCTGATACTCGAAACCAATATCTACAAAGGCCTAGGGGAGAAATACACATGCAGTTGTAATCGTGCGAGTTTCTACTTTCGGATGCAACAGGAATTTCTCGAGTTCGTGAATCCGTTCGCGAGATATGGGAGTTTGAAGTTACGGGATGGTTGAGAAACAATCAAAATTTTCGCTGGTCTGATACTCGAAACCAATAACTGGATTGGCCTAGGGGAAAAGTGCACTTCCCGCTGTATTCGGGCGAGTTTCTACTTTCAGATGAGACAGGAATTTCTCGAGTTCGTCAATCCGTTCGCGAGATATGGGAGTTTGAAGTTAAGGAACGCTTGAGCAACCATCAAAATTTTCGCAAGTCTGATACTCGAAACCAATAACTACAATGGCCTAGGGTAAAATACACACACCGTTGTAATCGGGCGAATTTCTACTTTCAGATGAAACAGGAATTTCTCGAGTTCGTCCATCCGTTCGCGAGATATGGGAGTTTGAAGTTAAGGAATGGTTGAGAGACCATAAAAAATTTCGCAAGTCTGATACTGGAAACGAATAACTGGAATGGCCTAGGGGAAAAGTACACACACCATTGTAATGGGGCGAGTTTCTACTTTCAGATGCAACAGGAATTTCTCGAGTTCGTCAATCCGTTCGCGAGATATGGGAGTTTGAAATTAAGGAATGGTTGAGAAACCATCAAAATTTTCCCAAGTCTGATACTCGAAAACAATAACTACTATGGCCTAGGGCAAAAATACACACATCGCTGTAATCGGGCGAGTTTCTGCTTTCAGATGCAATAAGAATTTGTCGAGTTCGTCAATTCGTTCGCGAGATATGGGAGTTTGAAGTTAAGGAATTGTTGTGCAACCATCAAAATTTTCGCAAGTCTGATTCCCGAAACCAATAACTACAAAGTCCTAGGGGAAAAATTCACATACCCTTGTAATCGGGCGAGTTTCTACTTTCAGATGCAACAGGAATTTCTCGAGTTCGTCAATCCGTTCGCGAGATATGGGAGTTTGAATTTAAGGAACGGGTGAGAAACCATCAAAATTTTCGCAAGTCTGATACTCGAAACCAATAACTACAGAGGCCTAGGGCAAAAATACACATACCGTTGTAATCGGGCGAGTTTCTGCTTTCAGATGCAATAGGAATTTCTCGAGTTCGTCAATCCGTTCGCGAGATATGGGAGTTTGAAGTGAAGGAGTGGTTGTGCAACCATCAAAATTTTCGCAAGTCTGATACTCGAAACCCATAACTACTATGGGTTAGGGGAAAAGTACACACACCATTGTAATGGGGCGAGTTTCTACTTTCAGAAGCAACAGGAACTTCGCGAGTTCGTCAATCCGTTCGCGAGATATGGGAGTTTGAAATTAAGGAATGGTTGAGAAACCATCAAAATTTTCGCAAGTCTGATACTCGAAACCAATAACTACAATGGCCTAGGGGAAAAATACACATACCGTTGTAATCGGGCGAATTTCTACTTTCAGATGAAACAGGAATTTCTCGAGTTCGTCTATCCGTTCGCAAGATATGGGAGTTTGAAGTTAAGGAATGGTTGAGAAACCATCAAAATTTTCGCAAGTCTGATACTCGAAACCAATAACTACAATGGCCTAGGGGAAAAATACACATACCGTTGTAATCGGGCGAGTTTCTGGTTTCAGATGCAAGAAGAATTTGTCGAGTTCGTCAATCCGTTCGCGAGATATGGGAGTTTGAAATTAAGGAATGGTTGAGAAACCATCAAAATTTTCGCTGGTCTGATACTCGAAACCAATAACTGGAATGGCCTAGGGGGAAAGTAAACATACCGTTGAAATCGGGCGAGTTTCTGCTGTCAGATGCAGTAGGAATTTCTCGTGTTCGTCAATCCGTTCGCGCGATATGGGAGTTTGAAGTTAAGGAATGGTTGAGAAACCATCAAAATTTTCGCAACTCTGATACTCGAAACCATTAACTACTATGGCCTAGGGCTAAAATACACATACCGCTGTAATCGGGCGAGCTTCTACTTTCAGATGCAACAGGAATTTCTCGAGTTCGTCAATCCGTTCGCGAGATATGGGACTTTGAAGTTAAGGAATGGTTGAGAAACCATCAAAATTATCGCTGGTCTGATACTCGAGACCAATAACTGGAGTGGCCTAGGGGAGAAGTACACACACCACTGTAATCGGGCGTGTTTCTACTTTCAGATGCAACAGGAATTTCTCGATTTCGTCAAACCGTTCGCGAGATATGGGAGTTTGAATTTAAGGAATGGTTGAGAAACCATCAAAATTTTCGCTGGTCTGATACTCGAAACCAATAACTGTAATGGCCTAGGGGAAAAGTACACACACCACTGTAATCGGGCGTGTTTCTACTTTCAGATGCAACCGGAATTTCTCGAGATCGTCAATCCGTTCCTGAGATATGGGAGTTTGAAATTAAGGAATGGTTGAGAAACCATCAAAATTTTCGCAACTCTGATACTCGAAACCAATAACTACTATGGCCTAGGGCTAAAATACACATACCGCTGTAATCGGGCGAGCTTCTACTTTCAGATGCAACAGGAATTTCTCGAGTTCGTCAAACCGTTCGCGAGATATGGGAGTTTGAAGTTAAGGAATGGTTGAGAAACCATCAAAATTTTCGCTGGTCTGATACTCGAAACCAATAACTACAAAGGCCTAGGGGAAAAATAAACATGCCGTTGTAATCGTGCGAGTTTCTACTTTCAGATGCAACTGTAATTTCTCGAGTTCGTCAATCCGTTCGCGAGATATGGGAGTTTGAAGTTAAGGAATGGTTGGGAAACCATAAAAAATTTCGCTGGTCTGATACTCGAAACCAATAACTGGAATGGCCTAGGGGAAAAGTACACACACCATTGTAATGGGGCGAGTTTCTACTTTCCGATGCAACAGGAATTTCTCGTGTTCGTCAAATCGTTTGCGAGATATGGGAGTTTGAAGTTAAGGAATGGTTGAGAAACCATCAAAATTATCGCTGGTCTGATACTCGAGACCAATAACTGGAGTGGCCTAGGGGAGAAGTACACACACCACTGTAATCGGGCGTGTTTCTACTTTCAGATGCAACAGGAATTTCTCGATTTCGTCAAACCGTTCGCGAGATATGGGAGTTTGAATTTAAGGAATGGTTGAGAAACCATCAAAATTTTCGCTGGTCTGATACTCGAAACCAATAACTGTAATGGCCTAGGGGAAAAGTACACACACCACTGTAATCGGGCGTGTTTCTACTTTCAGATGCAACAGGAATTTCTCGAGATCGTCAATCCGTTCCTGAGATATGGGAGTTTGAAATTAAGGAATGGTTGAGAAACCATCAAAATTTTCGCAAGTCTGATACTGGAAACCAATAACTACAAAGGCCTAGGGGAGAAATACACATGCAGTTGTAATCGTGCGAGTTTCTACTTTCGGATGCAACAGGATTTTCTCGAGTTCGTGAATCCGTTCGCGAGATATGGGACTTTGAAGTTAAGGAATGGTTGAGAAACCATCAAAATTTTCGCTGGTCTGATACTTGAAACCAATAGCTGGATTGGCCTAGGGGAAAAGTACACACACCACTGTAATCGGGCGTGTTTCTACTTTCAGATGCAACAGGAATTTCTCGAGATCGTCAATCCGTTCGCTAGATATGGGAGTTGGAAATTAAGGAATGGTTGAGAAACCATCAAAATTTTCGCTGGTCTGATACTCGAAACCAATAACTGGAATGGCCTAGGGGGAAGGTACACACACCACTGTAATCGGGCGTGTTTCTACTTTCAGATGCAACAGGAATTTCTCGATTTCGTCAAACCGTTCGCGAGATATGGGAGTTATAATTTAAGGAATGGTTGAGAAACCATCAAAGTTTTCGCAAGTCTGATTCCCGAAACCAATAACTACAAAGGCCTAGGGGAAAAATACACATGCCGTTGTAATCGTGCGAGTTTCTACTTTCAGATGCAACAGGAATTTCTCGAGGTCGTCAATCCGTTCGCGAGATATGGGAGTTTGAAGTTAAGGAATGGTTGAGAAACCATCAAAATTTTCGCTGGTCTGATACTCGAAACCAATAACTGGAATGGCCTAGGGGGAAGGTACACACACCACTGTAATCGGGCGTGTTTCTACTTTCAGATGCAACAGGAATTTCTCGAGATCGTCAATCCGTTCGCCAGATATAGGAGTTAGAAGTGGAGGAATGATTGAGAAACCATCAAAATTTTCGCTGGTCTGATACTCGAAACCAATAACTGGAATGGCCTAGGGGGAAGGTACACACACCACTGTAATCGGGCGTGTTTCTATTTTCAGATGCAACAGGAATTTCTCGATTTCGTCAAACCGTTCGCGAGATATGGGAGTTATAATTTAAGGAATGGTTGAGAAACCATCAAAGTTTTCGCAAGTCTGATTCCCGAAACCAATAACTACAAAGGCCTAGGGGAAAAATACACATGCCGTTGTAATCGTGCGAGTTTCTACTTTCAGATGCAACAGGAATTTCTCGAGGTCGTCAATCCGTTCGCGAGATATGGGAGTTTGAAGTTAAGGAATGGTTGAGAAACCATCAAAATTTTCGCTGGTCTGATACTCGAAACCAATAACTGGAACGGCCTAGGGGAAAAGTACACACACCATTGTAATCGGGCGATTTTCTACTTTCAGATGCAACAGGAATTTCTCGATTTCGTCAAACCGTTCGCGAGATATGGGAGTTATAATTTAAGGAATGGTTGAGAAACCATCAAAATTTTCGCAAGTCTGATTCCCGAAACCATTAACCACAAAGGCCTAGGGGAGAAATACACATGCAGTTGTAATCGTGCGTGTTTCTACTTTCGGATGCAACAGGAATTTCTCGAGTTCGTGAATCCGTTCGCGAGATATGGGAGTTTGAAGTTAAGGAATGGTTGAGAAACCATCAAAATTTTCGCTGGTCTGATACTCGAAACCAATAACTACAGAGGCCTAGGGGAAAAATACACATACCGTTGTAATCGTGCGAGTTTCTACTTTCAAATTCAACAGGAATTTTTCGAGTTCGTCAATCCGTTCGCGAGATATGGGAGTTTGAAGTTAAGAAATGGTTGACAAACCATCAAAAATTTCGCTGGTCTGATACTCGAAACCATTAACTGGAATGGCCTAGGGGAAAAGTACACTTACCGCTGTATTCGGGCGAGTTTCTACTTTCAGATGAGACAGGAATTTGTCGAGTTCGTGAATCCGTTCGCGAGATATGGGAGTTTGAAGTTAAGGAACGCTTGAGCAACCATCAAAATTTTCGCAAGTCTGATACTCGAAACCAATAACTACAAAGGCCTAGGGGAGAAATACACATGCAGTTGTAATCGTGCGAGTTTCTACTTGCGGATGCAACAGGAATTTCTCGAGTTCGTCAATCCGTTCACGAGATATGGGAGTTTGAAGTTAAGGAATGGTTGAGAAACCATCAAAATTTTCTCTGGTCTGATACTCGAAACCAATAACTGGATTGGCCTAGGGGAAAAGTACACACACCACTGTAATCGGGCGTGTTTCTACTTTCAGATGCAACAGGAATTTCTCGAGATCGTCAATCCGTTCGCTAGATATGGGAGTTGGAAATTAAGGAATGGTTGAGAAACCATCAAAATTTTCGCAACTCTGATACTCGAAACCAATAACTACTCTGGCCTATGGCAAAAATGCACATGCCGTTGTAGTCGTGCGAGTTTCTAGTTTCAGATGCAACAGGAATTTCTCGAGTTCGTGAATCCGTTCGCGAGATATGGTAGTTCGAAGTTAAGGAATGGTTGAGAAACCATCAAAAATTTCGCTTGTCTGATACTCGAAACCAATAACTGGAATGGCCTAGCGGAAAAGTACACACACCATTGTAATCGGGCGAGTTTCTACTTTCAGATGCAACAGGAATTTCTCGAGTTCGTCAAACCGTTCGCGAGATATGGGAGTTTGAAGTTAAGGAATGGTGGAGAAACCATCAAAAATTTCGCTGGTCTGATACTCGAAACCAATAACTGGAATGGCCTAGGGGAAAAGTACACTTACCGCTGTATTCGGGCGAGGTTCTACTTTCAGATTAGACAGGAATTTCTCGAGTTCGTCAATCCGTTCGCGAGATATGGGAGTTTGAAGTTAAGGAACGCTTGAGCAACCATCAAAATTTTCGCAAATCTGATACTCGAAACCAATAACTACAAAGGCCTAGGGGAGAAATACACATGCAGTTGTAATTGTGCGAGTTTCTACTTTCGGTTGCAACAGGATTTTCTCGAGTTCGTGAATCCGTTCGCGAGATATGGGAGTTTGAAGTTAAGGAATGGTTGAGAAACCATCAAAATTTTCGCTGGTCTGATACTCGAAACCATTAACTACAAAGGCCTAGGGGAAAAATAAACATGCCGTTGTAATCGTGCGAGTTTCTACTTTCAGATGCAACAGGAATTTCTCGAGTTCGTCAATCCGTTCGCGAGATATGGGAGTTTGAAGTTAAGGAATGGTTGGGAAACCATCAAAAATTTCGCTGGTCTGATACTCGAAACCAATAACTGGAATGGCCTAGGGGAAAAGTACACATACCACTGTAATCGGACGAGTTTCTACTTTCAGGTGCAACAGGAATTTCTTGAGATCGTCAATCCGTTCGCGAGATATGTGTGTTAGAAGTTAAGGAATGGTTGAGAAACCATCAAAATTTTCGCAAGTCAGATTCCCGAAACCAGTAACTACAAAGGCCTAGGGGAAAACTAGACATGCCGTTGTAATCGTGCGAGTTTCTACTTTCAGATGCAACAGGAATTTCTCGAGTTCGTCAATCCGTTCGCGAGATATGGGAATTTGAAGTTAAGGAATGGTTGAGAAACCATCAAAAGTTTCGCTGGTCTGATACTCGAAACCAATAACTGGAATGGCCTAGGGGAAAAGTACACACACCATTGTAATGGGGCGAGTTTCTACTTTCCGATGCAACAGGAATTTCTCGTGTTCGTCAAATCGTTTGCGAGATATGGGAGTTTGAAATTAAGGAATGGTTGAGAAACCATCAAAATTTTCGCAAGTCTGATACTCGAAACCAATAACTACTATGGCCTAGGGCAAAAATACACAAACCGTTGTAATCGTGCGAGTTTCTACTTTCAGATGCAACAGGAACTTCTCGAGTTCGTCAAACCGTTCGCGAGATATGGGAGTTTGAAGTTAAGGAATGGTTGAGAAACCATCAAAATTTTCGCTGGTCTGATACTCGAAACCAATAACTGGAATGGCCTAGGGGAAAAGTACACACACCACTGTAATCGGGCGTGTTTCTACTTTCAGATGCAACAGGAATTTCTCGAGATCGTCAATCCGTTCCTGAGATATGGGAGTTTGAAATTAAGGAATGGTTGAGAAACCACCAAAATTTTCGCAAGTCTGATTCCCGAAACCAATAACTACAAAGGCCTAGGGGAAAAATACACATGACGTTGCAGTCGTGCGAGTTTCTAGTTTCAGATGCAACACGAATTTCTCAAGTTCGTGAATCCGTTCGCGAGATATGGGAGTTCGAAGTTAAGGAATGGTTGAGAAACCATCAAAATTTTCGCTGGTCTGATACTCGAAACCAATAACTGTAATGGCCTAGGGGAAAAGTACACACACCACTGTAATCGGGCGTGTTTCTACTTTCAGATGCAACAGGAATTTCTCGAGATCGTCAATCCGTTCGCCAGATATAGGAGTTAGAAGTGGAGGAATGGTTGAGAAACCATCAAAATTTTCGCAACTCTGATACTCGAAACCATTAACTACTATGGCCTAGGGCAAGAATACGCAGACCGCTGTAATCGGGCGAGCTTCTACTTTCAGATGCAACAGGAATTTCTGGAGTTTGTCAATCCGTTCGCGAGATATGGGAGTTTGAAGTTAAGGAATGGTTGAGAAACCATCAAAATTTTCGCAAGTCTGATTCCCGAAACAAAGAACTACAAAGGCCTAGGGGAAAAATACACATGCCGTTGTAGTCGTGCGAGATTCTAGTTTCAGATACAACAGGAATTTCTCGAGTTCGTGAATCCGTTCGCGAGATATGGTAGTTCGATGTTAAGGAATGGTTGAGAAACCATCAAAAATTTCGCTGGTCTGATACTCGAAACCAATAACTGGAACGGCCTAGGGGAAAAGTACACACACCATTGTAATCGGGCGATTATCTACTTTCAGATGCAACAGGAATTTCTCGATTTCGTCAAACCGTTCGCGAGATATGGGAGTTTGAATTTAAGGAATGGTTGAGAAACCATCAAAATTTTCGCTGGTCTGATACTCGAAACCAATGACGGTAATGGCCTAGGGGAAAAGTAGACACACCACTGTAATCGGGCGTGTTCCTACTTTCAGATGCAACAGGAATTTCTCGAGATTGTCAATCCGTTCCTGAGATATGGGAGTTTGAAATTAAGGAATGGTTGAGAAACCATCAAAATTTTCGCAACTCTGATACTCGAAACCAATAACTACTATGGCCTTGGGCTAAAATACACATACCGCTGTAATCGGGCGAGCTTCTACTTTCAGATGCAACAGGAATATCTCGAGTTCGTCAATCCGTTCGCGAGATATGGGACTTTGAAGTTAAGGAATGGTTGAGAAACCATCAAAATTATCGCTGGTCTGATACTCGAAATCAATAACTGGAGTGGCCTAGGGGAAAAGTACACATACCATTGTAATCGGGCGAGTTTCTACTTTCAGATGAAAGAGGAATTTCTCGAGTTCGTCAATCCGTTCGCGAGATATGGGAGTTATAATTTAAGGAATGGTTGAGAAACCATCAAAATTTTCGCAAGTCTGATTCCCGAAACCAATAACTACAAAGGCCTAGGGGAGAAATACACATGCAGTTGTAATCGTGCGAGTTTCTACTTTCGGATGCAACAGGAATTTCTCGAGTTCGTGAATCCGTTCGCGAGATATGGGAGTTTGAAGTTAAGGAATGGTTGAGAAACCATCAAAAATTTCGCTGGTCTGATACTCGAAACCATTAACTGGAATGGCCTAGGGGAAAAGTACACTTACCGCTGTATTCGGGCGAGTTTCTACTTTCAGATGAGACAGGAATTTGTCGAGTTCGTCAATCCGTTCGCGAGATATGGGAGTTTGAAGTTAAGGAATGGTTGAGAAACCATCAAAATTTTCGCTAGTCTGATACTCGAAACCAATAACTGGAATGGCGTAGGGGAAATGTACACACACCAATGTAATCGGGCGTGTTTCTACTTTCAGATGCAACAGGAATTTGTCGAGATCGTCAATCCGTTCGCCAGATATAGGAGTTAGAAGTGGAGGAATAGTTGAGAAACCATCAAAATTTTCGCAAGTCTGATTCCCGAAACCATTAACTACAAAGGCCTAGGGGAGAAATACACATGCAGTTGTAATCGTGCGTGTTTCTACTTTCGGATGCAACAGGAATTTCTCGAGTTCGTGAATCCGTTCGCGAGATATGGTAGTTCGAAGTTAAGGAATGGTTGAGAAACCATCAAAAATTTCGCTTGTCTGATACTCAAAACCAATAACTGGAATGGCCTAGCGGAAAAGTACACACACCACTGTAATCGGGCGTGTTTCTACTTTCAGATGCAACAGGAATTTCTCGAGATCGTCAATCCGTTCCTGAGATATGGGAGTTTGAAATTAAGGAACGGTTGAGAAACCATCAAAATTTTCGCAACTCTGATACTCGAAACCAATAACTACTATAGCCTAGGGATAAAATACACATACCGCTGTAATCGGGCGAGCTTCTACTTTCAGATGCAACAGGAATTTCTCGAGTTCGTCAATCCGTTCGCGAGATATGGGAGTTTGAAGTTAAGGAATGGTTGAGAAACCATCAAAATTTTCGCTGGTCTGATACTCGAAACCAATAACTGGAATGGCCTAGGGGAAAAGTACACACACCACTGTAATCGGGCGTGTTTCTACTTTCAGATGCAACAGGAATTTCTCGAGATCGTCAATCCGTTCGCGAGATATGGGAGTTTGAAATTAAGGAATGGTTGAGAAACCATCAAAATTTTCGCAAGTCTGATTCCCGAAACAAAGAACTACAAAGGCCTAGGGGAAAAATACACATGCCGTTGTAGTCGTGCGGGTTTCTAGTTTCAGATGCAACAGGAATTTCTCGAGTTCGTGAATCCGTTCGCGAGATATGGTGGTTCGATGTTAAGGAATGGTTGAGAAACCATCAAAATTTTCGCTGGTCTGATACTCGAAACCAATAACTGGAATGGCCTAGGGGAAAAGTACACACACCACTGTAATCGGGCGTGTTTCTACTTTCAGATGCAACAGGAATTTCTCGAGTTCGTCAATCCGTTCGCGAGATATGGGACTTTGAAGTTAAGGAATGGTTGAGAAACCATCAAAAATTTCGCTGGTCTGATACTCGAAACCAATAACTGGAATGGCCTAGGGGAAAAGTACACTTACCGCTGTATTCGGGCGAGTTTCTACTTTCAGATGAGACAGGAATTTCTCGAGTTCGTCAATCCGTTCGCGAGATATGGGAGTTTGAAGTTAAGGAACGCTTGAGCAACCATCAAAATTTTCGCAAGTCTGATACTCGAAACCAATAACTACAAACGCCTAGGGGAGAAATACACATGCAGTTGTTATCGTGCGAGTTTCTACTTTCGGATGCAACAGGAATTTCTCGAGTTCGTGAATCCGTTCGCGAGATATGGGAGTTTGAAGTTAAGGGATGGTTGAGAAACAATCAAAATTTTCGCTGGTCTGATACTCGAAACCAATAACTACAAAGGCCTAGGGGAGAAATACACATGCAGTTGTAATCGTGCGAGTTTCTACTTTCGGATGCAACAGGAATTTCTCGAGTTCGTGAATCCGTTCGCGAGATATGGGAGTTTGAAGTTAAGGAATGGTTGAGAAACCATCAAAATTTTCGCTGGTCTGATACTCGAAACCAATAACTGTAATGGCCTAGGGGAAAAGTACACACACCACTGTAATCGGGCGTGTTTCTACTTTCAGATGCAAAAGGAATTTCTCGAGATCGTCAATCCGGGCCTGAGATATGGGAGTTTGAAATTAAGGAACGGTTGAGAAACCGTCAAAATTTTCGCAACTCTGATACTCGAAACCAATAACTACTATAGCCTAGGGATAAAATACACATACCGCTGTAATCGGGCGAGCTTCTACTTTCAGATGCAACAGGAATTTCTCGAGTTCGTCAATCCGTTCGCGAGATATGGGAGTTTGAAGTTAAGGCATGGTTGAGAAACCATCAAAATTTTCGCTGGTCTGATACTCGAAACCAATAACTGGAATGGCCTAGGAGAAAAGTACACACACCACTGTAATCGGGCGTGTTTCTACTTTCAGATGCAACAGGAATTTCTCGAGATCGTCAATCCGTTCGCGAGATATGGGAGTTTGAAATTAAGGAATGGTTGAGAAACCATCAAAATTTTCGCAAGTCTGATTCCCGAAACAAAGAACTACAAAGGCCTAGGGGAAAAATACACATGCAGTTGTTATCGTGCGAGTTTCTACTTTCGGATGCAACAGGAATTTCTCGAGTTCGTGAATCCGTTCGCGAGATATGGGAGTTTGAAGTTAAGGGATGGTTGAGAAACAATCAAAATTTTCGCTGGTCTGATACTCGAAACCAATAACTGGATTGGCCTAGGGGAAAAGTACACACACCACTGTAATCGGGCGTGTTTCTACTTTCAGATGCAACAGGAATTTCTCGAGATCGTCAATCCGTTCGCGAGATATGGGAGTTTGAAGTTAAGGAATGGTTGAGAAACCATCAAAATTTTCGCAACTCTGATACTCGAAACCAATAACTACTATAGCCTAGGGCAAAAATGCACGTGCCGTTGTAGTCGTGCGAGTTTCTAGTTTCAGATGCAACAGGAATTTCTCGAGTTCGTGAATCCGTTCGCGAGATATGGTAGTTCGAAGTTAAGGAATGGTTGAGAAACCATCAAAAATTTCGCTTGTCTGATACTCAAAACCCATAACTGGAATGGCCTAGCGGAAAAGTACACACACCATTGTAAACGGGCGAGTTTCTACTTTCAGTTGCAACAGGAATTTCTCGAGTTCGTCAAACCGTTCGCGAGATATGGGAGTTTGAAGTTAAGGAATGGTTGAGAAACCATCAAAAATTTCGCTGGTCTGATACTCGAAACCAATAACTGGAATGGCCTAGGGGAAAAGTACACACACCACTGTAATCGGGCGTGTTTCTACTTTCAGATGCAACAGGAATTTCTCGAGATCGTCAATCCGTTCGCGAGATATGGGAGTTTGAAGTTAAGGAATGGTTGAGAAACCATCAAAATTTTCGCAACTCTGATACTCGAAACCAATAACTACTATAGCCTAGGGCAAAAATGCACGTGCCGTTGTAGTCGTGCGAGTTTCTAGTTTCAGATGCAACAGGAATTTCTCGAGTTCGTGAATCCGTTCGCGAGATATGGTAGTTCGAAGTTAAGGAATGGTTGAGAAACCATCAAAAATTTCGCTTGTCTGATACTCAAAACCCATAACTGGAATGGCCTAGCGGAAAAGTACACACACCATTGTAAACGGGCGAGTTTCTACTTTCAGTTGCAACAGGAATTTCTCGAGTTCGTCAAACCGTTCGCGAGATATGGGAGTTTGAAGTTAAGGAATGGTTGAGAAACCATCAAAAATTTCGCTGGTCTGATACTCGAAACCAATAACTGGAATGGCCTAGGGGAAAAGTACACACACCACTGTAATCGGGCGTGTTTCTACTTTCAGATGCAACAGGAATTTCTCGAGATCGTCAATCCGTTCGCGAGATATGGGAGTTTGAAATTAAGGAATGGTTGAGAAACCATCAAAATTTTCGCAAGTCTGATTCCCGAAACAAAGAACTACAAAGGCCTAGGGGAAAAATACACATGCCGTTGTAGTTGTGCGGGTTTCTAGTTTCAGATGCAACAGGAATTTCTCGAGTTCGTGAATCCGTTCGCGAGATATGGTGGTTCGATGTTAAGGAATGGTTGAGAAACCATCAAAAATTTCGCTGGTCTGATACTCGAAACCAATAACTGGAATGGTATAGGGGAAAAGTACACACACCATTGTAATCGGGCGAGTTTCTACTTTCAGATGCAACAGGAATTTCTCGAGTTCGTCAAACCGTTCGCGAGATATGAGAGTTTGAAGTTAAGGAATGGTTGAGAAACCATCAAAATTTTCGCTGGTCTGATACTCGAAACCAATAACTGTAATGGCCTAGGGGAAAAGTACACACACCACTGTAATCGGGCGTGTTTCTACTTTCAGATGCAACAGGAATTTCTCGAGATCGTCAATCCGTTCCTGAGATATGGGAGTTTGAAGTTAAGGAATGGTTGAGAAACCATCAAAATTTTCGCTAGTCTGATACTCGAAACCAATAACTGGAATGGCGTAGGGGAAAAGTACACACAGCAATGTAATCGGGCGTGTTTCTACTTTCAGATGCAACAGGAATTTGTCGAGATCGTCAATCCGTTCGCCAGATATAGGAGTTAGAAGTGGAGGAATAGTTGAGAAACCATCAAAATTTTCGCAAGTCTGATTCCCGAAACCATTAACTACAAAGGCCTAGGGGAGAAATACACATGCAGTTGTAATCGTGCGTGTTTCTACTTTCGGATGCAACAGGAATTTCTCGAGTTCGTGAATCCGTTCGCGAGTAATGGGAGTTTAAAGTTAAGGAACGCTTGAGCAACCATCAAAATTTTCGCAAGTCTGATACTCGAAACCAATAACTACAAAGGCCTAGGGGAGAAATACACATGCAGTTGTTATCGTGCGAGTTTCTACTTTCGGATGCAACAGGAATTTCTCGAGTTCGTGAATCCGTTCGCGAGATATGGGAGTTTGAAGTTAAGGGATGGTTGAGAAACAATCAAAATTTTCGCTGGTCTGATACTCGAAACCAATAACTGGATTGGCCTAGGGGAAAAGTACACACACCACTGTAATCGGGCGTGTTTCTACTTTCAGATGCAACAGGAATTTCTCGAGATCGTCAATCCGTTCGCGAGATATGGGAGTTTGAAATTAAGGAATGGTTGAGAAACCATCAAAATTTTCGCAACTCTGATACTCGAAACCAATAACTACTCTGGCCTAGGGCAAAAATGCTCGTGCCGTTGTAGTCGTGCGAGTTTCTAGTTTCAGATGCAACAGGAATTTCTCGAGTTCGTGAATCCGTTCGCGAGATATGGTAGTTCGAAGTTAAGGAATGGTTGAGAAACCATCAAAAATTTCGCTTGTCTGATACTCGAAACCAATAACTGGAATGGCCTAGCGGAAAAGTACACACACCATTGTAATCGGGCGAGTTTCTACTTTCAGTTGCAACAGGAATTTCTCGAGTTCGTCAAACCGTTCGCGAGATATGGGAGTTTGAAGTTAAGGAATGGTTGAGAAACCATCAAAAATTTCGCTGGTCTGATACTCGAAACCTATAACTGGAATGGCCTAGGGGAAAAGTACACTTACCGCTGTATTCGGGCGAGTTTCTACTTTCAGATGAGACAGGAATTTCTCGAGTTCGTCAATCCGTTCGCGAGATATGGGAGTTTGAAGTTAAGGAACGCTTGAGCAACCATCAAAATTTTCGCAAGTCTGATACTCGAAACCAATAACTACAAAGGCCTAGGGGAGAAATACACATGCAGTTGTAAGCGTGCGAGTTTCTACTTTCGGATGCAACAGGAATTTCTCGAGTTCGTGAATCCGTTCGCGAGATATGGGAGTTTGAAGTTAAGGAATGGTTGAGAAACCATCAAAATTTTCGCTGGTCTGATACTCGAAACCAATAACTGTAATGGCCTAGGGGAAAAGTACACACACCACTGTAATCGGGCGTGTTTCTACTTTCAGATGCAACAGGAATTTCTCGAGATCGTCAATCCGTTCCTGAGATATGGGAGTTTGAAATTAAGGAACGGTTGAGAAACCATCAAAATTTTCGCAACTCTGATACTCGAAACCAATAACTACTATAGCCTAGGGATAAAATACACATACCGCTGTAATCGGGCGAGCTTCTACTTTCAGATGCAACAGGAATTTCTCGAGTTCGTCAATCCGTTCGCGAGATATGGGAGTTTGAAATTAAGGAATGGTTGAGAAACCATCAAAATTTTCGCAAGTCTGATTCCCGAAACAAAGAACTACAAAGGCCTAGGGGAAAAATACACATGCCGTTGTAGTCGTGCGAGTTTCTAGTTTCAGATGCAACAGGAATTTCTCGAGTTCGTGAATCCGTTCGCGAGATATGGTGGTTCGATGTTAAGGAATGGTTGAGAAACCATCAAAAATTTCGCTGGTCTGATACTCGAAACCAATAACTGGAATGGCACAGGGGAAAAGTACACACACCATTGTAATCGGGCGAGTTTCTACTTTCAGATGCAACAGGAATTTCTCGAGTTCGTCAAACCGTTCGCGAGATATGAGAGTTTGAAGTTAAGGAATGGTTGAGAAACCATCAAAATTTTCGCTGGTCTGATACTCGAAACCAATAACTGTAATGGCCTAGGGGAAAAGTACACACACCACTGTAATCGGGCGTGTTTCTACTTTCAGATGCAACAGGAATTTCTCGAGATCGTCAATCCGTTCCTGAGATATGGGAGTTTGAAGTTAAGGAACGCTTGAGCAACCATCAAAAATTTCGCTGGTCTGATACTCGAAACCAATAACTGGAATGGCACAGGGGAAAAGTACACACACCATTGTAATCGGGCGAGTTTCTACTTTCAGATGCAACAGGAATTTCTCGAGTTCGTCAAACCGTTCGCGAGATATGAGAGTTTGAAGTTAAGGAATGGTTGAGAAACCATCAAAATTTTCGCTGGTCTGATACTCGAAACCAATAACTGTAATGGCCTAGGGGAAAAGTACACACACCACTGTAATCGGGCGTGTTTCTACTTTCAGATGCAACAGGAATTTCTCGAGATCGTCAATCCGTTCCTGAGATATGGGAGTTTGAAGTTAAGGAATGGTTGAGAAACCATCAAAATTTTCGCAAGTCTGATTCCCGAAACAAAGAACTACAAAGGCCTAGGGGAAAAATACACATGCCGTTGTAGTCGTGCGAGTTTCTAGTTTCAGATGCAACAGGAATTTCTCGAGTTCGTCAATCCGATCGCGAGATATGGGACTTTGAAGTTAAGGAATGGTTGAGAAACCATCAAAAATTTCGCTGGTCTGATACTCGAAACCAATAACTGGAATGGCCTAGGGGAAAAGTACACACACCATTGTAATCGGGCGATTTTCTACTTTCAGATGAGACAGGAATTTCTCGAGTTCGTCAATCCGTTCGCGAGATATGGGAGTTTGAAGTTAAGGAATGGTTGAGAAACCATCAAAATTTTCGCTGGTCTGATACTCGAAACCAATAACTGGAATGGCATAGGGGAAAAGTACACACACCATTGTAATCGGGCGAGTTTCTACTTTCAGATGCAACAGGAATTTCTCGAGTTCGTCAAACCGTTCGCGAGATATGAGAGTTTGAAGTTAAGGAATGGTTGAGAAACCATCAAAAATTTCGCTGGTCTGATACTCGAAACCAATAACTGGAATGGCCTAGGGGAAAAGTACACACACCATTGTAATCGGGCGAGTTTCTACTTTCAGATGCAACAGGAATTTCTCGAGTTCGTCAAACCGTTCGCGAGATACGAGAGTTTGAAGTTAAGGAATGGTTGAGAAACCATCAAAATTTTCGCGGGTCTGATACTCGAAACCAATAACTGTAATGGCCTAGGGGAAAAGTACACACACCACTGTAATCAGGCGTGTTTCTACTTTCAGATGCAACAGGAATTTCTCGAGATCGTCAATCCGTTCGCGAGATATGGGCGTTTGAAATTAAGGGATGCTTGAGAAACCATCAAAATTTTCGCAACTCTGATACTCGAAACCATTAACTACTATGGCCTAGGGCAAAAATACACACACCGCTGTAATCGGGCGAGTTTCTTCTTTCAGATGCAACAAGAATTTCTCGAGTTCGTCAATCCGTTCGCGAGATATGGGAGTTTGAAGTTAAGGAATGGTTGAGAAACCATCAAAATTCACGCAAGTCTGATACCCGAAACCAATAACTACTATGGCCTAGGGCAAAAGTACACACACCGCTGTAATCGGGCGAGTTTCTGCTTTCAGATGCAACAAGAATTTCTCGAGTTCGTCAGTTCGTTCGCGAGATATGGGAGTTTGAAGTTAAGGAATGGTTGAGAAACCATCAAAATTTTCGCTGGTCTGATACTCGAAACCAATAACTGGAATGGCCTAGGGGAAAAGTACACACACCACTGTAATCAGGCGTGTTTCTACTTTCAGATGCAACAGGAATTTCTCGAGTTCGTAAATCCGTTCGCGAGATATGGGAGTTTGAAGTTAAGGAACGCTTGAGCAACCATCAAAGTTTTCGCAAGTCTGATACTCGAAACCAATAACTGGAATGGCCTAGGGGAAAAGTACACACACCATTGTAATGGGTCGAGTTTCTACTTTCCGATGCTACAGGAATTTCTCGAGCTCGTCAATTCGTTCGCGAGATATGGGAGTTTGAAATTAAGGAATGGTTGAGCAACCATCAAAATTCTCGCTAGTCTGATACTCGAAACCAATAACTACAAAGGCCTAGGGGAAAAATACACATACCGTTGTATTCGTGCGAGCTTCTACTTTCAGATGCAACAGGAATTTCTCGAGTTCGTCAATCCGTTCGCGAGATATGGGAGTTTGAAGTTAAGGAATGGTTGAGAAACCATCAAAATTTTCGCTGGTCTGATACTCGAAACCAATAACTGGAATGGCCAAGGGGAAAAGTACACACACCACTGTAATCGGGCGTGTTTCTACTTTGAGATGCAACAGGAATTTCTCGAGATCGTCAATCCGTTCGCCAGATATGGGAGTTAGAGGTGAAGGAATGGTTGAGAAACCATCAAAATTTTCGTAATTCTGATACTCGAAACCAATAACTACTATAGCCTAGGGATAAAATACACATACCGCTGTAATCGGGCGAGCTTCTACTTTCAGATGCAACAGGAATTTCTCGAGTTCGTCAATCCGTTCGCGAGATATGGGAGTTTGAAGTTAAGGAATGGTTGAGAAACCATCAAAATTTTCGCTGGTCTGATACTCGAAACCAATAACTGGAATGGCCTAGGGGAAAAGTACACACACCACTGTAATCGGGCGTGTTTCTACTTTCAGATGCAACAGGAATTTCTCGAGATCGTCAATCCGTTCGCGAGATATGGGAGTTTGAAATTAAGGAATGGTTGAGAAACCATCAAAATTTTCGCAAGTCTGATTCCCGAAACAAAGAACTACAAAGGCCTAGGGGAAAAATACACATGCCGTTGTAGTCGTGCGGGTTTCTAGTTTCAGATGCAACAGGAATTTCTCGAGTTCGTGAATCCGTTCGCGAGATATGGTGGTTCGATGTTAAGGAATGGTGGAGAAACCATCAAAATTTTCGCTGGTCTGATACTCGAAACCAATAACTGTAATGGCCTAGGGGAAAAGTACACACACCACTGTAATCGGGCGTGTTTCTACTTTCAGATGCAACAGGAACTTCTCGAGATCGTCAATCCGTTCCTGAGATATGGGAGTTTGAAGTTAAGGAATGGTTGAGAAACCATCAAAATTTTCGCAAGTCTGATTCCCGAAACAAAGAACTACAAAGGCCTAGGGGAAAAATACACATGCCGTTGTAGTCGTGCGAGTTTCTACTTTCAGATGAGACAGGAATTTCTCGAGTTCGTCAATCCGTTCGCGAGATATGGGAGTTTGAAGTTAAGGAATGGTTGAGAAACCATCAAAATTTTCGCTGGTCTGATACTCGAAACCAATAACTGGAATGGCCTAGGGGAAAAGTACACACACCACTGCAATCAGGCGTGTTTCTACTTTCAGATGCAACAGGAATTTCTCGAGTTCGTAAATCCGTTCGCGAGATATGGGAGTTTGAAGTTAAGGAACGCTTGAGCAACCATCAAAATTTTCGCTGGTCTGATACTGGAAACCAATAACTACAAAGGCCTAGGGGAAAAGTACACACACCATTGTAATCGGGCGATTTTCTACTTTCGGGTGCAACAGGAATTTCTCGAGTTCGTCAATCCGTTCGCGAGATATGGGAGTTTGAAGTTAAGGAATGGTTGAGAAACCATCAAAATTTTCGCTGGTCTGATACTCGAAACCAATAACTGGAATGGCATAGGGGAAAAGTACACACACCATTGTAATCGGGCGAGTTTCTACTTTCAGATGCAACAGGAATTTCTCGAGTTCGTCAAACCGTTCGCGAGATATGAGAGTTTGAAGTTAAGGAATGGTTGAGAAACCATCAAAAATTTCGCTGGTCTGATACTCGAAACCAATAACTGGAATGGCCTAGGGGAAAAGTACACACACCATTGTAATCGGGCGAGTTTCTACTTTCAGATGCAACAGGAATTTCTCGAGTTCGTCAAACCGTTCGCGAGATATGAGAGTTTGAAGTTAAGGAATGGTTGAGAAACCATCAAAATTTTCGCGGGTCTGATACTCGAAACCAATAACTGTAATGGCCTAGGGGAAAAGTACACACACCACTGTAATCAGGCGTGTTTCTACTTTCAGATGCAACAGGAATTTCTCGAGATCGTCAATCCGTTCGCGAGATATGGGCGTTTGAAATTAAGGGATGCTTGAGAAACCATCAAAATTTTCGCAACTCTGATACTCGAAACCATTAACTACTATGGCCTAGGGCAAAAATACACACACCGCTGTAATCGGGCGAGTTTCTTCTTTCAGATGCAACAAGAATTTCTCGAGTTCGTCAATCCGTTCGCGAGATATGGGAGTTTGAAGTTAAGGAATGGTTGAGAAACCATCAAAATTCACGCAAGTCTGATACCTGAAACCAATAACTACTATGGCCTAGGGCAAAAGTACACACACCGCTGTAATCGGGCGAGTTTCTGCTTTCAGATGCAACAAGAATTTCTCGAGTTCGTCAGTTCGTTCGCGAGATATGGGAGTTTGAAGTTAAGGAATGGTTGAGAAACCATCAAAATTTTCGCTGGTCTGATACTCGAAACCAATAACTGGAATGGCCTAGGGGAAAAGTACACACACCACTGTAATCAGGCGTGTTTCTACTTTCAGATGCAACAGGAATTTCTCGAGTTCGTAAATCCGTTCGCGAGATATGGGAGTTTGAAGTTAAGGAACGCTTGAGCAACCATCAAAGTTTTCGCAAGTCTGATACTCGAAACCAATAACTGGAATGGCCTAGGGGAAAAGTACACACACCATTGTAATGGGTCGAGTTTCTACTTTCCGATGCTACAGGAATTTCTCGAGCTCGTCAATTCGTTCGCGAGATATGGGAGTTTGAAATTAAGGAATGGTTGAGCAACCATCAAAATTCTCGCTAGTCTGATACTCGAAACCAATAACTACAAAGGCCTAGGGGAAAAATACACATACCGTTGTATTCGTGCGAGCTTCTACTTTCAGATGCAACAGGAATTTCTCGAGTTCGTCAATCCGTTCGCGAGATATGGGAGTTTGAAGTTAAGGAATGGTTGAGAAACCATCAAAATTTTCGCTGGTCTGATACTCGAAACCAATAACTGGAATGGCCAAGGGGAAAAGTACACACACCACTGTAATCGGGCGTGTTTCTACTTTGAGATGCAACAGGAATTTCTCGAGATCGTCAATCCGTTCGCCAGATATGGGAGTTAGAGGTGAAGGAATGGTTGAGAAACCATCAAAATTTTCGTAATTCTGATACTCGAAACCAATAACTACTATAGCCTAGGGATAAAATACACATACCGCTGTAATCGGGCGAGCTTCTACTTTCAGATGCAACAGGAATTTCTCGAGTTCGTCAATCCGTTCGCGAGATATGGGAGTTTGAAGTTAAGGAATGGTTGAGAAACCATCAAAATTTTCGCTGGTCTGATACTCGAAACCAATAACTGGAATGGCCTAGGGGAAAAGTACACACACCACTGTAATCGGGCGTGTTTCTACTTTCAGATGCAACAGGAATTTCTCGAGATCGTCAATCCGTTCGCGAGATATGGGAGTTTGAAATTAAGGAATGGTTGAGAAACCATCAAAATTTTCGCAAGTCTGATTCCCGAAACAAAGAACTACAAAGGCCTAGGGGAAAAATACACATGCCGTTGTAGTCGTGCGGGTTTCTGGTTTCAGATGCAACAGGAATTTCTCGAGTTCGTGAATCCGTTCGCGAGATATGGTGGTTCGATGTTAAGGAATGGTGGAGAAACCATCAAAATTTTCGCTGGTCTGATACTCGAAACCAATAACTGTAATGGCCTAGGGGAAAAGTACACACACCACTGTAATCGGGCGTGTTTCTACTTTCAGATGCAACAGGAACTTCTCGAGATCGTCAATCCGTTCCTGAGATATGGGAGTTTGAAGTTAAGGAATGGTTGAGAAACCATCAAAATTTTCGCAAGTCTGATTCCCGCAACAAAGAACTACAAAGGCCTAGGGGAAAAATACACATGCCGTTGTAGTCGTGCGAGTTTCTACTTTCAGATGAGACAGGAATTTCTCGAGTTCGTCAATCCGTTCGCGAGATATGGGAGTTTGAAGTTAAGGAATGGTTGAGAAACCATCAAAATTTTCGCTGGTCTGATACTCGAAACCAATAACTGGAATGGCCTAGGGGAAAAGTACACACACCACTGCAATCAGGCGTGTTTCTACTTTCAGATGCAACAGGAATTTCTCGAGTTCGTAAATCCGTTCGCGAGATATGGGAGTTTGAAGTTAAGGAACGCTTGAGCAACCATCAAAATTTTCGCAAGTCTGATACTCGAAACCAATAACTACAAAGGCCTAGGGGAGACATACACATGCAGTTGTAATCGTGCGAGTTTCTACTTTCGGGTGCAACAGGAATTTCTCGAGTTCGTGAATCCGTTCGCGAGATATGGGAGTTTGAAGTTAAGGAATGGTTGAGAAACCATCAAAATTTTCGCTGGTCTGATACTCGAAACCAATAACTGGAATGGCCTAGGGGAAAAGTACACACACCACTGTAATCAGGCGTGTTTCTACTTTCAGATGCAACAGGAATTTCTCGAGATCGTCAATCCGTTCGCGAGATATGGGCGTTTGAAATTAAGGGATGCTTGAGAAACCATCAAAATTTTCGCAACTCTGATACTCGAAACCATTAACTACTATGGCCTAGGGCAAAAATACACACACCGCTGTAATCGGGCGAGTTTCTTCTTTCAGATGCAACAAGAATTTCTCGAGTTCGTCAATCCGTTCGCGAGATATGGGAGTTTGAAGTTAAGGAATGGTTGAGAAACCATCAAAATTCACGCAAGTCTGATACCCGAAACCAATAACTACTATGGCCTAGGGCAAAAGAACACACACCGCTGTAATCGGGCGAGTTTCTGCTTTCAGATGCAACAAGAATTTCTCGAGTTCGTCAGTTCGTTCGCGAGATATGGGAGTTTGAAGTTAAGGAATGGTTGAGAAACCATCAAAATTTTCGCTGGTCTGATACTCGAAACCAATAACTGGAATGGCCAAGGGGAAAAGTACACACACCACTGTAATCGGGCGTGTTTCTACTTTGAGATGCAACAGGAATTTCTCGAGATCGTCAATCCGTTCGCCAGATATGGGAGTTAGAGGTGAAGGAATGGTTGAGAAACCATCAAAATTTTCGCAAGTCTGATACTCGAAACCAATAACTACTATGGCCTAGGGGAAAAGAAAACACACCATTGTAATCGGGCGCGTTTCTACTTTCAGATGCAACAGGAATTTCTCGAGATCGTTAATCCGTTCCCGAGATATGGGAGTTTGAATTTAGGGAATGGTTGAGAAGCCATCAAAATTTTCGCTGGTCTGATACTGGAAACCAATAACTGGAATGGCATAGGGGAAAAGTACACACACCACTGTAATCGGGCGTGTTTCTACTTTCAGATGCAACAGGAATTTCTCGAGTTCGTGAATCCGTTCGCGAGATATGGTAGTTCGAAGTTAAGGAATGGTTGAGAAACCATCAAAAATTTCGCTTGTCTGATACTCGAAACCAATAACTGGAATGGCCTAGGGGAAAAGAAAACACACCATTGTAATCGGGCGCGTTTCTACTTTCAGATGCAACAGGAATTTCTCGAGATCGTCAATCCGTTCGCCAGATATAGGAGTTAGAGGTGAAGGAATGGTTGAGAAACCATCAAAATTTTCGCAAGTCTGATACTCGAAACCAATAACTACTATGGCCTAGGGGAAAAGAAAACACACCATTGTAATCGGGCGCGTTTCTACTTTCAGATGCAACAGGAATTTCTCGAGATCGTTAATCCGTTCCCGAGATATGGGAGTTTGAATTTAGGGAATGGTTGAGAAACCATCAAAATTTTCGCTGGTCTGATACTGGAAACCAATACCTACAAAGGCCTAGGGGAAAAACACACATGCCGTTGTAATCGTGCGAGTTTCTACTTTCAGATGCAACAGGAATTTCTCGAGTTCGTGTATCCGTTCGCGAGATATGGGAGTTCGAAGTTAAGGAATGGTTGAGAAACCATCAAAATTTTCGCAAGTCTGATAATCGAAACCAATAACTACTATGGCCTAGGGGAAAAGTACTCTTACCGCTGTATTCGGCCGTGTTTCTACTTTCAGATGCAACAGGAATTTCTCGAGTTCGTGAATCCGTTCGCGAGATATGGTAGTTCGAAGTTAAGGAATGGTTGAGAAACCATCAAAAATTTCGCTTGTCTGATACTCGAAACCAATAACTGGAATGTCCTAGCGGAAAAGTACACACACCATTGTAATCGGGCGAGTTTCTACTTTCAGTTGCAACAGGAATTTCTCGAGTTCGTCAAACCGTTCGCGAGATATGGGAGTTTGAAGTTAAGGAATGGTTGAGAAACCATCAAAAATTTCGCTGGTCTGATACTCGAAACCTATAACTGGAATGGCCTAGGGGAAAAGTACACTTACCGCTGTATTCGGGCGAGTTTCTACTTTCAGATGAGACAGGAATTTCTCGAGTTCGTCAATCCGTTCGCGAGATATGGGAGTTTGAAGTTAAGGAACGCTTGAGCAACCATCAAAATTTTCGCAAGTCTGATACTGGAAACCAATAACTACAAAGGCCTAGGGGAGAAATACACATGCAGTTGTAATCGTGCGAGTTTCTACTTTCGGATGCAACAGGAATTTCTCGAGTTCGTGAATCCGTTCGCGAGATATGGGAGTTTGAAGTTAAGGAATGGTTGAGAAACCATCAAAATTTTCGCTGGTCTGATACTCGAAACCAATAACTGTAATGGCCTAGGGGAAAAGTACACACACCACTGTAATCGGGCGTGTTTCTACTTTGAGATGCAACAGGAATTTCTCGAGATCGTCAATCCGTTCGCCAGATATGGGAGTTAGAGGTGAAGGAATGGTTGAGAAACCATCAAAATTTTCGCAAGTCTGATACTCGAAACCAATAACTACTATGGCCTAGGGGAAAAGAACACACACCATTGTAATCGGGCGCGTTTCTACTTTCAGATGCAACAGGAATTTCTCGAGATCGTTAATCCGTTCCCGAGATATGGGAGTTTGAATTTAGGGAATGGTTGAGAAACCATCAAAATTTTCGCTGGTCTGATACTGGAAACCAATACCTACAAAGGCCTAGGGGAAAAACTCACATGCCGTTGTAATCGTGCGAGTTTCTACTTTCAGATGCAACAGGAATTTCTCGAGTTCGTGAATCCGTTCGCGAGATATGGGAGTTCGAAGTTAAGGAATGGTTGAGAAACCATCAAAATTTTCGCAAGTCTGATAATCGAAACCAATAACTACTGTGGCCTAGGGGAAAAGTACTCTTACCGCTGTATTCGGCCGAGTTTCTACTTTCAGATGCAACAGGAATTTCTCGAGTTCGTCAATCCGTTCGCGAGATATGGGAGTTTGAAGTTAGGGAATGGTTGAGAAACCATCAAAATTTTCGCTGGTCTGATACTGGAAACCAATGACTACTATGGCCTAGGGGAAAAGTACACACACCATTGTAATCGGGCGAGTTTCTACTTTCAGATGCAACAGGAATTTCTCGAGTTCGTCAATCCATTCGCGAGATATGGGAGTTTGAAATTAAGGAACGTTTGAGAAACCATCAAAATTTTCGCAAGTCTGATACTCGAAACCAATAACTATTATGGCCTAGGACAAAAATACACACACCGCTGTAATCGGGCGAGTTTCTTCTTTCAGATGCAACAAGAATTTCTCGTGTTCGTCAATTCGTTCGCGTGATATGGGAGTTTGAAGTTAAGGAATGGTTGAGAAACCATCAAAATTTTCGCTGGTCTGATACTCGAAACCAATAACTGGAATGGCCTAGGGGAAAAGTACACATACCATTGTAATGGGGCGAGTTTCTACTTTCCGATGCAACAGGAATTTCTCGAGTTCGTCAATTCGTTCGCGAGATACGGGAGTTTGAAATTAAGGAATGGTTGAGAAACCATCAAAATTTTCGCATGTCTGATACTCGAAACCAATAACTACAATGGCCTAGGGGAAAAATACACATACCATTGTAATCGGGCAAATTTCTACTTTCAGATGAAACAGGAATTTCTCGAGTTCGTCTATCCGTTCGCGAGATTTGGGAGTTTGAAATTAAGGAATGGTTGAGAAACCATCAAAATTTTCGCAAGTCTGATTCCCGAAACCAATAACTACAAAGGCCTAGGGGAAAAATACACATGCCGTTGTAATCGTGCGAGTTTCTACTTTCGGATGCAACAGGAATTTCTCGAGTTCGTGAATCCATTCGCGAGACATGGGAGTCTGAAGTTAAGGAATGGTTGAGAAACCATCAAAATTTTCGCTGGTCTGATACTCGAAACCTATAACTGGAATGGCCTAGGGGAAAACTACACACACCACTGTAATCGGGCATGTTTCTACTTTCAGATGCAACAGGAATTTCTCGAGATCGTCAATCCGTTCGCGAGATATGGGAGTTTGAAATTAAGGAATGGTTGAGAAACCATCAAAATTTTCGCAACTCTGATACTCGAAACCATTAACTTCTATGGCATAGGGCAAAAATACACATACCGCTGTAATCGGGCGAGCTTCTACTTTCAGATGCAACAGGAATTTCTCGAGTTCGTCAATCCGTTCGCGAGATATGGGAGTTTGAAATTAAGGAATGGTTGAGAAACCATCAAAATTTTCGCAATTCTGATTCCCGAAACAAAGAACTACAAAGGCCTAGGGGAAAAATACACATGCCGTTGTAGTCGTGCGAGTTACAAGTTTCAGATGCAACAGGAATTTCTCGAGTTCGTGAATCCGTACGCGAGATTTGGGAGTTTGAAATTAAGGAATGGTTGAGAAACCATCAAAATTTTCGCAACTCTGATACTCGAAACCATTAACTGCTATGGCCTAGGGCAAAAATACACATACCGCTGTAATCGGGCGAGTTTCTGCTTTCAGATGCAACAGGAATTTCTCGAGTTCGTCAATCCGTTCGCGAGATATGGGAGTTTGAAGTTAAGGAATGGTTGAGAAGCCATCAAAATTTTCGCTGGTCTGATACTCGAAACCAATAACTGGAATGGCCTAGGGGAAAAGTACACACACCATTGTAATCGGGCGAGTTTCTACTTTCAGATGCAACAGGAATTTTTCGAGTTCGTCAAACCGTTCGCGAGATATGGGAGTTAGAATTTAAGGAATGGTTGAGATACCATCAAAATTTTCGCAAGTCTGATTCCCGAAACCAATAACTACAAAGGCCTAGGGGAAAAATACACATGCCGTTGTAATCGTGCGAGTTTCTACTTTCGGATGCAACAGGAATTTCTCGAGTTCGTGAATCCATTCGCGAGATATGGGAGTTTGAAGTTAAGGAATGGTTGAGAAACCATCAAAATTTTCGCTGGTCTGATACTCGAAACCTATAACTGGAATGGCCTAGGGGAAAAGTACACACACCACTGTAATCGGGCGTGTTTCTACTTTCAGATGCAACAGGAATTTCTCGAGATCGTCAATCCGTTCGCGAGATATGGGAGTTTGAAATTAAGGAATGGTTGAGAAACCATCAAAATTTTCGCAACTCTGATACTCGAAACCATTAACAACTATGGTCTAGGGCAAAAATACACATACCGCTGTAATCGGGCGAGCTTCTACTTTCAGATGCAACAGGAATTTCTCGAGTTCGTCAATCCGTTCGCGAGATATGGGAGTTTGAAATTAAGGAATGGTTGAGAAACCATCAAAATTTTCGCAAGTCTGATTCCCGAAACAAAGAACTACAAAGGCCTAGGGGAAAAATACACATGCCGTTGTAGTCGTGCGAGTTACTAGTTTCAGATGCAACAGGAATTTCTCGAGTTCGTGAATCCGTTCGCGAGATATGGTAGTTCGATGTTAAGGAATGGTTGAGAAACCATCAAAATTTTCGCTGGTCTGATACTCGAAACCAATAACTGTAATGGCCTAGGGGAAAAGTTCAAACACCACTGTAATCGGGCGTGTTTCTTCTTTCAGATGCAACAGGAATTTCTCGAGATCGTCAATCCGTTCCTGAGATATGGGAGTTTGAAGTTAAGGAACGGTTGAGAAACCATCAAAATTTTCGCAACTCTGATACTCGAAACCAATAACTACTATAGCCTAGGGATAAAGTACACATACCGCTGTAATCGGGCGAGTTTCTACTTTCAGATGCAACAGGAATTTCTCGAGTTCGTCAATCCGTTCGCGAGATATGGGAGTTTGAAGTTAAGGAATGGTTGAGAAACCATCAAAATTTTCGCTGGTCTGATACTCGAAACCAATAACTGGAATGGCCTAGGGGAAAAGTACACATACCATTGTAATGGGGCGAGTTTCTACTTTCCGATGCAACAGGAATTTCTCGAGATCGTCAATTCGTTCGCGAGATATGGGAGTTTGAAATTAAGGAATGGTTGAGAAACCATCAAAATTTTCGCATGTCTGATACTCGAAACCAATAACTACAATGGCCTAGGGGAAAAATACACATACCGTTGTAATCGGGCGAATTTCTACTTTCAGATGAAACAGGAATTTCTCGAGTTCGTCTATCCGTTCGCGAGATATGGGAGTATGAAGTTAAGGAATGGTTGAGAAACCATAAAAAATTACGCATGTCTGATACTCGAAACCGATGACTATTATGGCCTAGGGCAAAAATACACACGCCGCTGTAATCGGGCGAGTTTCTTCTTTCAGATGCAACAAGAATTTCTCGTGTTCGTCAATTCGTTCGCGAGATATGGGAGTTTGAAGTTAAGGAATGGTTGAGAAACCATCAAAATTTTCGCTGGTCTGATACTCGAAACCAATAACTGGAATGGCCTAGGGGAAAAGTATACATACCATTGTAATGGCTCGAGTTTCTACTTTCCGATGCAACAGGAATTTCTCGAGTTCGTCAATTCGTTCGCGAGATATGGGAGTTTGAAATTAAGGAATGGTTGAGAAACCAACAAAATTTTCGCATGTCTGATACTCGAAACCAATAACTATTATGGCCTAGGGCAAAAATACACACACCGCTGTAATCGGGCGAGTTTCTTCTTTCAGAGGCAACAAAAATTTCTCGTGTTCGTCAATTCGTTCGCGAGATATGGGAGTTTGAAGTTAAGGAATGGTTGAGAAACCAACAAAATTTTCGCATGTCTGATACTCGAAACCAATAACTATTATGGCCTAGGGCAAAAATACACACACCGCTGTAATCGGGCGAGTTTCTTCTTTCAGAGGCAACAAAAATTTCTCGTGTTCGTCAATTCGTTCGCGAGATATGGGAGTTTGAAGTTAAGGAATTGTTGAGAAACCATCAAACTTCTCGCAAGTCTGATACTCGAAACCAATAACTACTATGGCCTAGGGCAAAAATACACACACCGCTGTAATCGGGCGAGTTTCTGCTTTCAGATGCAACAGGAATTTCTCGAGTTCGTCAATCAGTTCGCGAGATATGGGAGTTTGAACTTAAGGAATGGTTGAGAAACCATCAAAATTTTCGCTGGTCTGATACTCCAAACCAATAACTGGAATGGCCTAGGGGAAAAGTACACACACCACTGTAATCGGGCGTGTTTCTACTTTCAGATGCAACAGGAATTTCACGAGATCGTCAATCCGTTCGCGAGATATGGGAGTTTGAAGTTAAGGAATGGTTGAGAAACCATCAAAATTTTCGCTGGTCTGATACTCGAAACCAATAACTGGAATGGCCTAGGGGAAAAGTACACACACCACTGTAATCGGGCGAGTTTCTGCTTCCAGATGCAACAGGAATTTCTCGAGTTCGTCAATCAATTCGCGAGATATGGGAGTTTGAATTTAAGGAATGGTTGAGAAACCATCAAAATTTTCGCAAGTCTGATTCCCGAAACCAATAACTACAAAGGCCTAGGGGAAAAATACACATGCCGTTGTAATCGTGCGAGTTTCTACTTTCAGATGCAACAGGAATTTCTCGAGTTCGTGAATCCGTTCGCGAGATATGGGAGTTCGAAGTTAAGGAATGGTTGAGAAATCATCAAAATTCTCGCAAGTCTGATACTCGAAACCAATAACTACTATGGCCTAGGGCAAAAATGCACACACCGCTGTAATCGGGCGAGTTTCTGCTTTCAGATGCAACAGGAATTTCTCGAGTTCGTCAATCAGTTCGCGAGATATGGGAGTTTGAAGTTAAGGAATGGTTGAGAAACCATCAAAATTTTCGCTGGTCTGATACTCGAAACCAATAACTGGAATGGCCTAGGGGAAAAGTACACACACCACTGTAATCGGGCGAGTTTCTGCTTCCAGATGCAACAGGAATTTCTCGAGTTCGTCAATCAGTTCGCGAGATATGGGAGTTTGAAGTTAAGGAATGGTTGAGAAACCATCAAAAATTTCGGTGGTCTGGTACTCGAAACCAATAACTGGAATGGCCTAGGGGAAAAGTACAGACACCATTGTAATCGGGCGAGTTTCTACTTTCAGATGCAACAAGAATTTCTAGAGATCGTCAATCCGTTCGCGATATATGGGAGTTTGAAGTTAAGGAATGGTGGAGAAACCATCAAAATTTTCGCTGGTGTGATACTGGAAACCAATAACTACTATGGCATAGGGCAAAAATACACACACCGATGTAACCGGGCGAGTTTCTGCTTTCAGATGCAATAAGAATTTCTCGAGTTCGTCAGTTCGTTCGCTAGATATGGGAGTTCGAAATTAAGGAATGGTTGAGAAACCATCAAAATTTTCGCAACTCTGGTACTCGAAACCAATAACTACTATGGCCTAGGGCAAAAATACACATACCGTTGTAATCGGGCGAGCTTCTGCTTTCAGATGCAACAAGATTTTCTCGAGTTCGTCAATCCGTTCGCGAGATATGGGAGTTTGAAGTTGAGGAATGGTTGAGAAACCATCAAAATTTTCGCAAGTCTGATAATCGAAACCAATAACTACTATGGCCTAGGGCAAAAATACACATACCGCTGTAATCGGGCGAGTTTCTACTTTCAGATGCAACAGGAATTTCTCGAGTTCGTCAATCCGTTCGCGAGATATGGGAGTTTGAAATTAAGGAATGGTTGAGAAACCATCAAAATTTTCGCAACTCTGATACTCGAAACCAATAACTACTATGGCCTAGGGCAAAAATACACACACCGCTGTAATCGGGCGAGTTTCTGCTTTCAGATGCAACAGGAATTTCTCGAGTTCGTCAATCAGTTCGCGAGATATGGGAGTTTGAAGTTAAGGAATGGTTGAGAAACCATCAAAATTTTCGCTGGTCTGATACTTGAAACCATTAACTGGAATGGCCTAGGGCAAAAATACACACACCTCTGTAATCGGGCGAGTTTCTACTTTCAGATGCAACAGGAATTTCTCGAGTTCGTCAATCCGTTCGCGAGATATGGGAGTTTGAAATAAAGGAATGGTTGAGAAACCATCAAAATTTTCGCTGGTCTGATACTCGAAACCAATAACTGTAATGGCCAAGGGGAAAAGTACACACACCATTGTAATCGGTCGTGTTTCTACTTTTAGATGCAACAGGAATTTCTCGAGATCGTCAATCAGTTCGCGAGATATGGGAGTTTGAAGTTGAGGAATGGTTGAGAAACCATCAAAATTTTCGCAAGTCTGATAATCGAAACCAATAACTACTATGGCCTATGGGAAAAGTACACTCACCATTGTAATCGGGCGAGTTTCTACTTTCAGATGCAACAGGAATTTCTCGAGATCGTCAATCCGTTCGCGAGATATGGGAGTTTGAAATTAAGGAATGGATGACAAACCATCAAAATATTCGCAACCCTGATACTCGAAAAAAATAACTCCCATGGCCTAGGGCAAAAATACACATACCGCTGTAATCGGGCGAGTTTCTACTTTCAGATGCAAGAGAAATTTCTCGAGTTCGTCAATCCGTTCGCGAGATATGGGACTTTGAAGATAAGGAATGGTTGAGAAACCATCAAAATTATCGCTGGTCTGATACTCGAAACCAATAACTCGAGTGGCCTAGGGGAAAAGTACACACACCACTGTAATCGGGCGAGTTTCTGCTTTCAGATGGAATAGGAATTTCTCGTGGTCGTCAATCCGTTCGCGAGACATGGGAGTTTGAAGTTAAGGAATGGTTGAGAAACCATCAAAATTTTCGCAAGTCTGATACTCGAAACAAATAACTACAAAGGCCTAGGGGAAAAATACACATACCGTTGTAATCGGGCGAATTTCTACTTTCAGATGAAACAGGAATTTCTCGAGTTCGTCCATCCGTTCGCGAGATATGGGAGTTTGAAGTTAAGGAATGGTTGAGAAACCATCAAAAATTTCGCTGGTCTGATACTCGAAACCAATAACTGGAATGGCCTAGGGGAAAAGTACACACACCATTGTAATGGGGCGAGTTTCTACTTTCAGAAGCAACAGGAACTTCGCGAGTTCGTCAATCCGTTCGCGAGATATGGGAGTTTGAATTTAAGGAACGGTTGAGAAACCATCAAAATTTTCGCAAGTCTGATACTCGAAACCAATAACCACAGAGGCCTAGGGCAAAAATACACATACCGTTGTAATCGGGCGAGTTTCTGCTTTTAGATGCAATAGGAGTTTCTCGAGTTCGTCAAACCGTTCGCGAGATATGGGAGTTTGAAGTTAAGGAATGGTTGACAAACCATCAAAATTTTCGCAAGTCTGATACTCGAAACCCATAACTACTATGGCCTACGGGAAAAGTACACTCACCATTGTAATCGGGAGAGTTTCTACTTTCAGATGCAAGAGGAATTTCTCGTGTTCGTCAATCCGTTCGCGAGATATGGGAGTGTGAAGTTAAGGAATGGTTGAGAAACCATCAAAATTTTCGCAGGTCTAATACTCGAAACAAATAACTACAAAGGCCTAGGGGAAAAATACACTTACTGTTGTAATCGCGCGAGTTTCTGCTTTCAGATGCAACAGGAATTTCTCGAGTTCGTCAATCCGTTCGCGAGATATGGGAGTTTGAAATTAAGGAATGGTTGAGAAACCATCAAAATTTTCGCAAGTCTGATACTCGAAACCAATAACTACTATGGCCTAGGGCAAAAATACACATACCGCTGTAATCCGGCGAATTTCTGCTTTCAGGTGCAACAAGAATTTCTCGAGTTCGTCAATTCGTTCGTGAGATATGGGAGTTTGAAGTTAAGGAATGGTTGAGAAACCATCAAAATTTTCGCATGTCTGATACTCGAAACCAATAACTACTATGGCCTAGGGCAAAAATACACACACCGCTGTAATCGGGCGAGTTTCTGCTTTCAGATGCAACAAGAATTTCGCGAGTTCGTCAATTCGTTCGCGAGATATGGGAGTTTGAAGTTAAGGAATGGTTGAGCAACCATCAAAATTTTCGCAAGTCTGATTCCCGAAACCAATAACTACAGAGGCCAAGGGGAAAAACACACATACCGTTGTAATCGGGCGAGTTTCTACTTTCAGATGCAACAAGAATTTCTCGAGTTCGTCAATCCGTTCGCGAGATATGGGAGTTTGAAGTTAAGGAATGGTTGAGGAGCCATCAAAAATTTCGCTGGTCTGATACTCGAAACCAATAACTACAATGGCCTAGGGGAAAAATACACATACTGTTGTAATCGCGCGAGTTTCTGCTTTCAGATGCAATAGGAATTTCTCGAGTTCGTCAATCCGTTCGCGTGATACGGGAGTTTGAAATTAAGGAATGGTTGAGAAACCATCAAAATTTTCGCAAGTCTGATACTCGAAACCAATAACTACTATTGCCTAGGGCAAAAATACACATACCGTTGTAATCGGGCGAGTTTCTGCTTTCAGATGCAACAAGAATTTCTCGAGTTCGTCAATTCGTTCGCGAGATATGGGAGCTTGAAGTTAAGGAATGGTTGAGCAACCATAAAAATTTTCGCATGTGTGATACTCGAAACCAATAACTACAATGGCCTAGGGGAAAAATACACATACCGTTGTAATCGGGCGAATTTCTACTTTCAGATGAAACAGGAATTTCTCGAGTTCGTCCATCCGTTCGCGAGATATGGGAGTTTGAAGTTAAGGAATGGTTGAGACACCATAAAAAATTTCGCAAGTCTGATACTGGAAACGAATAACTGGAATGGCCTAGGGGAAAAGTACACACACCATTGTAATGGGGCGAGTTTCTACTTTCAGAGGCAACAGGAACTTCGCGAGTTCGTCAATCCGTTCGCGAGATATGGGAGTTTGAAGTTTAGGAATGTTTGAGAAACCATCAAAAATTTCGCTGGTCTGATACTCGAAACCAATAGCTGGAATGGCCTAGGGGAAAAGTACACACACCATTGTAATGGGGCGAGTTTCTACTTTCAGATGCAACAGGAATTTCTCGAGTTCGTCAATCCGTTCGCGAGATATGGGAGTTTGAAATTAAGGAATGGTTGAGAAACCATCAAAATTTTCGCAAGTCTGATACTCGAAACCAATAACTACTATGGCCTAGGGCAAAAATACACACACCGCTGTAATCGGGCGACTTTCTGCTTTCAGATGCAATAAGAATTTGTCGAGTTCGTCAATTCGTTCGCGAGATATGGGAGTTTGAAGTTAAGGAATGGTTGTGCAACCATCAAAATTTTCGCAAGTCTGATTCCCGAAACCAATAACTACAAAGTCCTAGGGGAAAAATACACATACCCTTGTAATCGGGCTAGTTTCTACTTTCAGATGCAACAGGAATTTCTCGAGTTCGTCAATCCGTTCGCGAGATATGGGAGTTTGAATTTAAGGAACGGGTGAGAAACCATCAAAATTTTCGCAAGTCTGATACTCGAAACCAATAACTACAGAGGCCTAGGGCAAAAATACACATACCGTTGTAATCGGGCGAGTTTCTGCTTTCAGATGCAATAAGAATTTCTCGAGTTCGTCAATCCGTTCGCGAGTTATGGGAGTTTGAAGTGAAGGAGTTGTTGACAAACCATCAAAATTTTCGCAAGTCTGATACTCGAAACCCATAACTGCTATGGGTAAGGGGAAAAGTACACACACCATTGTAATGGGGCGAGTTTCTACTTTCAGAAGCAACAGGAACTTCGGGAGTTCGTCAATCCGTTTGCGAGATATGGGAGTTTGAAGTTAAGGAATGGTTGAGAAACCATCAAAATTTTCGCAAGTCTGATACTCGAAACCCATAACTACTATGGCCTAGGGGAAAAGTACACCCACCATTGTAATCGGGCGAGTTTCTACTTTCAGATGCAAGAGGAATTTCTCGTGTTCGTCAATCCGTTCGCGAGATATGGGAGTTTGAGGTTAAGGAATGGTAAAGAAACCATCAAAATTTTCGCAAGTCTAATACTCGAAACAAATAACTACAAAGGCCTAGGGGAAAAATACACTTACTGTTGTAATCGCGCGAGTTTCTGCTTTCAGATGCAACAGGAATTTCTCGAGTTCGTCAATCCGTTCGCGAGATATGGGAGTTTGAAATTAAGGAATGGTTGAGAAACCATCAAAATTTTCGCAAGTCTGATACTCGAAACCAATAACTACTATGGCCTAGGGCAAAAATACACATACCGCTGTAATCCGGCGAATTTCTGCTTTCAGGTGCAACAAGAATTTCTCGAGTTCGTCAATTCGTTCGTGAGATATGGGAGTTTGAAGTTAAGGAATGGTTGAGAAACCATCAAAATTTTCGCATGTCTGATACTCGAAACCAATAACTACTATGGCCTAGGGCAAAAATACACACACCGCTGTAATCGGGCGAGTTTCTGCTTTCAGATGCAACAAGAATTTCGCGAGTTCGTCAATTCGTTCGCGAGATATGGGAGTTTGAAGTTAAGGAATGGTTGAGCAACCATCAAAATTTTCGCAAGTCTGATTCCCGAAACCAATAACTACAGAGGCCAAGGGGAAAAACACACATACCGTTGTAATCGGGCGAGTTTCTACTTTCAGATGCAACAAGAATTTCTCGAGTTCGTCAATCCGTTCGCGAGATATGGGAGTTTGAAGTTAAGGAATGGTTGAGGAGCCATCAAAAATTTCGCTGGTCTGATACTCGAAACCAATAACTACAATGGCCTAGGGGAAAAATACACATACTGTTGTAATCGCGCGAGTTTCTGCTTTCAGATGCAATAGGAATTTCTCGAGTTCGTCAATCCGTTCGCGTGATACGGGAGTTTGAAATTAAGGAATGGTTGAGAAACCATCAAAATTTTCGCAAGTCTGATACTCGAAACCAATAACTACTATTGCCTAGGGCAAAAATACACATACCGTTGTAATCGGGCGAGTTTCTGCTTTCAGATGCAACAAGAATTTCTCGAGTTCGTCAATTCGTTCGCGAGATATGGGAGCTTGAAGTTAAGGAATGGTTGAGCAACCATAAAAATTTTCGCATGTGTGATACTCGAAACCAATAACTACAATGGCCTAGGGGAAAAATACACATACCGTTGTAATCGGGCGAATTTCTACTTTCAGATGAAACAGGAATTTCTCGAGTTCGTCTATCCGTTCGCGAGATATGGGAGTTTGAAGTTAAGGAATGGTTGAGACACCATAAAAAATTTCGCAAGTCTGATACTGGAAACGAATAACTGGAATGGCCTAGGGGAAAAGTACACACACCATTGTAATGGGGCGAGTTTCTACTTTCAGAGGCAACAGGAACTTCGCGAGTTCGTCAATCCGTTCGCGAGATATGGGAGTTTGAAGTTTAGGAATGTTTGAGAAACCATCAAAAATTTCGCTGGTCTGATACTCGAAACCAATAGCTGGAATGGCCTAGGGGAAAAGTACACACACCATTGTAATGGGGCGAGTTTCTACTTTCAGATGCAACAGGAATTTCTCGAGTTCGTCAATCCGTTCGCGAGATATGGGAGTTTGAAATTAAGGAATGGTTGAGAAACCATCAAAATTTTCGCAAGTCTGATACTCGAAACCAATAACTACTATGGCCTAGGGCAAAAATACACACACCGCTGTAATCGGGCGACTTTCTGCTTTCAGATGCAATAAGAATTTGTCGAGTTCGTCAATTCGTTCGCGAGATATGGGAGTTTGAAGTTAAGGAATGGTTGTGCAACCATCAAAATTTTCGCAAGTCTGATTCCCGAAACCAATAACTACAAAGTCCTAGGGGAAAAATACACATACCCTTGTAATCGGGCTAGTTTCTACTTTCAGATGCAACAGGAATTTCTCGAGTTCGTCAATCCGTTCGCGAGATATGGGAGTTTGAATTTAAGGAACGGGTGAGAAACCATCAAAATTTTCGCAAGTCTGATACTCGAAACCAATAACTACAGAGGCCTAGGGCAAAAATACACATACCGTTGTAATCGGGCGAGTTTCTGCTTTCAGATGCAATAAGAATTTCTCGAGTTCGTCAATCCGTTCGCGAGTTATGGGAGTTTGAAGTGAAGGAGTTGTTGACAAACCATCAAAATTTTCGCAAGTCTGATACTCGAAACCCATAACTGCTATGGGTAAGGGGAAAAGTACACACACCATTGTAATGGGGCGAGTTTCTACTTTCAGAAGCAACAGGAACTTCGGGAGTTCGTCAATCCGTTTGCGAGATATGGGAGTTTGAAGTTAAGGAATGGTTGAGAAACCATCAAAATTTTCGCAAGTCTGATACTCGAAACCCATAACTACTATGGCCTAGGGGAAAAGTACACCCACCATTGTAATCGGGCGAGTTTCTACTTTCAGATGCAAGAGGAATTTCTCGTGTTCGTCAATCCGTTCGCGAGATATGGGAGTTTGAGGTTAAGGAATGGTAAAGAAACCATCAAAATTTTCGCAAGTCTAATACTCGAAACAAATAACTACAAAGGCCTAGGGGAAAAATACACTTACTGTTGTAATCGCGCGAGTTTCTGCTTTCAGATGCAACAGGAATTTCTCGAGTTCGTCAATCCGTTCGCGAGATATGGGAGTTTGAAATTAAGGAATGGTTGAGAAACCATCAAAATTTTCGCAAGTCTGATACTCGAAACCAATAACTACTATGGCCTAGGGCAAAAATACACATACCGCTGTAATCCGGCGAATTTCTGCTTTCAGGTGCAACAAGAATTTCTCGAGTTCGTCAATTCGTTCGTGAGATATGGGAGTTTGAAGTTAAGGAATGGTTGAGAAACCATCAAAATTTTCGCATGTCTGATACTCGAAACCAATAACTACTATGGCCTAGGGCAAAAATACACACACCGCTGTAATCGGGCGAGTTTCTGCTTTCAGATGCAACAAGAATTTCGCGAGTTCGTCAATTCGTTCGCGAGATATGGGAGTTTGAAGTTAAGGAATGGTTGAGCAACCATCAAAATTTTCGCAAGTCTGATTCCCGAAACCAATAACTACAGAGGCCAAGGGGAAAAACACACATACCGTTGTAATCGGGCGAGTTTCTACTTTCAGATGCAACAAGAATTTCTCGAGTTCGTCAATCCGTTCGCGAGATATGGGAGTTTGAAGTTAAGGAATGGTTGAGGAGCCATCAAAAATTTCGCTGGTCTGATACTCGAAACCAATAACTACAATGGCCTAGGGGAAAAATACACATACTGTTGTAATCGCGCGAGTTTCTGCTTTCAGATGCAATAGGAATTTCTCGAGTTCGTCAATCCGTTCGCGTGATACGGGAGTTTGAAATTAAGGAATGGTTGAGAAACCATCAAAATTTTCGCAAGTCTGATACTCGAAACCAATAACTACTATTGCCTAGGGCAAAAATACACATACCGTTGTAATCGGGCGAGTTTCTGCTTTCAGATGCAACAAGAATTTCTCGAGTTCGTCAATTCGTTCGCGAGATATGGGAGCTTGAAGTTAAGGAATGGTTGAGCAACCATAAAAATTTTCGCATGTGTGATACTCGAAACCAATAACTACAATGGCCTAGGGGAAAAATACACATACCGTTGTAATCGGGCGAATTTCTACTTTCAGATGAAACAGGAATTTCTCGAGTTCGTCTATCCGTTCGCGAGATATGGGAGTTTGAAGTTAAGGAATGGTTGAGACACCATAAAAAATTTCGCAAGTCTGATACTGGAAACGAATAACTGGAATGGCCTAGGGGAAAAGTACACACACCATTGTAATGGGGCGAGTTTCTACTTTCAGAGGCAACAGGAACTTCGCGAGTTCGTCAATCCGTTCGCGAGATATGGGAGTTTGAAGTTTAGGAATGTTTGAGAAACCATCAAAAATTTCGCTGGTCTGATACTCGAAACCAATAGCTGGAATGGCCTAGGGGAAAAGTACACACACCATTGTAATGGGGCGAGTTTCTACTTTCAGATGCAACAGGAATTTCTCGAGTTCGTCAATCCGTTCGCGAGATATGGGAGTTTGAAATTAAGGAATGGTTGAGAAACCATCAAAATTTTCGCAAGTCTGATACTCGAAACCAATAACTACTATGGCCTAGGGCAAAAATACACACACCGCTGTAATCGGGCGACTTTCTGCTTTCAGATGCAATAAGAATTTGTCGAGTTCGTCAATTCGTTCGCGAGATATGGGAGTTTGAAGTTAAGGAATGGTTGTGCAACCATCAAAATTTTCGCAAGTCTGATTCCCGAAACCAATAACTACAAAGTCCTAGGGGAAAAATACACATACCCTTGTAATCGGGCTAGTTTCTACTTTCAGATGCAACAGGAATTTCTCGAGTTCGTCAATCCGTTCGCGAGATATGGGAGTTTGAATTTAAGGAACGGGTGAGAAACCATCAAAATTTTCGCAAGTCTGATACTCGAAACCAATAACTACAGAGGCCTAGGGCAAAAATACACATACCGTTGTAATCGGGCGAGTTTCTGCTTTCAGATGCAATAAGAATTTCTCGAGTTCGTCAATCCGTTCGCGAGTTATGGGAGTTTGAAGTGAAGGAGTTGTTGACAAACCATCAAAATTTTCGCAAGTCTGATACTCGAAACCCATAACTGCTATGGGTAAGGGGAAAAGTACACACACCATTGTAATGGGGCGAGTTTCTACTTTCAGAAGCAACAGGAACTTCGGGAGTTCGTCAATCCGTTTGCGAGATATGGGAGTTTGAAGTTAAGGAATGGTTGAGAAACCATCAAAATTTTCGCAAGTCTGATACTCGAAACCCATAACTACTATGGCCTAGGGGAAAAGTACACCCACCATTGTAATCGGGCGAGTTTCTACTTTCAGATGCAAGAGGAATTTCTCGTGTTCGTCAATCCGTTCGCGAGATATGGGAGTTTGAGGTTAAGGAATGGTAAAGAAACCATCAAAATTTTCGCAAGTCTAATACTCGAAACAAATAACTACAAAGGCCTAGGGGAAAAATACACTTACTGTTGTAATCGCGCGAGTTTCTGCTTTCAGATGCAACAGGAATTTCTCGAGTTCGTCAATCCGTTCGCGAGATATGGGAGTTTGAAATTAAGGAATGGTTGAGAAACCATCAAAATTTTCGCAAGTCTGATACTCGAAACCAATAACTACTATGGCCTAGGGCAAAAATACACATACCGCTGTAATCCGGCGAATTTCTGCTTTCAGGTGCAACAAGAATTTCTCGAGTTCGTCAATTCGTTCGTGAGATATGGGAGTTTGAAGTTAAGGAATGGTTGAGAAACCATCAAAATTTTCGCATGTCTGATACTCGAAACCAATAACTACTATGGCCTAGGGCAAAAATACACACACCGCTGTAATCGGGCGAGTTTCTGCTTTCAGATGCAACAAGAATTTCGCGAGTTCGTCAATTCGTTCGCGAGATATGGGAGTTTGAAGTTAAGGAATGGTTGAGCAACCATCAAAATTTTCGCAAGTCTGATTCCCGAAACCAATAACTACAGAGGCCAAGGGGAAAAACACACATACCGTTGTAATCGGGCGAGTTTCTACTTTCAGATGCAACAAGAATTTCTCGAGTTCGTCAATCCGTTCGCGAGATATGGGAGTTTGAAGTTAAGGAATGGTTGAGGAGCCATCAAAAATTTCGCTGGTCTGATACTCGAAACCAATAACTACAATGGCCTAGGGGAAAAATACACATACTGTTGTAATCGCGCGAGTTTCTGCTTTCAGATGCAATAGGAATTTCTCGAGTTCGTCAATCCGTTCGCGTGATACGGGAGTTTGAAATTAAGGAATGGTTGAGAAACCATCAAAATTTTCGCAAGTCTGATACTCGAAACCAATAACTACTATTGCCTAGGGCAAAAATACACATACCGTTGTAATCGGGCGAGTTTCTGCTTTCAGATGCAACAAGAATTTCTCGAGTTCGTCAATTCGTTCGCGAGATATGGGAGCTTGAAGTTAAGGAATGGTTGAGCAACCATAAAAATTTTCGCATGTGTGATACTCGAAACCAATAACTACAATGGCCTAGGGGAAAAATACACATACCGTTGTAATCGGGCGAATTTCTACTTTCAGATGAAACAGGAATTTCTCGAGTTCGTCCATCCGTTCGCGAGATATGGGAGTTTGAAGTTAAGGAATGGTTGAGACACCATAAAAAATTTCGCAAGTCTGATACTGGAAACGAATAACTGGAATGGCCTAGGGGAAAAGTACACACACCATTGTAATGGGGCGAGTTTCTACTTTCAGAGGCAACAGGAACTTCGCAAGTTCGTCAATCCGTTCGCGAGATATGGGAGTTTGAAGTTTAGGAATGTTTGAGAAACCATCAAAAATTTCGCTGGTCTGATACTCGAAACCAATAGCTGGAATGGCCTAGGGGAAAAGTACACACACCATTGTAATGGGGCGAGTTTCTACTTTCAGATGCAACAGGAATTTCTCGAGTTCGTCAATCCGTTCGCGAGATATGGGAGTTTGAAATTAAGGAATGGTTGAGAAACCATCAAAATTTTCGCAAGTCTGATACTCGAAACCAATAACTACTATGGCCTAGGGCAAAAATACACACACCGCTGTAATCGGGCGAGTTTCTGCTTTCAGATGCAATAAGAATTTGTCGAGTTCGTCAATTCGTTCGCGAGATATGGGAGTTTGAAGTTAAGGAATGGTTGTGCAACCATCAAAATTTTCGCAAGTCTGATTCCCGAAACCAATAACTACAAAGTCCCAGGGGAAAAATACACATACCCTTGTAATCGGGCTAGTTTCTACTTTCAGATGCAACAGGAATTTCTCGAGTTCGTCAATCCGTTCGCGAGATATGGGAGTTTGAATTTAAGGAACGGGTGAGAAACCATCAAAATTTTCGCAAGTCTGATACTCGAAACCAATAACTACAGAGGCCTAGGGCAAAAATACACATACCGTTGTAATCGGGCGAGTTTCTGCTTTCAGATGCAATAAGAATTTCTCGAGTTCGTCAATCCGTTCGCGAGATATGGGAGTTTGAAGTGAAGGAGTTGTTGACAAACCATCAAAATTTTCGCAAGTCTGATACTGGAAACGAATAACTGGAATGGCCTAGGGGAAAAGTACACACACCATTGTAATGGGGCGAGTTTCTACTTTCAGAGGCAACAGGAACTTCGCGAGTTCGTCAATCCGTTCGCGAGATATGGGAGTTTGAAATTAAGGAATGGTTGAGAAACCATAAAAATTTTCGCTGGTCTGATACTCGTAACCAATAACTGGAATGGCCTAGGGGAAAAGTACACATACCGTTGAAATCGGGCGAGTTTCTGCTGTTAGATGCAATAGGAATTTCTCGTGTTCGTCAATCCGTTCGCGAGATATGGGAGTTTGAAGTTAAAGAATGGTTGAGAAACCATCAAAATTTTCGCAAGTCTGAAACTCGAAACCAATAACTACTATGGCCTAGGGCAAAAATACATATACCGATGTAATCGGGCGAGTTTCTGCTTTCAGATGCTATAGGAATTTCTCGAGTTCGTCAATCCGTTCGCATAGTATGGGAGTTTGAAGTTAAGGAATGGTTGAGAAACGATCAAAATTTTCGAATGTCTGATTTTCGAAACCAATAACTACAATGGCCTAGGGGAAAATACACATACCGTTGTAATCGGGCGAGTTTCTACTTTCAGATGAAACAGGAATTTCTCGAGTTCGTCAATCCGTTCGCGAGATATGGGAGTTTGAAGTTTAGGAATGTTTGAGAAACCATCAAAAATTTCGCTGGTCTGATACTCGAAACCAATAACTGGAATGGCCTAGGGGAAAAGTACACACACCATTGTAATGGGGCGAGTTTCTACTTTCAGATGCAACAGGAATTTCTCGAGTTCGTCAATCCGTTCGCGAGATATGGGAGTTTGAGGTTAAAGAATGGTTGAGAAACCATCAAAATTTTCGCAAGTCTAATACTCGAAACAAATAACTACAAAGGCCTAGGGGGAAAATACACATACTGTTGTAATCGCGCGAGTTTCTGCTTTCAGATGAAACAGGAATTTCTCGAGTTCGTCAATCCGTTCGCGAGATATGGGAGTTTGAAATTAAGGAATGGTTGAGAAACCATCAAAAATTTCGCTGGTCTGATACTCGAAACCAATAACTGGAATGGCCTAGGGGAAAAATACACATACTGTTGTAATCGCGCGAGTTTCTGCTTTCAGATGAAAAAGGAATTTCTCGAGTTCGTCAATCCGTTCGCGAGATATGGGAGTTTGAAATTAAGGAATGGTTGAGAAACCATCAAAATTTTCGCAAGTCTGATACTCGAAACCAATAACTACTATGGCCTAGGGCAAAAATACACATACCGCTGTAATCCGGCGAATTTCTGCTTTCAGATGCAACAAGAATTTCTCGAGTTCGTCAATTCGTTCGCGAGATATGGGAGTTTGAAGTTAAGGAATGGTTGAGAAACCATCAAAATTTTCGCATGTCTGATACTCGAAACCAATAACTACTATGGCCTAGGGCAAAAATACACGTACCCTTGCAATCGGGCGAGTTTCTGCTTTCAGATGCAATAGGAATTTCTCGTAGTCGTCAATCCGTTCGCGAGATATGGTAGTTTGAAGTTAAGGAATGGTTGAGAAACCATCAAAATTTTCGCAAGTCTGATACTCGAATCAAATAACTACAAAGGCCTAGGGGAAAAATACACATACCGTTGTAATCGGGCGAGTTTCTGCTTTCAGATGCAACAAGAATTTCTCGAGTTCGTCAATTCGTTCGCGAGATATGGGAGTTTGAAGTTAAGGAATGATTGAGCAACCATCAAAATTTTCGGATGTCTGATTCCCGAAACCAATAACTACAGAGGCCTAGGGGAAAAATACATATACCGTTGTAATCGGACGAGTTTCTACTTTCAGATGCAAGAGGAATTTCTCGAGTTCGTCAATCCGTTCGCGAGATATGGGAGTTTGAAGTTAAGGAATGGTCGAGAAACCATCAAAATTTTCGCTGGTCTGATACTCGAAACCAATAACTGGAATGGCCTAGGGGAAAAGTACACACACCACTGTAATCGGGAGAGTTTCTACTTTCAGATGCAAGAGGAATTTCTCGTGTTCGTCAATCCGTTCGCGAGATATGGGAGTGTGAAGTTAAGGAATGGTTGAGACACCATCAAAATTTTCGCAGGTCTAATACCCGAAACAAATAACTACAAAGGCCTAGGTTAAAAATACACATACTGTTGTAATCGCGCGAGTTTCTGCTTTCAGATGCAATAGGAATTTCTCGAGTTCGTCAATCCGTTCGCGTGATACGGGAGTTTGAAGTTAAGGAATGGTTGAGCAACCATAAAAATTTTCGCATGTGTGATACTCGAAACCAATAACTACAATGGCCTAGGGGAAAAATACACATACCGTTGTAATCGGGCGAATTTCTACTTTCAGATGAAACAGGAATTTCTCGAGTTCGTCCATCCGTTCGCGAGATATGGGAGTTTGAAGTTAAGGAATGGTTGAGACACCATAAAAAATTTCGCAAGTCTGATACTGGAAACGAATAACTGGAATGGCCTAGGGGAAAAGTACACACACCATTGTAATGGGGCGAGTTTCTACTTTCAGAGGCAACAGGAACTTCGCGAGTTCGTCAATCCGTTCGCGAGATATGGGAGTTTGAAGTTTAGGAATGTTTGAGAAACCATCAAAAATTTCGCTGGTCTGATACTCGAAACCAATAGCTGGAATGGCCTAGGGGAAAAGTACACACACCATTGTAATGGGGCGAGTTTCTACTTTCAGATGCAACAGGAATTTCTCGAGTTCGTCAATCCGTTCGCGAGATATGGGAGTTTGAAATTAAGGAATGGTTGAGAAACCATCAAAATTTTCGCAAGTCTGATACTCGAAACCAATAACTACTATGGCCTAGGGCAAAAATACACACACCGCTGTAATCGGGCGACTTTCTGCTTTCAGATGCAATAAGAATTTGTCGAGTTCGTCAATTCGTTCGCGAGATATGGGAGTTTGAAGTTAAGGAATGGTTGTGCAACCATCAAAATTTTCGCAAGTCTGATTCCCGAAACCAATAACTACAAAGTCCTAGGGGAAAAATACACATACCCTTGTAATCGGGCTAGTTTCTACTTTCAGATGCAACAGGAATTTCTCGAGTTCGTCAATCCGTTCGCGAGATATGGGAGTTTGAATTTAAGGAACGGGTGAGAAACCATCAAAATTTTCGCAAGTCTGATACTCGAAACCAATAACTACAGAGGCCTAGGGCAAAAATACACATACCGTTGTAATCGGGCGAGTTTCTGCTTTCAGATGCAATAAGAATTTCTCGAGTTCGTCAATCCGTTCGCGAGATATGGGAGTTTGAAGTGAAGGAGTTGTTGACAAACCATCAAAATTTTCGCAAGTCTGATACTCGAAACCCATAACTGCTATGGGTAAGGGGAAAAGTACACACACCATTGTAATGGGGCGAGTTTCTACTTTCAGAAGCAACAGGAACTTCGGGAGTTCGTCAATCCGTTTGCGAGATATGGGAGTTTGAAGTTAAGGAATGGTTGAGAAACCATCAAAATTTTCGCAAGTCTGATACTCGAAACCCATAACTACTATGGCCTAGGGGAAAAGTACACCCACCATTGTAATCGGGCGAGTTTCTACTTTCAGATGCAAGAGGAATTTCTCGTGTTCGTCAATCCGTTCGCGAGATATGGGAGTTTGAGGTTAAGGAATGGTAAAGAAACCATCAAAATTTTCGCAAGTCTAATACTCGAAACAAATAACTACAAAGGCCTAGGGGAAAAATACACTTACTGTTGTAATCGCGCGAGTTTCTGCTTTCAGATGCAACAAGAATTTCGCGAGTTCGTCAATTCGTTCGCGAGATATGGGAGTTTGAAGTTAAGGAATGGTTGAGCAACCATCAAAATTTTCGCAAGTCTGATACTCGAAACCAATAACTACTATGGCCTAGGGCAAAAATACACATACCGCTGTAATCCGGCGAATTTCTGCTTTCAGGTGCAACAAGAATTTCTCGAGTTCGTCAATTCGTTCGTGAGATATGGGAGTTTGAAGTTAAGGAATGGTTGAGAAACCATCAAAATTTTCGCATGTCTGATACTCGAAACCAATAACTACTATGGCCTAGGGCAAAAATACACACACCGCTGTAATCGGGCGAGTTTCTGCTTTCCGATGCAACAAGAATTTCGCGAGTTCGTCAATTCGTTCGCGAGATATGGGAGTTTGAAGTTAAGGAATGGTTGAGCAACCATCAAAATTTTCGCAAGTCTGATTCCCGAAACCAATAACTACAGAGGCCAAGGGGAAAAACACACATACCGTTGTAATCGGGCGAGTTTCTACTTTCAGATGCAACAAGAATTTCTCGAGTTCGTCAATCCGTTCGCGAGATATGGGAGTTTGAAGTTAAGGAATGGTTGAGGAGCCATCAAAAATTTCGCTGGTCTGATACTCGAAACCAATAACTACAATGGCCTAGGGGAAAAATACACATACTGTTGTAATCGCGCGAGTTTCTGCTTTCAGATGCAATAGGAATTTCTCGAGTTCGTCAATCCGTTCGCGTGATACGGGAGTTTGAAATTAAGGAATGGTTGAGAAACCATCAAAATTTTCGCAAGTCTGATACTCGAAACCAATAACTACTATTGCCTAGGGCAAAAATACACATACCGTTGTAATCGGGCGAGTTTCTGCTTTCAGATGCAACAAGAATTTCTCGAGTTCGTCAATTCGTTCGCGAGATATGGGAGCTTGAAGTTAAGGAATGGTTGAGCAACCATAAAAATTTTCGCATGTGTGATACTCGAAACCAATAACTACAATGGCCTAGGGGAAAAATACACATACCGTTGTAATCGGGCGAATTTCTACTTTCAGATGAAACAGGAATTTCTCGAGTTCGTCCATCCGTTCGCGAGATATGGGAGTTTGAAGTTAAGGAATGGTTGAGACACCATAAAAAATTTCGCAAGTCTGATACTGGAAACGAATAACTGGAATGGCCTAGGGGAAAAGTACACACACCATTGTAATGGGGCGAGTTTCTACTTTCAGAGGCAACAGGAACTTCGCGAGTTCGTCAATCCGTTCGCGAGATATGGGAGTTTGAAGTTTAGGAATGTTTGAGAAACCATCAAAAATTTCGCTGGTCTGATACTCGAAACCAATAGCTGGAATGGCCTAGGGGAAAAGTACACACACCATTGTAATGGGGCGAGTTTCTACTTTCAGATGCAACAGGAATTTCTCGAGTTCGTCAATCCGTTCGCGAGATATGGGAGTTTGAAATTAAGGAATGGTTGAGAAACCATCAAAATTTTCGCAAGTCTGATACTCGAAACCAATAACTACTATGGCCTAGGGCAAAAATACACACACCGCTGTAATCGGGCGAGTTTCTGCTTTCAGATGCAATAAGAATTTGTCGAGTTCGTCAATTCGTTCGCGAGATATGGGAGTTTGAAGTTAAGGAATGGTTGTGCAACCATCAAAATTTTCGCAAGTCTGATTCCCGAAACCAATAACTACAAAGTCCCAGGGGAAAAATACACATACCCTTGTAATCGGGCTAGTTTCTACTTTCAGATGCAACAGGAATTTCTCGAGTTCGTCAATCCGTTCGCGAGATATGGGAGTTTGAATTTAAGGAACGGGTGAGAAACCATCAAAATTTTCGCAAGTCTGATACTCGAAACCAATAACTACAGAGGCCTAGGGCAAAAATACACATACCGTTGTAATCGGGCGAGTTTCTGCTTTCAGATGCAATAAGAATTTCTCGAGTTCGTCAATCCGTTCGCGAGATATGGGAGTTTGAAGTGAAGGAGTTGTTGACAAACCATCAAAATTTTCGCAAGTCTGATACTCGAAACCCATAACTGCTATGGGTAAGGGGAAAGGTACACACACCATTGTAATGGGGCGAGTTTCTACTTTCAGAAGCAACAGGAACTTCGGGAGTTCGTCAATCCGTTTGCGAGATATGGGAGTTTGAAATTAAGGAATGGTTGAGAAACCATCAAAATTTTCGCAAGTCTGATACTCGAAACCAATAACTACAATGGCCTAGGGGAAAAATACACATACTGTTGTAATCGCGCGAGTTTCTGCTTTCAGATGAAAAAGGAATTTCTCGAGTTCGTCAATCCGTTCGCGAGATATGGGAGTTTGAAGTTAAGGAATGGTTGAGAAACCATCAAAATTTTCGCAAGTCTGATACTCGAAACAAATAACTACAAAGGCCTAGGGGAAAAATACACATACCGTTGGAATCGGGCGAATTTTTACTTTCAGATGAAACAGGAATTTCTCGAGTTCGTCCATCCGTTCGCGAGATATGGGAGTTTGAACTTAAGGAATGGTTGAGAAACCATCAAAAATTTCGCTGGTCTGATACTCGAAACCAATAACTGGAATGGCCTAGGGGAAAAGGACACACACCATTGTAATGGGGCGAGTTTCTACTTTCAGGAGCAACAGGAACTTCGCGAGTTCGTCGATCCGTTCGCGAGATATGGGAGTTTGAAATTAAGGAATGGTTGAGAAACCATCAAAATTTTCGCAAGTCTGATACTCGAAACCAATAACTACTATGGCCTAGGGCAAAAATACACATACCGCTGTAATCCGGCGAATTTCTGCTTTCAGATCCAACAAGAATTTCTCGAGTTCGTCAATTCGTTCGCGAGATATGGGAGTTTGCAGATAAGGAATGGTTGAGAAACCATCAAAATTTTCGCATGTCTGATACTCGAAACCAATAACTACTATGGCCTAGGGCAAAAATACACGTACCCTTGCAATCGGGCGAGTTTCTGCTTTCAGATGGAATAGGAATTTCTCGTGGTCGTCAATCCGTTCGCGAGATATGGGAGTTTGAAGTTAAGGAATGGTTGAGAAACCATCAAAATTTTCGCAAGTCTGATACTCGAAACAAATAACTACAAAGGCCTAGGGGAAAAATACACATACCGTTGTAATCGGGCGAATTTCTACTTTCAGATGAAACAGGAATTTCTCGAGTTCGTCCATCCGTTCGCGAGATATGGGAGTTTGAAGTTAAGGAATGGTTGAGAAACCATCAAAAATTTCGCTGGTCTGATACTCGAAACCAATAACTGGAATGGCCTAGGGGAAAAGTACACACACCATTGTAATGGGGCGAGTTTCTACTTTCAGAAGCAACAGGAACTTCGCGAGTTCGTCAATCCGTTCGCGAGATATGGGAGTTTGAATTTAAGGAACGGTTGAGAAACCATCAAAATTTTCGCAAGTCTGATACTCGAAACCAATAACCAAAGAGGCCTAGGGCAAAAATACACATACCGTTGTAATCGGGCGAGTTTCTGCTTTCAGATGCAATAGGAGTTTCTCGAGTTCGTCAATCCGTTCGCGAGATATGGGAGTTTGAAGTTAAGGAATGGTTGAGAAACCATCAAAATTTTCGCAAGTCTGATACTCGAAACAAATAACCACAAAGGCCTAGGGGAAAAATACACATACTGTTGTAATCGCGCGAGTTTCTGCTTTCAGACGAAACCGGAATTTCTCGAGTTCGTCAATCCGTTCGCGAGATATGGGAGTTTGAAGTTAAGGAATGGTTGAGAAACCATCAAAAATTTCGCTGGTCTGATACTCGAAACCAATAACTGGAATGGCCTAGGGGAAAAGTACACACACCATTGTAATGGGGCGAGTTTCTACTTTCAGAAGCAACAGGAACTTCGCGAGTTCGTCAATCCGTTCGCGAGTTATGGGAGTTTGAATTTAAGGAACGGTTGAGAAACCATCAAAATTTTCGCAAGTCTGATACTCGAAACCAATAACCACAGAGGCCTAGGGCAAAAATACACATACCTTTGTAATCGGGCGAGTTTCTGCTTTCAGATGCAATAGGAGTTTCTCGAGTTCGTCAATCCGTTCGCGAGATATGGGAGTTTGAAGTTAAGGAATGGTTGACAAACCATCAAAATTTTCGCAAGTCTGATACTCGAAACCAATAACTACAATGGCCTAGGGGAAAAATACACATACCGTTGTAACCGGGCGAATTTCTACTTTCAGATGAAACAGGAATTTCTCGAGTTCGTCTATCCGTTCGCAAGATATGGGAGTTTGAAGTTAAGGAATGGTTGAGAAACCATCAAAATTTTCGCAAGTCTAATACTCGAAACAAATAACCACAAAGGCCTAGGGGAAAAATACACATACTGTTGTAATCGCGCGAGTTTCTGCTTTCAGATGAAAAAGGAATTTCTCGAGTTCGTCAATCCGTTCGCGAGATATGGGAGTTTGAAGTTAAGGAATGGTTGAGAAACCATCAAAAATTTCGCTGGTCTGATACTCGAAACCAATAACTGGAATGGCCTAGGGGAAAAGTACACACACCATTGTAATGGGGCGAGTTTCTACTTTCAGAAGCAACAGGAACTTCGCGAGTTCGTCAATCCGTTCGCGAGATATGGGAGTTTGAATTTAAGGAACGGTTGAGAAACCATCAAAATTTTCGCAAGTCTGATACTCGAAACCAATAACCACAGAGGCCTAGGGCAAAAATACACATACCGTTGTAATCGGGCGAGTTTCTGCTTTCAGATGCAATAGGAGTTTCTCGAGTTCGTCAATCCGTTCGCGAGATATGGGAGTTTGAAGTTAAGGAATGGTTGAGAAACCATCAAAATTTTCGCAAGTCTGATACTCGAAACAAATAACCACAAAGGCCTAGGGGAAAAATACACATACTGTTGTAATCGCGCGAGTTTCTGCTTTCAGACGAAACCGGAATTTCTCGAGTTCGTCAATCCGTTCGCGAGATATGGGAGTTTGAAGTTAAGGAATGGTTGAGAAACCATCAAAAATTTCGCTGGTCTGATACTCGAAACCAATAACTGGAATGGCCTAGGGGAAAAATACACATACTGTTGTAATCGCGCGAGTTTCTGCTTTCAGATGAAAAAGGAATTTCTCGAGTTCGTCAATCCGTTCGCGAGATATGGGAGTTTGAAGTTAAGGCATGGTTGAGAAACCATCAAAATTTTCGCAAGTCTGATACTCGAAACAAATAACCACAAAGGCCTAGGGGAAAAATACACATACTGTTGTAATCGCGCGAGTTTCTGCTTTCAGACGAAACCGGAATTTCTCGAGTTCGTCAATCCGTTCGCGAGATATGGGAGTTTGAAGTTAAGGAATGGTTGAGAAACCATCAAAAATTTCGCTGGTCTGATACTCGAAACCAATAACTGGAATGGCCTAGGGGAAAAGTACAGACACCATTGTAATGGGGCGAGTTTCTACTTTCAGAAGCAACAGGAACTTCGCGAGTTCGTCAATCCGTTCGCGAGTTATGGGAGTTTGAATTTAAGGAACGGTTGAGAAACCATCAAAATTTTCGCAAGTCTGATACTCGAAACCAATAACCACAGAGGCCTAGGGCAAAAATACACATACCTTTGTAATCGGGCGAGTTTCTGCTTTCAGATGCAATAGGAGTTTCTCGAGTTCGTCAATCCGTTCGCGAGATATGGGAGTTTGAAGTTAAGGAATGGTTGACAAACCATCAAAATTTTCGCAAGTCTGATACTCGAAACCAATAACTACAATGGCCTAGGGGAAAAATACACATACCGTTGTAACCGGGCGAATTTCTACTTTCAGATGAAACAGGAATTTCTCGAGTTCGTCTATCCGTTCGCAAGATATGGGAGTTTGAAGTTAAGGAATGGTTGAGAAACCATCAAAATTTTCGCAAGTCTAATACTCGAAACAAATAACCACAAAGGCCTAGGGGAAAAATACACATACTGTTGTAATCGCGCGAGTTTCTGCTTTCAGATGAAAAAGGAATTTCTCGAGTTCGTCAATCCGTTCGCGAGATATGGGAGTTTGAAGTTAAGGAATGTTTGAGAAACCATCAAAATTTTCGCAAGTCTGATACTCGAAACAAATAACCACAAAGGCCTAGGGGAAAAATACACATACTGTTGTAATCGCGCGAGTTTCTGCTTTCAGACGAAACAGGAATTTCTCGAGTTCGTCAATCCGTTCGCGAGATATGGGAGTTTGAAGTTAAGGAATGGTTGAGAAACCATCAAAAATTTCGCTGGTCTGATACTCGAAACCAATAACTGGAATGGCCTAGCGGAAAAGTACACACACCATTGTAATGGGGCAAGTTTCAACTTTCAGATGCAACAGGAATTTCTCGAGTTTGTCAATCCGTTCGCGAGATATGGGAGTTTGAAATTAAGGAATGATTGAGAAACCATCAAAATTTTCGCAAGTCTGATACTCGAAACAAATAACTACAAAGGCCTAGGGGAAAAATACACATACCGTTGTAATCGGGCGAATTTCTACTTTCAGATGAAACAGGAATTTCTCGAGTTCGTCCATCCGTTCGCGAGATATGGGAGTTTGAAGTTAAGGAATGGTTGAGAAACCATCAAAAATTTCGCTGGTCTGATACTCGAAACCAATAACTGGAATGGCCTAGGGGAAAAGTACACACACCATTGTAATGGGGCGAGTTTCTACTTTCAGAAGCAACAGGAACTTCGCGAGTTCGTCAATCCGTTCGCGAGATATGGGAGTTTGAATTTAAGGAACGGTTGAGAAACCATCAAAATTTTCGCAAGTCTGATACTCGAAACCAATAACCACAGAGGCCTAGGGCAAAAATACACATACCGTTGTAATCGGGCGAGTTTCTGCTTTCAGATGCAATAGGAGCTTCTCGAGTTCGTCAATCCGTTCGCGAGATATGGGAGTTTGAAGTTAAGGAATGGTTGACAAACCATCAAAATTTTCGCAAGTCTGATACTCGAAACCCATAACTACTATGGGTTAGGGGAAAAGTACACACACCATTGTAATGGGGCGAGTTTCTACTTTCAGAAGCAACGGGAACTTCGCGAGTTCGTCAATCCGTTCGCGAGATATGGGAGTTTGAAATTAAGGATTGGTTGAGCAACCATCAAAATTTTCGGATGTCTGATTCCCGAAACCAATAACTACAGAGGCCTAGGGGAAAAATACACATACCGTTGTAATCGGGCGAGTTTCTACTTTCAGATGCAAGAGGAATTTCTCGAGTTCGTCAATCCGTTCGCGAGATATGGGAGTTTGAAGTTAAGGAATGGTCGAGAAACCATCAAAATTTTCGCTGGTCTGATACTCGAAACCAATAACTGGAATGGCCTAGGGGAAAAGTACACACACCATTGTAATCGGGAGAGTTTCTACTTTCAGATGCAAGAGGAATTTCTCGTGTTCGTCAATCCGTTCGCGAGATATGGGAGTGTGAAGTTAAGGAATGGTTGAGAAACCATCAAAATTTTCGCAGGTCTAATACCCGAAACAAATAACTACAAAGGCCTAGGTTAAAAATACACATACTGTTGTAATCGCGCGAGTTTCTGCTTTCAGATGCAAGAGGAATTTCTCGTGTTCGTCAATCCGTTCGCGAGATATGGGAGTGTGAAGTTAAGGAATGGTTGAGAAACCATCAAAATTTTCGCAGGTCTAATACCCGAAACAAATAACTACAAAGGCCTAGGGTAAAAATACACATACCGTTGTAATCGGGCGAGTTTCTGCTTTCAGATGCAATAAGAATTTCTCGAGTTCGTCAATCCGTTCGCGAGATATGGGAGTTTGAAGTGAAGGAGTTGTTGACAAACCATCAAAATTTTCGCAAGTCTGATACTCGAAACCCGTAACTGCTATGGGTTAGGGGAAAAGTACACACACCATTGTAATGGGGCGAGTTTCTACTTTCAGAAGCAACAGGAACTTCGGGAGTTCGTCAATCCGTTTGCGAGATATGGGAGTTTGAAATTAAGGAATGGTTGAGAAACCATCAAAATTTTCGCAAGTCTGATACTCGAAACCAATAACTACAATGGCCTAGGGGAAAAATACACATACCGTTGTAACCGGGCGAATTTCTACTTTCAGATGAAACAGGAATTTCTCGAGTTCGTCTATCCGTTCGCAAGATATGGGAGTTTGAAGTTAAGGAATGCTTGAGAAACCATCAAAATTTTCGCAAGTCTGATGCTCGAAACAAATAACTACAAAGGCCTAGGGGAAAAATACACATACCGTTGTAATCGGGCGAATTTCTACTTTCAGATGAAACAGGAATTTCTCGAGTTCGTCCATCCGTTCGCGAGATATGGGAGTTTGAAGTTAAGGAATGGTTGAGAAACCATCAAAAATTTCGCTGGTCTGATACTCGAAACCAATAACTGGAATGGCCTAGGGGAAAAGTACACACACCATTGTAATGGGGCGAGTTTCTACTTTCAGAAGCAACAGGAACTTCGCGAGTTCGTCAATCCGTTCGCGAGATATGGGAGTTTGAATTTAAGGAACGGTTGAGAAACCATCAAAATTTTCGCAAGTCTGATACTCGAAACCAATAACCACAGAGGCCTAGGGCAAAAATACACATACCGTTGTAATCGGGCGAGTTTCTGCTTTCAGATGCAATAGGAGTTTCTCGAGTTCGTCAATCCGTTCGCGAGATATGGGAGTTTGAAGTTAAGGAATGGTTGACAAACCATCAAAATTTTCGCAAGTCTGATACTCGAAACCCATAACTACTATGTGTTAGGGGAAAAGTACACACACCATTGTAATGGGGCGAGTTTCTACTTTCAGAAGCAACGGGAACTTCGCGAGTTCGTCAATCCGTTCGCGAGATATGGGAGTTTGAAATTAAGGATTGGTTGAGCAACCATCAAAATTTTCGGATTTCTGATTCCCGAAACCAATAACTACAGAGGCCTAGGGGAAAAATACACATACCGTTGTAATCGGGCGAGTTTCTACATTCAGATGCAAGAGGAATTTCTCGAGATCGTCAATCCGTTCGCGAGATATGGGAGTTTGAAGTTAAGGAATGGTCGAGAAACCATCTAAATTTTCGCTGGTCTGATACTCGAAACCAATAACTGGAATGGCCTAGGGGAAAAGTACACACACCATTGTAATCGGGCGAGTTTCTACTTTCAGATGCAAGAGGAATTTCTCGTGTTCGTCAATCCGTTCGCGAGATATGGGAGTGTGAAGTTAAGGAATGTTTGAGAAACCATCAAAATTTTCGCAAGTCTGATACTCGAAACAAATAACCACAAAGGCCTAGGGGAAAAATACACATACTGTTGTAATCGCGCGAGTTTCTGCTTTCAGATGAAAAAGGAATTTCTCGAGTTCGTCAATCCGTTCGCGAGATATGGGATTTTGAAGTTAAGGAATGTTTGAGAAACCATCAAAATTTTCGCAAGTCTGATACTCGAAACAAATAACCACAAAGGCCTAGGGGAAAAATACACATACTGTTGTAATCGCGCGAGTTTCTGCTTTCAGACGAAACAGGAATTTCTCGAGTTCGTCAATCCGTTCGCGAGATATGGGAGTTTGAAGTTAAGGAATGGTTGAGAAACCATCAAAAATTTCGCTGGTCTGATACTCGAAACCAATAACTGGAATGGCCTAGCGGAAAAGTACACACACCATTGTAATGGGGCAAGTTTCAACTTTCAGATGCAACAGGAATTTCTCGAGTTTGTCAATCCGTTCGCGAGATATGGGAGTTTGAAATTAAGGAATGATTGAGAAACCATCAAAATTTTCGCAAGTCTGATACTCGAAACAAATAACTACAAAGGCCTAGGGGAAAAATACACATACCGTTGTAATCGGGCGAATTTCTACTTTCAGATGAAACAGGAATTTCTCGAGTTCGTCCATCCGTTCGCGAGATATGGGAGTTTGAAGTTAAGGAATGGTTGAGAAACCATCAAAAATTTCGCTGGTCTGATACTCGAAACCAATAACTGGAATGGCCTAGGGGAAAAGTACACACACCATTGTAATGGGGCGAGTTTCTACTTTCAGAAGCAACAGGAACTTCGCGAGTTCGTCAATCCGTTCGCGAGATATGGGAGTTTGAATTTAAGGAACGGTTGAGAAACCATCAAAATTTTCGCAAGTCTGATACTCGAAACCAATAACCACAGAGGCCTAGGGCAAAAATACACATACCGTTGTAATCGGGCGAGTTTCTGCTTTCAGATGCAATAGGAGTTTCTCGAGTTCGTCAATCCGTTCGCGAGATATGGGAGTTTGAAGTTAAGGAATGGTTGACAAACCATCAAAATTTTCGCAAGTCTGATACTCGAAACCCATAACTACTATGGGTTAGGGGAAAAGTACACACACCATTGTAATGGGGCGAGTTTCTACTTTCAGAAGCAACGGGAACTTCGCGAGTTCGTCAATCCGTTCGCGAGATATGGGAGTTTGAAATTAAGGATTGGTTGAGCAACCATCAAAATTTTCGGATGTCTGATTCCCGAAACCAATAACTACAGAGGCCTAGGGGAAAAATACACATACCGTTGTAATCGGGCGAGTTTCTACTTTCAGATGCAAGAGGAATTTCTCGAGTTCGTCAATCCGTTCGCGAGATATGGGAGTTTGAAGTTAAGGAATGGTCGAGAAACCATCAAAATTTTCGCTGGTCTGATACTCGAAACCAATAACTGGAATGGCCTAGGGGAAAAGTACACACACCATTGTAATCGGGAGAGTTTCTACTTTCAGATGCAAGAGGCATTTCTCGTGTTCGTCAATCCGTTCGCGAGATATGGGAGTGTGAAGTTAAGGAATGGTTGAGAAACCATCAAAATTTTCGCAGGTCTAATACCCGAAACAAATAACTACAAAGGCCTAGGGTAAAAATACACATACCGTTGTAATCGGGCGAGTTTCTGCTTTCAGATGCAATAAGAATTTCTCGAGTTCGTCAATCCGTTCGCGAGATATGGGAGTTTGAAGTGAAGGAGTTGTTGACAAACCATCAAAATTTTCGCAAGTCTGATACTCGAAACCCGTAACTGCTATGGGTTAGGGGAAAAGTACACACACCATTGTAATGGGGCGAGTTTCTACTTTCAGAAGCAACAGGAACTTCGGGAGTTCGTCAATCCGTTTGCGAGATATGGGAGTTTGAACTTAAGGAATGGTTGAGAAACCATCAAAAATTTCGCTGGTATGATACTCGAAACCAATAACTGGAATGGCCTAGGGGAAAAGGACACACACCATTGTAATGGGGCGAGTTTCTACTTTCAGAAGCAACAGGAACTTCGCGAGTTCGTCGATCCGTTCGCGAGATATGGGAGTTTGAAATTAAGGAATGGTTGAGAAACCATCAAAATTTTCGCAAGTCTGATACTCGAAACCAATAACTACTATGGCCTAGGGCAAAAATACACATACCGCTGTAATCCGGCGAATTTCTGCTTTCAGATCCAACAAGGATTTCTCGAGTTCGTCAATTCGTTCGCGAGATATGGGAGTTTGCAAATAAGGAATGGTTGAGAAACCATCAAAATTTTCGCAAGTCTGATACTCGAAACAAATAACTACAAAGGCCTAGGGGAAAAATACACATACCGTTGTAATCGGGCGAATTTCTACTTTCAGATGAAACAGGAATTTCTCGAGTTCGTCCATCCGTTCGCGAGATATGGGAGTTTGAAGTTAAGGAATGGTTGAGAAACCATCAAAAATTTCGCTGGTCTGATACTCGAAACCAATAACTGGAATGGCCTAGGGGAAAAGTACACACACCATTGTAATGGGGCGAGTTTCTACTTTCAGAAGCAACAGGAACTTCGCGAGTTCGTCAATCCGTTCGCGAGATATGGAAGTTTGAATTTAAGGAACGGTTGAGAAACCATCAAAATTTTCGCAAGTCTGATACTCGAAACCAATAACCACAGAGGCCTAGGGCAAAAATACACATACCGTTGTAATCGGGCGAGTTTCTGCTTTCAGATGCAATAGGAGTTTCTCGAGTTCGTCAATCCGTTCGCGAGATATGGGAGTTTGAAGTTAAGGAATGGTTGACAAACCATCAAAATTTTCGCAAGTCTGATACTCGAAACCCATAACTACTATGTGTTAGGGGAAAAGTACACACACCATTGTAATGGGGCGAGTTTCTACTTTCAGAAGCAACGGGAACTTCGCGAGTTCGTCAATCCGTTCGCGAGATATGGGAGTTTGAAATTAAGGATTGGTTGAGCAACCATCAAAATTTTCGGATTTCTGATTCCCGAAACCAATAACTACAGAGGCCTAGGGGAAAAATACACATACCGTTGTAATCGGGCGAGTTTCTACATTCAGATGCAAGAGGAATTTCTCGAGATCGTCAATCCGTTCGCGAGATATGGGAGTTTGAAGTTAAGGAATGGTCGAGAAACCATCTAAATTTTCGCTGGTCTGATACTCGAAACCAATAACTGGAATGGCCTAGGGGAAAAGTACACACACCATTGTAATCGGGCGAGTTTCTACTTTCAGATGCAAGAGGAATTTCTCGTGTTCGTCAATCCGTTCGCGAGATATGGGAGTGTGAAGTTAAGGAATGGTTGAGATACCATGAAAATTTTCGCAGGTCTAATACCCGAAACAAATAACTACAAAGGCCTAGGGTAAAAATACACTTACTGTTGTAATCGCGCGAGTTTCTGCTTTCAGATGCAATAGGAATTTCTCGTGGTCGTCAATCCGTTCGCGAGATATGGGAGTTTGAAGTTAAGGAATGGTTGAGAAACCATCAAAAATTTCGCTGGTCTGATACTCGAAACCAATAACTGGAATGGCCTAGGGGAAAAGTACACACACCATTGTAATGGGGCGAGTTTCAGCTTTCAGATGCAACAGGAATTTCTCGAGTTTGTCAATCCGTTCGCGAGATATGGGAGTTTGAAATTAAGGAATGGTTGAGAAACCATCAAAATTTTCGCAAGTCTGATACTCGAAACAAATAACTACAAAGGCCTAGGGGAAAAATACACATACTGTTGTAATCGCGCGAGTTTCTGCTTTCAGATGAAACAGGAATTTCTCGAGTTCGTCAATCCGTTCGCGAGATATGGGAGTTTGAAGTTAAGGAATGGTTGAGAAACCATCAAAAATTTCGCTGGTCTGATACTCGAAACCAATAACTGGAATGGCCTAGGGGAAAAGTACACACACCATTGTAATGGGGCGAGTTTCAACTTTCAGATGCAACAGGAATTTCTCGAGTTTGTCAATCCGTTCGCGAGATATGGGAGTTTGAAATTAAGGAATGGTTGAGAAACCATCAAAATTTTCGCAAGTCTGATACTCGAAACAAATAACTACAAAGGCCTAGGGGAAAAATACACATACCGTTGTAATCGGGCGAGTTTCTACTTTCAGAAGCAACAGGAACATCGCGAGTTCGTCAATCCGTTCGCGAGATATGGGAGTTTGAATTTAACGAACGGTTGAGAAACCATCAAAATTTTCGCCAGTCTGATACTCGAAACAAATAACCACAGAGGCCTAGGGCAAAAATACACATACCGTTGTATTCGGGCGAGTTTCTGCTTTCAGATGCAATAGGAGTTTCTCGAGTTCGTCAATCCGTTCGCGAGATATGGGAGTTTGAAGTTAAGGAATGGTTGACAAACCATCAAAATTTTCGCAAGTCTGATAGTCGAAACCCATAACTACTATGGGTTAGGGGAAAAGTACACACACCATTGTAATGGGGCGAGTTTCTACTTTCAGAAGCAACAGGAACTTCGCGAGTTCGTCAATCCGTTCGCGAGATATGGGAGTTTGAAATTAAGGAATGGTTGAGAAACCATCAAAATTTTCGCAAGTCTGATACTCGAAACCAATAACTACAGAGGCCTAGGGCAAAAATACACATACCGTTGTAATCGGGCGAGTTTCTGCTTTCAGATGCAATAGGAATTTCTCGAGTTCGTCAATTCGTTCGCGAGATATGGGAGTTTGAAGTTAAGGATTGGTTGAGCAACCATCAAAATTTTCGGATGTCTGATTCCCGAAACCAATAACTACGGAGGCCTAGGGGAAAAATACACATACCGTTGTAATCGGGCGAGTTTCTACTTTCAGGTGCAAGAGGAATTTCTCGAGTTCGTCAATCCGTTCGCGAGATATGGGAGTTTGAAGTTAAGGAATGGTCGAGAAACCATCAAAATTTTCGCTGGTCTGATACTCGAAGCCAATAACTGGAATGGCCTAGGGGAAAAGTACACACACCATTGTAATCGGGCGAGTTTCTACTTTCAGATGCAAGAGGAATTTCTCGTGTTCGTCAATCCGTTCGCGAGATATGGGAGTGTGAAGTTAAGGAATGGTTGAGAAACCATAAAAATTTTCGCAGGTCTAATACCCGAAACAAATAACTACAAAGGCCTAGGGTAAAAATACACATACTGTTGTAATCGCGCGAGTTTCTGCTTTCAGATGCAATAGGAATTTCTCGAGTTCGTCAATCCGTTCGCGTGATACGGGAGTTTGAAATTAAGGAATGGTCGAGAAACCATCAAAATTTTCGCAAGTCTGATACTCGAAACCAATAACTACTATGGCCTAGGGCAAAAATACACATACCGTTGTAATCGGGCGAGTTTCTGCTTTCAGATGCAACAAGAATTTCTCGAGTTCGTCAATTCGTTCGCGAGATATGGGAGTTTGAAGTTAAGGAATGGTTGAGCAACCATAAAAATTTTCGCATGTGTGATACTCGAAACCAATAACTACAATGGCCTAGGGGAAAAATAAACATACCGTTGTAATCGGGCGAATTTCTACTTTCAGATGAAACAGGAATTTCTCGAGTTCGTCCATCCGTTCGCGAGATATGGGAGTTTGAAGTTAAGGAATGGTTGAGACACCATAAAAAATTTTCCCAAGTCTGATACTGGAAACGAATAACTGGAATGGGCTAGGGGAAAAGTACACACACCATTGTAATGGGGCGAGTTTCTACTTTCAGAGGCAACAGGAACTTCGCGAGTTCGTCAATCCGTTCGCGAGATATGGGAGTTTGAAATTAAGGAATGGTTGAGAAACCATCAAAATTTTCGCTGGTCTGATACTCGTAACCAATAACTGGAATGGCCTAGGGGAAAAGTACACATACCGTTGAAATCGGGCGAGTTTCTGCTGTAAGATGCAATAGGAATTTCTCGTGTTCGTCAATCCGTTTGCGAGATATGGGAGTTTGAAGTTAAAGAATGGTTGAGAAACCATCAAAATTTTCGCAAGTCTGAAACTCGAAACCAATAACTACTATGGCCTAGGGCAAAAATACATATACCGATGTAATCGGGCGAGTTTCTGCTTTCAGATGCAATAGGAATTTCTCGAGTTCGTCAATCCGTTCGCATAATATGGGAGTTTGAAGTTAAGGAATGGTTGAGAAACGATCAAAATTTTCGAATGTCTGATACTCGAAACCAATAACTACTATGGCCTAGGGCAAATATACACATACCGCTGTAATCCGGCGATTTTCTGCTTTCAGATCCAACAAGAATTTCTCGAGTTCGTCAATTCGTTCGCGAGATATGGGAGTTTGAAGATAAGGAATGGTTGAGAAACCATCAAAATTTTCGCATGTCTGATACTCGAAACCAATAACTACTATGGCCTAGGGCAAAAGTACACGTACCCTTGCAATCGGGCGAGTTTCTGCTTTCAGATGCAATAGGAATTTCTCGTGGTCGTCAATCGGTTCGCGAGATATGGGAGTTTGAAGTTAAGGAATGGTTGAGAAACCATCAAAATTTTCGCAAGTCTGATACTCGAAACAAATACCTACAAAGGCCTAGGGGAAAAATTCACATACCGTTGTAATCGGGCGAATTTCTACTTTCAGATGAAACAGGAATTTCTCGAGTTCGTCCATCCGTTCGCGAGATATGGGAGTTTGAAGTTAAGGAATGGTTGAGAAACCATCAAAAATTTCGCTGGTCTGATACTCGAAACCAATAACTGGAATGGCCTAGGGGAAAAGGACACACACCATTGTAATGGGGCGAGTTTCTACTTTCAGAAACAACAGGAACTTCGCGAGTTCGTCGATCCGTTCGCGAGATATGGGAGTTTGAAATTAAGGAATGGTTGAGAAACCATCAAAATTTTCGCAAGTCTGATACTCGAAACCAATAACTACTATGGCCTAGGGCAAAAATACACACACCGCTGTAATCGGGCGAGTCTCTGCTTTCAGATGCAAGAAGAATTTCTCGAGATCGTCAATTCGGTCGCGAGATATGGGAGTTTGAAGTTAAGGAATGGTTGAGCAACCATAAAAATTTTCGCATGTGTGATACTCGAAACCAATAACTACAATGGCCTAGGGGAAAAATACACATACCGTTGTAATCGGGCGAATTTCTACTTTCAGATGAAACCGGAATTTCTCGAGTTCGTCCATCCGTTCGCGAGATATGGGAGTTTGAAGTTAAGGAATGGTTGAGACACCATAAAAAATTTCGCAAGTCTGATACTGGAAACGAATAACTGGAATGGCCTAGGGGAAAAGTACACACACCATTGTAATGGGGTGAGTTTCTACTTTCAGAGGCAACAGGAACTTCGCGAGTTCGTCAATCCGTTCGCGAGATATGGGAGTTTGAAATTAAGGAATGGTTGAGAAACCATCAAAATTTTCGCTGGTCTGATACTCGAAACCAATAACTGGAATGGCCTAGGGGAAAAATACATATACCGATGTAATCGGGCGAGTTTCTGCTTTCAAATGCAATAGGAATTTCTCGAGTTCGTCAATCCGTTCGCGAGATATGGGAGTTTGAAGTGAAGGTGTGGTTGACAAACCATCAAAATTTTCGCAAGTCTGATACTCGAAACCCATAACTACTATGGGTTATGGGAAAAGTACACACACCATTGTAATGGGGCGAGTTTCTACTTTCAGAAGCAACAGGAACTTCGGGAGTTCGTCAATCCGTTTGCGAGATATGGGAGTTTGAAGTTAAGGAATGGTTGAGAAACCATCAAAATTTTCGCAAGTCTGATACTCGAAACCAATAACTACAATGGCCTAGGGGAAAAATACACATACCGTTGTAACCGGGCGAATTTCTACTTTCACATGAAACAGGAATTTCTCGAGTTCGTCTATCCGTTCGCAAGATATGGGAGTTTGAAGTTAAGGAATGGTTGAGAAACCATCAAAATTTTCGCAAGTCTAATACTCGAAACAAATAACCACAAAGGCCTAGGGGAAAAATACACATACTGTTGTAATCGCGCGAGTTTCTGCTTTCAGATGAAACAGGAATTTCTCGAGTTCGTCAATCCGTTCGCGAGATATGGGAGTTTGAAGTTAAGGAATGGTTGAGAAACCATCAAAATTTTCGCAAGTCTGATACTCGAAACAAATAACCACAAAGGCCTAGGGGAAAAATACACATACCGTTGTAACCGGGCGAATTTCTACTTTCAGATGAAACAGGAATTTCTCGAGTTCGTCTATCCGTTCGCAAGATATGGGAGTTTGAAGTTAAGGAATGGTTGAGAAACCATCAAAATTTTCGAAAGTCTGATACTCGAAACCAATAACTACTATGGCCCAGGGCAAATATACACATACCGCTGTAATCCGGCGAATTTCTGCTTTCAGATCCAACAAGAATTTCTCGAGTTCGTCAATTCGTTCGCGAGATATGGGAGTTTGAAGATAAGGAATGGTTGAGAAACCATCAAAATTTTCGCAAGTCTGATACTCGAAACAAATAACTACTATGGCCTAGGGCAAAAATACACGTACACCTGCAATCGGGCGAGTTTCTGCTTTCAGATGCAATAGGAATTTCACGTGGTCGTCAATCCGTTCGCGAGATATGGGAGTTTGAAGTTAAGGAATGGTTGAGAAACCATCAAAATTTTCGCAAGTCTGATACTCGAAACAAATAACTACAAAGGCCTAGGGGAAAAATACACATACCGTTGTAATCGGGCGAATTTCTACTTTCAGATGAAACAGGAATTTCTCGAGTTCGTCCATCCGTTCGCGAGATATGGGAGTTTGAAGTTAAGGAATGGTTGAGAAACCATCAAAAATTTCGCTGGTCTGATACTCGAAACCAATAACTGGAATGGCCTAGGGGAAAAGTACACACACCATTGTAATGGGGCGAGTTTCTACTTTCAGAAGCAACAGGAACTTCGCGAGTTCGTCGATCCGTTCGCGAGATATGGGAGTTTGAAGTTAAGGAATGGTTGTGCAACCATCAAAATTTTCGCAAGTCTGATTCCCGAAACCAATAACTACAAAGTCCTAGGGGAAAAATATACATACCCTTGTAATCGGGCGAGTTTCTACTTTCAGATGCAACAGGAATTTCTCGAGTTCGTCAATCCGTTCGAGAGATATGGGAGTTTGAATTTAAGGAACGGTTGAGAAACCATCAAAATTTTCGCAAGTCTGATACTCAAAACCAATAACCACAGAGGCCTAGGGCAAAACACACATACCGTTGTAATCGGGCGAGTTTCTGCTTTCAGATGCAATTGGAGTTTCTCGAGTTCGTCAATCCGTTCGCGAGATATGGGAGTTTGAAGTTAAGGAATGGTTGACAAACCATCAAAATTTTCGCAAGTCTGATACTCGAAACCCATAACTACTATGGGTTAGGGGAAAAGTACACACACCATTGTAATGGGGCGAGTTTCTACTTTCAGAAGCAACAGGAACTTCGCGAGTTCTTCAATCCGTTGGCGAGATATGGGAGTTTGAAATTAAGGAATGGTTGAGAAACCATCAAAATTTTCGCAAGCCTGATACTCGAAACCAATAACTACCGAGGCCTAGGGCAAAAATACACATACCGTTGTAATCGGGCGAGTTTCTGCTTTCAGATGCAATAGGAATTTCTCGAGTTCGTCAATTCGTTCGCGAGATACGGGAGTTTGAAATTAAGGATTGGTTGAGCAACCATCAAAATTTTCGCATGTCTGATTCCCGAAACCAATAACTACAGAGGCCTAGGGGAAGAATACACATACCGTTGTAATCGGGCGAGTTTCTACTTTCAGATGCAAGAGGAATTTCTCGAGTTCGTCAATCCGTTCGCGAGATATGGGAGTTTGAAGTTAAGAAATGGTTGAGACACCATAAAAAATTTCGCAAGTCTGATACTGGAAACGAATAACTGGAATGGCCTAGGGGAAAAGTACACACACCATTGTAATGGGGCGAGTTTCTACTTTCAGAGGCAACAGGAACTTCGCGAGTTCGTCAATCCGTTCGCGAGATATGGGAGTTTGAAGTTAGGGAATGGTTGAGAAACCATCAAAATTTTCGCTGGTCTGATACTCGTAACCAATAACTGGAATGGCCTAGGGGAAAAGTACACATACCGTTGAAATCGGGCGAGTTTCTGCTGTTAGATGCAATAGGAATTTCTCGTGTTCGTCAATCCGTTCGCGAGATATGGGAGTTTGAAGTTAAGGAATGGTTGAGAAACCATCAAAATTTTCGCAAGTCTGAAACTCGAAACCAATAACTACTATGGCCTAGGGCAAAAATACATATACCGATGTAATCGGGCGAGTTTCTGCTTTCAGATGCAATAGGAATTACTCGAGTTCGTCAATCCGTTCGCATAATATGGGAGTTTGAAGTTAAGGAATGGTTGAGAAACGATCAAAATTTTCGAACGTCTGATATTCGAAACCAATAACTACAATGGCCTAGGGGAAAATACACATACCGTTGTAATCGGGCGAGTTTCTACTTTCAGATGAAACAGGAATTTCTCGAGTTCGTCAATCCGTTCGCGAGATATGGGAGTTTGAAGTTTAGGAATGCTTGAGAAACCATCAAAAATTTCGCTGGTCTGATACTCGAAACCAATAACTGGAATGGTCTAGGGGAAAAGTACACACACCATTGTAATGGGGCGAGTTTCTACTTTCAGATGCAACAGGAATTTCTCGAGTTCGTCAATCCGTTCGCGAGATATGGGAGTTTGAAATTAAGGAATGGGTGAGAAACCGCCAAATTTTCGCAAGTCTGATACTCGAAACCAATAACTACTATGGCCTAGGGCAAAAATACACACACCGCTGTAATCGGGCGAGTTTCTGCTTTCAGATGCAATAAGAACTTGTCGAGTTCGTCAATTCGTTCGCGAGATATGGGAGTTTGAAGTTAAGGAATGGTTGTGCAACCATCAAAATTTTCGCAAGTCTGATTCCCGAAACCAATAACTACAAAGTCCTAGGGGAAAAATACACATACCCTTGTAATCGGGCGAGTTTCTACTTTCAGATGCAACAGGAATTTCTCGAGTTCGTCAATCCGTTCGCGAGATATGGGAGTTTGAATTTAAGGAACGGGTGAGAGTCCATCAAAATTTTCGCAAGTCTGATACTCGAAACCAATAACTACAGAGGCCTAGGGCAAAAATACACATACCGTTGTAATCGGGCGAGTTTCTGCTTTTAGATGCAATAGGAATTTCTCGAGTTCGTCAATCCGTTCGCGAGATATGGGAGTTTGAAATTAAGGAATGGTTGAGAAACCATCAAAATTTTCGCAAGTCTGATACTCGAAACAAATAACTACTATGGCCTAGGGCAAAAATACACGTACCCCTGCAATCGGGCGAGTTTCTGCTTTCAGATGCAATAGGAATTTCACGTGGTCGTCAATCCGTTCGCGAGATATGGGAGTTTGAAGTTAAGGAATGGTTGAGAAACCATCAAAATTTTCGCAAGTCTGATACTCGAAACAAATAACTACAAAGGCCTAGGGGAAAAATACACATACCGTTGTAATCGGGCGAATTTCTACTTTCAGATGAAACAGGAATTTCTCGAGTTCGTCCATCCGTTCGCGAGATATGGGAGTTTGAAGTTAAGGAATGGTTGAGAAACCATCAAAAATTTCGCTGGTCTGATACTCGAAACCAATAACTGGAATGGCCTAGGGGAAAAGTACACACACCATTGTAATGGGGCGAGTTTCTACTTTCAGAAGCAACAGGAACTTCGCGAGTTCGTCGATCCGTTCGCGAGATATGGGAGTTTGAAGTTAAGGAATGGTTGTGCAACCATCAAAATTTTCGCAAGTCTGATTCCCGAAACCAATAACTACAAAGTCCTAGGGGAAAAATATACATACCCTTGTAATCGGGCGAGTTTCTACTTTCAGATGCAACAGGAATTTCTCGAGTTCGTCAATCCGTTCGAGAGATATGGGAGTTTGAATTTAAGGAACGGTTGAGAAACCATCAAAATTTTCGCAAGTCTGATACTCAAAACCAATAACCACAGAGGCCTAGGGCAAAACACACATACCGTTGTAATCGGGCGAGTTTCTGCTTTCAGATGCAATTGGAGTTTCTCGAGTTCGTCAATCCGTTCGCGAGATATGGGAGTTTGAAGTTAAGGAATGGTTGACAAACCATCAAAATTTTCGCAAGTCTGATACTCGAAACCCATAACTACTATGGGTTAGGGGAAAAGTACACACACCATTGTAATGGGGCGAGTTTCTACTTTCAGAAGCAACAGGAACTTCGCGAGTTCTTCAATCCGTTGGCGAGATATGGGAGTTTGAAATTAAGGAATGGTTGAGAAACCATCAAAATTTTCGCAAGCCTGATACTCGAAACCAATAACTACCGAGGCCTAGGGCAAAAATACACATACCGTTGTAATCGGGCGAGTTTCTGCTTTCAGATGCAATAGGAATTTCTCGAGTTCGTCAATTCGTTCGCGAGATACGGGAGTTTGAAATTAAGGATTGGTTGAGCAACCATCAAAATTTTCGCATGTCTGATTCCCGAAACCAATAACTACAGAGGCCTAGGGGAAGAATACACATACCGTTGTAATCGGGCGAGTTTCTACTTTCAGATGCAAGAGGAATTTCTCGAGTTCGTCAATCCGTTCGCGAGATATGGGAGTTTGAAGTTAAGAAATGGTTGAGACACCATAAAAAATTTCGCAAGTCTGATACTGGAAACGAATAACTGGAATGGCCTAGGGGAAAAGTACACACACCATTGTAATGGGGCGAGTTTCTACTTTCAGAGGCAACAGGAACTTCGCGAGTTCGTCAATCCGTTCGCGAGATATGGGAGTTTGAAGTTAGGGAATGGTTGAGAAACCATCAAAATTTTCGCTGGTCTGATACTCGTAACCAATAACTGGAATGGCCTAGGGGAAAAGTACACATACCGTTGAAATCGGGCGAGTTTCTGCTGTTAGATGCAATAGGAATTTCTCGTGTTCGTCAATCCGTTCGCGAGATATGGGAGTTTGAAGTTAAGGAATGGTTGAGAAACCATCAAAATTTTCGCAAGTCTGAAACTCGAAACCAATAACTACTATGGCCTAGGGCAAAAATACATATACCGATGTAATCGGGCGAGTTTCTGCTTTCAGATGCAATAGGAATTACTCGAGTTCGTCAATCCGTTCGCATAATATGGGAGTTTGAAGTTAAGGAATGGTTGAGAAACGATCAAAATTTTCGAACGTCTGATATTCGAAACCAATAACTACAATGGCCTAGGGGAAAATACACATACCGTTGTAATCGGGCGAGTTTCTACTTTCAGATGAAACAGGAATTTCTCGAGTTCGTCAATCCGTTCGCGAGATATGGGAGTTTGAAGTTTAGGAATGCTTGAGAAACCATCAAAAATTTCGCTGGTCTGATACTCGAAACCAATAACTGGAATGGTCTAGGGGAAAAGTACACACACCATTGTAATGGGGCGAGTTTCTACTTTCAGATGCAACAGGAATTTCTCGAGTTCGTCAATCCGTTCGCGAGATATGGGAGTTTGAAATTAAGGAATGGGTGAGAAACCGTCAAAATTTTCGCAAGTCTGATACTCGAAACCAATAACTACTATGGCCTAGGGCAAAAATACACACACCGCTGTAATCGGGCGAGTTTCTGCTTTCAGATGCAATAAGAACTTGTCGAGTTCGTCAATTCGTTCGCGAGATATGGGAGTTTGAAGTTAAGGAATGGTTGTGCAACCATCAAAATTTTCGCAAGTCTGATTCCCGAAACCAATAACTACAAAGTCCTAGGGGAAAAATACACATACCCTTGTAATCGGGCGAGTTTCTACTTTCAGATGCAACAGGAATTTCTCGAGTTCGTCAATCCGTTCGCGAGATATGGGAGTTTGAATTTAAGGAACGGGTGAGAGTCCATCAAAATTTTCGCAAGTCTGATACTCGAAACCAATAGCTACAGAGGCCTAGGGCAAAAATACACATACCGTTGTAATCGGGCGAGTTTCTGCTTTTAGATGCAATAGGAATTTCTCGAGTTCGTCAATCCGTTCGCGAGATATGGGAGTTTGAAATTAAGGAATGGTTGAGAAACCATCAAAATTTTCGCAAGTCTGATACTCGAAACAAATAACTACTATGGCCTAGGGCAAAAATACACGTACCCCTGCAATCGGGCGAGTTTCTGCTTTCAGATGCAATAGGAATTTCTCGTGGTCGTCAATCCGTTCGCGAGATATGGGAGTTTGAAGTTAAGGAATGGTTGAGAAACCATCAAAATTTTCGCAAGTCTGATACTCGAAACAAATAACTTCAAAGGCCTAGGGGAAAAATACACATACCGTTGTAATCGGGCGAATTTCTACTTTCAGATGAAACAGGAATTTTTCGAGTTCGTCCATCCGTTCGCGAGATATGGGAGTTTGAAGTTGAGGAATGGTTGAGAAACCATCAAAAATTTCGCTGGTCTGATACTCGAAACCAATAACTGGAATGGCCTAGGGGAAAAGTACACACACCATTGTAATGGGGCGAGTTTCTACTTTCAGAAGCAACAGGAACTTCGCGAGTTCGTCGATCCGTTCGCGAGATATGGGAGTTTGAAGTTAAGGAATGGTTGTGCAACCATCAAAATTTTCGCAAGTCTGATTCCCGAAACCAATAACTACAAAGTCCTAGGGGAAAAATATACATACCCTTGTAATCGGGCGAGTTTCTACTTTCAGATGCAACAGGAATTTCTCGAGTTCGTCAATCCGTTCGAGAGATATGGGAGTTTGAATTTAAGGAACGGTTGAGAAACCATCAAAATTTTCGCAAGTCTGATACTCGAAACCAATAACCACAGAGGCCTAGGGCAAAAATACACATACCGTTGTAATCGGGCGAGTTTCTGCTTTCAGATGCAATTGGAGTTTCTCGAGTTCGTCAATCCGTTCGCGAGATATGGGAGTTTGAAGTTAAGGAATGGTTGACAAACCATCAAAATTTTCGCAAGTCTGATACTCGAAACCCATAACTACTATGGGTTAGGGGAAAAGTACACACACCATTGTAATGGGGCGAGTTTCTACTTTCAGAAGCAACAGGAACTTCGCGAGTTCTTCAATCCGTTGGCGATATATGGGAGTTTGAAATTAAGGAATGGTTGAGAAACCATCAAAATTTTCGCAAGCCTGATACTCGAAACCAATAACTACCGAGGCCTAGGGCAAAAATACACATACCGTTGTAATCGGGCGAGTTTCTGCTTTCAGATGCAATAGGAATTTCTCGAGTTCGTCAATTCGTTCGCGAGATACGGGAGTTTGAAGTTAAGGATTGGTTGAGCAACCATCAAAATTTTCGCATGTCTGATTCCCGAAACCAATAACTACAGAGGCCTAGGGGAAAAATACACATACCGTTGTAATCGGGCGAGTTTCTACTTTCAGATGCAAGAGGAATTTCTCGAGTTCGTCAATCCGTTCGCGAGATATGGGAGTTTGAAGTTAAGGAATGGTTGAGAAACCATCAAAATTTTCGCAAGTCTGAAACTCGAAACCAATAACTACTATGGCCTAGGGCAAAAATACATATACCGATGTAATCGGGCGAGTTTCTGCTTTCAGATGCAATAGGAATTTCTCGAGTTCGTCAATCCGTTCGCATAATATGGAAGTTTGAAGTTAAGGAATGGTTGAGAAACGATCAAAATTTTCGAACGTCTGATATTCGAAACCAATAACTACAATGGCCTAGGGGAAAATACACATACCGTTGTAATCGGGCGAGTTTCTACTTTCAGATGAAACAGGAATTTCTCGAGTTCGTCAATCCGTTCGCGAGATATGGGAGTTTGAAGTTTAGGAATGTTTGAGAAACCATCAAAAATTTCGCTGGTCTGATACTCGAAACCAATAACTGGAATGGTCTAGGGGAAAAGTACACACACCATTGTAATGGGGCGAGTTTCTACTTTCAGATGCAACAGGAATTTCTCGAGTTCGTCAATCCGTTCGCGAGATATGGGAGTTTGAAATTAAGGAATGGTTGAGAAACCGTCAAAATTTTCGCAAGTCTGATACTCGAAACCAATAACTACTATGGCCTAGGGCAAAAATACACACACCGCTGTAATCGGGCGAGTTTCTGCTTTCAGATGCAATAAGAATTTGTCGAGTTCGTCAATTCGTTCGCGAGATATGGGAGTTTGAAGTTAAGGAATGGTTGTGCAACCATCAAAATTTTCGCAAGTCTGATTCCCGAAACCAATAACTACAAAGTCCTAGGGGAAAAATACACATACCCCTGTAATCGGGCGAGTTTCTACTTTCAGATGCAACAGGAATTTCTCGAGTTCGTCAATCCGTTCGCGAGATATGGGAGTTTGAATTTAAGGATCGGGTGAGAGTCCATCAAAATTTTCGCAAGTCTGATACTCGAAACCAATAACTACAGAGGCCTAGGGCAAAAATACACATACCGTTGTAATCGGGCGAGTTTCTGCTTTCAGATGCAAGAAGAATTTGTCGGGTTCGTCAATCCGTTCGCGAGATATGGGAGTTTGAATTTAAGGAACGGTTGAGAAACCATCAAAATTTTCGCAAGTCTGATACTCGAAACCAATAACTACAGAGGCCCAGGGCAAAAATACACACACCGCTGTAATCGGGCGAGTCTCTGCTTTCAGATGCAAGAAGAATTTGTCGAGTTCGTCAATCCGTTCGCGAGATATGGGAGTTTGAAATGAAGGAATGGTTGAGAAACCATCAAAATTTTCGCTGGTCTGATACTCGAAACCAATAACTGGAATGGCCTAGGGGAAAAGAAAACATACCGTTGAAATCGGGCGAGTTTCTGCTGTCAGATGCAGTAGGAATTTCTCGTGTTCGTCAATCCGTTCGCGCGATATGGGAGTTTGAAGTTAAGGAATGGTTGACAAACCATCAAAATTTTCGCAAGTCTGACACTCGAAACCCATAACTACTATGGGTTAGGGGAAAAGTACACACACCATTGTAATGGGGCGAGTTTCTACTTTCAGAAGCAACAGGAACTTCGCGAGTTCGTCAATCCGTTCGCGAGATATGGGAGTTTGAAATTAAGGAATGGTTGAGAAACCATCAAAATTTTCGCAAGTCTGATACTCGAAACCAATAACTACAGAGGCCTAGGGCAAAAATACACATACCGTTGTAATCGGGCGAGTTTCTGCTTTCAGATGCAATAGGAATTTCTCGAGTTCGTCAATTCGTTCGCGAGATATGGGAGTTTGAAGTTAAGGAATGGTTGAGCAACCATCCAAATTTTCTCATGTCTGATTCCCGAAACCAATAACTACAGAGGCCTAGGGGAAAAATACACATACCGTTGTAATCGGGCGAATTTCTACTTTCAGATGAAACAGGAATTTCTCGAGTTCGTCTATCCGTTCGCGAGATATGGGAGTTTGAAGTTAAGGAATGGTTGACAAACCATCAAAATTTTCGCAAATCTGATACTCGAAACCCATAACTAATATGGGTTAGGGGAAAAGTACACACACCATTGTAATGGGGCGAGTTTCTACTTTCAGAAGCAACAGGAACTTCGCGAGTTCGTCAATCCGTTCGCGAGATATGGGAGTTTGAAATTAAGGAATGGTTGAGAAACCATTAAAATTTTCGCAAGTCTGATACTCGAAACCAATAACTACAGAGGCCTAGGGCAAAAATACACATACCGTTGTAATCGGGCGAGTTTCTGCTTTCAGATGGAATAGGAATTTCTGGAGTTCGTCAATTCGTTCGCGAGATATGGGAGTTTGAAGTTAAGGAATGGTTGAGCAACCATCAAAATTTTCTCATGTCTGATTCCCGAAACCAATAACTACAGAGGCCTAGGGGAAAAATACACATACCGTTGTAATCGGGCGAATTTCTACTTTCAGATGAAACAGGAATTTCTCGAGTTCGTCTATCCGTTCGCGAGATATGGGAGTTTGAAGTTAAGGAATGGTTGACAAACCATCAAAATTTTCGCAAGTCTGATACTCGAAACCCATAACTACTATGGGTTAGGGGAAAAGTACACACACCATTGTAATGGGGCGAGTTTCTACTTTCAGAAGCAACAGGAACTTCGCAAGTTCGTCAATCCGTTCGCGAGATATGGGAGTTTGAAATTAAGGAATGGTTGAGAAACCATCAATATTTTCGCAAGTCTGATACTCGAAACCAATAACTACTATGGCCTAGGGCAAAAATACACATACCGCTGTAATCCGGCGAATTTCTGCTTTCAGATGCAACAAGAATTTCTCGAGTTCGTCAATTCGTTCGCGAGATATGGGAGTTTGAAGTTTAGGAATGGTTGACAAACCATCAAAATTTTCGAACGTCTGATATTCGAAACCAATATCTACAATGGCCTAGGGGAAAATACACATACCGTTGTAATCGGGCGAGTTTCTACTTTCAGATGAAACAGGAATTTCTCGAGTTCGTCAATCCGTTCGCGAGATATGGGAGTTTGAAGTTTAGGAATGTTTGAGAAACCATCAAAAATTTCGCTGGTCTGATACTCGAAACCAATAACTGGAATGGTCTAGGGGAAAAGTACACACACCATTATAATGGGGCGAGTTTCTACTTTCAGATGCAACAGGAATTTCTCGAGTTCGTCAATCCGTTCGCGAGATATGGGAGTTTGAAATTAAGGAATGGTTGAGAAACCGTCAAAATTTTCGCAAGTCTGATACTCGAAACCAATAACTACTATGGCCTAGGGCAAAAATACACACACCGCTGTAATCGGGCGAGTTTCTGCTTTCAGATGCAATAAGAATTTGTCGAGTTCGTCAATTCGTTCGCGAGATATGGGAGTTTGAAGTTAAGGAATGGTTGTGCAACCATCAAAATTTTCGCAAGTCTGATTCCCGAAACCAATAACTACAAAGTCCTAGGGGAAAAATACACATACCCTTGTAATCGGGCGAGTTTCTACTTTCAGATGCAACAGGAATTTCTCGAGTTCGTCAATCCGTTCGCGAGATATGGGAGTTTGAATTTAAGGAACGGGTGAGAGTCCATCAAAATTTTCGCAAGTCTGATACTCGAAACCAATAACTACAGAGGCCTAGGGGAAAAATACACATACCGTTGTAATCGGGCGAGTTTCTGCTTTCAGATGCAATAGGAATTTCTCGAGTTCGTCAATTCGTTCGCGAGATACGGGAGTTTGAAGTTAAGGATTGGTTGAGCAACCATCAAAATTTTCGCATGTCTGATTCCCGAAACCAATAACTACAGAGGCCTAGGGGAAAAATACACATACCGTTGTAATCGGGCGAGTTTCTACTTTCAGATGCAAGAGGAATTTCTCGAGTTCGTCAATCCGTTCGCGAGATATGGGAGTTTGAAGTTAAGGAATGGTTGAGAAACCATCAAAATTTTCGCAAGTCTGAAACTCGAAACCAATAACTACTATGGCCTAGGGCAAAAATACATATACCGATGTAATCGGGCGAGTTTCTGCTTTCAGATGCAATAGGAATTTCTCGAGTTCGTCAATCCGTTCGCATAATATGGAAGTTTGAAGTTAAGGAATGGTTGAGAAACGATCAAAATTTTCGAACGTCTGATATTCGAAACCAATAACTACAATGGCCTAGGGGAAAATACACATACCGTTGTAATCGGGCGAGTTTCTACTTTCAGATGAAACAGGAATTTCTCGAGTTCGTCAATCCGTTCGCGAGATATGGGAGTTTGAAGTTTAGGAATGTTTGAGAAACCATCAAAAATTTCGCTGGTCTGATACTCGAAACCAATAACTGGAATGGTCTAGGGGAAAAGTACACACACCATTGTAATGGGGCGAGTTTCTACTTTCAGATGCAACAGGAATTTCTCGAGTTCGTCAATCCGTTCGCGAGATATGGGAGTTTGAAATTAAGGAATGGTTGAGAAACCGTCAAAATTTTCGCAAGTCTGATACTCGAAACCAATAACTACTATGGCCTAGGGCAAAAATACACACACCGCTGTAATCGGGCGAGTTTCTGCTTTCAGATGCAATAAGAATTTGTCGAGTTCGTCAATTCGTTCGCGAGATATGGGAGTTTGAAGTTAAGGAATGGTTGTGCAACCATCAAAATTTTCGCAAGTCTGATTCCCGAAACCAATAACTACAAAGTCCTAGGGGAAAAATACACATACCCCTGTAATCGGGCGAGTTTCTACTTTCAGATGCAACAGGAATTTCTCGAGTTCGTCAATCCGTTCGCGAGATATGGGAGTTTGAATTTAAGGATCGGGTGAGAGTCCATCAAAATTTTCGCAAGTCTGATACTCGAAACCAATAACTACAGAGGCCTAGGGCAAAAATACACATACCGTTGTAATCGGGCGAGTTTCTGCTTTCAGATGCAAGAAGAATTTGTCGGGTTCGTCAATCCGTTCGCGAGATATGGGAGTTTGAATTTAAGGAACGGTTGAGAAACCATCAAAATTTTCGCAAGTCTGATACTCGAAACCAATAACTACAGAGGCCCAGGGCAAAAATACACACACCGCTGTAATCGGGCGAGTCTCTGCTTTCAGATGCAAGAAGAATTTGTCGAGTTCGTCAATCCGTTCGCGAGATATGGGAGTTTGAAATGAAGGAATGGTTGAGAAACCATCAAAATTTTCGCTGGTCTGATACTCGAAACCAATAACTGGAATGGCCTAGGGGAAAAGAAAACATACCGTTGAAATCGGGCGAGTTTCTGCTGTCAGATGCAGTAGGAATTTCTCGTGTTCGTCAATCCGTTCGCGCGATATGGGAGTTTGAAGTTAAGGAATGGTTGACAAACCATCAAAATTTTCGCAAGTCTGACACTCGAAACCCATAACTACTATGGGTTAGGGGAAAAGTACACACACCATTGTAATGGGGCGAGTTTCTACTTTCAGAAGCAACAGGAACTTCGCGAGTTCGTCAATCCGTTCGCGAGATATGGGAGTTTGAAATTAAGGAATGGTTGAGAAACCATCAAAATTTTCGCAAGTCTGATACTCGAAACCAATAACTACAGAGGCCTAGGGCAAAAATACACATACCGTTGTAATCGGGCGAGTTTCTGCTTTCAGATGCAATAGGAATTTCTCGAGTTCGTCAATTCGTTCGCGAGATATGGGAGTTTGAAGTTAAGGAATGGTTGAGCAACCATCCAAATTTTCTCATGTCTGATTCCCGAAACCAATAACTACAGAGGCCTAGGGGAAAAATACACATACCGTTGTAATCGGGCGAATTTCTACTTTCAGATGAAACAGGAATTTCTCGAGTTCGTCTATCCGTTCGCGAGATATGGGAGTTTGAAGTTAAGGAATGGTTGACAAACCATCAAAATTTTCGCAAATCTGATACTCGAAACCCATAACTAATATGGGTTAGGGGAAAAGTACACACACCATTGTAATGGGGCGAGTTTCTACTTTCAGAAGCAACAGGAACTTCGCGAGTTCGTCAATCCGTTCGCGAGATATGGGAGTTTGAAATTAAGGAATGGTTGAGAAACCATTAAAATTTTCGCAAGTCTGATACTCGAAACCAATAACTACAGAGGCCTAGGGCAAAAATACACATACCGTTGTAATCGGGCGAGTTTCTGCTTTCAGATGGAATAGGAATTTCTGGAGTTCGTCAATTCGTTCGCGAGATATGGGAGTTTGAAGTTAAGGAATGGTTGAGCAACCATCAAAATTTTCTCATGTCTGATTCCCGAAACCAATAACTACAGAGGCCTAGGGGAAAAATACACATACCGTTGTAATCGGGCGAATTTCTACTTTCAGATGAAACAGGAATTTCTCGAGTTCGTCTATCCGTTCGCGAGATATGGGAGTTTGAAGTTAAGGAATGGTTGACAAACCATCAAAATTTTCGCAAGTCTGATACTCGAAACCCATAACTACTATGGGTTAGGGGAAAAGTACACACACCATTGTAATGGGGCGAGTTTCTACTTTCAGAAGCAACAGGAACTTCGCAAGTTCGTCAATCCGTTCGCGAGATATGGGAGTTTGAAATTAAGGAATGGTTGAGAAACCATCAATATTTTCGCAAGTCTGATACTCGAAACCAATAACTACTATGGCCTAGGGCAAAAATACACATACCGCTGTAATCCGGCGAATTTCTGCTTTCAGATGCAACAAGAATTTCTCGAGTTCGTCAATTCGTTCGCGAGATATGGGAGTTTGAAGTTTAGGAATGGTTGACAAACCATCAAAATTTTCGAACGTCTGATATTCGAAACCAATATCTACAATGGCCTAGGGGAAAATACACATACCGTTGTAATCGGGCGAGTTTCTACTTTCAGATGAAACAGGAATTTCTCGAGTTCGTCAATCCGTTCGCGAGATATGGGAGTTTGAAGTTTAGGAATGTTTGAGAAACCATCAAAAATTTCGCTGGTCTGATACTCGAAACCAATAACTGGAATGGTCTAGGGGAAAAGTACACACACCATTATAATGGGGCGAGTTTCTACTTTCAGATGCAACAGGAATTTCTCGAGTTCGTCAATCCGTTCGCGAGATATGGGAGTTTGAAATTAAGGAATGGTTGAGAAACCGTCAAAATTTTCGCAAGTCTGATACTCGAAACCAATAACTACTATGGCCTAGGGCAAAAATACACACACCGCTGTAATCGGGCGAGTTTCTGCTTTCAGATGCAATAAGAATTTGTCGAGTTCGTCAATTCGTTCGCGAGATATGGGAGTTTGAAGTTAAGGAATGGTTGTGCAACCATCAAAATTTTCGCAAGTCTGATTCCCGAAACCAATAACTACAAAGTCCTAGGGGAAAAATACACATACCCTTGTAATCGGGCGAGTTTCTACTTTCAGATGCAACAGGAATTTCTCGAGTTCGTCAATCCGTTCGCGAGATATGGGAGTTTGAATTTAAGGAACGGGTGAGAGTCCATCAAAATTTTCGCAAGTCTGATACTCGAAACCAATAACTACAGAGGCCTAGGGCAAAAATACACATACCGTTGTAATCGGGCGAGTTTCTGCTTTTAGATGCAATAGGAATTTCTCGAGTTCGTCAATCCGTTCGCGAGATATGGGAGTTTGAAATTAAGGAATGGTTGAGAAACCATCAAAATTTTCGCTGGTCTGATACTCGAAACCAATAACTACAATGGCCTAGGGGAAAAATACACATACCGTTGTAATCGGGCGAGTTTCTGCTTTCAGATGCAAGAAGAATTTGTCGGGTTCGTCAATCCGTTCGCGAGATATGGGAGTTTGAATTTAAGGAACGGTTGAGAAACCATCAAAATTTTCGCAAGTCTGATACTCGAAACCAATAACTACAGAGGCCCAGGGCAAAAATACACACACCGCTGTAATCGGGCGAGTCTCTGCTTTCAGATGCAAGAAGAATTTGTCGAGTTCGTCAATCCGTTCGCGAGATATGGGAGTTTGAAATGAAGGAATGGTTGAGAAACCATCAAAATTTTCGCTGGTCTGATACTCGAAACCAATAACTGGAATGGCCTAGGGGAAAAGAAAACATACCGTTGAAATCGGGCGAGTTTCTGCTGTCAGATGCAGTAGGAATTTCTCGTGTTCGTCAATCCGTTCGCGCGATATGGGAGTTTGAAGTTAAGGAATGGTTGACAAACCATCAAAATTTTCGCAAGTCTGACACTCGAAACCCATAACTACTATGGGTTAGGGGAAAAGTACACACACCATTGTAATGGGGCGAGTTTCTACTTTCAGAAGCAACAGGAACTTCGCGAGTTCGTCAATCCGTTCGCGAGATATGGGAGTTTGAAATTAAGGAATGGTTGAGAAACCATCAAAATTTTCGCAAGTCTGATACTCGAAACCAATAACTACAGAGGCCTAGGGCAAAAATACACATACCGTTGTAATCGGGCGAGTTTCTGCTTTCAGATGCAATAGGAATTTCTCGAGTTCGTCAATTCGTTCGCGAGATATGGGAGTTTGAAGTTAAGGAATGGTTGAGCAACCATCCAAATTTTCTCATGTCTGATTCCCGAAACCAATAACTACAGAGGCCTAGGGGAAAAATACACATACCGTTGTAATCGGGCGAATTTCTACTTTCAGATGAAACAGGAATTTCTCGAGTTCGTCTATCCGTTCGCGAGATATGGGAGTTTGAAGTTAAGGAATGGTTGACAAACCATCAAAATTTTCGCAAGTCTGACACTCGAAACCCATAACTACTATGGGTTAGGGGAAAAGTACACACACCATTGTAATGGGGCGAGTTTCTACTTTCAGAAGCAACAGGAACTTCGCGAGTTCGTCAATCCGTTCGCGAGATATGGGAGTTTGAAATTAAGGAATGGTTGAGAAACCATCAAAATTTTCGCAAGTCTGATACTCGAAACCAATAACTACAGAGGCCTAGGGCAAAAATACACATACCGTTGTAATCGGGCGAGTTTCTGCTTTCAGATGCAATAGGAATTTCTCGAGTTCGTCAATTCGTTCGCGAGATATGGGAGTTTGAAGTTAAGGAATGGTTGAGCAACCATCCAAATTTTCTCATGTCTGATTCCCGAAACCAATAACTACAGAGGCCTAGGGGAAAAATACACATACCGTTGTAATCGGGCGAATTTCTACTTTCAGATGAAACAGGAATTTCTCGAGTTCGTCTATCCGTTCGCGAGATATGGGAGTTTGAAGTTAAGGAATGGTTGACAAACCATCAAAATTTTCGCAAGTCTGATACTCGAAACCCATAACTACTATGGGTTAGGGGAAAAGTACACACACCATTGTAATGGGGCGAGTTTCTACTTTCAGAAGCAACAGGAACTTCGCAAGTTCGTCAATCCGTTCGCGAGATATGGGAGTTTGAAATTAAGGAATGGTTGAGAAACCATCAATATTTTCGCAAGTCTGATACTCGAAACCAATAACTACTATGGCCTAGAGCAAAAATACACATACCGCTGTAATCCGGCGAATTTCTGCTTTCAGATGCAACAAGAATTTCTCGAGTTCGTCAATTCGTTCGCGAGATATGGGAGTTTGAAGTTAAGGAATGGTTGAGAAACCATCAAAATTTTCGCATGTCTGATACTCGAAACCAATAACTACTATGGCCTAGGGCAAAAATACACGTACCCTTGTAATCGGGCGAGTTTCTGCTTCCAGATGCAATAGGAATTTCTCGTGGTCGTCAATCCGTTCGCGAGATATTGGAGTTTGAAGTTAAGGAATGGTTGAGAAACCATCAAAATTTTCGCATGTCTGTTACTCGAAACAAATAACTACAAAGGCCTCGGGGAAAAATACACATACCGTTGTAATCGGGCGAGTTTCTGCTTTCAGATGCAACAAGAATTTCTCGAGTTCGTCAATTCGTTCGCGAGATATGGGAGTTTGAAGTTAAGGAATGGTTGAGCAACCATAAAAATTTTCGCATGTCTGATACTCGAAACCAATAACTACAATGGCCTAGGGGAAAAATACACATACCCTTGTAATCGGGCGAGTTTCTACTTTCAGATGCAACAAGAATTTCTCGAGTTCGTCAATCCGTTCGCGAGATATGGGAGTTTGAATTTAAGGAACGGTTGGGAAACCATCAAAATTTTCGCAAGTCTGATACTCGAAACCAATAACTACACAGGCCTAGGGCAAAAATACACATACCGTTGTAACCGGGCGAATTTCTACTTTCAGATGAAACAGGAATTTCTCGAGTTCGTCTATCCGTTCGCGAGATATGGGAGTTTGAAGTTAAGGAATGGTTGACAAACCATCAAAATTTTCGCAAGTCTGATACTCGAAACCCATAACTAATATGGGTTAGGGGAAAAGTACACACACCATTGTAATGGGGCGAGTTTCTACTTTCAGAAGCAACAGGAACTTCGCGAGTTCGTCAATCCGTTCGCGAGATATGGGAGTTTGAAATTAAGGAATGGTTGAGAAACCATTAAAATTTTCGCAAGTCTGATACTCGAAACCAATAACTACAGAGGCCTAGGGCAAAAATACACATACCGTTGTAATCGGGCGAGTTTCTGCTTTCAGATGGAATAGGAATTTCTCGAGTTCGTCAATTCGTTCGCGAGATATGGGAGTTTGAAGTTAAGGAATGGTTGAGCAACCATCAAAATTTTCTCATGTCTGATTCCCGAAACCAATAACTACAGAGGCCTAGGGGAAAAATACACATACCGTTGTAATCGGGCGAATTTCTACTTTCAGATGAAACAGGAATTTCTCGAGTTCGTCTATCCGTTCGCGAGATATGGGAGTTTGAAGTTAAGGAATGGTTGACAAACCATCAAAATTTTCGCAAGTCTGATACTCGAAACCCATAACTACTATGGGTTAGGGGAAAAGTACACACACCATTGTAATGGGGCGAGTTTCTACTTTCAGAAGCAACAGGAACTTCGCAAGTTCGTCAATCCGTTCGCGAGATATGGGAGTTTGAAATTAAGGAATGGTTGAGAAACCATCAATATTTTCGCAAGTCTGATACTCGAAACCAATAACTACTATGGCCTAGGGCAAAAATACACATACCGCTGTAATCCGGCGAATTTCTGCTTTCAGATGCAACAAGAATTTCTCGAGTTCGTCAATTCGTTCGCGAGATATGGGAGTTTGAAGTTTAGGAATGTTTGACAAACCATCAAAATTTTCGAACGTCTGATATTCGAAACCAATATCTACAATGGCCTAGGGGAAAATACACATACCGTTGTAATCGGGCGAGTTTCTACTTTCAGATGAAACAGGAATTTCTCGAGTTCGTCAATCCGTTCGCGAGATATGGGAGTTTGAAGTTTAGGAATGTTCGAGAAACCATCAAAAATTTCGCTGGTCTGATACTCGAAACCAATAACTGGAATGGTCTAGGGGAAAAGTACACACACCATTGTAATGGGGCGAGTTTCTACTTTCAGATGCAACAGGAATTTCTCGAGTTCGTCAATCCGTTCGCGAGATATGGGAGTTTGAAATTAAGGAATGGTTGAGAAACCGTCAAAATTTTCGCAAGTCTGATACTCGAAACCAATAACTACTATGGCCTAGGGCAAAAATACACACACCGCTGTAATCGGGCGAGTTTCTGCTTTCAGATGCAATAAGAATTTGTCGAGTTCGTCAATTCGTTCGCGAGATATGGGAGTTTGAAGTTGAGGAATGGTTGTGCAACCATCAAAATTTTCGCAAGTCTGATTCCCGAAACCAATAACTACAAAGTCCTAGGGGAAAAATACACATACCCTTGTAATCGGGCGAGTTTCTACTTTCAGATGCAACAGGAATTTCTCGAGTTCGTCAATCCGTTCGCGAGATATGGGAGTTTGAATTTAAGGAACGGGTGAGAGTCCATCAAAATTTTCGCAAGTCTGATACTCGAAACCAATAACTACAGAGGCCTAGGGCAAAAATACACATACCGTTGTAATCGGGCGAGTTTCTGCTTTTAGATGCAATAGGAATTTCTCGAGTTCGTCAATCCGTTCGCGAGATATGGGAGTTTGAAATTAAGGAATGGTTGAGAAACCATCAAAATTTTCGCTGGTCTGATACTCGAAACCAATAACTACAATGGCCTAGGGGAAAAATACACATACCGTTGTAATCGGGCGAGTTTCTGCTTTCAGATGCAAGAAGAATTTGTCGGGTTCGTCAATCCGTTCGCGAGATATGGGAGTTTGAATTTAAGGAACGGTTGAGAAACCATCAAAATTTTCGCAAGTCTGATACTCGAAACCAATAACTACAGAGGCCCAGGGCAAAAATACACACACCGCTGTAATCGGGCGAGTCTCTGCTTTCAGATGCAAGAAGAATTTGTCGAGTTCGTCAATCCGTTCGCGAGATATGGGAGTTTGAAATGAAGGAATGGTTGAGAAACCATCAAAATTTTCGCTGGTCTGATACTCGAAACCAATAACTGGAATGGCCTAGGGGAAAAGAAAACATACCGTTGAAATCGGGCGAGTTTCTGCTGTCAGATGCAGTAGGAATTTCTCGTGTTCGTCAATCCGTTCGCGCGATATGGGAGTTTGAAGTTAAGGAATGGTTGACAAACCATCAAAATTTTCGCAAGTCTGACACTCGAAACCCATAACTACTATGGGTTAGGGGAAAAGTACACACACCATTGTAATGGGGCGAGTTTCTACTTTCAGAAGCAACAGGAACTTCGCGAGTTCGTCAATCCGTTCGCGAGATATGGGAGTTTGAAATTAAGGAATGGTTGAGAAACCATCAAAATTTTCGCAAGTCTGATACTCGAAACCAATAACTACAGAGGCCTAGGGCAAAAATACACATACCGTTGTAATCGGGCGAGTTTCTGCTTTCAGATGCAATAGGAATTTCTCGAGTTCGTCAATTCGTTCGCGAGATATGGGAGTTTGAAGTTAAGGAATGGTTGAGCAACCATCCAAATTTTCTCATGTCTGATTCCCGAAACCAATAACTACAGAGGCCTAGGGGAAAAATACACATACCGTTGTAATCGGGCGAATTTCTACTTTCAGATGAAACAGGAATTTCTCGAGTTCGTCTATCCGTTCGCGAGATATGGGAGTTTGAAGTTAAGGAATGGTTGAGAAACCATCAAAATTTTCGCAAGTCTGATACTCGAAACAAATAACTACTATGGCCTAGGGCAAAAATGCACACACCGATGTAATCGGGCGAGTTTCTGCTTTCAGATGCAATAGGAATTTCTCGAGTTCGTCAATCCGTTCCATTAATATGGGAGTTTGAAGTTAAGGAATGGTTGAGAAACCATCAAAAATTTGGCTGGTCTGATACTCGAAACCAATAACTGGAATGGCCTAAGGGGAAAAGTACACACACCATTGTAATGGGGCGAGTTTCTACCCTCAGAAGCAACAGGAATTTCTCGAGTTCGTCAATTCGTTCGCGAGATATGGGAGTTTGAAGTTAAGGAATGGTTGAGCAACCATAAAAATTTTCGCATGTCTGATACTCGAAACCAATAACTACAATGGCCTAGGGGAAAAATACACATACCGTTGTAATCGGGCGAATTTCTACTTTCAGATGAAACAGGAATTTCTCGAGTTCGTCCATCCGTTCGCGAGATATGGGAGTTTGAAGTTAAGGAATGGTTGAGAGACCATAAAAAATTTCGCAAGTCTGATACTGGAAACGAATAACTGGAATGGCCTAGGGGAAAAGTACACACACCGTTGTAATGGGGCGAGTTTCTACTTTCAGAGGCAACAGGAACTTCGCGAGTTCGTCAATCCGTGCGCGAGATATGGGAGTTTGAAGTTAGGGAATGGTTGAGAAACCATCAAAATTTTCGCTGGTCTGATACTCGTAACCAATAACTGGAATGGCCTAGGGGAAAAGTACACATACCGTTGAAATCGGGCGAGCTTCTGCTGTTAGATGCAACAAGAATTTCTCGAGTTCGTCAATTCGTTCGCGAGATATGGGAGTTTGAAGTTAAGGAATGGTTGAGCAACCATAAAAATTTTCGCATGTCTGATACTCGAAACCAATAACTACAATGTCCTAGGGGAAAAATACACATACCGTTGTAATCGGGCGAATTTCTACTTTCAGATGGAACAGGAATTTCTCGAGTTCGTCCATCCGTGCGCGAGATATGGGAGTTTGAAGTTAGGGAATGGTTGAGAAACCATCAAAATTTTCGCTGGTCTGATACTCGTAACCAATAACTGGAATGGCCTAGGTGAAAAGTACACATACCGTTGAAATCGGGCGAGTTTCTGCTGTTAGATGCAATAGGAATTTCTCGTGTTCGTCAATCCGTTCGCGAGATATGGGAGTTTTGAAGTTAAGGAATGGTTGAGAAACCATCAAAATTTTCGCAAGTCTGAAACTCGAAACCAATAACTACTATGGCCTAGGGCAAAAATACATATACCGATGTAATCGGGCGAGTTTCTGCTTTCAGATGCAATAGGAATTTCTCGAGTTCGTCAATCCGTTCGCATAGTATGGGAGTTTGAAGTTAAGGAATGGTTGAGAAACCATCAAAATTTTCGCAAGTCTGATACTCGAAACCAATAACTACAGAGGCCTAGGGCAAAAATGCACATAGCGTTGTAATCGGGCGAGTTTCTTCTTTCAGATGCAATAGGAATTTCTCGAGTTCGTCAATCCGTTCGCGAGATATGGGAGTTTCAAGTGAAGGAGTGGTTGACAAACCATCAAAATTTTCGCAAGTCTGATACTCGAAACCCATAACTACTATGGGTTAGGGGAAAAGTACACACCACCATTGTAATGGGACGAGTTTCTACTTTCAGAAGCAACAGGAACTTCGCGAGTTCGTCAATCCGTTCGCGAGATATGGGAGTTTGAAATTAAGGAATGGTTGAGAAACCATCAAAATTTTCGCAAGTCTGATACTCGAAACCAATAACTACAATGGCCTAGGGGAAAAATACACATACCGTTGTAATCGGGCGAATTTCTACTTTCAGATGAAACAGGAATTTCTCGAGTTCGTCTATCCGTTCGGAAGATATGGGAGTTTGAAGTTAAGGAATGGTTGAGAAACCATCAAAATTTTCGCAAGTCTGATACTCGAAACCAATAACTACAATGGCCTAGGGGAAAAATACACATACCGTTGTAATCGGGCGAGTTTCTGGTTTCAGATGCAAGAAGAATTTGTCGAGTTCGTCAATCCGTTCGCGAGATATGGGAGTTTGAAATTAAGGAATGGTTGAGAAACCATCAAAATTTTCGCTGGTCTGATACTCGAAACCAATAACTGGAATGGCCTAGGGGAAAAGTAAACATACCGTTGAAATTGGGCGAGTTTCTGCTGTCAGATGCAGTAGGAATTTCTCGTGTTCGTCAATCCGTTCGCGCGATATGGGAGTTTGAAGTTAAGGAATGGATGAGAAACCATCAAAATTTTCGCAAGTCTGATACTCGAAACCAATAACTACAATGGCCTAGGGGAAAAATACACATACCGTTGTAATCGGGCGAGTTTCTGGTTTCAGATGCAAGAAGAATTTGTCGAGTTCGTCAATCCGTTCGCGAGATATGGGAGTTTGAAATTAAGGAATGGTTGAGAAACCATCAAAATTTTCGCAAGTCTGAAACTCGAAACCAATAACTACTATGGCCTAGGGCAAAAATGCACACACCGATGTAATCGGGCGAGTTTCTGCTTTCAGATGCAATAGGAATTTCTCGAGTTCGTCAATCCGTTCCATTAATATGGGAGTTTGAAGTTAAGGAATGGTTGAGAAACCATCAAAAATTTGGCTGGTCTGATACTCGAAACCAATAACTGGAATGGCCTAAGGGGAAAAGTACACACACCATTGTAATGGGGCGAGTTTCTACTTTCAGAAGCAACAGGAATTTCTCGAGTTCGTCAATCCGTTCGCGAGATATGGGAGTTTGAAATTAAGGAATGGTTGAGAATCCATCAAAATTTTCGCTTGTCTGATACTCGAAACCAATAACTGGAATGGCCTAGGGGAAAAGTACACACACCACTGTAATCGGGCGTGTTTCTACTTTCAGAAGCAACAGGAATTTCTCGAGGTCGTCTATCCGTTCCTGAGATATGGGAGTTTGAAATTAAGGAATGGTTGACAAACCATCAAAATTTTCGCAACTCTGATACTCGAAACCAATAACTACTATGGCCTAGGGCAAAAATACACATACCGCTGTAATCGGGCGAGTTTCTACTTTCAGATGCAACAGGAATTTCTCGAGTTCGTCAATCCGTTCGCGAGATATGGGAGTTTGAATTTAAGGAACGGTTGAGAAACCATCAAAATTTTCGCAAGACTGATACTCGAAACCAATAACTGCAGAGGCCTAGGGCAAAAATACACATACCGTTGTAATCGGGCGAGTTTCTGCTTTCAGATGCAATAGGAGTTTCTTGAGTTCGTCAATCCGTTCGCGAGATATGGGAGTTTGAAGTTAAGGAATGGTTGACAAACCATCAAAATTTTCGCAAGTCTGATACTCGAAACCCATAACTACTATGGGTTAGGGGAAAAGTACACACACCATTGTATTGGGGCGAGATTCTGCTTTCAGATGCAAGAGGAATTTCTCGAGTTCGTCAATCCGTTCGCGAGATATGGGAGTTTCAAGTGAAGGAGTGGTTGACAAACCATCAAAATTTTCGCAAGTCTGATACTCGAAACCCATAACTACTATGGGTTAGGGGAAAAGTACACACACCATTGTAATGGGACGAGTTTCTACTTTCAGAAGCAACAGGAACTTCGCGAGTTCGTCAATCCGTTCGCGAGATATGGGAGTTTGAAATTAAGGAATGGTTGAGAAACCATCAAAATTTTCGCAAGTCTGATACTCGAAACCAATAACTACAATGGCCTAGGGGAAAAATACACATACCGTTGTAATCGGGCGAATTTCTACTTTCAGATGAAACAGGAATTTCTCGAGTTCGTCTATCCGTTCGCAAGATATGGGAGTTTGAAATTAAGGAATGGTTGAGAAACCATCAAAATTTTCGCTGGTCTGATACTCGAAACCAATAACTGGAATGGCCTAGGGGAAAAGTAAACATACCGTTGAAATTGGGCGAGTTTCTGCTGTCAGATGCAGTAGGAATTTCTCGTGTTCGTCAATCCGTTCGCGCGATATGGGAGTTTGAAGTTAAGGAATGGATGAGAAACCATCAAAATTTTCGCAAGTCTGATACTCGAAACCAATAACTACAATGGCCTAGGGGAAAAATACACATACCGTTGTAATCGGGCGAGTTTCTGGTTTCAGATGCAAGAAGAATTTGTCGAGTTCGTCAATCCGTTCGCGAGATATGGGAGTTTGAAATTAAGGAATGGTTGAGAAACCATCAAAATTTTCGCAAGTCTGAAACTCGAAACCAATAACTACTATGGCCTAGGGCAAAAATGCACACACCGATGTAATCGGGCGAGTTTCTGCTTTCAGATGCAATAGGAATTTCTCGAGTTCGTCAATCCGTTCCATTAATATGGGAGTTTGAAGTTAAGGAATGGTTGAGAAACCATCAAAAATTTGGCTGGTCTGATACTCGAAACCAATAACTGGAATGGCCTAAGGGGAAAAGTACACACACCATTGTAATGGGGCGAGTTTCTACTTTCAGAAGCAACAGGAATTTCTCGAGTTCGTCAATCCGTTCGCGAGATATGGGAGTTTGAAATTAAGGAATGGTTGAGAATCCATCAAAATTTTCGCTTGTCTGATACTCGAAACCAATAACTGGAATGGCCTAGGGGAAAAGTACACACACCACTGTAATCGGGCGTGTTTCTTCTTTCAGAAGCAACAGGAATTTCTCGAGGTCGTCTATCCGTTCCTGAGATATGGGAGTTTGAAATTAAGGAATGGTTGACAAACCATCAAAATTTTCGCAACTCTGATACTCGAAACCAATAACTACTATGGCCTAGGGCAAAAATACACATACCGCTGTAATCGGGCGAGTTTCTACTTTCAGATGCAACAGGAATTTCTCGAGTTCGTCAATCCGTTCGCGAGATATGGGAGTTTGAATTTAAGGAACGGTTGAGAAACCATCAAAATTTTCGAAAGACTGATACTCGAAACCAATAACTACAGAGGCCTAGGGCAAAAATACACATACCGTTGTAATCGGGCGAGTTTCTGCTTTCAGATGCAATAGGAGTTTCTTGAGTTCGTCAATCCGTTCGCGAGATATGGGAGTTTGAAGTTAAGGAATGGTTGACAAACCATCAAAATTTTCGCAAGTCTGATACTCGAAACCCATAACTACTATGGGTTAGGGGAAAAGTACGCACACCATTGTATTGGGGCGAGATTCTGCTTTCAGATGCAAGAGGAATTTCTCGTGTTCGTCAATCCGTTCGCGAGATATGGGAGTGTGAAGTTAAGGAATGGTTGTGAAACCATCAAAATTTTCGCAGGTCTAATACTCGAAACAAATAACTACAAAGGCCTAGGGGAAAAATACACATACTGTTATAATCGCGCGAGTTTCTGCTTTCAGATGCAAGGGGAATTTCTCTAGTTCGTCAATCCGTTCGCGTGATATGGGAGTTTGAAGTTAAGGAATGGTTGAGAAACCATCAAAATTTTCGCATGTCTGATACTCGAAACCAATAACTACTATGGCCTAGGGGAAAAGTACACACACCATTGTAATGGGGCGAGTTTCAACTTTCAGATGCAACAGGAATTTCTCGAGTTTGTCAATCCGTTCGCGAGATATGGGAGTTTGAAATTAAGGAATGGTTGAGAAACCATCAATATTTTCGCAAGTCTGAAACTCGAAACCAATAACTACTATGGCCTAGGGCAAAAATACATATACCGATGTAATCGGGCGAGTTTCTGCTTTCAGATGCAATAGGAATTTCTCGAGTTCGTCAATCCGTTCGCATAATATGGGAGTTTGAAGTTAAGGAATGGTTGAGAAACGATCAAAATTTTCGCATGTCTGATACTCGAAACAAATAACTACAAAGGCCTAGGGGAAAAATACACATACCGTTGTAATCGGGCGAGTTTCTGCTTTCAGATGCAACAAGAATTTCTCGAGTTCGTCAATTCGTTCGCGAGATATGGGAGTTTGAAGTTAAGGAATGGTTGAGCAACCATAAAAATTTTCGCATGTCTGATACTCGAAACCAATAACTACAATGTCCTAGGGGAAAAATACACATACCGTTGTAATCGGGCTAATTTCTACTTTCAGATGAAACAGGAATTTCTCGAGTTCGTCCATCCGTTCGCGAGATATGGGAGTTTGAAGTTAAGGAATGGTTGAGAGCCCATAAAAAATTTCGCAAGTCTGATACTGGAAACGAATAACTGGAATTGCCTAGGGGAAAAGTACACACACCATTGTAATGGGGCGAGTTTCTACTTTCAGAGGCAACAGGAACTTCGCGAGTTCGTCAATCCGTGCGCCAGATATGGGAGTTTGAAGTTAGGGAATGTTTGAGAAACCATCAAAATTTTCGCTGGTCTGATACTCGTAACCAATAACTGGAATGGCCTAGGGGAAAAGTACACATACCGTTGAAATCGGGCGAGTTTCTGCTGTTAGATGCAATAGGAATTTCTCGTGTTCGTCAATCCGTTCGCGAGATATGGGAGTTTGAAGTTAAGGAATGGTTGAGAAACCATCAAAATTTTCGCAAGTCTGAAACTCGAAACCAATAACTACTATGGCCTAGGGCAAAAATACATATACCGATGTAATCGGGCGAGTTTCTGCTTTCAGATGCAATAGGAATTTCTCGAGTTCGTCAATCCGTTCGCATAATATGGGAGTTTGAAGTTAAGGAATGGTTGAGAAACGATCAAAATTTTCGAATGTCTGATATTCGAAACCAATAACTACAATGGCCTAGGGGAAAATACACATACCGTTGTAATCGTGCGAGTTTCTACTTTCAGATGAAAGAGGAATTTCTCGAGTTCGTCAATCCGTTCGCGAGATATGGGAGTTTGAAGTTTAGGAATGTTTGAGAAACCATCAAAAATTTCGCTGGTCTGATACTCGAAACCAAGAACTGGAGTGGCCTAGGGGAAAAGTACACACACCATTGTAATGGGGCGAGTTTCTAGTTTCAGATGCAACAGGAATTTGTTGAGTTCGTCAATCCGTTCGCGAGATATGGGAGTTTGAATTTAAGGAACGGGTGAGAAACCATCAAAATTTTCGCAAGTCTGATACTCGAAACCAATAACTACAGAGGCCTAGGGCAAAAATACATATAGCGTTGTAATCGGGCGAGTTTCTGCTTTCAGATGCAATAGGAATTTCTCGAGTTCGTCAATCCGTTCGCGAGATATGGGAGTTTCAAGTGAAGGAGTGGTTGACAAACGATCAAAATTTTCGCAAGTCTGATACTCGAAACCCATAACTACTATGGGTTAGGGGAAAAGTACACACACCATTGTAATGGGACGAGTTTCTACTTTCAGAAGCAACAGGAACTTCGCGAGTTCGTCAATCCGTTCGCGAGATATGGGAGTTTGAAATTAAGGAATGTTTGAGAAACCATCAAAATTTTCGCTGGTCTGATACTCGTAACCAATAACTGGAATGGCCTAGGGGAAAAGTACACATACCGTTGAAATCGGGCGAGTTTCTGCTGTTAGATGCAATAGGAATTTCTCGTGTTCGTCAATCCGTTCGCGAGGTATGGGAGTTTCAAGTGAAGGAGTGGTTGACAAACGATCAAAATTTTCGCAAGTCTGATACTCGAAACCCATAACTACTATGGGTTAGGGGAAAAGTACACACACCATTGTAATGGGACGAGTTTCTACTTTCAGAAGCAACAGGAACTTCGCGAGTTCGTCAATCCGTTCGCGAGATATGGGAGTTTGAAATTAAGGAATGGTTGAGAAACCATCAAAATTTTCGCTGGTCTGATACTCGAAACGAATAACTGGAATGGCCTAGGGGAAAATTAAACATACCGTTGAAATCGGGCGAGTTTCTGCTGTCAGATGCAGTAGGAACTTCTCGTGTTCGTCAATCCGTTCGCGCGATATGGGAGTTTGAAGTTAAGGAATGGATGAGAAACCATCAAAATTTTCGCAAGTCTGATACTCGAAACAAATAACTACTATCGCCTAGGGCAAAAATGCACACACCGATGTAATCGGGCGAGTTTCTGCTTTCAGATGCAATAGGAATTTCTCGAGTTCGTCAATCCGTTCCATTAATATGGGAGTTTGAAGTTAAGGAATGGTTGAGAAACCATCAAAAATTTGGCTGGTCTGATACTCGAAACCAATAACTGGAATGGCCTAAGGGGAAAAGTACACACACCATTGTAATGGGGCGAGTTTCTACTTTCAGATGCAACAGGAATTTCTCGAGTTCGTCAATCCGTTCGCGAGATATGGGAGTTTGAAATTAAGGAATGGTTGAGAAACCATCAAAATTTTCGCTTGTCTGATACTCGAAACCAATAACTGGAATGGCCTAGGGGAAAAGTACACACACCACTGTAATCGGGCGTGTTTCTACTTTCAGAAGCAACAGGAATTTCTCGAGGTCGTCAATCCGTTCCTGAGATATGGGAGTTTGAAATTAAGGAATGGTTGACAAACCATCAAAATTTTCGCAAGACTGATACTCGGAACCAATAACTACAGAGGCCTAGGGCAAAAATACACATACCGTTGTAAACGGGCGAGTTTCTGCTTTCAGATGCAATAGGAGTTTCTCGAGTTCGTCAATCCGTTCGCGAGGTATGGGAGTTTGAAGTTAAGGAATGGTTGACAAACCATCAAAATTTTCGCAAGTCTGATACTCGAAACCCATAACTACTATGGGTTAGGGGAAAAGTACACACAACATTGTATTGGGGCGAGTTTCTACTTTCAGAAGCAACAGGAACTTCGCGAGTTCCTCAATCCGTTCGCGAGATATGGGAGTTTGAAGTTAAGGAATGGTTGAGCAACCATAAAAATTTTCGCATGTCTGATACTCGAAACCAATAACTACAATGTCCTAGGGGAAAAATAAACATACCTTTGTAATCGGGCGAACTTCTACTTTCAGATGAAACAGGAATTTCTCGAGTTCGTCCATCCGTTCGCGAGATATGGGAGTTTGAAGTTAAGGAATGGTTGAGAAACGATCAAAATTTTCGCATGTCTGATACTCGAAACAAATAACTACAAAGGCCTAGGGGAAAAATACACATGCCGTTGTAATCGGGCGAGTTTCTACTTTCAGATGCAAGAGGAATTTCTCCAGTTCGTCAATCTGTTCGCGAGATATGGGAGTTTGAAGTTAAGGAATGGTCGAGAAACCATCAAAATTTTCGCTGGTCTGATACTCGAAACCAATAACTGGAATGGCCTAGGGGAAAAGTACACACACCGTTGTAATCGGGCGAGTTTCTACTTTCAGATGCAAGAGGAATTTCTCGTTTTCGTCAATCCGTTCGCGAGATATGGGAGTGTGAAGTTAAGGAATGGTTGAGAAACCATCAAAATTTTCGCAGGTCTCATACTCGAAACAAATAACTACAAAGGCCTAGGGGAAAAATACACATACTGTCGTAATCGCGCGAGTTTCTGCTTTCAGATGCAATAGGAATTTCTCGAGTTCGTCAATCCGTTCGCGTGATACGGGAGTTTGAAGTTAAGGAATGGTTGAGAAACCATCAAAATTTTCGCATGTCTGATACTCGAAACCAATAACTGGAATGGCCTAGGGGAAAAGTACACACACCGTTGTAATCGGGCGAGTTTCTACTTTCAGATGCAAGAGGAATTTCTCGTGTTCGTCAATCCGTTCGCGAGACATGGGAGTGTGAAGTTAAGGAATGGTTGAGAAACCATCAAAATTTTCGCAGGTCTAATACTCGAAACAAATAACTACAAAGGCCTAGGGGAAAAATACACATACTGTTGTAATCGCGCGAGTTTCTGCTTTCAGATGCAATAGGAATTTCTCGAGTTCGTCATTCCGTTCGCGTGATATGGGAGTTTGAAGTTAAGGAATGGTTGAGAAACCATCAAAATTTTCGCATGTCTGATACTCGAAACCAATAACTACTATGGCCTAGGGGAAAAGTACACACACCATTGTAATGGGGCGAGTTTCAACTTTCAGATGCAACAGGAATTTCTCGAGTTTGTCAATCCGTTCGCGAGATATGGGAGTTTGAAATTAAGGAATGGTTGAGAAACCATCAATATTTTCGCAAGTCTGAAACTCGAAACCAATAACTACTATGGCCTAGGGCAAAAATACATATACCGATGTAATCGGGCGAGTTTCTGCTTTCAGATGCAATAGGAATTTCTCGAGTTCGTCAATCCGTTCGCATAATATGGGAGTTTGAAGTTAAGGAATGGTTGAGAAACGATCAAAATTTTCGCATGTCTGATACTCGAAACAAATAACTACAAAGGCCTAGGGGAAAAATACACATACCGTTGTAATCGGGCGAGTTTCTGCTTTCAGATGCAACAAGTATTTCTCGAGTTCGTCAATTCGTTCGCGAGATATGGGAGTTTGAAGTTAAGGAATGGTTGAGCAACCATAAAAATTTTCGCATGTCTGATACTCGAAACCAATAACTACAATGTCCTAGGGGAAAAATACACATACCGTTGTAATCGGGCTAATTTCTACTTTCAGATGAAACAGGAATTTCTCGAGTTCGTCCATCCGTTCGCGAGATATGGGAGTTTGAAGTTAAGGAATGGTTGAGAGCCCATAAAAAATTTCGCAAGTCTGATACTGGAAACGAATAACTGGAATTGCCTAGGGGAAAAGTACACACACCATTGTAATGGGGCGAGTTTCTACTTTCAGAGGCAACAGGAACTTCGCGAGTTCGTCAATCCGTGCGCCAGATATGGGAGTTTGAAGTTAGGGAATGTTTGAGAAACCATCAAAATTTTCGCTGGTCTGATACTCGTAACCAATAACTGGAATGGCCTAGGGGAAAAGTACACATACCGTTGAAATCGGGCGAGTTTCTGCTGTTAGATGCAATAGGAATTTCTCGTGTTCGTCAATCCGTTCGCGAGATATGGGAGTTTCAAGTGAAGGAGTGGTTGACAAACGATCAAAATTTTCGCAAGTCTGATACTCGAAACCCATAACTACTATGGGTTAGGGGAAAAGTACACACACCATTGTAATGGGACGAGTTTCTACTTTCAGAAGCAACAGGAACTTCGCGAGTTCGTCAATCCGTTCGCGAGATATGGGAGTTTGAAATTAAGGAATGGTTGAGAAACCATCAAAATTTTCGCTGGTCTGATACTCGAAACGAATAACTGGAATGGCCTAGGGGAAAAGTAAACATACCGTTGAAATCGGGCGAGTTTCTGCTGTCAGATGCAGTAGGAACTTCTCGTGTTCGTCAATCCGTTCGCGCGATATGGGAGTTTGAAGTTAAGGAATGGATGAGAAACCATCAAAATTTTCGCAAGTCTGATACTCGAAACAAATAACTACTATCGCCTAGGGCAAAAATGCACACACCGATGTAATCGGGCGAGTTTCTGCTTTCAGATGCAATAGGAATTTCTCGAGTTCGTCAATCCGTTCCATTAATATGGGAGCTTGAAGTTAAGGAATGGTTGAGAAACCATCAAAAATTTGGCTGGTCTGATACTCGAAACCAATAACTGGAATGGCCTAAGGGGAAAAGTACACACACCATTGTAATGGGGCGAGTTTCTACTTTCAGAAGCAACAGGAATTTCTCGAGTTCGTCAATCCGTTCGCGAGATATGGGAGTTTGAAATTAAGGAATGGTTGAGAAACCATCAAAATTTTCGCTTGTCTGATACTCGAAACCAATAACTGGAATGGCCTAGGGGAAAAGTACACACACCACTGTAATCGGGCGTGTTTCTACTTTCAGAAGCAACAGGAATTTCTCGAGGTCGTCAATCCGTTCCTGAGATATGGGAGTTTGAAATTAAGGAATGGTTGACAAACCATCAAAATTTTCGCAACTCTGATACTCGAAACCAATAACTACTATGGCCTAGGGCAAAAATACACATACCGCTGTAATCGGGCGAGTTTCTACTTTCAGATGCAACAGGAATTTCTCGAGTTCGTCAATCCGTTCGCGAGATTAGGGAGTTTGAATTTAAGGAACGGTTGAGAAACCATCAAAATTTTCGCAAGACTGATACTCGGAACCAATAACTACAGAGGCCTAGGGCAAAAATACACATACCGTTGTAAACGGGCGAGTTTCTGCTTTCAGATGCAATAGGAGTTTCTCGAGTTCGTCAATCCGTTCGCGAGGTATGGGAGTTTGAAGTTAAGGAATGGTTGACAAACCATCAAAATTTTCGCAAGTCTGATACTCGAAACCCATAACTACTATGGGTTAGGGGAAAAGTACACACAACATTGTATTGGGGCGAGTTTCTACTTTCAGAAGCAACAGGAACTTCGCGAGTTCGTCAATCCGTTCGCGAGATATGGGAGTTTGAAATTAAGGAATGGTTGAGAAACCATCAAAATTTTCGCAAGTCTGATACTCGAGACCAATAACTACAGAGGCCTAGGGCAAAAATACACATACCGTTGTAATCGGGCGAGTTTCTGCTTTCAGATGCAATAGGAATTTCTCGAGTTCGTCAATTCGTTCGCGAGATATGGGAGTTTGAAGTTAAGGAATGGTTGAGCAACCATCAAAATTTTCTCATGTCTGATTCCCGAAACCAATAACTACAGAGGCCTAGGGGAAAAATACACATGCCGTTGTAATCGGGCGAGTTTCTACTTTCAGATGCAAGAGGAATTTCTCCAGTTCGTCAATCTGTTCGCGAGATATGGGAGTTTGAAGTTAAGGAATGGTCGAGAAACCATCAAAATTTTCGCTGGTCTGATACTCGAAACCAATAACTGGAATGGCCTAGGGGAAAAGTACACACACCGTTGTAATCGGGCGAGTTTCTACTTTCAGATGCAAGAGGAATTTCTCGTTTTCGTCAATCCGTTCGCGAGATATGGGAGTGTGAAGTTAAGGAATGGTTGAGAAACCATCAAAATTTTCGCAGGTCTCATACTCGAAACAAATAACTACAAAGGCCTAGGGGAAAAATACACATACTGTTGTAATCGCGCGAGTTTCTGCTTTCAGATGCAATAGGAATTTGTCGAGTTCGTCAATCCGTTCGCGTGATACGGGAGTTTGAAGTTAAGGAATGGTTGAGAAACCATCAAAATTTTCGCATGTCTGATACTCGAAACCAATAACTGGAATGGCCTAGGGGAAAAGTACACACACCGTTGTAATCGGGCGAGTTTCTACTTTCAGATGCAAGAGGAATTTCTCGTGTTCGTCAATCCGTTCGCGAGACATGGGAGTGTGAAGTTAAGGAATGGTTGAGAAACCATCAAAATTTTCGCAGGTCTAATACTCGAAACAAATAACTACAAAGGCCTAGGGGAAAAATACACATACTGTTGTAATCGCGCGAGTTTCTGCTTTCAGATGCAATAGGAATTTCTCGAGTTCGTCATTCCGTTCGCGTGATATGGGAGTTTGAAGTTAAGGAATGGTTGAGAAACCATCAAAATTTTCGCATGTCTGATACTCGAAACCAATAACTACGATGGCCTAGGGGAAAAGTACACACACCATTGTAATGGGGCGAGTTTCAACTTTCAGATGCAACAGGAATTTCTCGAGTTTGTCAATCCGTTCGCGAGATATGGGAGTTTGAAATTAAGGAATGGTTGAGAAACCATCAATATTTTCGCAAGTCTGAAACTCGAAACCAATAACTACTATGGCCTAGGGCAAAAATACATATACCGATGTAATCGGGCGAGTTTCTGCTTTCAGATGCAATAGGAATTTCTCGAGTTCGTCAATCCGTTCGCATAATATGGGAGTTTGAAGTTAAGGAATGTTTGAGAAACGATCAAAATTTTCGCATGTCTGATACTCGAAACAAATAACTACAAAGGCCTAGGGGAAAAATACACATACCGTTGTAATCGGGCGAGTTTCTGCTTTCAGATGCAACAAGAATTTCTCGAGTTCGTCAATTCGTTCGCGAGATATGGGAGTTTGAAGTTAAGGAATGGTTGAGAAACCATCAAAATTTTCGCTGGTCTGATACTCGAAACCAATAACTGGAATGGCCTAGGGGAAAAGTAAACATACCGTTGAAATCGGGCGAGTTTCTGCTGTCAGATGCAGTAGGAATTTCTCGTGTTCGTCAATCCGTTCGCGCGATATGGGAGTTTGAAGTTTAGGAATGTTTGAGAAACCATCAAAAATTTCGCTGGTCTGATACTCGAAACCAAGAACTGGAATGGCCTAAGGGAAAAGTACACACACCATTGTAATGGGGCGAGTTTCTACTTTCAGATGCAACAGGAATTTCTCGAGTTCGTCAATCCGTTCGCGAGATATGGGAGTTTGAATTTAAGGAACGGGTGAGAAACCATCAAAATTTTCGCAAGTCTGATACTCGAAACCAATAACTACAATGGCCTAGGGGAAAAATACACATACCGTTGTAATCGGGCGAGTTTCTGCTTTCAGATGCAAGAAGAATTTGTCGAGTTCGTCAATCCGTTCGCGAGATATGGGAGTTTGAAATTAAGGAATGGTTGAGAAACCATCAAAATTTTCGCTGGTCTGATACTCGAAACCAATAACTGGAATGGCCTAGGGGAAAAGTAAACATACCATTGAAATCGGGCGAGTTTCTGCTGTCAGATGCAGTAGGAATTTCTCGTGTTCGTCAATCCGTTCGCGCGATATGGGAGTTTGAAGTTAAGGAATGGTTGAGAAACCATCAACATTTTCGCAAGTCTGATACTCGAAACAAATAACTACTATGGCCTAGGGCAAAAATGCACACACCGATGTAATCGGGCGAGTTTCTGCTTTCAGATGCAATAGGAATTTCTCGAGTTCGTCAATCCGTTCCATTAATATGGGAGTTTGAAGTTAAGGAATGGTTGAGAAACCATCAAAAATTTGGCTGGTCTGATACTCGAAACCAATAACTGGAATGGCCTAAGGGGAAAAGTACACACACCATTGTAATGGGGCGAGTTTCTACCCTCAGAAGCAACAGGAATTTCTCGAGTTCGTCAATCCGTTCGCGAGATATGGGAGTTTGAAATTAAGGAATGGTTGAGAAACCATCAAAATTTTCGCTTGTCTGATACTCGAAACCAATAACTGGAATGGCCAAGGGGAAAAGTACACACACCACTGTAATCGGGCGTGTTTCTACTTTCAGAAGCAACAGGAATTTCTCGAGATCGTCAATCCTTTCCTGAGATATGGGAGTTTGAAATTAAGGAATGGTTGACAAACCATCAAAATTTTCGCAACTCTGATACTCGAAACCAATAACTACTATGGCCTAGGGCAAAAATACACATACCGCTGTAATCGGGCGAGTTTCTACTTTCAGATGCAACAGGAATTTCTCGAGTTCGTCAATCCGTTCGCGAGATATGGGAGTTTGAATATAAGGAACGGTTGAGAAACCATCAAAATTTTCGCAAGTCTGATACTCGAAACCAATAACTACAGAGGCCTAGGGCAAAAATACACATACCGTTGTAATCGGGCGAGTTTCTGCTTTCAGATGCAATAGGAGTCTCTCGAGTTCGTCAATCCGTTCGCGAGATATGGGAGTTTGAAGTTAAGGAATGGTTGACAAACCATCAAAATTTTCGCAAGTCTGATACTCGAAACCCATAACTACTATGGGTTAGGGGAAAAGTACACACACCATTGTATTGGGGCGAGTTTCTACTTTCAGAAGCAACAGGAACTTCGCGAGTTCGTCAATCCGTTCGCGAGATATGGGAGTTTGAAATTAAGGAATGGTTGAGAAACCATCAAAATTTTCGCAAGTCTGATACTCGAAACCAATAACTACAGAGTCCTAGGGCAAAAATACACATACCGTTGTAATCGGGCGAATTTCTACTTTCAGATGAAACAGGAATTTCTCGAGTTCGTCCATCCGTTCGCGAGATATGGGAGTTTGAAGTTAAGGAATGGTTGAAAGACCATAAAAAAATTCGCAAGTCTGATACTGGAAACGAATAACTGGAATGGCCTAGGGGAAAAGTACACACACCATTGTAATGGGGCGAGTTTCTACTTTCAGAGGCAACAGGAACTTCGCGAGTTCGTCAATCCGTGCGCGAGATATGGGAGTTTGAAGTTAGGGAATGGTTGAGAAACCATCAAAATTTTCGCATGTCTGATACTCGAAACAAATAACTACAAAGGCCTAGGGGAAAAATACACACACCGTTGTAATCGGGCGAATTTCTACTTTCAGATGAAACAGGAATTTCTCGAGTTCGTCCATCCGTTCGCGAGATATGGGAGTTTGAAGTTAAGGAATGGTTGAGAGACCATAAAAAATTTCGCAAGTCTGATACTGGAAACGAATAACTGGAATGGCCTAGGGGAAAAGTACACACACCATTGTAATGGGGCGAGTTTCTACTTTCAGAGGCAACAGGAACTTCGCGAGTTTGTCAATCCGTGCGCGAGATATGGGAGTTTGAAGTTAGGGAATGGTTGAGAAACCATCAAAATTTTCGCTGGTCTGATACTCGTAACCAATAACTGGAATGGCCTAGGGGAAAAGTACACATACCGTTGAAATCGGGCGAGCTTCTGCTGTTAGATGCAATAGGAATTTCTCGTGTTCGTCAATCCGTTCGCGCGATATGGGAGTTTGAAGTTAAGGAATGGATGAGAAACCATCAAAATTTTCGCAAGTCTGATACTCGAAACAAATAACTACTATGGCCTAGGGCAAAAATGCACACACCGATGTAATCGGGCGAGTTTCTGCTTTCAGATGCAATAGGAATTTCTCGAGTTCGTTAATCCGTTCCATTAATATGGGAGTTTGAAGTTAAGGAATGGTTGAGAAACCATCAAAAATTTGGCTGGTCTGATACTCGAAACCAATAACTGGAATGGCCTAAGGGGAAAAGTACACACACCATTGTAATGGGGCGAGTTTCTACTTTCAGAAGCAACAGGAATTTCTCGAGTTCGTCAATCCGTTCGCGAGATATGGGAGTTTGAAATTAAGGAATGGTTGAGAAACCATCAAAATTTTCGCTTGTCTGATACTCGAAACCAATAACTGGAATGGCCTAGGGGAAAAGTACACACACCACTGTAATCGGGCGTGTTTCTACTTTCAGAAGCAACAGGAATTTCTCGAGGTCGTCAATCCGTTCCTGAGATATGGGAGTTTGAAATTAAGGAATGGTTGACAAACCATCAAAATTTTCGCAACTCTGATACTCGAAACCAATAACTACTATGGCCTAGGGCAAAAATACACATACCGCTGTAATCGGGCGAGTTTCTACTTTCAGATGTAACAGGAATTTCTCGAGTTCGTCAATCCGTTCGCGAGATATGGGAGTTTGAATTTAAGGAACGGTTGAGGAACCATCAAAATTTTCCCAAGACTGATACTCGAAACCAATAACTACAGAGGCCTAGGGCAAAAATACACATACCGTTGTAATCGGGCGAGTTTCTGCTATCAGATGCAATAGGAGATTCTCGAGTTCGTCAATCCGTTCGCGAGATATGGGAGTTTGAAGTTAAGGAATGGTCGAGAAACCATCAAAATTTTCGCTGGTCTGATACTCGAAACCAATAACTGGAATGGCCTAGGGGAAAAGTACACACACCGTTGTAATCGGGCGAGTTTCTACTTTCAGATGCAAGAGGAATTTCTCGTGTTCGTCAATCCGTTCGCGAGATATGGGAGTGTGAAGTTAAGGAATGGTTGAGAAACCATCAAAATTTTCGCAGGTCTAATACTCGAAACAAATAACTACAAAGGCCTAGGGGAAAAATACACATACTGTTGTAATCGCGCGAGTTTCTGCTTTCAGATGCAATAGGAATTTCTCGAGTTCGTCAATCCGTTCGCGTGATATGGGAGTTTGAAGTTAAGGAATGGTTGAGAAACCATCAAAATTTTCGCATGTCTGATACTCGAAACCAATAACTACTATGGCCTAGGGGAAAAGTACACACACCATTGTAATGGGGCGAGTTTCAACTTTCAGATGCAACAGGAATTTCTCGAGTTTGTCAATCCGTTCGCGAGATATGGGAGTTTGAAATTAAGGAATGGTTGAGAAACCATCAATATTTTCGCAAGTCTGAAACTCGAAACCAATAACTACTATGGCCTAGGGCAAAAATACATATACCGATGTAATCGGGCGAGTTTCTGCTTTCAGATGCAATAGGAATTTCTCGAGTTCGTCAATCCGTTCGCATAATATGGGAGTTTGAAGTTAAGGAATGGTTGAGAAACGATCAAAATTTTCGCATGTCTGATACTCGAAACAAATAACTACAAAGGCCTAGGGGAAAAATACACATACCGTTGTAATCGGGCGAGTTTCTGCTTTCAGATGCAACAAGAATTTCTCGAGTTCGTCAATTGTTCGCGAGATATGGGAGTTTGAAGTTAAGGAATGGTTGAGCAACCATAAAAATTTTCGCATGTCTGATACTCGAAACCAATAACTACAATGTCCTAGGGGAAAAATACACATACCGTTGTAATCGGGCTAATTTCTACTTTCAGATGAAACAGGAATTTCTCGAGTTCGTCCATCCGTTCGCGAGATATGGGAGTTTGAAGTTAAGGAATGGTTGAGAGCCCATAAAAAATTTCGCAAGTCTGATACTGGAAACGAATAACTGGAATGGCCTAGGGGAAAGGTACACACACCATTGTAATGGGGCGAGTTTCTACTTTCAGAGGCAACAGGAACTTCGCGAGTTCGTCAATCCGTGCGCCAGATATGGGAGTATGAAGTTAGGGAACGGGTGAGAAACCATCAAAATTTTCGCAAGTCTGATACTCGAAACCAATAACTACAGAGGCCTAGGGCAAAAATACACATAGCGTTGTAATCGGGCGAGTTTCTGCTTTCAGATGCAATAGGAATTTCTCGAGTTCGTCAATCCGTTCGCGAGATATGGGAGTTTCAAGTGAAGGAGTGGTTGACAAACGATCAAAATTTTCGCAAGTCTGATACTCGAAACCAATAACTACAATGGCCTAGGGGAAAAATACACATACCGATGTAATCGGGCGAATTTCTACTTTCAGATGAAACAGGAATTTCTCGAGTTCGTCTATCCGTTCGCAAGATATGGGAGTTTGAAGTTAAGGAATGGTTGAGAAACCATCAAAATTTTCGCAAGTCTGATACTCGAAACCAATAACTACAATGGCCTAGGGGAAAAATACACATACCGTTGTAATCGGGCGAGTTTCTGCTTTCAGATGCAAGAAGAATTTGTCGAGTTCGTCAATCCGTTCGCGAGATATGGGAGTTTGAAATTAAGGAATGGTTGAGAAACCATCAAAATTTTCGCTGGTCTGATACTCGAAACCAATAACTGGAATGGCCTAGGGGAAAAGTAAACATACCGTTGAAATCGGGCGAGTTTCTGCTGACAGATGCAGTAGGAATTTCTCGTGTTCGTCAATCCGTTCGCGCGATATGGGAGTTTGAAGTTAAGGAATGGATGAGAAACCATCAAAATTTTCGCAAGTCTGAAACTCGAAACCAATAACTACTATGGCCTAGGGCAAAAATACATATACCGATGTAATCGGGCGAGTTTCTGCTTTCAGATGCAATAGGAATTTCTCGAGTTCGTCAATCCGTTCGCATAATATGGGAGTTTGAAGTTAAGAAATGGTTGAGAAACGATCAAAATTTTCGAATGTCTGATATTCGAAACCAATAACTACAATGGCTTAGGGGAAAATACACATACCGTTGTAATCGTGCGAGTTTCTACTTTCAGATGAAAGAGGAATTTCTCGAGTTCGTCAATCCGTTCGCGAGATATGGGAGTTTGAAGTTTAGGAATGTTTGAGAAACCATCAAAAATTTCGCTGGTCTGATACTCGAAACCAAGAACTGGAATGGCCTAGGGGAAAAGTACACACACCATTGTAATGGGGCGAGTTTCTACTTTCAGATGCAACAGGAATTTCTCGAGTTCGTCAATCCGTTCGCGAGATATGGGAGTTTGAATTTAAGGAACGGGTGAGAAACCATCAAAATTTTCGCAAGTCTGATACTCGAAACCAATAACTACAGAGGCCTAGGGCAAAAATACACATAGCGTTGTAATCGGGCGAGTTTCTGCTTTCAGATGCAATAGGAATTTCTCGAGTTCGTCAATCCGTTCGCGAGATATGGGAGTTTCAAGTGAAGGAGTGGTTGACAAACGATCAAAATTTTCGCAAGTCTGATACTCGAAACCAATAACTACAATGGCCTAGGGGAAAAATACACATACCGTTGTAATCGGGCGAATTTCTACTTTCAGATGAAACAGGAATTTCTCGAGTTCGTCTATCCGTTCGCAAGATATGGGAGTTTGAAGTTAAGGAATGGTTGAGAAACCATCAAAATTTTCGCAAGTCTGATACTCGAAACCAATAACTACAATGGCCTAGGGGAAAAATACACATTCCGTTGTAATCGGGCGAGTTTCTGCTTTCAGATGCAAGAAGAATTTGTCGAGTTCGTCAATCCGTTCGCGAGATATGGGAGTTTGAAATTAAGGAATGGTTGAGAAACCATCAAAATTTTCGCTGGTCTGATACTCGAAACCAATAACTGGAATGGCCTAGGGGAAAAGTAAACATACCGTTGAAATCGGGCGAGTTTCTGCTGACAGATGCAGTAGGAATTTCTCGTGTTCGTCAATCCGTTCGCGCGATATGGGAGTTTGAAGTTAAGGAATGGATGAGAAACCATCAAAATTTTCGCAATTCTGATACTCGAAACATATAACTACTATGGCCTAGGGCAAAAATGCACACACCGATGTAATCGGGCGAGTTTCTGCTTTCAGATGCAATAGGAATTTCTCGAGTTCGTCAATCCGTTCCATTAATATGGGAGTTTGAAGTTAAGGAATGGTTGAGAAACCATCAAAAATTTGGCTGGTCTGATACTCGAAACCAATAACTGGAATGGCCTAAGGGGAAAAGTACACACACCATTGTTATGGGGCGAGTTTCTACTTTCAGAAGCAACAGGAATTTCTCGAGTTCGTCAATCCGTTCGCGAGATATGGGAGTTTGAAATTAAGGAATGGTTGAGAAACCATCAAAATTTTCGCTTGTCTGATACTCGAAACCAATAACTGGAATGGCCTAGGGGAAAAGTACACACACCACTGTAATCGGGCGTGTTTCTACTTTCAGAAGCAACAGGAATTTCTCGAGGTCGTCAATCCGTTCCTGAGATATGGGAGTTTGAAATTAAGGAATGTTGACAAACCATCAAAATTTTCGCAACTCTGATACTCGAAACCAATAACTACTGTGGCCTAGGGAAAAATACACATACCGCTGTAATCGGGCGAGTTTCTACTTTCAGATGCAACAGGAATTTCTCGAGTTCGTCAATCCGTTCGCGAGATATGGGAGTTTGAATTTAAGGAACGGTTGAGAAACCATCAAAATTTTCGCAAGACTGATACTCGGAACCAATAACTACAGAGGCCTAGGGCAAAAATACACATACCGTTGTAAACGGGCGAGTGTCTGCTTTCAGATGCAATAGGAGTTTCTCGAGTTCGTCAATCCGTTCGCGAGATATGGGAGTTTGAAGTTAAGGAATGGTTGACAAACCATCAAAATTTTCGCAAGTCTGATACTCGAAACCCATAACTACTATGGGTTAGGGGAAAAGTACACACACCATTGTATTGGGGCGAGTTTCTACTTTCAGAAGCAACAGGAACTTCGCGAGTTCGTCAATCCGTTCGCGAGATATGGGAGTTTGAAATTAAGGAATGGTTGAGAAACCATCAAAATTTTCGCAAGTCTGATACTCGAAACCAATAACTACAGAGGCCTAGGGCAAAAATACACATACCGTTGTAATCGGGCGAGTTTCTGCTTTCAGATGCAATAGGAATTTCTCGAGTTCGTCAATCCGTTCGCATAATATGGGAGTTTGAAGTTAAGAAATGGTTGAGAAACGATCAAAATTTTCGAATGTCTGATATTCGAAACCAATAACTACAATGGCTTAGGGGAAAATACACATACCGTTGTAATCGTGCGAGTTTCTACTTTCAGATGAAAGAGGAATTTCTCGAGTTCGTCAATCCGTTCGCGAGATATGGGAGTTTGAAGTTTAGGAATGTTTGAGAAACCATCAAAAATTTCGCTGGTCTGATACTCGAAACCAAGAACTGGAATGGCCTAGGGGAAAAGTACACACACCATTGTAATGGGGCGAGTTTCTACTTTCAGATGCAACAGGAATTTCTCGAGTTCGTCAATCCGTTCGCGAGATATGGGAGTTTGAATTTAAGGAACGGGTGAGAAACCATCAAAATTTTCGCAAGTCTGATACTCGAAACCAATAACTACAGAGGCCTAGGGCAAAAATACACATAGCGTTGTAATCGGGCGAGTTTCTGCTTTCAGATGCAATAGGAATTTCTCGAGTTCGTCAATCCGTTCGCGAGATATGGGAGTTTCAAGTGAAGGAGTGGTTGACAAACGATCAAAATTTTCGCAAGTCTGATACTCGAAACCAATAACTACAATGGCCTAGGGGAAAAATACACATACCGTTGTAATCGGGCGAATTTCTACTTTCAGATGAAACAGGAATTTCTCGAGTTCGTCTATCCGTTCGCAAGATATGGGAGTTTGAAGTTAAGGAATGGTTGAGAAACCATCAAAATTTTCGCAAGTCTGATACTCGAAACCAATAACTACAATGGCCTAGGGGAAAAATACACATACCGTTGTAATCGGGCGAGTTTCTGCTTTCAGATGCAAGAAGAATTTGTCGAGTTCGTCAATCCGTTCGCGAGATATGGGAGTTTGAAATTAAGGAATGGTTGAGAAACCATCAAAATTTTCGCTGGTCTGATACTCGAAACCAATAACTGGAATGGCCTAGGGGAAAAGTAAACATACCGTTGAAATCGGGCGAGTTTCTGCTGACAGATGCAGTAGGAATTTCTCGTGTTCGTCAATCCGTTCGCGCGATATGGGAGTTTGAAGTTAAGGAATGGATGAGAAACCATCAAAATTTTCGCAAGTCTGAAACTCGAAACCAATAACTACTATGGCCTAGGGCAAAAATACATATACCGATGTAATCGGGCGAGTTTCTGCTTTCAGATGCAATAGGAATTTCTCGAGTTCGTCAATCCGTTCGCATAATATGGGAGTTTGAAGTTAAGAAATGGTTGAGAAACGATCAAAATTTTCGAATGTCTGATATTCGAAACCAATAACTACAATGGCTTAGGGGAAAATACACATACCGTTGTAATCGTGCGAGTTTCTACTTTCAGATGAAAGAGGAATTTCTCGAGTTCGTCAATCCGTTCGCGAGATATGGGAGTTTGAAGTTTAGGAATGTTTGAGAAACCATCAAAAATTTCGCTGGTCTGATACTCGAAACCAAGAACTGGAATGGCCTAGGGGAAAAGTACACACACCATTGTAATGGGGCGAGTTTCTACTTTCAGATGCAACAGGAATTTCTCGAGTTCGTCAATCCGTTCGCGAGATATGGGAGTTTGAATTTAAGGAACGGGTGAGAAACCATCAAAATTTTCGCAAGTCTGATACTCGAAACCAATAACTACAGAGGCCTAGGGCAAAAATACACATAGCGTTGTAATCGGGCGAGTTTCTGCTTTCAGATGCAATAGGAATTTCTCGAGTTCGTCAATCCGTTCGCGAGATATGGGAGTTTCAAGTGAAGGAGTGGTTGACAAACGATCAAAATTTTCGCAAGTCTGATACTCGAAACCAATAACTACAATGGCCTAGGGGAAAAATACACATACCGTTGTAATCGGGCGAATTTCTACTTTCAGATGAAACAGGAATTTCTCGAGTTCGTCTATCCGTTCGCAAGATATGGGAGTTTGAAGTTAAGGAATGGTTGAGAAACCATCAAAATTTTCGCAAGTCTGATACTCGAAACCAATAACTACAATGGCCTAGGGGAAAAATACACATTCCGTTGTAATCGGGCGAGTTTCTGCTTTCAGATGCAAGAAGAATTTGTCGAGTTCGTCAATCCGTTCGCGAGATATGGGAGTTTGAAATTAAGGAATGGTTGAGAAACCATCAAAATTTTCGCTGGTCTGATACTCGAAACCAATAACTGGAATGGCCTAGGGGAAAAGTAAACATACCGTTGAAATCGGGCGAGTTTCTGCTGACAGATGCAGTAGGAATTTCTCGTGTTCGTCAATCCGTTCGCGCGATATGGGAGTTTGAAGTTAAGGAATGGATGAGAAACCATCAAAATTTTCGCAATTCTGATACTCGAAACATATAACTACTATGGCCTAGGGCAAAAATGCACACACCGATGTAATCGGGCGAGTTTCTGCTTTCAGATGCAATAGGAATTTCTCGAGTTCGTCAATCCGTTCCATTAATATGGGAGTTTGAAGTTAAGGAATGGTTGAGAAACCATCAAAAATTTGGCTGGTCTGATACTCGAAACCAATAACTGGAATGGCCTAAGGGGAAAAGTACACACACCATTGTTATGGGGCGAGTTTCTACTTTCAGAAGCAACAGGAATTTCTCGAGTTCGTCAATCCGTTCGCGAGATATGGGAGTTTGAAATTAAGGAATGGTTGAGAAACCATCAAAATTTTCGCTTGTCTGATACTCGAAACCAATAACTGGAATGGCCTAGGGGAAAAGTACACACACCACTGTAATCGGGCGTGTTTCTACTTTCAGAAGCAACAGGAATTTCTCGAGGTCGTCAATCCGTTCCTGAGATATGGGAGTTTGAAATTAAGGAATGTTGACAAACCATCAAAATTTTCGCAACTCTGATACTCGAAACCAATAACTACTGTGGCCTAGGGAAAAATACACATACCGCTGTAATCGGGCGAGTTTCTACTTTCAGATGCAACAGGAATTTCTCGAGTTCGTCAATCCGTTCGCGAGATATGGGAGTTTGAATTTAAGGAACGGTTGAGAAACCATCAAAATTTTCGCAAGACTGATACTCGGAACCAATAACTACAGAGGCCTAGGGCAAAAATACACATACCGTTGTAAACGGGCGAGTGTCTGCTTTCAGATGCAATAGGATTTTCTTGAGTTCGTCAATCCGTTCGCGAGATATGGGAGTTTGAAGTTAAGGAATGGTTGACAAACCATCAAAATTTTCGCAAGTCTGATACTCGAAACCCATAACTACTATGGGTTAGGGGAAAAGTACACACACCATTGTATTGGGGCGAGTTTCTACTTTCAGAAGCAACAGGAACTTCGCGAGTTCGTCAATCCGTTCGCGAGATATGGGAGTTTGAAATTAAGGAATGGTTGAGAAACCATCAAAATTTTCGCAAGTCTGATACTCGAAACCAATAACTACAGAGGCCTAGGGCAAAAATACACATACCGTTGTAATCGGGCGAGTTTCTGCTTTCAGATGCAATAGGAATTTCTCGAGTTCGTCAATTCGTTCGAGAGATATGGGAGTTTGAAGTTAAGGAATGGTTGAGAAACGATCAAAATTTTCGCATGTCTGATACTCGAAACAAATAACTACAAAGGCCTAGGGGAAAAATACACATACCGTTGTAATCGGGCGAGTTTCTACTTTCAGATGCAAGAGGAATTTCTCCAGTTCGTCAATCCGTTCGCGAGATATGGGAGTTTGAAGTTAAGGAATGGTCGAGAAACCATCAAAATTTTCGCATGTCTGATACTCGAAACCAATAACTACTATGGCCTAGGGGAAAAGTACACACACCATTGTAATGGGGCGAGTTTCAACTTTCAGATGCAACAGGAATTTCTCGAGTTTGTCAATCCGTTCGCGAGATATGGGAGTTTGAAATTAAGGAATGGTTGAGAAACCATCAATATTTTCGCAAGTCTGAAACTCGAAACCAATAACTACTATGGCCTAGGGCAAAAATGCATATACCGATGTAATCGGGCGAGTTTCTGCTTTCAGATGCAATAGGAATTTCTCGAGTTCGTCAATCCGTTCGCATAATATGGGAGTTTGAAGTTAAGGAATGGTTGAGAAACGATCAAAATTTTCGCATGTCTGATACTCGAAACAAATAACTACAAAGGCCTAGGGGAAAAATACACATACCGTTGTAATCGGGCTAATTTCTACTTTCAGATGAAACAGGAATTTCTCGAGTTCGTCCATCCGTTCGCCAGATATGGGAGTTTGAAGTTAAGGAATGGTTGAGAAACCATCAAAATTTTCGCAAGTCTGAAACTCGAAACCAATAACTACTATGGCCTGGGGCAAAAATACATATACCGATGTAATCGGGCGAGTTTCTGCTTTCAGATGCAATAGGAATTTCTCGAGTTCGTCAATCCGTTCGCATAGTATGGGGAGTTTGAAGTTAAGGAATGGTTGAGAAACGATCAAAATTTTCGAATGTCTGATACTCGAAACCAATAACTACAATGGCCTAGGGGAAAAATACACATACCGTTGTAATCGGGCGAATTTCTACTTTCAGATGAAACAGGAATTTCTCGAGTTCGTCTATCCGTTCGCAAGATATGGGAGTTTGAAGTTAAGGAATGGTTGAGAAACCATCAAAATTTTCGCAAGTCTGATACTCGAAACCAATAACTACAATGGCCTAGGGGAAAAATACACATACCGTTGTAATCGGGCGAGTTTCTGCTTTCAGATGCAAGAAGAATTTGTCGAGTTCGTCAATCCGTTCGCGAGATATGGGAGTTTGAAATTAAGGAATGGTTGAGAAACCATCAAAATTTTCGCTGGTCTGATACTCGAAACCAATAACTGGAATGGCCTAGGGGAAAAGTAAACATACCGTTGAAATCGGGCGAGTTTCTGCTGTCAGATGCAGTAGGAATTTCTCGTGTTCGTCAATCCGTTCGCGCGATATGGGAGTTTGAAGTTAAGGAATGGATGAGAAACCATCAAAATTTTCGCAAGTCTGATACTCGAAACAAATAACTACTATGGCCTAGGGCAAAAATGCACACACCGATGTAATCGGGCGAGTTTCTGCTTTCAGATGCAATAGGAATTTCTCGAGTTCGTCAATCCGTTCCAATAATATGGGAGTTTGAAGTTAAGGAATGGTTGAGAAACCATCAAAAATTTGGCTGGTCTGATACTCGAAACCAATAACTGGAATGGCCTAGGGGAAAAGTACACACACCACTGTAATCGGGCGTGTTTCTACTTTCAGAAGCAACAGGAATTTCTCGAGGTCGTCAATCCGTTCCTGAGATATGGGAGTTTGAAATTAAGGAATGTTGACAAACCATCAAAATTTTCGCAACTCTGATACTCGAAACCAATAACTACTGTGGCCTAGGGCAAAAATACACATACCGCTGTAATCGGGCGAGTTTCTACTTTCAGATGCAACAGGAATTTCTCGAGTTCGTCAATCCGTTCGCGAGATATGGGAGTTTGAATTTAAGGAACGGTTGAGAAACCATCAAAATTTTCCCAAGACTGATACTCGGAACCAATAACTACAGAGGCCTAGGGCAAAAATACACATACCGTTGTAAACGGGCGAGTTTCTGCTTTCAGATGCAATAGGAGTTTCTCGAGTTCGTCAATCCGTTCGCGAGATATGGGAGTTTGAAGTTAAGGAATGGTTGACAAACCATCAAAATTTTCGCAAGTCTGATACTCGAAACCCATAACTACTATGGGTTAGGGGAAAAGTACACACACCATTGTATTGGGGCGAGTTTCTACTTTCAGAAGCAACAGGAACTTCGCGAGTTCGTCAATCCGTTCGCGAGATATGGGAGTTTGAAATTAAGGAATGGTTGAGAAACCATCAAAATTTTCGCAAGTCTGATACTCGAAACCAATAACTACAGAGGCCTAGGGCAAAAATACACATACCGTTGTAATCGGGCGAGTTTCTGCTTTCAGATGCAATAGGAATTTCTCGAGTTCGTCAATTCGTTCGCGAGATATGGGAGTTTGAAGTTAAGGAATGGTTGAGCAACCATCAAAATTTTCTCATGTCTGATTCCCGAAACCAATAACTACAGAGGCCTAGGGGAAAAATACACATGCCGTTGTAATCGGGCGAGTTTCTACTTTCAGATGCAAGAGGAATTTCTCCAGTTCGTCAATCCGTTCGCGAGATATGGGAGTTTGAAGTTAAGGAATGGTCGAGAAACCATCAAAATTTTCGCTGGTCTGGTACTCGAAACCAATAACTGGAATGGCCTAGGGGAAAAGTACACACACCGTTGTAATCGGGCGAGTTTCTACTTTCAGATGCAAGAGGAATTTCTCGTGTTCGTCAATCCGTTCGCGAGATATGGGAGTGTGAAGTTAAGGAATGGTTGAGAAACCATCAAAATTTTCGCAGGTCTAATACTCGAAACAAATAACTACAAAGGCCTAGGGGAAAAATACACATACTGTTGTAATCGCGCGAGTTTCTGCTTTCAGATGCAATAGGAATTTCTCGAGTTCGTCAATCCGTTCGCGTGATATGGGAGTTTGAAGTTAAGGAATGGTTGAGAAACCATCAAAATTTTCGCAAGACTGATACTCGGAACCAATAACTACAGAGGCCTAGGGCAAAAATACACATACCGTTGTAAACGGGCGAGTTTCTGCTTTCAGATGCAATAGGAGTTTCTCGAGTTCGTCAATCCGTTCGCGAGATATGGGAGTTTGAAGTTAAGGAATGGTTGACAAACCATCAAAATTTTCGCAAGTCTGATACTCGAAACCCATAACTACTATGGGTTAGGGGAAAAGTACACACACCATTGTATTGGGGCGAGTTTCTACTTTCAGAAGCAACAGGAACTTCGCGAGTTCGTCAATCCGTTCGCGAGATATGGGAGTTTGAAATTAAGGAATGGTTGAGAAACCATCAAAATTTTCGCAAGTCTGATACTCGAAACCAATAACTACAGAGGCCTAGGGCAAAAATACACATACCGTTGTAATCGGGCGAGTTTCTGCTTTCAGATGCAATAGGAATTTCTCGAGTTCGTCAATTCGTTCGCGAGATATGGGAGTTTGAAGTTAAGGAATGGTTGAGCAACCATCAAAATTTTCTCATGTCTGATTCCCGAAACCAATAACTACAGAGGCCTAGGGGAAAAATACACATGCCGTTGTAATCGGGCGAGTTTCTACTTTCAGATGCAAGAGGAATTTCTCCAGTTCGTCAATCCGTTCGCGAGATATGGGAGTTTGAAGTTAAGGAATGGTCGAGAAACCATCAAAATTTTCGCTGGTCTGATACTCGAAACCAATAACTGGAATGGCCTAGGGGAAAAGTACACACACCGTTGTAATCGGGCGAGTTTCTACTTTCAGATGCAAGAGGAATTTCTCGTGTTCGTCAATCCGTTCGCGAGATATGGGAGTGTGAAGTTAAGGAATGGTTGAGAAACCATCAAAATTTTCGCAGGTCTCATACTCGAAACAAATAACTACAAAGGCCTAGGGGAAAAATACACATACTGTTGTAATCGCGCGAGTTTCTGCTTTCAGATGCAATAGGAATTTCTCGAGTTCGTCAATCCGTTCGCGTGATACGGGAGTTTGAAGTTAAGGAATGGTTGAGAAACCATCAAAATTTTCGCATGTCTGATACTCGAAACCAATAACTGGAATGGCCTAGGGGAAAAGTACACACACCGTTGTAATCGGGCGAGTTTCTACTTTCAGATGCAAGAGGAATTTCTCGTGTTCGTCAATCCGTTCGCGAGATATGGGAGTGTGAAGTTAAGGAATGGTTGAGAAACCATCAAAATTTTCGCAGGTCTAATACTCGAAACAAATAACTACAAAGGCCTAGGGGAAAAATACACATACTGTTGTAATCGCGCGAGTTTCTGCTTTCAGATGCAATAGGAATTTCTCGAGTTCGTCAATCCGTTCGCGTGATATGGGAGTTTGAAGTTAAGGAATGGTTGAGAAACCATCAAAATTTTCGCATGTCTGATACTCGAAACCAATAACTACTATGGCCTAGGGGAAAAGTACACACACCATTGTAATGGGGCGAGTTTCAACTTTCAGATGCAACAGGAATTTCTCGAGTTTGTCAATCCGTTCGCGAGATATGGGGGTTTGAAATTAAGGAATGGTTGAGAAACCATCAATATTTTCGCAAGTCTGAAACTCGAAACCAATAACTACTATGGCCTAGGGCAAAAATGCATATACCGATGTAATCGGGCGAGTTTCTGCTTTCAGATGCAATAGGAATTTCTCGAGTTCGTCAATCCGTTCGCATAATATGAGAGTTTGAAGTTAAGGAATGGTTGAGAAACGATCAAAATTTTCGCATGTCTGATACTCGAAACAAATAACTACAAAGGCCTAGGGGAAAAATACACATACCGTTGTAATCGGGCGAGTTTCTGCTTTCAGATGCAACAAGAATTTCTCGAGTTCGTCAATTCGTTCGCGAGAAATGGGAGTTTGAAGTTAAGGAATGGTTGAGCAACCATAAAAATTTTCGCATGTCTGATACTCGAAACCAATAACTACAAAGTCCTAGGGGAAAAATACACATACCGTTGTAATCGGGCTAATTTCTACTTTCAGATGAAACAGGAATTTCTCGAGTTCGTCCATCCGTTCGCGAGATATGGGAGTTTGAAGTTAAGGAATGGTTGAGAAACCATCAAAATTTTCGCAAGTCTGAAACTCGAAACCAATAACTACTATGGCCTAGGGCAAAAATACATATACCGATGTAATCGGGCGAGTTTCTGCTTTCAGATGCAATAGGAATTTCTCGAGTTCGTCAATCCGTTCGCATAGTATGGGAGTTTGAATTTAAGGAATGGTTGAGAAACGATCAAAATTTTCGAATGTCTGATATTCGAAACCAATAACTACATTGGCCTATGGGAAAATACACATACCGTTGTAATCGTGCGAATTTCTACATTCAGATGAAAGAGGAATTTCTCGAGTTCGTCAATCCGTTCGCGAGATATGGGAGTTTGAAGTTTAGGAATGTTTGAGAAACCATCAAAAATTTCGCTGGTCTGATACTCGAAACCAAGAACTGGAATGGCCTAGGGGAAAAGTACACACACCATTGTAATGGGGCGAGTTTCTACTTTCAGATGCAACAGGAAATTCTCGAGTTCGTCAATCCGTTCGCGAGATATGGGAGTTTGAAATTAAGGAATGGTTGAGAAACCATCAAAATTTTCGCAAGTCTGATACTCGAAACCAATAACTACAATGGCCTAGGGGAAAAATACACATACCGTTGTAATCGGGCGAATTTCTACTTTCAGATGAAACAGGAATTTCTCGAGTTCGTCTTTCCGTTCGCAAGATATGGGAGTTTGAAGTTAAGGAATGGTTGAGAAACCATCAAAATTTTCGCAAGTCTGATACTCGAAACCAATAACTACAATGGCCTAGGGGAAAAATACACATACCGTTGTAATCGGGCGAGTTTCTGCTTTCAGATGCAAGAAGAATTTGTCGAGTTCGTCAATCCGTTCGCGAGATATGGGAGTTTGAAATTAAGGAATGGTTGAGAAACCATCAAAATTTTCGCAAGTCTGATACTCGAAACCAATAACTACAATGGCCTAGGGGAAAAATACAGATACCGTTGTAATCGGGCGAATTTCTACTTTCAGATGAAACAGGAATTTCTCGAGTTCGTCTATCCGTTCGCAAGATATGGGAGTTTGAAGTTAAGGAATGGTTGAGAAACCATCAAAATTTTCGCAAGTCTGATACTCGAAACCAATAACTACAATGGCCTAGGGGAAAAATACACATACCGTTGTAATCGGGCGAGTTTCTGCTTTCAGATGCAAGAAGAATTTGTCGAGTTCGTCAATCCGTTCGCGCGATATGGGAGTTTGAAGTTAAGGAATGGTTGAGAAACCATCAAAATCTTCGCAAGTCTGATACTCGAAACAAATAACTACTATGGCCTAGGGCAAAAATGCACACACCGATGTAATCGGGCGAGTTTCTGCTTTCAGATGCAATAGGAATTTCTCGAGTTCGTCAATCCGTTCCATTAATATGGGAGTTTGAAGTTAAGGAATGGTTGAGAAACCATCAAAAATTTGGCTGGTCTGATACTCGAAACCAATAACTGGAATGGCCTAAGGGGAAAAGTACACACACCATTGTAATGGGGCGAGTTTCTACTTTCAGAAGCAACAGGAATTTCTCGAGTTCGTCAATCCGTTCGCGAGATATGGGAGTTTGAAATTAAGGAATGGTTGAGAAACCATCAAAATTTTCGCTTGTCTGATACTCGAAACCAATAACTGGAATGGCCTAGGGGAAAAGTACACACACCACTGTAATCGGGCGTGTTTCTACTTTCAGAAGCAACAGGAATTTCTCGAGATCGTCAATCCGTTCCTGAGATATGGGAGTTTGAAATTAAGGAATGGTTGACAAACCAACAAAATTTTCGCAACTCTGATACTCGAAACCAATAACTACTATGGCCTAGGGCAAAAATACACATACCGCTGTAATCGGGCGAGTTTCTACTTTCAGATGCAACAGGAATTTCTCGAGTTCGTCAATCCGTTCGCGAGATATGGGAGTTTGAATTTAAGGAACGGTTGAGAAACCATCAAAATTTTCGCAAGTCTGATACTTGAAACCAATAACTACAGAGGCCTAGGGCAAAAATACACATACCGTTGTAATCGGGCGAGTTTCTGCTTTCAGATGCAATAGGAGTTTCTCGAGTTCGTCAATCCTTTCGCGAGATTTGGGAGTTTGAAGTTAAGGAATGGTTGACAAACCATCAAAATTTTCGCAAGTCTGATACTCGAAACCCATAACTACTATGGGTTAGGGGAAAAGTACACACACCATTGTATTGGGGCGAGTTTCTACTTTCAGAAGCAACAGGAACTTCGCGAGTTCGTCAATCCGTTCGCGAGATATGGAAGTTTGAAATTAAGGAATGGTTGAGAAACCATCAAAATTTTCGCAAGTCTGATACTCGAAACCAATAACTACAGAGGCCTAGGGCAAAAATACACATACCGTTGTAATCGGGCGAATTTCTGCTTTCAGATGCAATAGGAATTTCTCGAGTTCGTCATTTCGTTCGCGAGATATGGGAGTTTGAAGTTAAGGAATGGTTGAGAAACCATCAAAATTTTCGCAAGTCAGATTCCCGAAACGAATAACTACAAAGGCCTAGGGGAAAAATACACATGCCGTTGTAATCGTGCGGGTTTCTACTTTCAGATGCAACAGGAATTTCCCGAGTTCGTCAATCCGTTCGCGAGATATGGGAGTTTTAGTTAAGGAATGGTTGAGAAACCATCAAAATTTTCGCTGGTCTGATACTCGAAACCAATAACTGGAATGGCCTAGGGGAAAAGTACACACACCGTTGTAATCGGGCGAGTTTCTACTTTCAGATGCAAGAGGAATTTCTCGTGTTCGTCAATCCGTTCGCGAGATATGGGAGTGTGAAGTTAAGGAATGGTTGAGAAACCATCAAAATTTTCGCAGGTCTCATACTCGAAACAAATAACTACAAAGGCCTAGGGGAAAAATACACATACTGTTGTAATCGCGCGAGTTTCTGCTTTCAGATGCAATAGGAATTTCTCGAGTTCGTCAATCCGTTCGCGTGATACGGGAGTTTGAAGTTAAGAAATGGTTGAGAAACCATCAAAATTTTCGCTGGTCTGATACTCGAAACCAATAACTGGAATGGCCTAGGGGGAAGGTACACACACCACTGTAATCGGGCGAGTTTCAACTTTCAGATGCAACAGGAATTTCTCGAGTTTGTCAATCCGTTCGCGAGATATGGGAGTTTGAAATAAAGGAATGGTTGAGAAACCATCAAAATTTTCGCAAGTCTGATACTCGAAACCAATAACTACTATGGCCTAGGGCAAATATACACATACCGCTGTAATCCGGCGAATTTCTGCTTTCAGATCCAACAAGAATTTCTCGAGTTCGTCAATTCGTTCGCGAGATATGGGAGTTTGAAGATAAGGAATGGTTGAGAAACCATCAAAATTTTCGCATGTCTGATACTCGAAACCAATAACTACTATGGCCTAGGGCAAAAATACACGTACCCTTGCAATCGAGCGAGTTTCTGCTTTCAGATGCAATAGGAATTTCTCGTGGTCGTCAATCCGTTCCCGAGATATGGGAGTTTGAAGTTAAGGAATGGTTGAGAAACCATCAAAATTTTCGCAGGTCTCATACTCGAAACAAATAACTACAAAGGCCTAGGGGAAAAATACACATACTGTTGTAATCGCGCGAGTTTCTGCTTTCAGATGCAATAGGAATTTCTCGAGTTCGTCAATCCGTTCGCGTGATACGGGAGTTTGAAGTTAAGGAATGGTTGAGAAACCATCAAAATTTTCGCATGTCTGATACTCGAAACCAATAACTGGAATGGCCTAGGGGAAAAGTACACACACCGTTGTAATCGGGCGAGTTTCTACTTTCAGATGCAAGAGGAATTTCTCGTGTTCGTCAATCCGTTCGCGAGATATGGGAGTGTGAAGTTAAGGAATGGTTGAGAAACCATCAAAATTTTCGCAGGTCTAATACTCGAAACAAATAACTACAAAGGCCTAGGGGAAAAATACACATACTGTTGTAATCGCGCGAGTTTCTGCTTTCAGATGCAATAGGAATTTCTCGAGTTCGTCAATCCGTTCGCGTGATATGGGAGTTTGAAGTTAAGGAATGGTTGAGAAACCATCAAAATTTTCGCATGTCTGATACTCGAAACCAATAACTACTATGGCCTAGGGGAAAAGTACACACACCATTGTAATGGGGCGAGTTTCAACTTTCAGATGCAACAGGAATTTCTCGAGTTTGTCAATCCGTTCGCGAGATATGGGAGTTTGAAATTAAGGAATGGTTGAGAAACCATCAATATTTTCGCAAGTCTGAAACTCGAAACCAATAACTACTATGGCCTAGGGCAAAAATGCATATACCGATGTAATCGGGCGAGTTTCTGCTTTCAGATGCAATAGGAATTTCTCGAGTTCGTCAATCCGTTCGCATAATATGGGAGTTTGAAGTTAAGGAATGGTTGAGAAACGATCAAAATTTTCGCATGTCTGATACTCGAAACAAATAACTACAAAGGCCTAGGGGAAAAATACACATACCGTTGTAATCGGGCGAGTTTCTGCTTTCAGATGCAACAAGAATTTCTCGAGTTCGTCAATTCGTTCGCGAGAAATGGGAGTTTGAAGTTAAGGAATGGTTGAGCAACCATAAAAATTTTCGCATGTCTGATACTCGAAACCAATAACTACAAAGTCCTAGGGGAAAAATACACATACCGTTGTAATCGGGCTAATTTCTACTTTCAGATGAAACAGGAATTTCTCGAGTTCGTCCATCCGTTCGCGAGATATGGGAGTTTGAAGTTAAGGAATGGTTGAGAAACCATCAAAATTTTCGCAAGTCTGAAACTCGAAACCAATAACTACTATGGCCTAGGGCAAAAATACATATACCGATGTAATCGGGCGAGTTTCTGCTTTCAGATGCAATAGGAATTTCTCGAGTTCGTCAATCCGTTCGCATAGTATGGGAGTTTGAAGTTAAGGAATGGTTGAGAAACGATCAAAATTTTCGAATGTCTGATATTCGAAACCAATAACTACAATGGCCTATGGGAAAATACACATACCGTTGTAATCGTGCGAATTTCTACATTCAGATGAAAGAGGAATTTCTCGAGTTCGTCAATCCGTTCGCGAGATATGGGAGTTTGAAGTTTAGGAATGTTTGAGAAACCATCAAAAATTTCGCTGGTCTGATACTCGAAACCAAGAACTGGAATGGCCTAGGGGAAAAGTACACACACCATTGTAATGGGGCGAGTTTCTACTTTCAGATGCAACAGGAAATTCTCGAGTTCGTCAATCCGTTCGCGAGATATGGGAGTTTGAAATTAAGGAATGGTTGAGAAACCATCAAAATTTTCGCAAGTCTGATACTCGAAACCAATAACTACAATGGCCTAGGGGAAAAATACACATACCGTTGTAATCGGGCGAATTTCTACTTTCAGATGAAACAGGAATTTCTCGAGTTCGTCTTTCCGTTCGCAAGATATGGGAGTTTGAAGTTAAGGAATGGTTGAGAAACCATCAAAATTTTCGCAAGTCTGATACTCGAAACCAATAACTACAATGGCCTAGGGGAAAAATACACATACCGTTGTAATCGGGCGAGTTTCTGCTTTCAGATGAAACAGGAATTTCTCGAGTTCGTCTATCCGTTCGCAAGATATGGGAGTTTGAAGTTAAGGAATGGTTGAGAAACCATCAAAATTTTCGCAAGTCTGATACTCGAAACCAATAACTACAATGGCCTAGGGGAAAAATACACATACCGTTGTAATCGGGCGAGTTTCTGCTTTCAGATGCAAGAAGAATTTGTCGAGTTCGTCAATCCGTTCGCGCGATATGGGAGTTTGAAGTTAAGGAATGGTTGAGAAACCATCAAAATCTTCGCAAGTCTGATACTCGAAACAAATAACTACTATGGCCTAGGGCAAAAATGCACACACCGATGTAATCGGGCGAGTTTCTGCTTTCAGATGCAATAGGAATTTCTCGAGTTCGTCAATCCGTTCCATTAATATGGGAGTTTGAAGTTAAGGAATGGTTGAGAAACCATCAAAAATTTGGCTGGTCTGATACTCGAAACCAATAACTGGAATGGCCTAAGGGGAAAAGTACACACACCATTGTAATGGGGCGAGTTTCTACTTTCAGAAGCAACAGGAATTTCTCGAGTTCGTCAATCCGTTCGCGAGATATGGGAGTTTGAAATTAAGGAATGGTTGAGAAACCATCAAAATTTTCGCTTGTCTGATACTCGAAACCAATAACTGGAATGGCCTAGGGGAAAAGTACACACACCACTGTAATCGGGCGTGTTTCTACTTTCAGAAGCAACAGGAATTTCTCGAGATCGTCAATCCGTTCCTGAGATATGGGAGTTTGAAATTAAGGAATGTTTGACAAACCAACAAAATTTTCGCAACTCTGATACTCGAAACCAATAACTACTATGGCCTAGGGCAAAAATACACATACCGCTGTAATCGGGCGAGTTTCTACTTTCAGATGCAACAGGAATTTCTCGAGTTCGTCAATCCGTTCGCGAGATATGGGAGTTTGAATTTAAGGAACGGTTGAGAAACCATCAAAATTTTCGCAAGTCTGATACTTGAAACCAATAACTACAGAGGCCTAGGGCAAAAATACACATACCGTTGTAATCGGGCGAGTTTCTGCTTTCAGATGCAATAGGAGTTTCTCGAGTTCGTCAATCCTTTCGCGAGATTTGGGAGTTTGAAGTTAAGGAATGGTTGACAAACCATCAAAATTTTCGCAAGTCTGATACTCGAAACCCATAACTACTATGGGTTAGGGGAAAAGTACACACACCATTGTATTGGGGCGAGTTTCTACTTTCAGAAGCAACAGGAACTTCGCGAGTTCGTCAATCCGTTCGCGAGATATGGAAGTTTGAAATTAAGGAATGGTTGAGAAACCATCAAAATTTTCGCAAGTCTGATACTCGAAACCAATAACTACAGAGGCCTAGGGCAAAAATACACATACCGTTGTAATCGGGCGAATTTCTGCTTTCAGATGCAATAGGAATTTCTCGAGTTCGTCATTTCGTTCGCGAGATATGGGAGTTTGCAGTTAAGGAATGGTTGAGAAACCATCAAAATTTTCGCAAGTCAGATTCCCGAAACGAATAACTACAAAGGCCTAGGGGAAAAATACACATGCCGTTGTAATCGTGCGGGTTTCTACTTTCAGATGCAACAGGAATTTCCCGAGTTCGTCAATCCGTTCGCGAGATATGGGAGTTTCAGTTAAGGAATGGTTGAGAAACCATCAAAATTTTCGCTGGTCTGATACTCGAAACCAATAACTGGAATGGCCTAGGGGAAAAGTACACACACCGTTGTAATCGGGCGAGTTTCTACTTTCAGATGCAAGAGGAATTTCTCGTGTTCGTCAATCCGTTCGCGAGATATGGGAGTGTGAAGTTAAGGAATGGTTGAGAAACCATCAAAATTTTCGCAGGTCTCATACTCGAAACAAATAACTACAAAGGCCTAGGGGAAAAATACACATACTGTTGTAATCGCGCGAGTTTCTGCTTTCAGATGCAATAGGAATTTCTCGAGTTCGTCAATCCGTTCGCGTGATACGGGAGTTTGAAGTTAAGAAATGGTTGAGAAACCATCAAAATTTTCGCTGGTCTGATACTCGAAACCAATAACTGGAATGGCCTAGGGGGAAGGTACACACACCACTGTAATCGGGCGAGTTTCAACTTTCAGATGCAACAGGAATTTCTCGAGTTTGTCAATCCGTTCGCGAGATATGGGAGTTTGAAATAAAGGAATGGTTGAGAAACCATCAAAATTTTCGCAAGTCTGATACTCGAAACCAATAACTACTATGGCCTAGGGCAAATATACACATACCGCTGTAATCCGGCGAATTTCTGCTTTCAGATCCAACAAGAATTAATCGAGTTCGTCAATTCGTTCGCGAGATATGGGAGTTTGAAGATAAGGAATGGTTGAGAAACCATCAAAATTTTCGCATGTCTGATACTCGAAACCAATAACTACTATGGCCTAGGGCAAAAATACACGTACCCTTGCAATCGAGCGAGTTTCTGCTTTCAGATGCAATAGGAATTTCTCGTGGTCGTCAATCCGTTCCCGAGATATGGGAGTTTGAAGTTAAGGAATGGTTGAGAAACCATCAAAATTTTCGCAAGTCTGATACTCGAAACAAATAACTACAGAGGCCTAGGGCAAAAATACACATACCGTTGTAATCTGGCGAATTTCTGCTTTCAGATGCAATAGGAATTTCTCGAGTTCGTCATTTCGTTCGCGAGATATGGGAGTTTGAAGTTAAGGAATGGTTGAGAAACCATCAAAATTTTCGCAAGTCAGATTCCCGAAACGAATAACTACAAAGGCCTAGGGGAAAAATACACATGCCGTTGTAATCGTGCGAGTTTCTACTTTCAGATGCAACAGGAATTTCCCGAGTTCGTCAATCCGTTCGCGAGATATGGGAGTTTTAGTTAAGGAATGGTTGAGAAACCATCAAAATTTTCGCTGGTCTGATACTCGAAACCAATAACTGGAATGGCCTAGGGGAAAAGTACACACACCGTTGTAATCGGGCGAGTTTCTACTTTCAGATGCAAGAGGAATTTCTCGTGTTCGTCAATCCGTTCGCGAGATATGGGAGTGTGAAGTTAAGGAATGGTTGAGAAACCATCAAAATTTTCGCAGGTCTCATACTCGAAACAAATAACTACAAAGGCCTAGGGGAAAAATACACATACTGTTGTAATCGCGCGAGATTCTGCTTTCAGATGCAATAGGAATTTCTCGAGTTCGTCAATCCGTTCGCGTGATACGGGAGTTTGAAGTTAAGAAATGGTTGAGAAACCATCAAAATTTTCGCTGGTCTGATACTCGAAACCAATAACTGGAATGGCCTAGGGGGAAGGTACACACACCACTGTAATCGGGCGAGTTTCAACTTTCAGATGCAACAGGAATTTCTCGAGTTTGTCAATCCGTTCGCGAGATATGGGAGTTTGAAATAAAGGAATGGTTGAGAAACCATCAAAATTTTCGCAAGTCTGATACTCGAAACCAATAACTACTATGGCCTAGGGCAAATATACACATACCGCTGTAATCCGGCGAATTTCTGCTTTCAGATCCAACAAGAATTTCTCGAGTTCGTCAATTCGTTCGCGAGATATGGGAGTTTGAAGTTAAGGAATGGTTGAGAAACCATCAAAATTTTCGCAAGTCTGATACTCGAAACAAATAACTACAAAGGCCTAGGGGAAAAATACACACACCGCTGTAATCGGGCGAGTTTCTGCTTTCAGATGCAAGAAGAATTTCTCGAGTTCGTCTTTCCGTTCGCAAGATATGGGAGTTTGAAGTTAAGGAATGGTTGAGAAACCATCAAAATTTTCGCAAGTCTGATACTCGAAACCAATAACTACAATGGCCTAGGGGAAAAATACACATACCGTTGTAATCGGGCGAGTTTCTGCTTTCAGATGCAAGAAGAATTTGTCGAGTTCGTCAATCCGTTCGCGAGATATGGGAGTTTGAAATTAAGGAATGGTTGAGAAACCATCAAAATTTTCGCAAGTCTGATACTCGAAACCAATAACTACAATGGCCTAGGGGAAAAATACAGATACCGTTGTAATCGGGCGAATTTCTACTTTCAGATGAAACAGGAATTTCTCGAGTTCGTCTATCCGTTCGCAAGATATGGGAGTTTGAAGTTAAGGAATGGTTGAGAAACCATCAAAATTTTCGCAAGTCTGATACTCGAAACCAATAACTACAATGGCCTAGGGGAAAAATACACATACCGTTGTAATCGGGCGAGTTTCTGCTTTCAGATGCAAGAAGAATTTGTCGAGTTCGTCAATCCGTTCGCGCGATATGGGAGTTTGAAGTTAAGGAATGGTTGAGAAACCATCAAAATCTTCGCAAGTCTGATACTCGAAACAAATAACTACTATGGCCTAGGGCAAAAATGCACACACCGATGTAATCGGGCGAGTTTCTGCTTTCAGATGCAATAGGAATTTCTCGAGTTCGTCAATCCGTTCCATTAATATGGGAGTTTGAAGTTAAGGAATGGTTGAGAAACCATCAAAAATTTGGCTGGTCTGATACTCGAAACCAATAACTGGAATGGCCTAAGGGGAAAAGTACACACACCATTGTAATGGGGCGAGTTTCTACTTTCAGAAGCAACAGGAATTTCTCGAGATCGTCAATCCGTTCCTGAGATATGGGAGTTTGAAATTAAGGAATGGTTGACAAACCAACAAAATTTTCGCAACTCTGATACTCGAAACCAATAACTACTATGGCCTAGGGAAAAAATACACATACCGCTGTAATCGGGCGAGTTTCTACTTTCAGATGCAACAGGAATTTCTCGAGTTCGTCAATCCGTTCGCGAGATATGGGAGTTTGAATTTAAGGAACGGTTGAGAAACCATCAAAATTTTCGCAAGTCTGATACTTGAAACCAATAACTACAGAGGCCTAGGGCAAAAATACACATACCGTTGTAATCGGGCGAGTTTCTGCTTTCAGATGCAATAGGAGTTTCTCGAGTTCGTCAATCCTTTCGCGAGATTTGGGAGTTTGAAGTTAAGGAATGGTTGACAAACCATCAAAATTTTCGCAAGTCTGATACTCGAAACCCATAACTACTATGGGTTAGGGGAAAAGTACACACACCATTGTATTGGGGCGAGTTTCTACTTTCAGAAGCAACAGGAACTTCGCGAGTTCGTCAATCCGTTCGCGAGATATGGAAGTTTGAAATTAAGGAATGGTTGAGAAACCATCAAAATTTTCGCAAGTCTGATACTCGAAACCAATAACTACAGAGGCCTAGGGCAAAAATACACATACCGTTGTAATCGGGCGAATTTCTGCTTTCAGATGCAATAGGAATTTCTCGAGTTCGTCATTTCGTTCGCGAGATATGGGAGTTTGAAGTTAAGGAATGGTTGAGAAACCATCAAAATTTTCGCAAGTCAGATTCCCGAAACGAATAACTACAAAGGCCTAGGGGAAAAATACACATGCCGTTGTAATCGTGCGAGTTTCTACTTTCAGATGCAACAGGAATTTCCCGAGTTCGTCAATCCGTTCGCGAGATATGGGAGTTTTAGTTAAGGAATGGTTGAGAAACCATCAAAATTTTCGCTGGTCTGATACTCGAAACCAATAACTGGAATGGCCTAGGGGAAAAGTACACACACCGTTGTAATCGGGCGAGTTTCTACTTTCAGATGCAAGAGGAATTTCTCGTGTTCGTCAATCCGTTCGCGAGATATGGGAGTGCGAAGTTAAGGAATGGTTGAGAAACCATCAAAATTTTCGCAGGTCTCATACTCGAAACAAATAACTACAAAGGCCTAGGGGAAAAATACACATACTGTTGTAATCGCGCGAGTTTCTGCTTTCAGATGCAATAGGAATTTCTCGAGTTCGTCAATCCGTTCGCGTGATACGGGAGTTTGAAGTTAAGAAATGGTTGAGAAACCATCAAAATTTTCGCTGGTCTGATACTCGAAACCAATAACTGGAATGGCCTAGGGGGAAGGTACACACACCACTGTAATCGGGCGAGTTTCAACTTTCAGATGCAACAGGAATTTCTCGAGTTTGTCAATCCGTTCGCGAGATATGGGAGTTTGAAATAAAGGAATGGTTGAGAAACCATCAAAATTTTCGCAAGTCTGATACTCGAAACCAATAACTACTATGGCCTAGGGCAAATATACACATACCGCTGTAATCCGGCGAATTTCTGCTTTCAGATCCAACAAGAATTTCTCGAGTTCGTCAATTCGTTCGCGAGATATGGGAGTTTGAAGATAAGGAATGGTTGAGAAACCATCAAAATTTTCGCATGTCTGATACTCGAAACCAATAACTACTATGGCCTAGGGCAAAAATACACGTACCCTTGCAATCGAGCGAGTTTCTGCTTTCAGATGCAATAGGAATTTCTCGTGGTCGTCAATCCGTTCCCGAGATATGGGAGTTTGAAGTTAAGGAATGGTTGAGAAACCATCAAAATTTTCGCAAGTCTGATACTCGAAACAAATAACTACAAAGGCCTAGGGGAAAAATACACACACCGCTGTAATCGGGCGAGTTTCTGCTTTCAGATGCAAGAAGAATTTGTCGAGTTCGTCAATTCGTTCGCGAGATATGGGAGTTTGAAGTTAAGGAATGGTTGTGCAACCATCAAAATTTTCGCAAGTCTGATTCCCGAAACCAATAACTACAAAGTCCTAGGGGAAAAATACACATACCCTTGTAATCGGGCGAGTTTCTACTTTCAGATGCAACAGGAATTTCTCGAGTTCGTCAATCCGTTCGCGAGATATGGGAGTTTGAATTTAAGGAACGGTTGAGAAACCATCAAAATTTTCGCAAGTCTGATACTCGAAACCAATAACCACATAGGCCTAGGGCAAAAATACACATACCGTTGTAATCGGGCGAGTTTCTGCTTTCAGATGCAATAGGTGTTTCTCGAGTTCGTCAATCCGTTCGCGAGATATGGGAGTTTGAAGTTAAGGAATGGTTGACAAACCATCAAAATTTTCGCAAGTCTGATACTCGAAACCCATAACTACTATGGGTTAGGGGAAAAGTACACACACCATTGTAATGGGGCGAGTTTCTACTTTCAGATGCAAGAGGAATTTCTCGAGTTCGTCAATCCGTTCGCGAGATATGGGAGTTTGAAGTTAAGGAATGGTTGAGCAACCATAAAAATTTTCGCATGTGTGATACTCGAAACCAATAACTACAATCGCCTAGGGGAAAAATACACATACCGTTGTAATCGGGCGAGTTTCTACTTTCAGATGCAACAGGAATTTCTCGAGTTCGTCAATCCGTTCGCGAGATATGGGAGTTTGAATTTAAGGAACGGTTGAGAAACCATCAAAATTTTCGCAAGTCTGATACTCGAAACCAATAACCACATAGGCCTAGGGCAAAAATACACATACCGTTGTAATCGGGCGAGTTTCTGCTTTCAGATGCAATAGGTGTTTCTCGAGTTCGTCAATCCGTTCGCGAGATATGGGAGTTTGAAGTTAAGGAATGGTTGACAAACCATCAAAATTTTCGCAAGTCTGATACTCGAAACCCATAACTACTATGGGTTAGGGGAAAAGTACACACACCATTGTAATGGGGCGAGTTTCTACTTTCAGATGCAAGAGGAATTTCTCGAGTTCGTCAATCCGTTCGCGAGATATGGGAGTTTGAAGTTATGGAATGGTTGAGCAACCATAAAAATTTTCGCATGTGTGATACTCGAAACCAATAACTACAATCGCCTAGGGGAAAAATACACATACCGTTGTAATCGGGCGAATTTCTACTTTCAGATGAAACAGGAATTTCTCGAGTTCGTCCATCCGTTCGCGAGATATGGGAGTTTGAATTTAAGGAACGGTTGAGAAACCATCAAAATTTTCGCAAGTCTGATACTCGAAACCAATAACCACAGAGGCCTAGGGCAAAAATACACATACCGTTGTAATCGGGCGAGTTTCTGCTTTCAGATGCAATAGGAGTTTCTCGAGTTCGTCAATCCGTTCGCGAGATATGGGAGTTTGAAGTTAAGGAATGGTTGACAAACCATCAAAATTTTCGCAAGTCTGATACTCGAAACCCATAACTACTATGGGTTAGGGAGAAAGTACACACACCATTGTAATGGGGCGAGTTTCTACTTTCAGATGCAAGAGGAATTTCTCGAGTTCGTCAATCCGTTCGCGAGATATGGGAGTTTGAAGTTAAGGAATGGTTGAGCAACCATAAAAATTTTCGCATGTGTGATACTCGAAACCAATAACTACAATGGCCTAGGGGAAAAATACACATACCGTTGTAATCGGGCGAATTTCTACTTTCAGATGAAACAGGAATTTCTCGAGTTCGTCCATCCGTTCGCGAGATATGGGAGTTTGAAGTTAAGGAATGGTTGAGACACCATAAAAAATTTCGCAAGTCTGATACTGGAAACGAATAACTGGAATGGCCTAGGGGAAAAGTACACACACCATTGTAATGGGGCGAGTTTCTACTTTCAGAGGCAACAGGAATTTCTCGAGTTTGTCAATCCGTTCGCGAGATATGGGAGTTTGAAGCTAGGGAATGGTTGAGAAACCATCAAAATTTTCGCTGGTCTGATACTCGTAACCAATAACTGGAATGGCCTAGGGGAAAAGTACACATACCGTTGAAATCGGGCGAGTTTCTGCTGTTAGATGCAATAGGAATTTCTCGTGTTCGTCAATCCGTTCGCGAGATATGGGAGTTTGAATTTAAGGAATGGTTAAGAAACCATCAAAATTTTCGCAAGTCTGAAACTCGAAACCAATAACTACTATGGCCTAGGGCAAAAATACATATACCGATGTAATCGGGCGAGTTTCTGCTTTCAGATGCAATAGGAATTTCTCGAGTTCGTCAATCCGTTCGCATAATATGGGAGTTTGAAGTTAAGGAATGGTTGAGAAACGATCAAAATTTTCGAATGTCTGATATTCGAAACCAATAACTACAATGGCCTAGGGGAAAATACACATACCGTTGTAATCGGGCGAGTTTCTACTTTCAGATGAAAGAGGAATTTCTCGAGTTCGTCAATCCGTTCGCGAGATATGGGAGTTTGAAATTAAGGAACGGGTGAGAAACCATCAAAATTTTCGCAAGTCTGATACTCGAAACCAATAACTACAGAGGCCTAGGGCAAAAATACACATACCGGTGTAATCGGGCGAGTTTCTGCTTTCAGATGCAATAGGAATTTCTCGAGTTCGTCAATCCGTTCGCGAGATATGGGAGTTTGAATTTAAGGAACGGGTGAGAAACCATCAAAATTTTCGCAAGTCTGATACTCGAAACCAATAACTACAGAGGCCTAGGGCAAAAATACACATACCGGTGTAATCGGGCGAGTTTCTGCTTTCAGATGCAATAGGAATTTCTCGAGTTCGTCAATCCGTTCGCGAGATATGGGAGTTTCAAGTGAAGGAGTGGTTGACAAACCATCAAAATTTTCGCAAGTCTGATACTCGAAACCCATAACTACTATGGGTTAGGGGAAAAGTACACACACCATTGTAATGGGACGAGTTTCTACTTTCAGAAGCAACAGGAACTTCGCGAGTTCGTCAATCCGTTCGCGAGATATGGGAGTTTGAAATTAAGGAATGGTTGAGAAACCATCAAAGTTTTCGCTGGTCTGATACTCGAAACCAATAACTGGAATGGCCTAGGGGAAAAGTAAACATACCGTTGAAATCGGGCGAGTTTCTGCTGTCAGATGCAGTAGGAATTTCTCGTGTTCGTCAATCCGTTCGCGCGATATGGGAGTTTGAAGTTAAGGAATGGTTGAGAAACCATCAAAATTTTCGCAAGTCTGATACTCGAAACAAATAACTACTATGGCCTAGGGCAAAAATGCACACACCGATGTAATCGGGCGAGTTTCTGCTTTCAGATGCAATAGGAGTTTCTCGAGTTTGTCAATCCGTTCGCGAGATATGGGAGTTTGAAGTTAAGGAATGGTTGACAAACCATCAAAGTTTTCGCAAGTCTGATACTGGAAACCCATAACTACTATGGGTTAGGGGAAAAGTACACACACCATTGTAATGGGGCGAGTTTCTACTTTCAGAAGCAACAGGAACTTCGCGAGTTCGTCAATCCGTTCGCGAGATATGGGAGTTTGAATTTAAGGAATGGTTGAGAAACCATCAAAATTTTCGCAAGTCAGATTCCCGAAACCAATAACTACAAAGGCCTAGGGGAAAAATACACATGCCGTGGTAATCGTGCGAGTTTCTACTTTCAGATGCAACAGGAATTTCTCGAGTTCGTCAATCCGTTCGCGAGATATGGGAGTTTGAAGTTAAGGAATGGTTGAGAAACCATCAAAAGTTTCGCTGGTCTGATACTCGAAACCAATAACTGGAATGGCCTAGGGGAAAAGTACACACACCATTGTAATGGGGCGAGTTTCTACTTTCCGATGCAACAGGAATTTCTCGAGTTCGTCAAACCGTTCGCGAGATATGGGAGTTTGAATTTAAGGAACGGTTGAGACACCATCAAAATTTTCGCTGGTCTGATACTCGAAACCAATAACTGTAATGGCCTAGGGGAAAAGTACACATGCCGTGGTAATCGTGCGAGTTTCTACTTTCAGATGCAACAGGAATTTCTCGAGTTCGTCAATCCGTTCGCGAGATATGGGAGTTTGAAGTTAAGGAATGGTTGAGAAACCATCAAAAGTTTCGCTGGTCTGATACTCGAAACCAATAACTGGAATGGCCTAGGGGAAAAGTACACACACCATTGTAATGGGGCGAGTTTCTACTTTCCGATGCAACAGGAATTTCTCGTGTTCGTCAAATCGTTTGCGAGATATGGGAGTTTGAAATTAAGGAATGGTTGAGAAACCATCAAAATTTTCGCAATTCTGATACTCGAAACCAATAACTACTATGGCCTAGGGCAAAAATACACATACCGCTGTAATCGGGCGAGCTTCTACTTCCAGATGCAATAGGAATTTCTCGAGTTCGTCAATCCGTTCGCGAGATATGGGAGTTTGAAGTTAAGGAATGGTTGAGAAACCATCAAAATTTTCGCTGGTCTGATACTCGAACATAATAACTGGAATGGCCTAGGGGGAAGGTACTCACACCACTGTAATCGGGCGTGTTTCTACTTTCAGATGCAACAGGAATTTCTCGAGATCGTCAATCCGTTCGCTAGATATGGGAGTTAGAAGTTAAGGAATGGTTGAGAAACCACAAAAATTTTCGCAAGTCTGATTCCCGAAACCAATAACTACAAAGGCCTAGGGGAAAAGTACACGCACCATTGTAATCGGGCGATTTTCTACTTTCAGATGCAACAGGAATTTCTCGAGTTCGTCAAACCGTTCGCGAGATATGGGAGTTTGAATTTAAGGAACGGTTGAGAAACCATCAAAATTTTCGCTGGTCTGATACTCGAAACCAATAACTGTAATGGCCTAGGGGAAAAGTACACACACCACTGTAATCGGGCGTGTTTCTACTTTCAGATGCAACAGGAATTTCTCGAGATCGTCAATCCGTTCGCGAGATATGGGAGTTTGAAGTTAAGGAATGGTTGAGAAACCATCAAAATTATCGCTGGTCTGATACTCGAAACCAATAACTGGAGTGGCCTAGGGGAGAAGTACACACACCACTGTAATGGGGCGAGTTTCTACTTTCCGATGCAACAGGAATTTCTCGTGTTCGTCAATCCGTTCCTGAGATATGGGAGTTTGAAATTAAGGAATGGTTGAGAAACCATCAAAATTTTCGCAACTCTGATACTCGAAACCAATAACTACTATGGCCTAGGGCTAAAATACACATACCGCTGTAATCGGGCGAGCTTCTACTTTCAGATGCAACAGGAATTTCTCGAGTTCGTCAATCCGTTCGCGAGATATGGGACTTTGAAGTTAAGGAATGGTTGAGAAACCATCAAAATTATCGCTGGTCTGATACTCGAAACCAATAACTGGAGTGGCCTAGGGGAGAAGTACACACACCACTGTAATGGGGTGTGTTTCTACTTTCAGATGCAACAGGAATTTCTCGAGATCATCAATCCGTTCGCGAGATATGGGAGTTTGAAGTTAAGGAATGGTTGAGAAACCATCAAAATTTTCGCTGGTCTGATACTCGAAACCAATAACTGGAATGGCCTAGTGGGAAGGTACGCACACCACTGTAATCGGGCGTGTTTCTACTTTCAGATGCAACAGGAATTTCTCGAGATCGTCAATCCGTTCGCTAGATATGGGAGTTAGAAGTTAAGGAATGGTTGAGAAACCACAAAAATTTTCGCAAGTCTGATTCCCGAAACCAATAACTACAAAGGCCTAGGGGAAAAGTACACACACCATTGTAATCGGGCGATTTTCTACTTTCAGATGCAACAGGAATTTCTCGAGTTCGTCAAACCGTTCGCGAGATATGGGAGTTTGAATTTAAGGAACGGTTGAGAAACCATCAAAATTTTCGCTGGTCTGATACTCGAAACCAATAACTGTAATGGCCTAGGGGAAAAGTACACACACCACTGTAATCGGGCGTGTTTCTACTTTCAGATGCAACATGAATTTCTCGAGATCGTCAATCCGTTCGCGAGATATGGGAGTTTGAAGTTAAGGAATGGTTGAGAAACCATCAAAATTATCGCTGGTCTGATACTCGAAACCAATAACTGGAGTGGCCTAGGGGAGAAGTACACACACCACTGTAATGGGGCGAGTTTCTACTTTCCGATGCAACAGGAATTTCTCGTGTTCGTCAATCCGTTCCTGAGATATGGGAGTTTGAAATTAAGGAATGGTTGAGAAACCATCAAAATTTTCGCAACTCTGATACTCGAAACCAATAACTACTATGGCCTAGGGCTAAAATACACATACCGCTGTAATCGGGCGAGCTTCTACTTTCAGATGCAACAGGAATTTCTCGAGTTCGTCAATCCGTTCGCGAGATATGGGACTTTGAAGTTAAGGAATGGTTGAGAAACCATCAAAATTATCGCTGGTCTGATACTCGAAACCAATAACTGGAGTGGCCTAGGGGAGAAGTACACACACCACTGTAATGGGGCGAGTTTCTACTTTCCGATGCAACAGGAATTTCTCGTGTTCGTCAATCCGTTCCTGAGATATGGGAGTTTGAAATTAAGGAATGGTTGAGAAACCATCAAAATTTTCGCAACTCTGATACTCGAAACCAATAACTACTATGGCCTAGGGCTAAAATACACATACCGCTGTAATCGGGCGAGCTTCTACTTTCAGATGCAACAGGAATTTCTCGAGTTCGTCAATCCGTTCGCGAGATATGGGACTTTGAAGTTAAAGAATGGTTGAGAAACCATCAAAATTATCGCTGGTCTGATACTCGAAACCAATAACTGGAGTGGCCTAGGGGAGAAGTACACACACCACTGTAATGGGGCGAGTTTCTACTTTCCGATGCAACAGGAATTTCTCGTGTTCGTCAATCCGTTCCTGAGATATGGGAGTTTGAAATTAAGGAATGGTTGAGAAACCATCAAAATTTTCGCAACTCTGATACTCGAAACCAATAACTACTATGGCCTAGGGCTAAAATACACATACCGCTGTAATCGGGCGAGCTTCTACTTTCAGATGCAACAGGAATTTCTCGAGTTCGTCAATCCGTTCGCGAGATATGGGACTTTGAAGTTAAGGAATGGTTGAGAAACCATCAAAATTATTGCTGGTCTGATACTCGAAACCAATAACTGGAGTGGCCTAGGGGAGAAGTACACACACCACTGTAATGGGGTGTGTTTCTACTTTCAGATGCAACAGGAATTTCTCGAGATCGTCAATCCGTTCGCGAGATATGGGAGTTTGAAGTTAAGGAATGGTTGAGAAACCATCAAAATTATCGCTGGTCTGATACTCGAAACCAATAACTGGAGTGGCCTAGGGGAGAAGTACACACACCACTGTAATGGGGCGAGTTTCTACTTTCCGATGCAACAGGAATTTCTCGTGTTCGTCAATCCGTTCCTGAGATATGGGAGTTTGAAATTAAGGAATGGTTGAGAAACCATCAAAATTTTCGCAACTCTGATACTCGAAACCAATAACTACTATGGCCTAGGGCTAAAATACACATACCGCTGTAATCGGGCGAGCTTCTACTTTCAGATGCAACAGGAATTTCTCGAGTTCGTCAATCCGTTCGCGAGATATGGGACTTTGAAGTTAAGGAATGGTTGAGAAACCATCAAAATTATCGCTGGTCTGATACTCGAAACCCATAACTACTATGGGTTAGGGGAAAAGTACACACACCATTGTAATGGGACGAGTTTCTACTTTCAGAAGCAACAGGAATTTCTCGAGTTCGTCAATCCGTTCGCGAGATATGGGACTTTGAAGTTAAGGAATGGTTGAGAAACCATCAAAATTATCGCTGGTCTGATACTCGAAACCAATAACTGGAGTGGCCTAGGGGAGAAGTACACACACCACTGTAATGGGGCGAGTTTCTACTTTCCGATGCAACAGGAATTTCTCGTGTTCGTCAATCCGTTCCTGAGATATGGGAGTTTGAAATTAAGGAATGGTTGAGAAACCATCAAAATTTTCGCAACTCTGATACTCGAAACCAATAACTACTATGGCCTAGGGCTAAAATACACATACCGCTGTAATCGGGCGAGCTTCTACTTTCAGATGCAACAGGAATTTCTCGTGTTCGTCAATCCGTTCCTGAGATATGGGAGTTTGAAATTAAGGAATGGTTGAGAAACCATCAAAATTTTCGCAACTCTGATACTCGAAACCAATAACTACTATGGCCTAGGGCTAAAATACACATACCGCTGTAATCGGGCGAGCTTCTACTTTCAGATGCAACAGGAATTTCTCGAGTTCGTCAATCCGTTCGCGAGATATGGGACTTTGAAGTTAAGGAATGGTTGAGAAACCATCAAAATTATCGCTGGTCTGATACTCGAAACCAATAACTGGAGTGGCCTAGGGGAGAAGTACACACACCACTGTAATGGGGCGAGTTTCTACTTTCCGATGCAACAGGAATTTCTCGTGTTCGTCAATCCGTTCCTGAGATATGGGAGTTTGAAATTAAGGAATGGTTGAGAAACCATCAAAATTTTCGCAACTCTGATACTCGAAACCAATAACTACTATGGCCTAGGGCTAAAATACACATACCGCTGTAATCGGGCGAGCTTCTACTTTCAGATGCAACAGGAATTTCTCGAGTTCGTCAATCCGTTCGCGAGATATGGGACTTTGAAGTTAAAGAATGGTTGAGAAACCATCAAAATTATCGCTGGTCTGATACTCGAAACCAATAACTGGAGTGGCCTAGGGGAGAAGTACACACACCACTGTAATGGGGCGAGTTTCTACTTTCCGATGCAACAGGAATTTCTCGTGTTCGTCAATCCGTTCCTGAGATATGGGAGTTTGAAATTAAGGAATGGTTGAGAAACCATCAAAATTTTCGCAACTCTGATACTCGAAACCAATAACTACTATGGCCTAGGGCTAAAATACACATACCGCTGTAATCGGGCGAGCTTCTACTTTCAGATGCAACAGGAATTTCTCGAGTTCGTCAATCCGTTCGCGAGATATGGGACTTTGAAGTTAAGGAATGGTTGAGAAACCATCAAAATTATTGCTGGTCTGATACTCGAAACCAATAACTGGAGTGGCCTAGGGGAGAAGTACACACACCACTGTAATGGGGTGTGTTTCTACTTTCAGATGCAACAGGAATTTCTCGAGATCGTCAATCCGTTCGCGAGATATGGGAGTTTGAAGTTAAGGAATGGTTGAGAAACCATCAAAATTATCGCTGGTCTGATACTCGAAACCAATAACTGGAGTGGCCTAGGGGAGAAGTACACACACCACTGTAATGGGGCGAGTTTCTACTTTCCGATGCAACAGGAATTTCTCGTGTTCGTCAATCCGTTCCTGAGATATGGGAGTTTGAAATTAAGGAATGGTTGAGAAACCATCAAAATTTTCGCAACTCTGATACTCGAAACCAATAACTACTATGGCCTAGGGCTAAAATACACATACCGCTGTAATCGGGCGAGCTTCTACTTTCAGATGCAACAGGAATTTCTCGAGTTCGTCAATCCGTTCGCGAGATATGGGACTTTGAAGTTAAGGAATGGTTGAGAAACCATCAAAATTATCGCTGGTCTGATACTCGAAACCCATAACTACTATGGGTTAGGGGAAAAGTACACACACCATTGTAATGGGACGAGTTTCTACTTTCAGAAGCAACAGGAACTTCGCGAGTTCGTCAATCCGTTCGCGAGATATGGGAGTTTGAAATTAAGAAATGGTTGAGAAACCATCAAAATTTTCGCAAGTCTGATACTCGAAACCAATAACTACAATGGCCTAGGGGAAAAGTACACACACCGTTGTAATCGGGCGAGTTTCTACTTTCAGATGCAAGAGGAATTTCTCGTGTTCGTCAATCCGTTCGCGAGATATGTGTGTGTGAAGTTAAGGAATGGTTGAGAAACCATCAAAATTTTCGCTGGTCTGATACTCGAAACCAATAACTGGAATGGCCTAGGGGAAAAGTAAACATACCGTTGAAATCGGGCGAGTTTCTGCTGTCAGATGCAGTAGGAATTTCTCGTGTTCGTCAATCCGTTCGCGCGATATGGGAGTTTGAAGTTAAGGAATGGTTGAGAAACCATCAAAATCTTCGCAAGTCTGATACTCGAAACAAATAACTACTATGGCCTAGGGCAAAAATGCACACACCGATGTAATCGGGCGAGTTTCTGCTTTCAGATGCAATAGGAATTTCTCGAGTTCGTCAATCCGTTCCATTAATATGGGAGTTTGAAGTTAAGGAATGGTTGAGAAACCATCAAAAATTTGGCTGGTCTGATACTCGAAACCAATAACTGGAATGGCCTAAGGGGAAAAGTACACACACCATTGTAATGGGGCGAGTTTCTACTTTCAGAAGCAACAGGAATTTCTCGTGTTCGTCAATCCGTTCGCGAGATATGGGAGTTTGAAATTAAGGAATGGTTGAGAAACCATCAAAATTTTCGCTTGTCTGATACTCGAAACCAATAACTGGAATGGCCTAGGGGAAAAGTACACACACCACTGTAATCGGGCGTGTTTCTACTTTCAGAAGCAACAGGAATTTCTCGAGATCGTCAATCCGTTCCTGAGATATGGGAGTTTGAAATTAAGGAATGGTTGACAAACCATCAAAATTTTCGCAACTCTGATACTCGAAACCAATAACTACTATGGCCTAGGGCAAAAATACACATACCGCTGTAATCGGGCGAGTTTCTACTTTCAGATGCAACAGGAATTTCTCGAGTTCGTCAATCCGTTCGCGAGATATGGGAGTTTGAATTTAAGGAACGGTTGAGATACCATCAAAATTTTCGCAAGTCTGATACTTGAAACCAATAACTACAGAGGCCTAGGGCAAAAATACACATACCGTTGTAATCGGGCGAGTTTCTGCTTTCGGATGCAATAGGAGTTTCTCGAGTTCGTCAATCCTTTCGCGAGATTTGGGAGTTCGAAGTTAAGGAATGGTTGACAAACCATCAAAATTTTCGCAAGTCTGATACTCGAAACCCATAACTACTATGGGTTAGGGGAAAAGTACACACACCATTGTATTGGGGCGAGTTTCTACTTTCAGAAGCAACAGGAACTTCGCGAGTTCGTCAATCCGTTCGCGAGATATGGGAGTTTGAAATTAAGGAATGGTTGATAAACCATCAAAATTTTCGCAAGTCTGATACTCGAAACCAATAACTACAGAGGCCTAGGGCAAAAATACACATACCGTTGTAATCGGGCGAATTTCTGCTTTCAGATGCAATAGGAATTTCTCGAGTTCGTCATTTCGTTCGCGAGATATGGGAGTTTGAAGTTAAGGAATGGTTGAGAAACCATCAAAATTTTCGCAAGTCAGATTCCCGAAACGAATAACTACAAAGGCCTAGGGGAAAAATACACATGCCGTTGTAATCGTGCGAGTTTCTACTTTCAGATGCAACAGGAATTTCTTGAGATCGTCAATCCGTTCGCGAGATATGTGTGTTAGAAGTTAAGGAATGGTTGAGAAACCATCAAAATTTTCGCAAGTCAGATTCCCGAAACCAATAACTACAAAGGCCTAGGGGAAAAATAAACATGCCGTTGTAATCGTGCGAGTTTCTACTTTCAGATGCAACAGGAATTTCTCGAGTTCGTCAATCCGTTCGCGAGATATGGGAGTTTGAAGTTAAGGAATGGTTGAGAAACCATCAAAATTTTCGCTGGTCTGATACTCGAAACAAATAACTACAAAGGCCTAGGGGAAAAATACACATACTGTTGTAATCGCGCGAGTTTCTGCTTTCAGATGCAATAGGAATTTCTCGAGTTCGTCAATCCGTTCGCGTGATACGGGAGTTTGAAGTTAAGAAATGGTTGAGAAACCATCAAAATTTTCGCTGGTCTGATACTCGAAACCAATAACTGGAATGGCCTAGGGGGAAGGTACACACACCACTGTAATCGGGCGAGTTTCAACTTTCAGATGCAACAGGAATTTCTCGAGTTTGTCAATCCGTTCGCGAGATATGGGAGTTTGAAATAAAGGAATGGTTGAGAAACCATCAAAATTTTCGCAAGTCTGATACTCGAAACCAATAACTACTATGGCCTAGGGCAAATATACACATACCGCTGTAATCCGGCGAATTTCTGCTTTCAGATCCAACAAGAATTTCTCGAGTTCGTCAATTCGTTCGCGAGATATGGGAGTTTGAAGATAAGGAATGGTTGAGAAACCATCAAAATTTTCGCATGTCTGATACTCGAAAGCAATAACTACTATGGCCTAGGGCAAAAATACACGTACCCTTGCAATCGAGCGAGTTTCTGCTTTCAGATGCAATAGGAATTTCTCGTGGTCGTCAATCCGTTCCCGAGATATGGGAGTTTGAAGTTAAGGAATGGTTGAGAAACCATCAAAATTTTCGCAAGTCTGATACTCGAAACAAATAACTACAAAGGCCTAGGGGAAAAATACACACACCGCTGTAATCGGGCGAGTTTCTGCTTTCAGATGCAAGAAGAATTTGTCGAGTTCGTCAATTCGTTCGCGAGATATGGGAGTTTGAAGTTAAGGAATGGTTGTGCAACCATCAAAATTTTCGCAAGTCTGATTCCCGAAACCAATAACTACAAAGTCCTAGGGGAAAAATACACATACCCTTGTAATCGGGCGAGTTTCTACTTTCAGATGCAACAGGAATTTCTCGAGTTCGTCAATCCGTTCGCGAGATATGGGAGTTTGAATTTAAGGAACGGTTGAGAAACCATCAAAATTTTCGCAAGTCTGATACTCGAAACCAATAACCACAGAGGCCTAGGGCAAAAATACACATACCGTTGTAATCGGGCTAGTTTCTGCTTTCAGATGCAATAGGAGTTTCTCGAGTTCGTCAATCCGTTCGCGAGATATGGGAGTTTGAAGTTAAGGAATGGTTGACAAACCATCAAAATTTTCGCAAGTCTGATACTCGAAACCCATAACTACTATGGGTTAGGGGAAAAGTACACACACCATTGTATTGGGGCGAGTTTCTACTTTCAGAAGCAACAGGAACTTCGCGAGTTCGTCAATCCGTTCGCGAGATATGGGAGTTTGAAATTAAGGAATGGTTGATAAACCATCAAAATTTTCGCAAGTCTGATACTCGAAACCAATAACTACAGAGGCCTAGGGCAAAAATACACATACCGTTGTAATCGGGCGAATTTCTGCTTTCAGATGCAATAGGAATTTCTCGAGTTCGTCATTTCGTTCGCGAGATATGGGAGTTTGAAGTTAAGGAATGGTTGAGAAACCATCAAAATTTTCGCAAGTCAGATTCCCGAAACGAATAACTACAAAGGCCTAGGGGAAAAATACACATGCCGTTGTAATCGTGCGAGATTCTACTTTCAGATGCAACAGGAATTTCTTGAGATCGTCAATCCGTTCGCGAGATATGTGTGTTAGAAGTTAAGGAATGGTTGAGAAACCATCAAAATTTTCGCAAGTCTGATACTCGAAACCAATAACTACTATGGCCTAGGGCAAATATACACATACCGCTGTAATCCGGCGAATTTCTGCTTTCAGATCCAACAAGAATTTCTCGAGTTCGTCAATTCGTTCGCGAGATATGGGAGTTTGAAGATAAGGAATGGTTGAGAAACCATCAAAATTTTCGCATGTCTGATACTCGAAACCAATAACTACTATGGCCTAGGGCAAAAATACACGTACCCTTGCAATCGAGCGAGTTTCTGCTTTCAGATGCAATAGGAATTTCTCGTGGTCGTCAATCCGTTCCCGAGATATGGGAGTTTGAAGTTAAGGAATGGTTGAGAAACCATCAAAATTTTCGCAAGTCTGATACTCGAAACAAATAACTACAAAGGCCTAGGGGAAAAATACACACACCGCTGTAATCGGGCGAGTTTCTGCTTTCAGATGCAAGAAGAATTTGTCGAGTTCGTCAATTCGTTCGCGAGATATGGGAGTTTGAAGTTAAGGAATGGTTGTGCAACCATCAAAATTTTCGCAAGTCTGATTCCCGAAACCAATAACTACAAAGTCCTAGGGGAAAAATACACATACCCTTGTAATCGGGCGAGTTTCTACTTTCAGATGCAACAGGAATTTCTCGAGTTCGTCAATCCGTTCGCGAGATATGGGAGTTTGAATTTAAGGAACGGTTGAGAAACCATCAAAATTTTCGCAAGTCTGATACTCGAAACCAATAACCACAGAGGCCTAGGGCAAAAATACACATACCGTTGTAATCGGGCTAGTTTCTGCTTTCAGATGCAATAGGAGTTTCTCGAGTTCGTCAATCCGTTCGCGAGATATGGGAGTTTGAAGTTAAGGAATGGTTGACAAACCATCAAAATTTTCGCAAGTCTGATACTCGAAACCCATAACTACTATGGGTTAGGGGAAAAGTACACACACCATTGTATTGGGGCGAGTTTCTACTTTCAGAAGCAACAGGAACTTCGCGAGTTCGTCAATCCGTTCGCGAGATATGGGAGTTTGAAATTAAGGAATGGTTGATAAACCATCAAAATTTTCGCAAGTCTGATACTCGAAACCAATAACTACAGAGGCCTAGGGCAAAAATACACATACCGTTGTAATCGGGCGAATTTCTGCTTTCAGATGCAATAGGAATTTCTCGAGTTCGTCATTTCGTTCGCGAGATATGGGAGTTTGAAGTTAAGGAATGGTTGAGAAACCATCAAAATTTTCGCAAGTCAGATTCCCGAAACGAATAACTACAAAGGCCTAGGGGAAAAATACACATGCCGTTGTAATCGTGCGAGATTCTACTTTCAGATGCAACAGGAATTTCTTGAGATCGTCAATCCGTTCGCGAGATATGTGTGTTAGAAGTTAAGGAATGGTTGAGAAACCATCAAAATTTTCGCAAGTCTGATACTCGAAACCAATAACTACTATGGCCTAGGGCAAATATACACATACCGCTGTAATCCGGCGAATTTCTGCTTTCAGATCCAACAAGAATTTCTCGAGTTCGTCAATTCGTTCGCGAGATATGGGAGTTTGAAGATAAGGAATGGTTGAGAAACCATCAAAATTTTCGCATGTCTGATACTCGAAACCAATAACTACTATGGCCTAGGGCAAAAATACACGTACCCTTGCAATCGAGCGAGTTTCTGCTTTCAGATGCAATAGGAATTTCTCGTGGTCGTCAATCCGTTCCCGAGATATGGGAGTTTGAAGTTAAGGAATGGTTGAGAAACCATCAAAATTTTCGCAAGTCTGATACTCGAAACAAATAACTACAAAGGCCTAGGGGAAAAATACACACACCGCTGTAATCGGGCGAGTTTCTGCTTTCAGATGCAAGAAGAATTTGTCGAGTTCGTCAATTCGTTCGCGAGATATGGGAGTTTGAAGTTAAGGAATGGTTGTGCAACCATCAAAATTTTCGCAAGTCTGATTCCCGAAACCAATAACTACAAAGTCCTAGGGGAAAAATACACATACCCTTGTAATCGGGCGAGTTTCTACTTTCAGATGCAACAGGAATTTCTCGAGTTCGTCAATCCGTTCGCGAGATATGGGAGTTTGAATTTAAGGAACGGTTGAGAAACCATCAAAATTTTCGCAAGTCTGATACTCGAAACCAATAACCACAGAGGCCTAGGGCAAAAATACACATACCGTTGTAATCGGGCGAGTTTCTGCTTTCAGATGCAATAGGAGTTTCTCGAGTTCGTCAATCCGTTCGCGAGATATGGGAGTTTGAAGTTAAGGAATGGTTGACAAACCATCAAAATTTTCGCAAGTCTGATACTCGAAACCCATAACTACTATGGGTTAGGGGAAAAGTACACACACCATTGTATTGGGGCGAGTTTCTACTTTCAGAAGCAACAGGAACTTCGCGAGTTCGTCAATCCGTTCGCGAGATATGGGAGTTTGAAATTAAGGAATGGTTGATAAACCATCAAAATTTTCGCAAGTCTGATACTCGAAACCAATAACTACAGAGGCCTAGGGCAAAAATACACATACCGTTGTAATCGGGCGAATTTCTGCTTTCAGATGCAATAGGAATTTCTCGAGTTCGTCATTTCGTTCGCGAGATATGGGAGTTTGAAGTTAAGGAATGGTTGAGAAACCATCAAAATTTTCGCAAGTCAGATTCCCGAAACGAATAACTACAAAGGCCTAGGGGAAAAATACACATGCCGTTGTAATCGTGCGAGATTCTACTTTCAGATGCAACAGGAATTTCTTGAGATCGTCAATCCGTTCGCGAGATATGTGTGTTAGAAGTTAAGGAATGGTTGAGAAACCATCAAAATTTTCGCAAGTCAGATTCCCGAAACCAATAACTACAAAGGCCTAGGGGAAAAATAAACATGCCGTTGTAATCGTGCGAGTTTCTACTTTCAGATGCAACAGGAATTTCTCGAGTTCGTCAATCCGTTCGCGAGATATGGGAGTTTGAAGTTAAGGAATGGTTGAGAAACCATCAAAATTTTCGCTGGTCTGATACTCGAAACAAATAACTACAAAGGCCTAGGGGAAAAATACACATACTGTTGTAATCGCGCGAGTTTCTGCTTTCAGATGCAATAGGAATTTCTCGAGTTCGTCAATCCGTTCGCGTGATACGGGAGTTTGAAGTTAAGAAATGGTTGAGAAACCATCAAAATTTTCGCTGGTCTGATACTCGAAACCAATAACTGGAATGGCCTAGGGGGAAGGTACACACACCACTGTAATCGGGCGAGTTTCAACTTTCAGATGCAACAGGAATTTCTCGAGTTTGTCAATCCGTTCGCGAGATATGGGAGTTTGAAATAAAGGAATGGTTGAGAAACCATCAAAATTTTCGCAAGTCTGATACTCGAAACAAATAACTACAAAGGCCTAGGGGAAAAATACACACACCGCTGTAATCGGGCGAGTTTCTGCTTTCAGATGCAAGAAGAATTTGTCGAGTTCGTCAATTCGTTCGCGAGATATGGGAGTTTGAAGTTAAGGAATGGTTGTGCAACCATCAAAATTTTCGCAAGTCTGATTCCCGAAACCAATAACTACAAAGTCCTAGGGGAAAAATACACATACCCTTGTAATCGGGCGAGTTTCTACTTTCAGATGCAACAGGAATTTCTCGAGTTCGTCAATCCGTTCGCGAGATATGGGAGTTTGAATTTAAGGAACGGTTGAGAAACCATCAAAATTTTCGCAAGTCTGATACTCGAAACAAATAACTACAAAGGCCTAGGGGAAAAATACACACACCGCTGTAATCGGGCGAGTTTCTGCTTTCAGATGCAAGAAGAATTTGTCGAGTTCGTCAATTCGTTCGCGAGATATGGGAGTTTGAAGTTAAGGAATGGTTGTGCAACCATCAAAATTTTCGCAAGTCTGATTCCCGAAACCAATAACTACAAAGTCCTAGGGGAAAAATACACATACCCTTGTAATCGGGCGAGTTTCTACTTTCAGATGCAACAGGAATTTCTCGAGTTCGTCAATCCGTTCGCGAGATATGGGAGTTTGAATTTAAGGAACGGTTGAGAAACCATCAAAATTTTCGCAAGTCTGATACTCGAAACCAATAACCACAGAGGCCTAGGGCAAAAATACACATACCGTTGTAATCGGGCTAGTTTCTGCTTTCAGATGCAATAGGAGTTTCTCGAGTTCGTCAATCCGTTCGCGAGATATGGGAGTTTGAAGTTAAGGAATGGTTGACAAACCATCAAAATTTTCGCAAGTCTGATACTCGAAACCCATAACTACTATGGGTTAGGGGAAAAGTACACACACCATTGTATTGGGGCGAGTTTCTACTTTCAGAAGCAACAGGAACTTCGCGAGTTCGTCAATCCGTTCGCGAGATATGGGAGTTTGAAATTAAGGAATGGTTGATAAACCATCAAAATTTTCGCAAGTCTGATACTCGAAACCAATAACTACAGAGGCCTAGGGCAAAAATACACATACCGTTGTAATCGGGCGAATTTCTGCTTTCAGATGCAATAGGAATTTCTCGAGTTCGTCATTTCGTTCGCGAGATATGGGAGTTTGAAGTTAAGGAATGGTTGAGAAACCATCAAAATTTCCGCAAGTCAGATTCCCGAAACCAATAACTACAAAGGCCTAGGGGAAAAATAAACATGCCGTTGTAATCGTGCGAGTTTCTACTTTCAGATGCAACAGGAATTTCTCGAGTTCGTCAATCCGTTCGCGAGATATGGGAGTTTGAAGTTAAGGAATGGTTGAGAAAACATCAAAATTTTCGCTGGTCTGATACTCGAAACAAATAACTACAAAGGCCTAGGGGAAAAATACACATACTGTTGTAATCGCGCGAGTTTCTGCTTTCAGATGCAATAGGAATTTCTCGAGTTCGTCAATCCGTTCGCGTGATACGGGAGTTTGAAGTTAAGAAATGGTTGAGAAACCATCAAAATTTTCGCTGGTCTGATACTCGAAACCAATAACTGGAATGGCCTAGGGGGAAGGTACACACACCACTGTAATCGGGCGAGTTTCAACTTTCAGATGCAACAGGAATTTCTCGAGTTTGTCAATCCGTTCGCGAGATATGGGAGTTTGAAATAAAGGAATGGTTGAGAAACCATCAAAATTTTCGCAAGTCTGATACTCGAAACCAATAACTACTATGGCCTAGGGCAAATATACACATACCGCTGTAATCCGGCGAATTTCTGCTTTCAGATCCAACAAGAATTTCTCGAGTTCGTCAATTCGTTCGCGAGATATGGGAGTTTGAAGATAAGGAATGGTTGAGAAACCATCAAAATTTTCGCATGTCTGATACTCGAAACCAATAACTACTATGGCCTAGGGCAAAAATACACGTACCCTTGCAATCGAGCGAGTTTCTGCTTTCAGATGCAATAGGAATTTCTCGTGGTCGTCAATCCGTTCCCGAGATATGGGAGTTTGAAGTTAAGGAATGGTTGAGAAACCATCAAAATTTTCGCAAGTCTGATACTCGAAACAAATAACTACAAAGGCCTAGGGGAAAAATACACACACCGCTGTAATCGGGCGAGTTTCTGCTTTCAGATGCAAGAAGAATTTGTCGAGTTCGTCAATTCGTTCGCGAGATATGGGAGTTTGAAGTTAAGGAATGGTTGTGCAACCATCAAAATTTTCGCAAGTCTGATTCCCGAAACCAATAACTACAAAGTCCTAGGGGAAAAATACACATACCCTTGTAATCGGGCGAGTTTCTACTTTCAGATGCAACAGGAATTTCTCGAGTTCGTCAATCCGTTCGCGAGATATGGGAGTTTGAATTTAAGGAACGGTTGAGAAACCATCAAAATTTTCGCAAGTCTGATACTCGAAACCAATAACCACAGAGGCCTAGGGCAAAAATACACATACCGTTGTAATCGGGCGAGTTTCTGCTTTCAGATGCAATAGGAGTTTCTCGAGTTCGTCAATCCGTTCGCGAGATATGGGAGTTTGAAGTTAAGGAATGGTTGACAAACCATCAAAATTTTCGCAAGTCTGATACTCGAAACCCATAACTACTATGGGTTAGGGGAAAAGTACACACACCATTGTAATGGGGCGAGTTTCTACTTTCAGATGCAAGAGGAATTTCTCGAGTTCGTCAATCCGTTCGCGAGATATGGGAGTTTGAAGTTAAGGAATGGTTGAGCAACCATAAAAATTTTCGCATGTGTGATACTCGAAACCAATAACTACAATGGCCTAGGGGAAAAATACACATACCGTTGTAATCGGGCGAATTTCTACTTTCAGATGAAACAGGAATTTCTCGAGTTCGTCCATCCGTTCGCGAGATATGGGAGTTTGAAGTTAAGGAATGGTTGAGACACCATAAAAAATTTCGCAAGTCTGATACTGGAAACGAATAACTGGAATGGCCTAGGGGAAAAGTACACACACCATTGTAATGGGGCGTGTTTCTACTTTCAGAGGCAACAGGAATTTCTCGAGTTTGTCAATCCGTTCGCGAGATATGGGAGTTTGAAGTTAGGGTATGGTTGAGAAACCATCAAAATTTTCGCTGGTCTGATACTCGTAACCAATAACTGGAATGGCCTAGGGGAAAAGTACACATACCGTTGAAATCGGGCGAGTTTCTGCTGTTAGATGCAATAGGAATTTCTCGTGTTCGTCAATCCGTTCGCGAGATATGGGAGTTTGAATTTAAGGAATGGTTAAGAAACCATCAAAATTTTCGCAAGTCTGAAACTCGAAACCAATAACTACTATGGCCTAGGGCAAAAATACTTATACCGATGTAATCGGGCGAGTTTCTGCTTTCAGATGCAATAGGAATTTCTCGAGTTCGTCAATCCGTTCGCATAATATGGGAGTTTGAAGTTAAGGAACGGTTGAGAAACGATCAAAATTTTCGAATGTCTGATATTCGAAACCAATAACTACAATGGCCTAGGGGAAAATACACATACCGTTGTAATCGGGCGAGTTTCTACTTTCAGATGAAAGAGGAATTTCTCGAGTTCGTCAATCCGTTCGCGAGATATGGGAGTTTGAAGTTTAGGAATGTTTGAGAAACCATCAAAAATTTCGCAAGTCTGATACTCGAAACCCATAACTACTATGGGTTAGGGGAAAAGTACACACACCATTGTATTGGGGCGAGTTTCTACTTTCAGAAGCAACAGGAACTTCGCGAGTTCGTCAATCCGTTCGCGAGATATGGGAGTTTGAAATTAAGGAATGGTTGATAAACCATCAAAATTTTCGCAAGTCTGATACTCGAAACCAATAACTACAGAGGCCTAGGGCAAAAATACACATACCGTTGTAATCGGGCGAATTTCTGCTTTCAGATGCAATAGGAATTTCTCGAGTTCGTCATTTCGTTCGCGAGATATGGGAGTTTGAAGTTAAGGAATGGTTGAGAAACCATCAAAATTTTCGCAAGTCAGATTCCCGAAACGAATAACTACAAAGGCCTAGGGGAAAAATACACATGCCGTTGTAATCGTGCGAGATTCTACTTTCAGATGCAACAGGAATTTCTTGAGATCGTCAATCCGTTCGCGAGATATGTGTGTTAGAAGTTAAGGAATGGTTGAGAAACCATCAAAATTTTCGCAAGTCAGATTCCCGAAACCAATAACTACAAAGGCCTAGGGGAAAAATAAACATGCCGTTGTAATCGTGCGAGTTTCTACTTTCAGATGCAACAGGAATTTCTCGAGTTCGTCAATCCGTTCGCGAGATATGGGAGTTTGAAGTTAAGGAATGGTTGAGAAACCATCAAAATTTTCGCTGGTCTGATACTCGAAACAAATAACTACAAAGGCCTAGGGGAAAAATACACATACTGTTGTAATCGCGCGAGTTTCTGCTTTCAGATGCAATAGGAATTTCTCGAGTTCGTCAATCCGTTCGCGTGATACGGGAGTTTGAAGTTAAGAAATGGTTGAGAAACCATCAAAATTTTCGCTGGTCTGATACTCGAAACCAATAACTGGAATGGCCTAGGGGGAAGGCACACACCACTGTAATCGGGCGAGTTTCAACTTTCAGATGCAACAGGAATTTCTCGAGTTTGTCAATCCGTTCGCGAGATATGGGAGTTTGAAATAAAGGAATGGTTGAGAAACCATCAAAATTTTCGCAAGTCTGATACTCGAAACCAATAACTACTATGGCCTAGGGCAAATATACACATACCGCTGTAATCCGACGAATTTCTGCTTTCAGATCCAACAAGAATTTCTCGAGATCGTCAATCCGTTCGCCAGATATGGGAGTTAGAAGTGAAGGAATGGTTGAGAAACCATCAAAATTTTCGCAAGTCTGATAATCGAAACCAATAACTGGAATTGCCTAGGGGAAAAGTCCACACACCACTGTAATCGGGCGTGTTTCTACTTTGAGATGCAAAAGGAATTCCTCGAGATCGTCAATCCGTTCCCGAGATATGGGAGTTTGAAGTTAAGGAACGCTTGAGCAACCATCAAAATTTTCGCAAGTCTGATACTCGAAACCAATAACTACTATGGCCTAGGGGAAAATAACACACACCATTGTAATCGGGCGTGTTTCTACTTTCACATGCAACAGGAATTTCTCGAGATCGTCAATCCGTTCGCCAGATATGGGAGTTAGAAGTGAAGGAATGGTTGAGAAACCATCAAAATTTTCGCAAGTCTGATTCCCGAAACCAATAACTACATAGGCCTAGGGGAAAAGTACACACACCATAGTAATCGGGCGAGTTTCTACTTTCAGATGCAACAGGAATTTCTCGAGATCGTCAATCCGTTCGCCAGATATGGGAGTTAGAAGTGAAGGAATGGTTGAGAAACCATCAAAATTTTCGCAAGTCTGATAATCGAAAACAATAACTACTATGGCCTAGGGGAAAAGTACGCACACCATTGTAATCGGGCGAGTTTCTACTTTCAGATGCAACAGGAATTTCTCGAGTTCGTCAATCCGTTCGCGAGATATGGGAGTTTGAAGTTAAGGAACGTTTGAGAAACCATCAAAATTTTCGCAAGTCTGATACTCGAAACCAATAACTACTATGGCCTAGGGCAAAAATACACACACCGCTGTAATCGGGCGAGTTTCTGCTTTCAGGTGAAACAGGAATTTCTCGAGTTCGTCAATCCGTTCTCGAGATATGGGAGTTTGAAGTTAAGGAATGGTTGAGAAACCATCAAAATTTTCGCTGGTCTGATACTCGAAACCAATAACTGGAGTGGCCTAGGGGAAAAGTACACATACCATTGTAATGGGGCGAGTTTCTACTTTCAGATGCAACAGGAATTTCGCGAGTTCGTCAATCCTTTCGCGAGATATGGGAGTTTGAAATTAAGGAATGGTTGAGAAACCACCAAAATTTTCGCAACTCAGATACTCGAAACCAATAACTACTATGGCCTAGGGCAAAAATGCACATACCTCTGTATTCGGGCGAGTTTCTACTTTCAGATGCAACAAGAATTTCTCGAGATCGTCAATCCGTTCGCCAGATATGGGAGTTCGAAGTTAAGGAATGGTTGAGAAACCATCAAAATTTTCGCAAGTCTGATAATCGAAACCAATAACTACTATGTCCTAGGGGAAAAGTATACATACCGCTGTAATCGGGCGTGTTTCTACTTTGAGATGCAATAGGAATTTCTCGAGATCGTCAATCCGTTCGCCAGATATGGGAGTTAGAAGTGAAGGAATGGTTGAGAAACCATCAAAATTTTCGCAAGTCTGATAATCGAAAACAATAACTACTATGGCCTAGGGGAAAAGTACGCACACCATTGTAATCGGGCGAGTTTCTACTTTCAGATGCAACAGGAATTTCTCGAGTTCGTCAATCCGTTCGCGAGATATGGGAGTTAGAATTTAAGGAATGGTTGAGAAACCATCAAAATTTTCGCTGGTCTGATACTCGAAACCAATAACTGGAGTGGCCTAGGGGAAAAGTACACATACCATTGTAATGGGGCGACTTTCTACTTTCAGATGCAACAGGAATTTCGTGAGTTCGTCAATCCTTTCGCGAGATATGGGAGTTTGAAATTAAGGAATGGTTGAGAAACCACCAAAATTTTCGCAACTCAGATACTCGAAACCAATAACTACTATGGCCTAGGGCAAAAATACACACACCGCTGTAATCGGGCGAGTTTCTGCTTTCAGGTGAAACAGGAATTTCTCGAGTTCGTCAATCCGTTCTCGAGATATGGGAGTTTGAAGTTAAGGAATGGTTGAGAAACCATCAAAATTTTCGCTGGTCTGATACTCGAAACCAATAACTGGAGTGGCCTAGGGGAAAAGTACACATACCATTGTAATGGGGCGAGTTTCTACTTTCAGATGCAACAGGAATTTCTCGAGATCGTCAATCCGTTCGCCAGATATGGGAGTTCGAAGTTAAGGAATGGTTGAGAAACCATCAAAATTTTCGCAAGTCTGATACTCGAAACCAATAACTACTATGGCCTAGGGGAAAAGTACACATACCGTTGTAATCGGGCGAGTTTCTACTTTCAGATGCAACAGGAATTTCTCGAGATCGTCAATCCGTTGCCGAGATGTGGGAGTTTGAAATTAAGGAATGGTTGAGAGACCATCAAAATTTTCGCTGGTCTGATTCTCGAACCCAATAACTGGAATGGCCTAGGGGAAAAGTACACACACCACTGTAATCGGGCGTGTTTCTACTTTGAGATGCAATAGGAATTTCTCGAGATCGTCAATCCGTTCGCCAGATATGGGAGTTAGAAGTGAAGGAATGGTTGAGAAACCATCAAAATTTTCGCAAGTCTGATTCCCGAAACCAATAACTACAAAGGCCTAGGGGAAAAATACACATGCCGTTGTAATCGTGCGAGTATCTACTTTCAGATGCAACAGGAATTTCTCGAGTTCGTGAATCCGTTCGCGAGATATAGGAGTTCGAAGTTAAGGAATGGTTGAGAAACCATCAAAATTTTCGCAAGTCTGATACTCGAAACCAATAACGACTATGGCCTAGGGGGAAAGTACACACACCATTGTAATCGGGCGTGTTTCTACTTTCAGATGCAACAGGAATTTCTCGAGTTCGTCAATCCGTTCGCGAGATATGGGAGTTTGAAGTTAAGAAATGGTTGAGAAACCATCAAAATTTTCGCTGGTCTGAAACTCGAAACCAATAACTGGAATGGCCTAGGGCAAAAATACACACACCATTGTAATCGGGCGAGTTTCTGCTTTCAGATGCAACAAGAATTTCTCGAGTTCGTCAGTTCGTTCGCGAGATATGGGAGTTTGAAGTTAAGGAATTGTTGAGAAACGTTCAAAATTTTCGCTGGTCTGATACTCGAAACCAATAACTGGAATGGCCCAGGGGAAAAGTACACACACCACTGTAATCGGACGTGTTTCTACTTTGAGATGCAACAGGAATTTCTCGAGCTCGTCAATCCGTTCGCCAGATATGGGAGTTAGAAGTGAAGGAATGGTTGAGAAACCATCAAAATTTTCGCAAGTCTGATTCCCGAAAACAATAACTACAAAGGCCTAGGGGAAAAATACACATGCCGTTGTAATCGTGCGAGTTTCTACTTTCAGATGCAACAGGAATTTCTCGAGTTCGTGAATCCGTTCGCGAGATATAGGAGTTCGAAGTTAAGGAATGGTTGAGAAACCATCAAAATTTTCGCAAGTCTGATACTCGAAACCAAAAACTACTATGGCCTAGGGGGAAAGTACACACACCATTGTAATCGGGCGTGTTTCTACTTTCAGATGCAACAGGAATTTCTCGAGCTCGTCAATCCATTCGCGAGATATGGGAGTTTGAAGTTAAGGAATGTTTGAGGAACCATCAAAATTTTCGCAAGTCTGATTCCCGAAACCAATAACTACAAAGGCCTAGGGGAAAAATACACATACCGTTGTAATCGTGCGAGTTTCTAATTTCAGATGCAACAGGAATTTCTCGAGTTCGTCAATCCGTTCGCGAGATATGGGGGTTTGAAGTTAAGGAACGCTTGAGCAACCATCAAAATTTTCGCAAGTCTGATACTCGAAACCAATAACTACTATGGCCTAGGGGAAAAGAACATACACCATTGTAATCGGGCGTGTTTCTACTTTCACATGCAACAGGAATTTCTCGAGTTCGTCAATCCTTTCCCGAGATATGGGAGTTTGAAATTAAGGAATGGTTGAGAAACAATCAAAATTTTCGCAAGTCTGATTCCCGAAACCAATAACTACAAAGGCCTAGGGGAAAAATACACATGCATTTGTAATCGTGCGAGTTTCTACTTTCGGATGCAACAGGAATTTCTCGAGTTCGTCAATCCGTTCGCGAGATATGGGAGTTTGAAGTTAAGGAACGTTTGAGAAACCATCAAAATTTTCGCAAGTCTGATACTCGAAACCAATAACTACTATGGCCTAGGGGAAAAGAACACACACCATTGTAATCGGGCGTGTTTCTACTTTCAGATGCAACAGGAATTCCTCGAGATCGTCAATCCGTTCCCGAGATATGGGAGTTTGAAATTAAGGAATGTTTGAGGAACCATCAAAACTTTCGCAAGTCTGATTTCCGAAACCAATAACTACAAAGGCCTAGGGGAAAATACACATACCAATGTAATCGGCCGAGTTACTACTTTCAGATGCAATCGGAATTTCTCGAGTTCGTCAATCCGTTCGCGAGATATGGGAGTTTGAAGTTAAGGAACGTTTGAGAAACCATCAAAATTTTCGCTGGTCTGATACTCGAAACCAATAACTGGAGTGGCCTAGGGGAAAAGTACACATACCGTTGTAATGGGGCGACTTTCTACTTTCAGATGCAACAGGAATTTCGTGAGTTCGTCAATCCTTTCGCGAGATATGGGAGTTGGAAATTAAGGAATGGTTGAGAAACCACCAAAATTTTCGCAACTCAGATACTCGAAACCAATAACTACTATGGCCTAGGGCAAAAATACACACACCGCTGTAATCGGGCGAGTTTCTGCTTTCAGGTGAAACAGGAATTTCTCGAGTTCGTCAATCCGTTCTCGAGATATGGGAGTTTGAAGTTAAGGAATGGTTGAGAAACCATCAAAATTTTCGCTGGTCTGATACTCGAAACCAATAACTGGAGTGGCCTAGGGGAAAAGTACACATACCATTGTAATGGGGCGAGTTTCTACTTTCAGATGCAACAGGAATTTCTCGAGATCGTCAATCCGTTCGCCAGATATGGGAGTTCGAAGTTAAGGAATGGTTGAGAAACCATCAAAATTTTCGCAAGTCTGATACTCGAAACCAATAACTACTATGGCCTAGGGGAAAAGTACACATACCGTTGTAATCGGGCGAGTTTCTACTTTCAGATGCAACAGGAATTTCTCGAGATCGTCAATCCGTTCCCGAGATGTGGGAGTTTGAAATTAAGGAATGGTTGAGAGACCATCAAAATTTTCGCTGGTCTGATTCTCGAACCCAATAACTGGAATGGCCTAGGGGAAAAGTACACACACCACTGTAATCGGGCGTGTTTCTACTTTGAGATGCAATAGGAATTTCTCGAGATCGTCAATCCGTTCGCCAGATATGGGAGTTAGAAGTGAAGGAATGGTTGAGAAACCATCAAAATTTTCGCAAGTCTGATAATCGAAAACAATAACTACTATGGCCTAGGGGAAAAGTACGCACACCATTGTAATCGGGCGAGTTTCTACTTTCAGATGCAACAGGAATTTCTCGAGTTCGTCAATCCGTTCGCGAGATATGGGAGTTAGAATTTAAGGAATGGTTGAGAAACCATCAAAATTTTCGCAAGTCTGATTCCCGAAACCAATAACTACAAAGGCCTAGGGGAAAAATACACATGCATTTGTAATCGTGCGAGTTTCTACTTTCGGATGCAACAGGAATTTCTCGAGTTCGTCAATCCGTTCGCGAGATATGGGAGTTTGAAATTAAGGAATGGTTGAGAAACCATCAAAATTTTCGCAAGTCTGATACTCGAAACCAATAACTACTATGGCCTAGGGGAAAAGAACACACACCATTGTAATCGGGCGTGTTTCTACTTTCACATGCAACAGGAATTTCTCGAGTTCGTCAATCCGTTCGCGAGATATGGGAGTTTGAAGTTAGGGAATGGTTGAGAAACCATCAAAATTTTCGCTGTTCTGATACTCGAAAACAATAACTGGAATGGCCTAGGGGCAAAATACACATACCGTTGTAATCGGGCGAGTTTCTACTTTCAGATGCAACAGGTATTTCTCGAGATCGTCAATCCGTTCCCGAGATATGGGAGTTTGAAATTAAGGAATGATTGAGAAACCATCAAAATTTTCGCTGGTCTGATACTCGAAACCAATAACTGGAATTGCCTAGGGGAAAAGTCCACACACCACTGTAATCGGGCGTGTTTCTACTTTGAGATGCAAAAGGAATTCCTCGAGATCGTCAATCCGTTCCCGAGATATGGGTGTTTGATATTAAGGAATGGTTGAGAAACCATCAAAGTTTTCGCAAGTCTGATTCCCGAAACCAATAACTACAAAGGCCTAGGGGAAAAGTACACACACCATAGTAATCGGGCGAGTTTCGACTTTCAGATGCAACAGGAATTTCTCGAGATCGTCAATCCGTTCGCCAGATATGGGAGTTACAAGTGAAGGAATGGTTGAGAAACCATCAAAATTTTCGCAAGTCTGATAATCGAAAACAATAACTACTATGGCCTAGGGGAAAAGTACGCACACCATTGTAATCGGGCGAGTTTCTACTTTCAGATGCAACAGGAATTTCTCGAGTTCGTCAATCCGTTCGCGAGATATGGGAGTTTGAAGTTAAGGAACGTTTGAGAAACCATCAAAATTTTCGCAAGTCTGATACTCGAAACCAATAACTACTATGGCCTAGGGCAAAAATACACACACCGCTGTAATCGGGCGAGTTTCTGCTTTCAGGTGAAACAGGAATTTCTCGAGTTCGTCAATCCGTTCTCGAGATATGGGAGTTTGAAGTTAAGGAATGGTTGAGAAACCATCAAAATTTTCGCTGGTCTGATACTCGAAACCAATAACTGGAGTGGCCTAGGGGAAAAGTACACATACCATTGTAATCGGGCGTGTTTCTACTTTGAGATGCAACAGGAATTTCTCGAGATCGTCAATCCGTTCGCCAGATATGGGAGTTAGAAGTGAAGGAATGGTTGAGAATCCATCAAAATTTTCGCAAGTCTGATTCCCGAAACCAATAACTACAAAGGCCTAGGGGAAAAATACACATGCAGTTGTAATCGTGCGAGTTTCTACTTTGAGATGCAACAGGAATTTCTCGAGATCGTCAATCCGTTCGCCAGATATGGGAGTTAGAAGTGAAGGAATGGTTGAGAAACCATCAAAATTTTCGCAAGTCTGATAATCGAAAACAATAACTACTATGGCCTAGGGGAAAAGTACGCACACCATTGTAATCGGGCGAGTTTCTACTTTCAGACGCAATAGGAATTTCTCGAGTTCGTCAATCCGTTCGCGAGATATGGGAGTTAGAATTTAAGGAATGGTTGAGAAACCATCAAAACTTTCGCAAGTCTGATTCCCGAAACCAATAACTACAAAGGCCTAGGGGAAAAATACACATGCATTTGTAATCGTGCGAGTTTCTACTTTCGGATGCAACAGGAATTTCTCGAGTTCGTCAATCCGTTCGCGAGATATGGGAGTTTGAAATTAAGGAATGGTTGAGAAACCATCAAAATTTTCGCAAGTCTGATACTCGAAACCAATAACTACTATGGCCTAGGGGAAAAGAACACACACCATTGTAATCGGGCGTGTTTCTACTTTCACATGCAACAGGAATTTCTCGAGTTCGTCAATCCGTTCGCGAGATATGGAAGTTTGAAGTTAGGGAATGGTTGAGAAACCATCAAAATTTTCGCTGTTCTGATACTCGAAAACAATAACTGGAATGGCCTAGGGGAAAAATACACATACCGTTTAACCGGGCGAGTTTCTACTTTCAGATGCAACAGGTATTTCTCGAGATCGTCAATCCGTTCCCGAGATACGGGAGTTTGAAATTAAGGAATGATTGAGAAACCATCAAAATTTTCGCTGGTCTGATACTCGAAACCAATAACTGGAATTGCCTAGGGGAAAAGTCCACACACCACTGTAATCGGGCGTGTTTCTACTTTGAGATGCAAAAGGAATTCCTCGAGATCGTCAATCCGTTCCCGAGATATGGGAGTTTGATATTAAGGAATGGTTGAGAAACCATCAAAATTTTCGCAAGTCTGATTCCCGAAACCAATAACTACAAAGGCCTAGGGGAAAAGTACACACACCATAGTAATCGGGCGAGTTTCTACTTTCAGATGCAACAGGAATTTCTCGAGATCGTCAATCCGTTCGCCAGATATGGGAGTTAGAAGTGAAGGAATGGTTGAGAAACCATCAAAATTTTCGCAAGTCTGATAATCGAAAACAATAACTACTATGGCCTAGGGGAAAAGTACGCACACCATTGTAATCGGGCGAGTTTCTACTTTCAGATTCAACAGGAATTTCTCGAGTTCGTCAATCCGTTCGCGAGATATGGGAGTTTGAAGTTAAGGAACGTTTGAGAAACCATCAAAATTTTCGCAAGTCTGATACTCGAAACCAATAACTACTATGGCCTAGGGCAAAAATACACACACCGCTGTAATCGGGCGAGTTTCTGCTTTCAGGTGAAACAGGAATTTCTCGAGTTCGTCAATCCGTTCTCGAGATATGGGAGTTTGAAGTTAAGGAATGGTTGAGAAACCATCAAAATTTTCGCTGGTCTGATACTCGAAACCAATAACTGGAGTGGCCTAGGGGAAAAGTACACATACCATTGTAATCGGGCGTGTTTCTACTTTGAGATGCAACAGGAATTTCTCGAGATCGTCAATCCGTTCGCCAGATATGGGAGTTAGAAGTGAAGGAATGGTTGAGAATCCATCAAAATTTTCGCAAGTCTGATTCCCGAAACCAATAACTACAAAGGCCTAGGGGAAAAATACACATGCAGTTGTAATCGTGCGAGTTTCTACTTTCGGATGCAACAGGAATTTCTCGAGTTCGTCAATCCGTTCGCGAGATATGGGAGTTTGAAGTTAAGGAACGTTTGAGAAACCATCAAAATTTTCGCAAGTCTGATTCCAGAAACCAATAACTACAAAGGCCTAGGGGAAAAGTACACACACCATAGTAATCGGGCGAGTTTCTACTTTCAGATGCAACAGGAATTTCTCGAGATCGTCAATCCGTTCGCCAGATATGGGAGTTAGAAGTGAAGGAATGGTTGAGAAACCATCAAAATTTTCGCAAGTCTGATAATCGAAAACAATAACTACTATGGCCTAGGGGAAAAGTACGCACACCATTGTAATCGGGCGAGTTTCTACTTTCAGATGCAACAGGAATTTCTCGAGTTCGTCAATCCGTTCGCGAGATATGGGAGTTTGAAGTTAAGGAACGTTTGAGAAACCATCAAAATTTTCGCAAGTCTGATACTCGAAACCAATAACTACTATGGCCTAGGGCAAAAATACACACACCGCTGTAATCGGGCGAGTTTCTGCTTTCAGGTGAAACAGGAATTTCTCGAGTTCGTCAATCCGGTCTCGAGATATGGGAATTTGAAGTTAAGGAATGGTTGAGAAACCATCAAAATTTTCGCTGGTCTGATACTCGAAACCAATAACTGGAGTGGCCTAGGGGAAAAGTACAGACACCATTGTAATGGGGCGAGTTTCTACTTTCAGATGCAACAGGAATTTCGCGAGTTCGTCAATCCTTTCGCGAGATATGGGAGTTTGAAATTAAGGAATGGTTGAGAAACCACCAAAATTTTCGCAACTCAGATACTCGAAACCAATAACTACTATGGCCTAGGGCAACAATGCACATACCTCTGTATTCGGGCGAGTTTCTACTTTCAGATGCAACAAGAATTTCTCGAGATCGTCAATCCGTTCGCCAGATATGAGAGTTCGAAGTTAAGGAATGGTTGAGAAACCATCAAAATTTTCGCAAGTCTGATAATCGAAACGAATAACTACTATGTCCTAGGGGAAAAGTACACATACCGCTGTATTCCGGCGAGTTTCTACTTTCAGATGCAACAGGAATTTCTCGAGATCGTCAATCCGTTCGCCAGATATGGGAGTTCGAAGTTAAGGAATGGTTGAGAAACCATCAAAATTTTCGCAAGTCTGATACTCGAAACCAATAACTACTATGGCCTAGGGGAAAAGTACACATACCGTTGTAATCGGGCGAGTTTCTACTTTCAGATGCAACAGGAATTTCTCGAGATCGTCAATACGTTCCCGAGATGTGGGAGTTTGAAATTAAGGAATGGTTGAGAGACCATCAAAATTTTCGCTGGTCTGATTCTCGAAACCAATAACTGGAATGGCCTAGGGGAAAAGTACACACACCACTGTACACGGGCGTGTTTCTACTTTGAGATGCAACAGGAATTTCTCGAGATCGTCAATCCGTTCGCCAGATATGGGAGTTAGAAGTGAAGGAATGGTTGAGAAACCATCAAAATTTTCGCAAGTCTGATAATCGAAAACAATAACTACTATGGCCTAGGGGAAAAGTACGCACACCATTGTAATCGGGCGAGTTTCTACTTTCAGATGCAACAGGAATTTCTCGAGTTCGTCAATCCGTTCGCGAGATATGGGAGTTAGAATTTAAGGAATGGTTGAGAAACCATCAAAACTTTCGCAAGTCTGATTCCCGAAACCAATAACTACAAAGGCCTAGGGGAAAAATACACATGCATTTGTAATCGTGCGAGTTTCTACTTTCGGATGCAACAGGAATTTCTCGAGTTCGTCAATCCGTTCGCGAGATATGGGAGTATGAAATTAAGGAATGGTTGAGAAACCATCAAAATTTTCGCAAGTCTGATACTCGAAACCAATAACTACTATGGCCTAGGGGAAAAGAACACACACCATTGTAATCGGGCGTGTTTCTACTTTCACATGCAACAGGAATTTCTCGAGTTCGTCAATCCGTTCGCGAGATATGGGAGTTTGAAGTTAGGGAATGGTTGAGAAACCATCAAAATTTTCGCTGTTCTGATACTCGAAAACAATAACTGGAATGGCCTAGGGGAAAAATACACATACCGTTGTAATCGGGCGAGTTTCTACTTTCAGATGCAACAGGTATTTCTCGAGATCGTCAATCCGTTCTCGAGATATGGGAATTTGAAATTAAGGAATGATTGAGAAACCATCAAAATTTTCGCTGGTCTGATACTCGAAACCAATAACTGGAATTGCCTAGGGGAAAAGTCCACACACCACTGTAATCGGGCGTGTTTCTACTTTGAGATGCAAAAGGAATTCCTCGAGATCGTCAATCCGTTCCCGAGATATGGGAGTTTGATATTAAGGAATGGTTGAGAAACCATCAAAATTTTCGCAAGTCTGATTCCCGAAACCAATAACTACAAAGGCCTAGGGGAAAAGTACACACACCATAGTAATCGGGCGAGTTTCTACTTTCAGATGCAACAGGAATTTCTCGAGATCGTCAATCCGTTCGCCAGATATGGGAGTTAGAAGTGAAGGAATGGTTGAGAAACCATCAAAATTTTCGCAAGTCTGATAATCGAAAACAATAACTACTATGGCCTAGGGGAAAAGTACGCACACCATTGTAATCGGGCGAGTTTCTACTTTCAGATGCAACAGGAATTTCTCGAGTTCGTCAATCCGTTCGCGAGATATGGGAGTTTGAAGTTAAGGAACGTTTGAGAAACCATCAAAATTTTCGCAAGTCTGATACTCGAAACCAATAACTACTATGGCCTAGGGCAAAAATACACACACCGCTGTAATCGGGCGAGTTTCTGCTTTCAGGTGAAACAGGAATTTCTCGAGTTCGTCAATCCGTTCTCGAGATATGGGAGTTTGAAGTTAAGGAATGGTTGAGAAACCATCAAAATTTTCGCTTGTCTGATACTCGAAACCAATAACTGGAGTGGCCTAGGGGAAAAGTACACATACCATTGTAATCGGGCGTGTTTCTACTTTGAGATGCAACAGGAATTTCTCGAGATCGTCAATCCGTTCGCCAGATATGGGAGTTAGAAGTGAAGGAATGGTTGAGAATCCATCAAAATTTTCGCAAGTCTGATTCCCGAAACCAATAACTACAAAGGCCTAGGGGAAAAATACACATGCAGTTGTAATCGTGCGAGTTTCTTCTTTCGGACGCAACAGGAATTTTTCGAGTTCGTCAATCCGTTCGCGAGATATGGGAGTTTGAAGTTAAGGAACGCTTGAGCAACCATCAAAATTTTCGCAAGTCTGATACTCGAAACCAATAACTACTATGGCCTAGGGGAAAAGAACACACACCATTGTAATTGGGCGTGTTTCTACTTTCAGATGCAAAAGGAATTCCTCGAGATCGTCAATCCGTTCCCGAGATATGGGAATTTGAAATTAAGGAATGGTTGAGAAACCATCAAAATTTTCGCAAGTCTGATTCCCGAAACCAATAACTACAAAGGCCTAGGGGAAAAGTACACACACCATAGTAATCGGGCGAGTTTCTACTTTCAGATGCAACAGGAATTTCTCGAGTTCGTCAATCCGTTCGCGATATATGGGAGTTTGAAGTTAAGGAACGCTTGAGCAACCATCAAAATTTTCACAAGTCTGATACTCGAAACCAATAACTACTATGGCCTAGGGGAAAAGTACACACACCACTGTAATCGGGCGTGTTACTACTTTCAGATGCAATAGGAATTTCTCGAGTTCGTCAATCCGTTCGCGAGATATGGGAGTTCGAAGTTAAGGAATGGTTGAGAAACCATCAAAATTTTCGCAAGTCTGATAATCGAAACCAATAACTACTATGTCCTAGGGGAAAAGTACACATACCGCTGTATTCCGGCGAGTTTCTACTTTCAGATGCAACAGGAATTTCTCGAGATCGTCAATCCGTTCGCCAGATATGGGAGTTCGAAGTTAAGGAATGGTTGAGAAACCATCAAAATTTTCGCAAGTCTGATACTCGAAACCAATAACTACTATGGCCTAGGGGAAAAGTACACATACGGTTGTAATCAGGCGAGTTTCTACTTTCAGATGCAACAAGAATTTCTCGAGTTCGTCAGTGCGTTCGCGAGCTATGGGAGATTGAAGTTAAGGAATGGTTGAGAAACCATCAAAATTTTCGCAAGTCTGATTCCCGAAACCTATAACTACAAAGGCCTAGGGGAAAAATACACATGCAGTTGTAATCGGGCGAGTTTCTACTTTCGGATGCAACAGGAACTTCTCGAGTTCGTCAATCCGTTCGCGAGATATGGGAGTTCGAAGTTAAGGAATGGTTGAGAAACCATCAAAATTTTCGCAAGTCTGATAATCGAAACCAATAACTACTATGTCCTAGGGGAAAAGTACACGTACCGCTGTATTCCGGCGAGTTTCTACTTTCAGATGCAACAGGAATTTCTCGAGATCGTCAATCCGTTCGCCAGATATGGGAGTTCGAAGTTAAGGAATGGTTGAGAAACCATCAAAATTTTCGCAAGTCTGATACTCGAAACCAATAACTACTATGGCCTAGGGGAAAAGTACACATACCGTTGTAATCGGGCGAGTTTCTACTTTCAGATGCAACAGGAATTTCTCGAGATCGTCAATCCGTTCCCGAGATGTGGGAGTTTGAAATTAAGGAATGGTTGAGAGACCATCAAAATTTTCGCTGGTCTGATTCTCGAAACCAATAACTGGAATGGCCTAGAGGAAAAGTACACACACCACTGTAATCGGGCGTGTTTCTACTTTGAGATGCAACAGGAATTTCTCGAGATCGTCAATCCGTTCGCCAGATATGGGAGTTAGAAGTGAAGGAATGGTTGAGGAACCATCAAAATTTTCGCAAGTCTGATAATCGAAAACAATAACTACTATGGCCTAGGGGAAAAGTACGCACACCATTGTAATCGGGCGAGTTTCTACTTTCAGATGCAACAGGAATTTCTCGAGTTCGTCAATCCGTTCGCGAGATATGGGAGTTTCAAGTTAAGGAACGCTTGAGCAACCATCAAAATTTTCGCAAGTCTGATACTCGAAACCAATAACTACTATGGCCTAGGGGAAAAGTACACACACCATTGTAATCTGGCGAGTTTCTACTTTCAGATGCAACATGAATTTTTCGAGTTCGTCAATCCATTCGCGAGATATGGGAGTTTGAAGTTAAGGAATGTTTGAGGAACCATCAAAATTTTCGCAAGTCTGATTCCCGAAACCAATAACTACAAAGGCCTAGGGGAAAAATACACATACCGTTGTAATCGGGCGAGTTTCTACTTTCAGATGCAACAGGAATTTCTCGAGATCGTCAATCCGTTCCCGAGATATGGGAGTTTGAAATTAAGGAATGGTTGAGAAACCATCAAAATTTTCGCAAGTCTGATACTCGAAACCAATAACTACTATGGCCTAGGGGAAAAGTACACACACCATTGTAATCGGGCGTGTTTCTACTTTCAGATGCAACTGGAATTTCTCGAGTTCGTCAATTCGTTCGCGAGATATGGGAGTTTGAAATTAAGGAATGGTTGAGAAACCATCAAAATTTTCGCAAGTCTGATACTCGAAACCAATAACCACTATGGCCTAGGGCAAAAATACACACACCGCTGTAATCGGGCGAGTTTCTGCTTTCAGATGCAACAAGAATTTCTCGAGTTCGTCAATCCGTTCGCGAGATATGGGAGTTAGAATTTAAGGAATGGTTGAGAAACCATCAAAATTTTCGCTGGTCTGATACTCGAAACCAATAACTGGAATGGCCTAGGGGAAAAGTACACACACCATTGTAATCTGGCGAGTTTCTACTTTCAGATGCAACAGGAATTTTTCGAGTTCGTCAATCCATTCGCGAGATATGGGAGTTTGAAGTTAAGGAATGTTTGAGGAACCATCAAAATTTTCGCAAGTCTGATTCCCGAAACCAATAACTACAAAGGCCTAGGGGAAAAATACGCGTGCCGTTGTAATCGTGCGAGTTTCTACTTTCAGATGCAACAGGAATTTCTCGAGATCGTCAATCCGTTCCCGAGATATGGGAGTTTGAAATTAAGGAATGGTTGAGAAACCATTAAAAATTTTCGCAAGTCTGATACTCGAAACCAATAACTACTATGGCCTAGGGGAAAAGTACACACACCATTGTAATCGGGCGTGTTTCTACTTTCAGATGCAACTGGAATTTCTCGAGTTCGTCAATTCGTTCGCGAGATATGGGAGTTTGAAATTAAGGAATGGTTGAGAAACCATCAAAATTTTCGCAAGTCTGATACTCGAAACCAATAACTACTATGGCCTAGGGCAAAAATACACACACCGCTGTAATCGGGCGAGTTTCTGCTTTCAGATGCAACAAGAATTTCTCGAGTTCGTCAATCCGTTCGCGAGATATGGGAGTTAGAATTTAAGGAATGGTTGAGAAACCATCAAAATTTTCGCTGGTCTGATACTCGAAACCAATAACTGGAATGGCCTAGGGGAAAAGTCCACACACCACTGTAATCGGGCGTGTTTCTACTTTGAGATGCAACAGGAATTTCTCGAGATCGTCAATCCGTTCGCCAGATATGGGAGTTTGAAGTTAAGGAACGTTTGAGAAACCATCAAAATTTTCGCAAGTCTGATACTCGAAACCAATAACTACAAAGGCCTAGGGGAAAAGTACACACACCATAGTAATCGCGCGAGTTTCTACTTTCAGATGCAAAAGGAATTCCTCGAGATCGTCAATCCGTTCCCGAGATATGGGAGTTTGAAATTAAGGAATGGTTGAGAAACCATCAAAATTTTCGCAAGTTTGGTTCCCGAAAACAATAACTACAAAGGCCTAGGGGAAAAGTACACACACCATAGTAATCGGGCGAGTTTCTACTTTCAGATGCAACAGGAATTTCTCGAGTTCGTCAATCCGTTCGCGATATATGGGAGTTTGAAGTTAAGGAACGCTTGAGCAACCATCAAAATTTTCACAAGTCTGATACTCGAAACCAATAACTACTATGGCCTAGGGGAAAAGTACACACACCACTGTAATCGGACGTGTTACTACTTTCAGATGCAATAGGAATTTCTCGAGTTCGTCAATCCGTACGCGAGATATGGGAGTTTGAAGTTAAGGAACGTTTGAGAAACCATCAAAATTTTCGCAAGTCTGATACTCGAAACCAATAACTACTATGGCCTAGGGCAAAAATACACACACCGCTGTAATCGGGCGAGTTTCTGCTTTCAGGTGAAACAGGAATTTCTCGAGTTCGTCAATCCGTTCTCGAGATATGGGAGTTCGGAGTTAAGGAATGGTTGAGAAACCATCAAAATTTTCGCTGGTCTGATACTCGAAATCAATAACTGGAATGGCCTAGGGGAAAATTACACATACCATTGTAATTCGGCGAGTTTCTACTTTCAGATGCAACAGGAATTTCGCGAGTTCGTCAATCCGTTCGCGAGATATGGGAGTTTGAAATTAAGGAATGGTTGAGAAACCACCAAAATTTTCGCAGCTCAGATACTCGAAACCAATAACTACTATGGCCTAGGGGAAAAGTACACATACCGTTGTAATCGGGCGAGTTTCTACTTTCAGATGCAACAGGAATTTTTCGAGTTCGTCAATCCATTCGCGAGATATGGGAGTTTGAAGTTAAGGAATGTTTGAGTAACCATCAAAATTTTCGCAAGTCTGATTCCCGAAACCAATAACTACTATGGCCTAGGGGAAAAGTACACACACCATTGTAATCGGGCGTGTTTCTACTTTCAGATGCAAAAGGAATTCCTCGAGATCGTCAATCCGTTCCCGAGATATGGGAGTTTGAAATTAAGGAATGGTTGAGAAACCATCCAAATTTTCGCAAGTCTGATTCCCGAAACCAATAACTACAAAGGCCTAGGGGAAAAGTACACACACCATTGTAATCGGGCGAGTTTCTACTTTCAGATGCAACAGGAATTTCTCGAGTTCGTCAATCCATTTGCGAGATATGGGAGTTTGAAGTTAAGGAATGTTTGAGTAACCATCAAAATTTTCGCAAGTCTGATTCCCGAAACCAATAACTACAAAGGCCTAGGGGAAAAATACACATACCGTTGTAATCGGGCGAGTTTCTACTTTCAGATGCAACAGGAATTTCTCGAGATCGTCAATCCGTTCCCGAGATATGGGAGTTTGAAATTAAGGAATGGTTGAGAAACCATCAAAATTTTCGCAAGTCTGATACTCGAAACCAATAACTACTATGGCCTAGGGGAAAAGTACACACACCATTGTAATCGGGCGTGTTTCTACTTTCAGATGCAACTGGAATTTCTCGAGTTCGTCAATTCGTTCGCGAGATATGGGAGTTTGAAATTAAGGAATGGTTGAGAAACCATCAAAATTTTCGCAAGTCTGATACTCGAAACCAATAACTACTATGGCCTAGGGCAAAAATACACACACCGCTGTAATCGGGCGAGTTTCTGCTTTCAGATGCAACAAGAATTTCTCGAGTTCGTCAATCCGTTCGCGAGATATGGGAGTTAGAATTTAAGGAATGGTTGAGAAACCATCAAAATTTTCGCAAGTCTGATTCCCGAAACAAATAACTACAAAGGCCTAGGGGAAAAATACACATACCGTTGTAATCGTGCGAGTTTCTACTTTCAGATGCAACAGGAATGTCTCGAGTTCGTCAATCCGTTCGCGAGATATGGGAGTTTGAAGTTAAGGAACGCTTGAGCAACCATCAAAATTTTCGCAAGTCTGATACTCGAAACCCATAACTACTATGGCCTAGGGGAAAAGGACACACACCATTGTAATCGGGCGTGTTTCTACTTTCACATGCAACAGGAATTTCTCGAGATCGTCAATCCGTTCCCGAGATGTGGGAGTTTGAAATTAAGGAATGGTTGAGAGACCATCAAAATTTTCGCAAGTCTGATACTCGAAACCAATAACTACTATGGCCTAGGGCAAAAATACACACACCGCTGTAATCGGGCGAGTTTCTGCTTTCAGATGCAACAAGAATTTCTCGAGTTCGTCAATCCGTTCGCGAGATATGGGAGTTAGAATTTAAGGAATGGTTGAGAAACCATCAAAATTTTCGCAAGTCTGATTCCCGAAACCAATAACTACAAAGGCCTAGGGGAAAAATACACATACCGTTGTAATCGTGCGAGTTTCTACTTTCAGATGCAACAGGAATGTCTCGAGTTCGTCAATCCGTTCGCGAGATATGGGAGTTTGAAGTTAAGGAATGGTTGAGAAACCATCAAAATTTTCGCAAGTTTGATTCCCGAAAACAATAACTACAAAGGCCTAGGGGAAAAGTACACAAACCATAGTAATCGGGCGAGTTTCTACTTTCAGATGCAACAGGAATTTCTCGAGTTCGTCAATCCGTTCGCGATATATGGGAGTTTGAAGTTAAGGAACGCTTGAGCAACCATCAAAATTTTCACAAGTCTGATACTCGAAACCAATAACTACTATGGCCTAGGGGAAAAGTACACACACCACTGTAATCGGACGTGTTACTACTTTCAGATGCAATAGGAATTTCTCGAGTTCGTCAATCCGTTCGCGAGATATGGGAGTTTGAAGTTAAGGAACGTTTGAGAAACCATCAAAATTTTCGCAAGTCTGATACTCGAAACCAATAACTACTATGGCCTAGGGCAAAAATACACACACCGCTGTAATCGGGCGAGTTTCTGCTTTCAGGTGAAACAGGAATTTCTCGAGTTCGTCAATCCGTTCTCGAGATATGGGAGTTCGGAGTTAAGGAATGGTTGAGAAACCATCAAAATTTTCGCTGGTCTGATACTCGAAATCAATAACTGGAATGGCCTAGGGGAAAAGTACACATACCATTGTAATTCGGCGAGTTTCTACTTTCAGATGCAACAGGAATTTCGCGAGTTCGTCAATCCGTTCGCGAGATATGGGAGTTTGAAATTAAGGAATGGTTGAGAAACCACCAAAATTTTCGCAGCTCAGATACTCGAAACCAATAACTACTATGGCCTAGGGGAAAAGTACACATACCGTTGTAATCGGGCGAGTTTCTACTTTCAGATGCAACAGGAATTTCTCGAGTTCGTCAATCCATTTGCGAGATATGGGAGTTTGAAGTTAAGGAATGTTTGAGTAACCATCAAAATTTTCGCAAGTCTGATTCCCGAAACCAATAACTACAAAGGCCTAGGGGAAAAATACACATACCGTTGTAATCGGGCGAGTTTCTACTTTCAGATGCAACAGGAATTTCTCGAGATCGTCAATCCGTTCCCGAGATATGGGAGTTTGAAATTAAGGAATGGTTGAGAAACCATCAAAATTTTCGCAAGTCTGATACTCGAAACCAATAACTACTATGGCCTAGGGGAAAAGTACACACACCATTGTAATCGGGCGTGTTTCTACTTTCAGATGCAACTGGAATTTCTCGAGGTCGTCAATTCGTTCGCGAGATATGGGAGTTTGAAATTAAGGAATGGTTGAGAAACCATCAAAATTTTCGCAAGTCTGATACTCGAAACCAATAACTACTATGGCCTAGGGCAAAAATACACACACCGCTGTAATCGGGCGAGTTTCTGCTTTCAGATGCAACAAGAATTTCTCGAGTTCGTCAATCCGTTCGCGAGATATGGGAGTTAGAATTTAAGGAATGGTTGAGAAACCATCAAAATTTTCGCAAGTCTGATTCCCGAAACCAATAACTACAAAGGCCTAGGGGAAAAATACACATACCGTTGTAATCGTGCGAGTTTCTACTTTCAGATGCAACAGGAATGTCTCGAGTTCGTCAATCCGTTCGCGAGATATGGGAGTTTGAAGTTAAGGAACGCTTGAGCAACCATCAAAATTTTCGCAAGTCTGATACTCGAAACCCATAACTACTATGGCCTAGGGGAAAAGGACACACACCATTGTAATCGGGCGTGTTTCTACTTTCACATGCAACAGGAATTTCTCGAGATCGTCAATCCGTTCCCGAGATGTGGGAGTTTGAAATTAAGGAATGGTTGAGAGACCATCAAAATTTTCGCTGGTCTGATTCTCGAAACCAATAACTGGAATGGCCTAGGGGAAAAGTACACACACCACTGTAATCGGGCGTGTTTCTACTTTGAGATGCAACAGGAATTTCTCGAGGTCGTCAATCCGTTCGCCAGATATGGGAGTTAGAAGTGAAGGAATGGTTGAGAAACCATCAAAATTTTCGCAAGTCTGATTCCCGAAACCAATAACTACAAAGGCCTAGGGGAAAAATACACATGCCGTTGTAATCGTGCGAGTTTCTACTTTCAGATGCAACAGGAATTTCTCGAGTTCGTGAATCCGTTCGCGAGATATAGGAGTTCGAGGTTAAGGAATGGTTGAGAAACCATCAAAATTTTCGCAAGTCTGATACTCGAAACCAATAACTACTATGGCCTAGGGGAAAAGTACACACACCATTGTAATCGGGCGTGTTTCTACTTTCAGATGCAACAGGAATTTCTCGAGCTCGTCAATCCATTCGCGAGATATGGGAGTTTGAAGTTAAGGAATGTTTGAGGAACCATCAAAATTTTCGCAAGTCTGATTCCCGAAACCAATAACTACAAAGACCTAGGGGAAAAATACACATACCGTTGTAATCGGGCGAGTTTCTACTTTCAGATGCAACAGGTATTTCTCGAGATCGTCAATCCGTTCCCGAGATATGGGAGTTTGAAATTAAGGAATGGTTGAGAAACCATCAACATTTTCGCTGGTCTGATACTCGAAACCAATAACTGGAATGGCCTAGGGGAAAAGTCCACACACCACTGTAATCGGGCGTGTTTCTACTTTGAGATGCAACAGGAATTTCTCGAGATCGTCAATCCGTTCGCCAGATATGGGAGTTAGAAGTGAAGGAATGGTTGAGAATCCATCAAAATTTTCGCAAGTCTGATTCCCGAAACCAATAACTACAAAGGCCTAGGGGAAAAATACACATGCTGTTGTAATCGTGCGAGTTTCTACTTTCGGATGCAACAGGAATTTCTCGAGTTCGTCAATCCGTTCGCGAGATATGGGAGTTTGAAGTTAAGGAACGCTTGAGCAACCATCAAAATTTTCGCAAGTCTGATACTCGAAACCAATAACTACTATGGCCTAGGGGAAAAGAACACACACCATTGTAATCGGGCGTGTTTCTACTTTCAGATGCAAAAGGAATTCCTCGAGATCGTCAATCCGTTCCCGAGATATGGGAGTTTGAAATTAAGGAATGGTTGAGAAACCACCAAAATTTTCGCAGCTCAGATACTCGAAACCAATAACTACTATGGCCTAGGGGAAAAGTACACATACCGTTGTAATCGGGCGAGTTTCTACTTTCAGATGCAACAGGAATTTCTCGAGTTCGTCAATCCATTTGCGAGATATGGGAGTTTGAAGTTAAGGAATGTTTGAGTAACCATCAAAATTTTCGCAAGTCTGATTCCCGAAACCAATAACTACAAAGGCCTAGGGGAAAAATACACATACCGTTGTAATCGGGCGAGTTTCTACTTTCAGATGCAACAGGAATTTCTCGAGATCGTCAATCCGTTCCCGAGATATGGGAGTTTGAAATTAAGGAATGGTTGAGAAACCATCAAAATTTTCGCAAGTCTGATACTCGAAACCAATAACTACTATGGCCTAGGGGAAAAGTACACACACCATTGTAATCGGGCGTGTTTCTACTTTCAGATGCAACTGGAATTTCTCGAGGTCGTCAATTCGTTCGCGAGATATGGGAGTTAGAATTTAAGGAATGGTTGAGAAACCATCAAAATTTTCGCAAGTCTGATTCCCGAAACCAATAACTACAAAGGCCTAGGGGAAAAATACACATACCGTTGTAATCGTGCGAGTTTCTACTTTCAGATGCAACAGGAATGTCTCGAGTTCGTCAATCCGTTCGCGAGATATGGGAGTTTGAAGTTAAGGAACGCTTGAGCAACCATCAAAATTTTCGCAAGTCTGATACTCGAAACCCATAACTACTATGGCCTAGGGGAAAAGGACACACACCATTGTAATCGGGCGTGTTTCTACTTTCACATGCAACAGGAATTTCTCGAGATCGTCAATCCGTTCCCGAGATGTGGGAGTTTGAAATTAAGGAATGGTTGAGAGACCATCAAAATTTTCGCTGGTCTGATTCTCGAAACCAATAACTGGAATGGCCTAGGGGAAAAGTACACACACCACTGTAATCGGGCGTGTTTCTACTTTGAGATGCAACAGGAATTTCTCGAGGTCGTCAATCCGTTCGCCAGATATGGGAGTTAGAAGTGAAGGAATGGTTGAGAAACCATCAAAATTTTCGCAAGTCTGATTCCCGAAACCAATAACTACAAAGGCCTAGGGGAAAAATACACATGCCGTTGTAATCGTGCGAGTTTCTACTTTCAGATGCAACAGGAATTTCTCGAGTTCGTGAATCCGTTCGCGAGATATAGGAGTTCGAGGTTAAGGAATGGTTGAGAAACCATCAAAATTTTCGCAAGTCTGATACTCGAAACCAATAACTACTATGGCCTAGGGGAAAAGTACACACACCATTGTAATCGGGCGTGTTTCTACTTTCAGATGCAACAGGAATTTCTCGAGCTCGTCAATCCATTCGCGAGATATGGGAGTTTGAAGTTAAGGAATGTTTGAGGAACCATCAAAATTTTCGCAAGTCTGATTCCCGAAACCAATAACTACAAAGACCTAGGGGAAAAATACACATACCGTTGTAATCGGGCGAGTTTCTACTTTCAGATGCAACAGGTATTTCTCGAGATCGTCAATCCGTTCCCGAGATATGGGAGTTTGAAATTAAGGAATGGTTGAGAAACCATCAAAATTTTCGCTGGTCTGATACTCGAAACCAATAACTGGAATGGCCTAGGGGAAAAGTCCACACACCACTGTAATCGGGCGTGTTTCTACTTTGAGATGCAACAGGAATTTCTCGAGATCGTCAATCCGTTCGCCAGATATGGGAGTTAGAAGTGAAGGAATGGTTGAGAATCCATCAAAATTTTCGCAAGTCTGATTCCCGAAACCAATAACTACAAAGGCCTAGGGGAAAAATACACATGCTGTTGTAATCGTGCGAGTTTCTACTTTCGGATGCAACAGGAATTTCTCGAGTTCGTCAATCCGTTCGCGAGATATGGGAGTTTGAAGTTAAGGAACGCTTGAGCAACCATCAAAATTTTCGCAAGTCTGATACTCGAAACCAATAACTACTATGGCCTAGGGGAAAAGAACACACACCATTGTAATCGGGCGTGTTTCTACTTTCAGATGCAAAAGGAATTCCTCGAGATCGTCAATCCGTTCCCGAGATATGGGAGTTTGAAATTAAGGAATGGTTGAGAAACCATCAAAATTTTCGCAAGTCTGATTCCCGAAACCAATAACTACAAAGCCCTGGGGGAAAAGTACACACACCATAGTAATCGGGCGAGTTTCTACTTTCAGATGCAACAGGAATTTCTCGAGTTCGTCAATCCGTTCGCGAGATATGGGAGTTTGAAGTTAAGGAATGTTTGAGTAACCATCAAAATTTTCGCAAGTCTGATTCCCGAAACCAATAACTACAAAGGCCTAGGGGAAAAATACACATACCGTTGTAATCGGGCGAGTTTCTACTTTCAGATGCAACAGGAATTTCTCGAGATCGTCAATCCGTTCCCGAGATATGGGAGTTTGAAATTAAGGAATGGTTGAGAAACCATCAAAATTTTCGCAAGTCTGATACTCGAAACCAATAACTACTATGGCCTAGGGGAAAAGTACACAAACCATAGTAATCGGGCGAGTTTCTACTTTCAGATGCAACAGGAATTTCTCGAGTTCGTCAATCCGTTCGCGAGATATGGGAGTTTGAAGTTAAGGAATGTTTGAGTAACCATCAAAATTTTCGCAAGTCTGATACTCGAAACCAATAACTACTATGGCCTAGGGGAAAAGTACACACACCATTGTAATCGGGCGTGTTTCTACTTTCAGATGCAACTGGAATTTCTCGAGTTCGTCAATTCGTTCGCGAGATATGGGAGTTTGAAATTAAGGAATGGTTGAGAAACCATCAAAATTTTCGCAAGTCTGATACTCGAAACCAATAACCACTATGGCCTAGGGCAAAAATACACACACCGCTGTAATCGGGCGAGTTTCTGCTTTCAGATGCAACAAGAATTTCTCGAGTTCGTCAATCCGTTCGCGAGATATGGGAGTTAGAATTTAAGGAATGGTTGAGAAACCATCAAAATTTTCGCTGGTCTGATACTCGAAACCAATAACTGGAATGGCCTAGGGGAAAAGTACACACACCATTGTAATCTGGCGAGTTTCTACTTTCAGATGCAACAGGAATTTTTCGAGTTCGTCAATCCATTCGCGAGATATGGGAGTTTGAAGTTAAGGAATGTTTGAGGAACCATCAAAATTTTCGCAAGTCTGATTCCCGAAACCAATAACTACAAAGGCCTAGGGGAAAAATACGCGTGCCGTTGTAATCGTGCGAGTTTCTACTTTCAGATGCAACAGGAATTTCTCGAGATCGTCAATCCGTTCCCGAGATATGGGAGTTTGAAATTAAGGAATGGTTGAGAAACCATCAAAATTTTCGCAAGTCAGATACTCGAAACCAATAACTACTATGGCCTAGGGGAAAAGTACACACACCATTGTTATCGGGCGTGTTTCTACTTTCAGATGCAACTGGAATTTCTCGAGTTCGTCAATTCGTTCGCGAGATATGGGAGTTTGAAATTAAGGAATGGTTGAGAAACCATCAAAATTTTCGCAAGTCTGATACTCGAAACCAATAACTACTATGGCCTAGGGCAAAAATACACACACCGCTGTAATCGGGCGAGTTTCTGCTTTCAGATGCAACAAGAATTTCTCGAGTTCGTCAATCCGTTCGCGAGATACGGGAGTTAGAATTTAAGGAATGGTTGAGAAACCATCAAAATTTTCGCTGGTCTGATACTCGAAACCAATAACTGGAATGGCCTAGGGGAAAAGTCCACACACCGCTGTAATCGGGCGTGTTTCTACTTTGAGATGCAACAGGAATTTCTCGAGATCGTCAATCCGTTCGCCAGATATGGGAGTTTGAAGTTAAGGAACGTTTGAGAAACCATCAAAATTTTCGCAAGTCTGATACTCGAAACCAATAACTACAAAGGCCTAGGGGAAAAGTACACACACCATAGTAATCGCGCGAGTTTCTGCTTTCAGATGCAAAAGGAATTCCTCGAGATCGTCAATCCGTTCCCGAGATATGGGAGTTTGAAATTAAGGAATGGTTGAGAAACCATCAAAATTTTCGCAAGTTTGATTCCCGAAAACAATAACTACAAAGGCCTAGGGGAAAAATACACACACCGCTGTAATCGGGCGAGTTTCTGCTTTCAGATGCAACAAGAATTTCTCGAGTTCGTCAATCCGTTCGCGAGATACGGGAGTTAGAATTTAAGGAATGGTTGGGAAACCATCAAAATTTTCGCTGGTCTGATACTCGAAACCAATAACTGGAATGGCCTAGGGGAAAAGTCCACACACCGCTGTAATCGGGCGTGTTTCTACTTTGAGATGCAACAGGAATTTCTCGAGATCGTCAATCCGTTCGCCAGATATGGGAGTTTGAAGTTAAGGAACGTTTGAGAAACCATCAAAATTTTCGCAAGTCTGATACTCGAAACCAATAACTACTATGGCCTGGGGCAAAAATACACACACCGCTGTAATCGGGCGAGTTTCTGCTTTCAGGTGAAACAGGAATTTCTCGAGTTCGTCAATCCGTTCTCGAGATATGGGAGTTCGGAGTTAAGGAATGGTTGAGAAACCATCAAAATTTTCGCTGGTCTGATACTCGAAATCAATAACTGGAATGGCCTAGGGGAAAAGTACACATACCATTGTAATGCGGCGAGTTTCTACTTTCAGATGCAACAGGAATTTCGCGAGTTCGTCAATCCGTTCGCGAGATATGGGAGTTTGAAATTAAGGAATGGTTGAGAAACCACCAAAATTTTCGCAGCTCAGATACTCGAAACCAATAACTACTATGGCCTAGGGGAAAAGTACACATACCGTTGTAATCGGGCGAGTTTCTACTTTCAGATGCAACAGGAATTTTTCGAGTTCGTCAATCCATTCGCGAGATATGGGAGTTTGAAGTTAAGGAATGTTTGAGTAACCATCAAAATTTTCGCAAGTCTGATTCCCGAAACCAATAACTACTATGGCCTAGGGGAAAAGTACACACACCATTGTAATCGGGCGTGTTTCTACTTTCAGATGCAAAAGGAATTCCTCGAGATCGTCAATCCGTTCCCGAGATATGGGAGTTTGAAATTAAGGAATGGTTGAGAAACCATCAAAATTTTCGCAAGTCTGATTCCCGAAACCAATAACTACAAAGGCCTAGGGGAAAAGTACACACACCATTGTAATCGGGCGAGTTTCTACTTTCAGATGCAACAGGAATTTCTCGAGTTCGTCAATCCATTTGCGAGATATGGGAGTTTGAAGTTAAGGAATGTTTGAGTAACCATCAAAATTTTCGCAAGTCTGATTCCCGAAACCAATAACTACAAAGGCCTAGGGGAAAAATACACATACCGTTGTAATCGGGCGAGTTTCTACTTTCAGATGCAACAGGAATTTCTCGAGATCGTCAATCCGTTCCCGAGATATGGGAGTTTGAAATTAAGGAATGGTTGAGAAACCATCAAAATTTTCGCAAGTCTGATACTCGAAACCAATAACTACTATGGCCTAGGGGAAAAGTACACACACCATTGTAATCGGGCGTGTTTCTACTTTCAGATGCAATTGGAATTTCTCGAGTTCGTCAATTCGTTCGCGAGATATGGGAGTTTGAAATTAAGGAATGGTTGAGAAACCATCAAAATTTTCGCAAGTCTGATACTCGAAACCAATAACTACTATGGCCTAGGGCAAAAATACACACACCGCTGTAATCGGGCGAGTTTCTGCTTTCAGATGCAACAAGAATTTCTCGAGTTCGTCAATCCGTTCGCGAGATATGGGAGTTAGAATTTAAGGAATGGTTGAGAAACCATCAAAATTTTCGCAAGTCTGATTCCCGAAACCAATAACTACAAAGGCCTAGGGGAAAAATACACATACCGTTGTAATCGTGCGAGTTTCTACTTTCAGATGCAACAGGAATGTCTCGAGTTCGTCAATCCGTTCGCGAGATATGGGAGTTTGAAGTTAAGGAACGCTTGAGCAACCATCAAAATTTTCGCAAGTCTGATACTCGAAACCCATAACTACTATGGCCTAGGGGAAAAGGACACACACCATTGTAATCGGGCGTGTTTCTACTTTCACATGCAACAGGAATTTCCCGAGATCGTCAATCCGTTCCCGAGATGTGGGAGTTTGAAATTAAGGAATGGTTGAGAGACCATCAAAATTTTCGCTGGTCTGATTCTCGAAACCAATAACTGGAATGGCCTAGGGGAAAAGTACACACACCACTGTAATCGGGCGTGTTTCTACTTTGAGATGCAACAGGAATTTCTCGAGGTCGTCAATCCGTTCGCCAGATATGGGAGTTAGAAGTGAAGGAATGGTTGAGAAACCATCAAAATTTTCGCAAGTCTGATTCCCGAAACCAATAACTACAAAGGCCTAGGGGAAAAATACACATGCCGTTGTAATCGTGCGAGTTTCTACTTTCAGATGCAACAGGAATTTCTCGAGTTCGTGAATCCGTTCGCGAGATATAGGAGTTCGAAGTTAAGGAATGGTTGAGAAACCATCAAAATTTTCGCAAGTCTGATACTCGAAACCAATAACTACTATGGCCTAGGGGAAAAGTACACACACCATTGTAATCGGGCGTGTTTCTACTTTCAGATGCAACAGGAATTTTTCGAGCTCGTCAATCCATTCGCGAGATATGGGAGTTTGAAGTTAAGGAATGTTTGAGGAACCATCAAAATTTTCGCAAGTCTGATTCCCGAAACCAATAACTACAAAGACCTAGGGGAAAAATACACATACCGTTGTAATCGGGCGAGTTTCTACTTTCAGATGCAACAGGTATTTCTCGAGATCGTCAATCCGTTCCCGAGATATGGGAGTTTGAAATTAAGGAATGGTTGAGAAACCATCAAAATTTTCGCTGGTCTGATACTCGAAACCAATAACTGGAATGGCCTAGGGGAAAAGTCCACACACCACTGTAATCGGGCGTGTTTCTACTTTGAGATGCAACAGGAATTTCTCGAGATCGTCAATCCGTTCGCCAGATATGGGAGTTAGAAGTGAAGGAATGGTTGAGAATCCATCAAAATTTTCGCAAGTCTGATTCCCGAAACCAATAACTACAAAGGCCTAGGGGAAAAATACACATGCAGTTGTAATCGTGCGAGTTTCTACTTTCGGATGCAACAAGAATTTCTCGAGTTCGTCAATCCGTTCGCGAGATATGGGAGTTTGAAGTTAAGGAACGCTTGAGCAACCATCAAAATTTTCGCAAGTCTGATACTCGAAACCAATAACTACTATGGCCTAGGGGAAAAGAACACACACCATTGTAATCGGGCGTGTTTCTACTTTCAGATGCAAAAGGAATTCCTCGAGATCGTCAATCCGTTCCCGAGATATGGGAGTTTGAAATTAAGGAATGGTTGAGAAACCATCAAAATTTTCGCAAGTCTGATTCCCGAAACCAATAACTACAAAGCCCTGGGGGAAAAGTACACACACCATAGTAATCGGGCGAGTTTCTACTTTCAGATGCAACAGGAATTTCTCGAGTTCGTCAATCCGTTCGCGAGATATGGGAGTTTGAAGTTAAGGAATGTTTGAGTAACCATCAAAATTTTCGCAAGTCTGATTCCCGAAACCAATAACTACAAAGGCCTAGGGGAAAAATACACATGCAGTTGTAATCGTGCGAGTTTCTACTTTCGGATGCAACAGGAATTTCTCGAGTTCGTCAATCCGTTCGCGAGATATGGGAGTTTGAAGTTAAGGAACGCTTGAGCAACCATCAAAATTTTCGCAAGTCTGATACTCGAAACCAATAACTACTATGGCCTAGGGGAAAAGTACACACACCATTGTAATCGGGCGTGTTTCTACTTTCAGATGCAACAGGAATTTCTCGAGCTCGTCAATCCATTCGCGAGATATGGGAGTTTGAAGTTAAGGAATGTTTGAGGAACCATCAAAATTTTCGCAAGTCTGATACTCGAAACCAATAACTACTATGGCCTAGGGGAAAAGAACACACACCATTGTAATCGGGCGTGTTTCTACTTTCAGATGCAAAAGGAATTCCTCGAGATCGTCAATCCGTTCCCGAGATATGGGAGTTTGAAATTAAGGAATGGTTGAGAAACCATCAAAATTTTCGCAAGTCTGATTCCCGAAACCAATAACTACAAAGCCCTGGGGGAAAAGTACACACACCATAGTAACCGGGCGAGTTTCTACTTTCAGATGCAACAGGAATTTCTCGAGTTCGTCAATCCGTTCGCGAGATATGGGAGTTTGAAGTTACGGAACGTTTGAGAAACCATCAAAATTTTCGCAAGTCTGATACTCGAAACCAATAACTACTATGGCCTAGGGCAAAAATACACACACCGCTGTAATCGGGCGAGTTTCTGCTTTCAGGTGAAACAGGAATTTCTCGAGTTCGTCAATCCGTTCTCGAGATATGGGAGTTTGAAGTTAAGGAATGGTTGAGAAACCATCAAAATTTTCGCTGGTCTGATACTCGAAACCAATAACTACAAAGGCCTAGGGGAAAAATACACATACCGTTGTAATCGGGCGAGTTTCTACTTTCAGATGCAACAGGAATTTCTCGAGATCGTCAGTGCGTTCGCGAGATATGGGAGTTTGAAGTTAAGGAAATGTTGAGAAACCATCACAATTTTCGCTGGTCTGATACTCGAAACCAATAACTGGAGTGACCTAGGGGAAAAGTACAAACACCCTTGTAATCGGGCGAGTTTCTGCTTTCAGATGCAACAAGAATTTCTCGAGTTCGTCAGTGCGTTCGCGAGCTATGGGAGTTCGAAGTTAAGGAATGGTTGAGAAACCATCAAAATTTTCGCAAGTCTGATAATCGAAACCAATAACTACTATGTCCAAGGGGAAAAGTACACTTACCGCTGTATTCCGGCGAGTTTCTACTTTCAGATGCAACAGGAATTTCTCGAGATCGTCAATCCGTTCGCCAGATATGGGAGTTCGAAGTTTAGGAATGGTTGAGAAACCATCAAAATTTTCGCAAGTCTGATACTCGAAACCAATAACTACTATGGCCTAGGGGAAAAGTACACACACCATTGTAATCGGGCGTGTTTCTACTTTCAGATGCAACTGGAATTTCTCGAGTTCGTCAATTCGTTCGCGAGATATGGGAGTTTGAAATTAAGGAATGGTTGAGAAACCATCAAAATTTTCGCAAGTCTGATACTCGAAACCAATAACTACTATGGCCTAGGGCAGAAATACACATGCCGTTGTAATCGTGCGAGTTTCTACTGTCAGATGCAACAGGATTTTCTCGAGTTCGTGAATCCGTTCGCGAGATATGGGAGTTCGAAGTTAAGGAATGGTTGAGAAACCATCAAAATTTTCGCAACCATGATACTCGAAACCAATAACTACTATGGCCTAGGGCAAAAATACAAATACCGCTGTCATCGGGCGAGTTTCTACTTTCAGATGCAACAGGAATTTCTGGAGTTCGTCAATCAGTTCGCGAGATATGGGAGTTTGAAGTTAAGGAATGGTTGAGAAACCATCAAAATTTTGGCTGGTCTGATACTCGAAACCAATAACTGGAATGGCCTAGGGGAAAAGTACACACACCATTGTAATGGGGCGAGTTTCTACTTTCCGATGCAACAGGAATTTCTGGAGTTCGTCAATTCGTTCACGAGATATGGGAGTTCGAAGTTAAGGAATGGTTGAGAAACCATCAAAATTTTCGCAACCATGATACACGAAACCAATAACTAGTATGGCCTAGGGCAAATATACACACACCGCTGTAATCGGGCGAGTTTCTACTTTCAGATGCAACAGGAATTTCTCGAGTTCGTCAACCCGTTCGCGAGATATGGGAGTTTGAAGTTAAGGAATGATTGAGAAACCATCAAAATTTTCGCTGGTCTGATACTCGAAACCAATAACTGGAATGGCCCAGGGGAAAAGTACACACACCACTGCAATCGGGCGTGTTTCTACTTTCAGATGCAACAGGAATTTCTCGAGATCGTCAATCCGTTCGCGAGATATGGGAGTTTGAAATTAAGGAATGGTTGAGAAACCATCAAAATTTTCGCAACTCTGATTCTCGATACCAATAACTACTATGGCCTAGGACAAAAATGCACATACCTCTGTAATCGGGCGAGTTTCTACTTTCAGATGCAACAAGAATTTCTCGAGTTCGTCAATTCGTTCGCGAGATATGGGAGTTTGAAGTTAAGGAAATGTTGAGAAACCATCACAATTTTCGCTGGTCTGATACTCGAAACCAATAACTGGAGTGGCCTAGGGGAAAAGTACACACACCCTTGTAATCGGGCGAGTTTCTGCTTTCAGATGCAACAAGAATTTCTCGAGTTCGTCAGTGCGTTCGCGAGATATGGGAGATTGAAGTTAAGGAATGGTTGAGAAACCATCAAAACTTTCGCAAGTCTGATTCCCGAAACCAATAACTACAAAGGCCTAGGGGAAAAATACGCGTGCCGTTGTAATCGTGCGAGTTTCTACTTTCAGATGCAACAGGAATTTCTCGAGTTCGTGAATCCGTTCGCGAAATATAGGAGTTCGAAGTTAAGGAATGGTTGAGAAACCATCAAAATTTTCGCAAGTCTGATTATCGAAACCAATAACTACTATGGCCTAGGGGAAAAGTACACCCACCATTGTAATCGGGCGAGTTTCTACTTTCAGACGCAACAGGAATTTCTCGAGTTCGTCAATCCGTTCGCGAGATATGGGAGTTTGAACTTAAGGAACGCTTGAGCAACCATCAAAATTTTCGCAAGTCTGATTCCCGAAACCAATAACTACAAAGGCCTAGGGGAAAAATACACGTACTGTTGTAATCGGGCGAGTTTCTACTTTCAGACGCAACAGGTATTTCTCGAGCTCGTCAATCCAGTCGCGAGATATGGGAGTTTGAAGTTAAGGAATGTTTGAGGAACCATCAAAATTTTCGCAAGTCTGATTCCCGATACCAATAACTACTATGGCCTAGGACAAAAATGCACATACCATTGTAATCGGGCGAGTTTCTACTTTCAGACGCAACAGGAATTTCTCGAGTTCGTCAATCCGTTCGCGAGATATGGGAGTTTGAAGTTAAGGAACGCTTGAGCAACCATCAAAATTTTCGCAAGTCTGATTCCCGAAACCAATAACTACAAAGGCCTAGGGGAAAAATACACGTACTGTTGTAATCGGGCGAGTTTCTACTTTCAGACGCAACAGGAATTTCTCGAGCTCGTCAATCCAGTCGCGAGATATGGGAGTTTGAAGTTAAGGAATGTTTGAGGAACCATCAAAATTTTCGCAAGTCTGATTCCCGAAACCAATAACTACAAAGGCCTAGGGGAAGAATACACATACCGTTGTAATCGGGCGAGTTTCTACTTTCAGATGCAACAGGAATTTCTCGAGATCGTCAATCCGTTCGCCAGATATGGGAGTTAGAAGTGAAGGAATGGTTGAGAATCCATCAAAATTTTCGCAAGTCTGATTCCCGAAACCAATAACTACAAAGGCCTAGGGAAAAAAATACACATGCAGTTGTAATCGTGCGAGTTTCTACTTTCGGATGCAACAGGAATTTCTCGAGTTCGTCAATCCGTTCGCCAGATATGGGAGTTAGAAGTGAAGGAATGGTTGAGAAACCATCAAAATTTTCGCAAGTCTGATTCCCGAAACCAATAACTACAAAGGCCTAGGGGAAAAATACACATGCCGTTGTAATCGTGCGAGTTTCTACTTTCAGATGCAACAGGAATTTCTCGAGCTCGTCAATCCAGTCGCGAGATATGGGAGTTTGAAGTTAAGGAATGTTTGAGGAACCATCAAAATTTTCGCAAGTCTGATTCCCGAAACCAATAACTACTATGGCATACGGGAAAAGAACACACACCATTGTAATCGGGCGTGTTTCTGCTTTCACATGCAACAGGAATTTCTCGAGATCGTCAATCCGTTCCCGAGATGTGGGAGTTTGAAATTAAGGAATGGTTTAGAGACCATCAAAATTTTCGCTGGTCTGATTCTCGAAACCAATAACTGGAATGGCCTAGGGGAAAAGTACACACACCACTGTAATCGGGCGTGTTTCTACTTTGAGATGCAACAGGAATTTCTCGAGGTCGTCAATCCGTTCGCCAGATATGGGAGTTAGAAGTGAAGGAATGGTTGAGAAACCATCAAAATTTTCGCAAGTCTGATTCCCGAAACCAATAACTACAAAGGCCTAGGGGAAAAATACACATGCCGTTGTAATCGTGCGAGTTTCTACTTTCAGATGCAACAGGAAGTTCTCGAGTTCGTGAATCCGTTCGCGAGATATAGGAGTTCGAGGTTAAGGAATGGTTGAGAAACCATCAAAATTTTCGCAAGTCTGATACTCGAAACCAATAACTACTATGGCCTAGGGGAAAAGTACACACACCATTGTAATCGGGCGTGTTTCTACTTTCAGATGCAACAGGAATTTCTCGAGCTCGTCAATCCATTCGCGAGATATGGGAGTTTGAAGTTAAGGAATGTTTGAGGAACCATCAAAATTTTCGCAAGTCTGATTCCCGAAACCAATAACTACAAAGGCCCAGGGGAAAAATACACATACCGTTGTAATCGGGCGAGTTTCTACTTTCAGATGCAACAGGAATTTCTCGAGATCGTCAATCCCTTCCCGAGATATGGGAGTTTGAAATTAAGGAATGGTTGAGAAACCATCAAAATTTTCGCAAGTCTGATACTCGAAACCAATAACTACTATGGCCTAGGGGAAAAGTACACACGCCATTGTAATCGGGCGTGTTTCTACTTTCAGATGCAACTGGAATTTCTCGAGTTCGTCAATTCGTTCGCGAGATATGGGATTTCGAAGTTAAGGAATGGTTGCGAAACCATCAAAGTTTTCGCAACCATGATACTCGAAACCAGTAACTACTATGGCCTAGGGCAAAAATACAAATACCGCTGTAATCGGGCGAGTTTCTACTTTCAGATGCAACAGGAATTTCTGGAGTTCGTCAATCAGTTCGCGAGATATGGGAGTTTGAAGTTAAGGAATGGTTGAGAAGCCATCAAAAATTTCCCTGGTCTGATACTCGAAACCAATAACTGGAATGGCCTAGGGGAAAAGTACACACACCATTGTAATCGGACGAGTTTCTACTTTCAGATGCAACAGGAATTTCTCGAGCTCGTCAATGCGTTCGCGAGATATGGGACTTTGAAGTTAAGGAATGGTTGAGAAACCATCAAAATTTTGGCTGGTCTGATACTCGAAACCAATAACTGGAATGGCCTAGGGGAAAAGTACACACACCACTGTAATCGGGCGTGTTTCTACTTTCAGAAGCAACAGGAATTTCTCGAGATCGTCAATCCGTTCGCGAGATATGGGAGTTAGGAGTTAAGGAATGGTTGAGAAACCATCAAAATTTTCGCAAGTCTGATTCCCGAAACCAATAACTACAAAGGCCTGGAGGAAAAATACACATGGCGTTGTAATCGAGCGAGTTTCTACTTTCAGATGCAACAGGAATTTCTCGAGATCGTGAATCCGTTCGCGAGATATGGGAGTTTGAAGTTAAGGAACGGTTGAGAAACCATCAAAATTTTCGCAAGTCTGATACTAGAAACCAATAACTACTCTGGCCTAGGGCAAAAATACACATGCCGTTGTAATCGTGCGAGTTTCTACTTTCAGATGCAACAGGATTTTCTCGAGTTCGTCAATCCGTTCGCGAGATATGGGAGTTTGAAGTTGAGAAATGGTTGAGAAACCATCAAAAATTTCGCTGGTCTGATACTCGAAACCAATAACTGGAATGGCCTAGGGGAAAAGTACACACACCATTGTAATGGGGCGAGTTTCTACTTTCCGATGCAACAGGAATTTCTGGAGTTCGTCAATTCGTTCGCGAGATATGGGAGTTCGAAGTTAAGGAATGGTTGAGAAACCATCAAAATTTTCGCAACCATGATACACGAAACCAATAACTAGTATGGCCTAGGGCAAAAATACACACACCGCTGTAATCGGGCGAGTTTCTAGTTTCAGATGCAACAGGAATTTCTCGAGTTCGTCAACCCGTTCGCGAGATATGGGAGTTTGAAGTTAAGGAATGATTGAGAAACCATCACAATTTTCGCTGGTCTGATACTCGAAACCAATAACTGGAGTGGCCTAGGGGAAAAGTACAAACACCCTTGTAATCGGGCGAGTTTCTGCTTTCAGATGCAACAAGAATTTCTCGAGTTCGTCAGTGCGTTCGCGAGCTATGGGAGTTCGAAGTTAAGGAATGGTTGAGAAACCATCAAAATTTTCGCAAGTCTGATAATCGAAACCAATAACTACTATGTCCAAGGGGAAAAGTACACTTTCCGCTGTATTCCGGCGAGTTTCTACTTTCAGATGCAACAGGAATTTCTCGAGATCGTCAATCCGTTCGCCAGATATGGGAGTTCGAAGTTAAGGAATGGTTGAGAAACCATCAAAATTTTCGCAAGTCTGATTCCCGAAACCAATAACTACAAAGGCCTAGGGGAAAAATACGCGTGCCGTTGTAATCGTGCGAGTTTCTACTTTCAGATGCAACAGGAATTTCTCGAGTTCGTGAATCCGTTCGCGAAATATAGGAGTTCGAAGTTAAGGAATGGTTGAGAAACCATAAAAATTTTCGCAAGTCTGATTATCGAAACCAATAACTACTATGGCCTAGGGGAAAAGTACACCCACCATTGTAATCGGGCGAGTTTCTACTTTCAGACGCAACAGGAATTTCTCGAGTTCGTCAATCCGTTCGCGAGATATGGGAGTTTGAAGTTAAGGAACGCTTGAGCAACCATCAAAATTTTCGCAAGTCTGATTCCCGAAACCAATAACTACAAAGGCCTAGGGGAAAAATACACATACTGTTGTAATCGGGCGAGTTTCTACTTTCAGATGCAACAGGAATTTCTCGAGCTCGTCAATCCAGTCGAGAGATATGGGAGTTTGAAGTTAAGGAATGTTTGAGGAACCATCAAAATTTTCGCAGGTCTGATTCCCGAAACCAATAACTACAAAGGCCTAGGGGAAAAATACACATACCGTTGTAATCGGGCGAGTTTCTACTTTCAGATGCAACAGGAATTTCTCGAGATCGTCAATCCGTTCGCCAGATATGGGAGTTACAAGTGAAGGAATGGTTGAGAATCCGTCAAAATTTTCGCGAGTCTAATTCCCGAAACCAATAACTACAAAGGCCTAGGGAAAAAAATACACATGCAGTTGTAATCGTGCGAGTTTCTACTTTCGGATGCAACAGGAATTTCTCGAGTTCGTCAATCCGTTCGCGAGATATGGGAGTTTGAAGTTAAGGAACGCTTGAGCAACCATCAAAATTTTCGCAAGTCTGATACTCGAAACCAATAACTACTATGGCCCAGGGGAAAAGAACACACACCATTGTAATCGGGCGAGTTTATACATTCAGATGCAACAGGAATTTCTCGAGATCGTCAATCCGTTCCCGAGATGTGGGAGTTTGAAATTAAGGAATGGTTTAGAGACCATCAAAATTTTCGCTGGTCTGATTCTCGAAACCAATAACTGGAATGGCCTAGGGGAAAAGTACACACACCACTGTAATCGGGCGTGTTTCTACTTTGAGATGCAACAGGAATTTCTCGAGGTCGTCAATCCGTTCGCCAGATATGGGAGTTAGAAGTGAAGGAATGGTTGAGAAACCATCAAAATTTTCGCAAGTCTGATTCCCGAAACCAATAACTACAAAGGCCTAGGGGAAAAATACACATGCCGTTGTAATCGTGCGAGTTTCTACTTTCAGATGCAACAGGAATTTCTCGAGCTCGTCAATCCATTCGCGAGATATGGGAGTTTGAAGTTAAGGAATGTTTGAGGAACCATCAAAATTTTCGCAAGTCTGATTCCCGAAACCAATAACTACAAAGGCCTAGGGGAAAAATACACATACCGTTGTAATCGGGCGAGTTTCTACTTTCAGATGCAACAGGAATTTCTCGAGATCGTCAATCCGTTCCCGAGATATGGGAGTTTGAAATTAAGGAATGGTTGAGAAACCATCAAAATTTTCGCAAGTCTGATACTCGAAACCAATAACTACTATGGCCTAGGGGAAAAGTACACACACCATTGTAATCGGGCGTGTTTCTACTTTCAGATGCAACTGGAATTTCTCGAGTTCGTCAATTCGTTCGCGAGATATGGGATTTCGAAGTTAAGGAATGGTTGAGAAACCATCAAAGTTTTCGCAACCATGATACTCGAAACCAGTAACTACTATGGCCTAGGGCAAAAATACAAATACCGCTGTAATCGGGCGAGTTTCTACTTTCAGATGCAACGGGAATTTCTGGAGTTCGTCAATCAGTTCGCGAGATATGGGAGTTTGAAGTTAAGGAATGGTTGAGAAGCCATCAAAAATTTCCCTGGTCTGATACTCGAAACCAATAACTGGAATGGCCTAGGGGAAAAGTACACACACCATTGTAATCGGACGAGTTTCTACTTTCAGATGCAACAGGAATTTCTCGAGCTCGTCAATGCGTTCGCGAGATATGGGACTTTGAAGTTAAGGAATGGTTGAGAAACCATCAAAATTTTGGCTGGTCTAATACTCGAAACCAATAACTGGAATGGCCTAGGGGAAAAGTACACACACCACTGTAATCGGGCGTGTTTCTACTTTCAGAAGCAACAGGAATTTCTCGAGATCGTCAATCCGTTCGCGAGATATGGGAGTTAGAAGTTAAGGAATGGTTGAGAAACCATCAAAATTTTCGCAAGTCTGATTCCCGAAACCAATAACTACAAAGGCCTGGAGGAAAAATACACATGGCGTTGTAATCGAGCGAGTTTCTACTTTCAGATGCAACAGGAATTTCTCGAGATCGTGAATCCGTTCGCGAGATATGGGAGTTTGAAGTTAAGGAACGGTTGAGAAACCATCAAAATTTTCGCAAGTCTGATACTAGAAACCAATAACTACTATGGCCTAGGGCAAAAATACACATGCCGTTGTAATCGTGCGAGTTTCTACTTTCAGATGCAACAGGATTTTCTCGAGTTCGTCAATCCGTTCGCGAGATATGGGAGTTTGAAGTTGAGAAATGGTTGAGAAACCATCAAAATTTCGCTGGTCTGATACTCGAAACCAATAACTGGAATGGCCTAGGGGAAAAGTACACACACCATTGTAATGGGGCGAGTTTCTACTTTCCGATGCAACAGGAATTTCTGGAGTTCGTCAATTCGTTCGCGAGATATGGGAGTTCGAAGTTAAGGAATGGTTGAGAAACCATCAAAATTTTCGCAACCATGATACACGAAACCAATAACTAGTATGGCCTAGGGCAAAAATACACACACCGCTGTAATCGGGCGAGTTTCTAGTTTCAGATGCAACAGGAATTTCTCGAGTTCGTCAACCCGTTCGCGAGATATGGGAGTTTGAAGTTAAGGAATGATTGAGAAACCATCAAAAATTTCGCTATTCTGATACTCGAAACCAATAACTGGAATGGCCTAGGGGAAAAGTACACACACCATTGTAATCGGGCGAGTTTCTACTTTCAGATGCAACAGGAATTCCTCGAGTTCGTCAAACCGTTCGCGAGATATGGGAGTTTGAATTTAAGAAATGGTTGAGAAACCATCAAAATTTTCGCTGGTCTGATACTCGAAACCAATAACTGGAATGGCCCAGGGGAAAAGTACACACACCACTGCAATCGGGCGTGTTTCTACTTTCAGATGCAACAGGAATTTCTCGAGATCGTCAATCCGTTCGCGAGATATGGGAGTTTGAAATTAAGGAATGGTTGAGAAACCATCAAAATTTTCGCAACTCTGATTCTCGATACCAATAACTACTATGGCCTAGGACAAAAATGCACATACCTCTGTAATCGGGCGAGTTTCTACTTTCAGATGCAACAAGAATTTCTCGAGTTCGTCAATTCGTTCGCGAAATATGGAGTTTGAAGTTAAGGAAATGTTGAGAAACCATCACAATTTTCGCTGGTCTGATACTCGAAACCAATAACTGGAGTGGCCTAGGGGAAAAGTACACACACCCTTGTAATCGGGCGAGTTTCTGCTTCAGATGCAACAAGAATTTCTCGAGTTCGTCAGTGCGTTCGCGAGATATGGGAGATTGAAGTTAAGGAATGGTTGAGAAACCATCAAAATTTTCGCAAGTCTGATTCCCGAAACCAATAACTACAAAGGCCTAGGGGAAAAATACGCGTGCCGTTGCAATCGGGCGAGTTTCTACTTTCAGACGCAACAGGAATTTCTCGAGTTCGTCAATCCGTTCGCGAGATATGGGAGGTTTGAAGTTAAGGAACGCTTGAGCAACCATCAAAATTTCGCAAGTCTGATTCCCGAAACCAATAACTACAAAGGCCTAGGGGAAAAATACACATACTGTTGTAATCGGGCGAGTTTCTACTTTCAGATGCAACAGGATTTCTCGAGCTCGTCAATCCAGTCGAGAGATATGGGAGTTTGAAGTTAAGGAATGTTTGAGGAACCATCAAAATTTTCGCAAGTCTGATTCCCGAAACCAATAACTACAAAGGCCTAGGGGAAAATACACATACCGTTGTAATCGGGCGAGTTTCTACTTTCAGATGCAACAGGAATTTCTCGAGATCGTCAATCCGTTCGCCAGATATGGGAGTTACAAGTGAAGGAATGGTTGAGAATCCGTCAAAATTTTCGCAAGTCTAATTCCCTAACCAATAACTACAAAGGCCTAGGGAAAAAATACACATGCAGTTGTAATCGTGCGAGTTTCTACTTTCGGATGCAACAGGATTTCTCGAGTTCGTCAATCCGTTCGCGAGATATGGGAGTTTGAAGTTAAGGAACGCTTGAGCAACCATCAAAATTTTCGCAAGTCTGATACTCGAAACCAATAACTACTATGGCCCAGGGAAAAGAACACACACCATTGTAATCGGGCGTGTTTCTACTTTCACATGCAACAGGAATTTCTCGAGATCGTCAATCCGTTCCCGAGATGTGGGAGTTTGAAATTAAGGAATGGTTGAGAGATCATCAAATTTTCGCTGGTCTGATTCTCGAACCCAATAACTGAATGGCCTAGGGGAAAAGTACACACACCACTGTAATCGGGCGTGTTTCTACTTTGAGATGCAACAGGAATTTCTCGAGGTCGTCAATCCGTTCGCCAGATATGGAGTTAGAAGTGATGGAATGGTTGAGAAACCATCAAAATTTTCGCAAGTCTGATTCCCGAAACCAATAACTACAAAGGCCTAGGGGAAAATACATATGCCGTTGTAATCGTGCGAGTTTCTACTTTCAGATGCAACAGGAATTTCTCGAGTTCGTGAATCCGTTCGCGAGATATAGGAGGTTTGAAGTTAAGGAACGCTTGAGCACCATCAAAATTTTCGCAAGTCTGATACTCGAAACCAATAACTACTATGGCCTAGGGGAAAAGAACACACACCATTGTAATCGGGCGTGTTTCTACTTTCACATGCAACAGGAATTCCTCGAGATCGTCAATCCGTTCCCGAGATATGGGAGTTTGAAATTAAGGAATGGTTGAGAAACCATCAAAATTTTCGCAAGTCTGATTCCCGAAACCAATAACTACAAAGGCCTAGGGGAAAAGTACACACACCATAGTAATCGGGCGAGTTTCTACTTTCAGATGCAACAGGAATTTCTCGAGTTCGTCAATCCGTTCGCGAGATATGGGAGTTTGAAGTTAAGGAACGTTTGAGAAACCATCAAAATTTTCGCAGGTCTGATACTCGAAACCAATAACTACTATGGCCTAGGGCAAAAATACACACACCGCTGTAATCGGGCGAGTTTCTGCTTTCAGGTGAAACAGGAATTTCTCGAGTTCGTCAATCCGTTCTCGAGATATGGGAGTTTGAAGTTAAGGAATGGTTGAGAAACCATCAAAATTTTCGCTGGTCTGATACTCGAAACCAATAACTACAAAGGCCTAGGGGAAAAATACACATACCGTTGTAATCGGGCGAGTTTCTACTTTCAGATGCAACAGGAATTTCTCGAGATCGCCAGTGCGTTCGCGAGATATGGGAGTTTGAAGTTAAGGAAATGTTGAGAAACCATCACAATTTTCGCTGGTCTGATACTCGAAACCAATAACTGGAGTGGCCTAGGGGAAAAGTACAAACACCCTTGTAATCGGGCGAGTTTCTGCTTTCAGATGCAACAAGAATTTCTCGAGTTCGTCAGTGCGTTCGCGAGCTATGGGAGTTCGAAGTTAAGGAATGGTTGAGAAACCATCAAAATTTTCGCAAGTCTGATAGTCGAAACCAATAACTACTATGTCCAAGGGGAAAAGTACACTTTCCGCTGTATTCCGGCGAGTTTCTACTTTCAGATGCAACAGGAATTTCTCGAGATCGTCAATCCGTTCGCCAGATATGGGAGTTCGAAGTTAAGGAATGGTTGAGAAACCATCAAAATTTTCGCAAGTCTGATACTCGAAACCAATAACTACTATGGCCTAGGGGAAAAGTACACATACCGTTGTAATCGGGCGAGTTTCTACTTTCAGATGCAACAGGAATTTCTCGAGATCGTCAATCCGTTCCCGAGATGTGGGAGTTTGAAATTAAGGAATGGTTGAGAGACCATCAAAATTGTCGCTGGTCTGATTCTCGAAACCAATAACTGGAATGGCCTAGGGGAAAAGTACGCACACCACTGTAATCGGGCGTGTTTCTACTTTGAGATGCAACAGGAATTTCTCGTGATCGTCAATCCGCTCGCCAGATATGGGAGTTAGAAGTGAAGGAATGGTTGAGAAACCATCAAAATTTTCGCAAGTCTGATAATCGAAAACAATAACTACTATGGCCTAGGGGAAAAGTACACACACCATTGTAATCGGGCGAGTTTCTACTTTCAGATGCAACAGGTATTTCTCGAGTTCGTCAATCCGTTCGCGAGATATGGGAGTTTCAAGTTAAGGAACGCTTGAGCAACCATCAAAATTTTCGCAAGTCTGATACTCGAAACCAATAACTACTATGGCCTAGGGGAAAAGTACACACACCATTGTAATCGGGCGAGTTTCTACTTTCAGATGCAACAGGAATTTTTCGAGTTCGTCAATCCATTCGCGAGATATGGGAGTTTGAAGTTAAGGAATGTTTGAGGAACCATCAAAATTTTCGCAAGTCTGATTCCCGAAACCAATAACTACAAAGGCCTAGGGGAAAAATAAACATACCGTTGTAATCGGGCGAGTTTCTACATTCAGATGCAACAGGAATTTCTCGAGATCGTCAATCCGTTCCCGAGATATGGGAGTTTGAAATTAAGGAATTGTTGAGAAACCATCAAAATTTTCGCAAGTCTGATACTCGAAACCAATAACTACTATGGCCTAGGGGAAAAGTACACACACCATTGTAATCGGGCGTGTTTCTACTTTCATATGCAACTGGAATTTCTCGAGTTCGTCAATTCGTTCGCGAGATATGGGAGTTTGAAATTAAGGAATGGTTGAGAAACCATCAAAATTTTCGCAAGTCTGATACTCGAAACCAATAACTACTATGGCCTAGGGCAGAAATACACATGCCGTTGTAATCGTGCGAGTTTCTACATTCAGATGCAACAGGATTTTCTCGAGTTCGTGAATCCGTTCGCGAGATATGGGAGTTCGAAGTTAAGGAATGGTTGAGAAACCATCAAAATTTTCGCAACCATGATACTCGAAACCAATAACTACTATGGCCTAGGGCAAAAATACAAATACCGCTGTAATCGGGCGAGTTTCTACTCTCAGATGCAACAGGAATTTCTGGAGTTCGTCAATCCGTTCGCGAGATATGGGAGTTTGAAGTTAAGGAATGGTTGAGAAGCCATCAAAAATTTCCCTGGTCTGATACTCGAAACCAATAACTGGAATGGCCTAGGGGAAAAGTACACACACCATTGTAATCGGACGAGTTTCTACTTTCAGATGCAACAGGAATTTCTCGAGCTCGTCAATGCGTTCGCGAGATATGGGACTTTGAAGTTAAGGAATGGTTGAGAAACCATCAAAATTTTGGCTGGTCTGATACTCGAAACCAATAACTGGAATGGCCTAGGGGAAAAGTACACACACCACTGTAATCGGGCGTGTTTCTACTTTCAGAAGCAACAGGAATTTCTCGAGATCGTCAATCGGTTCGCGAGATATGGGAGTTAGAAGTTAAGGAATGGTTGAGAAACCATCAAAATTTTCGCAAGTCTGATTCCCGAAACCAATAACTACAAAGGCCTAGAGGGAAAATACACATGCCGTTGTAATCGAGCGAGTTTCTACTATCAGATGCAACAGGAATTTCTCGAGATCGTGAATCCGTTCGCGAGATATGGGAGTTTGAAGTTAAGGAACGGTTGAGAAACCATCAAAATTTTCGCAAGTCTGATACTAGAAACCAATAACTACTATGGCCTAGGGCAAAAATACACATGCCGTTGTAATCGTGCGAGTTTCTACTTTCAGATGCAACAGGATTTTCTCGAGTTCGTCAATCCGTTCGCGAGATATGGGAGTTTGAAGTTGAGAAATGGTTGAGAAACCATCAAAAATTTCGCTGGTCTGATACTCGAAACCAATAACTGGAATGGCCTAGGGGAAAAGTACACACACCATTGTAATGGGGCGAGTGTCTACTTTCCGATGCAACAGGAATTTCTGGAGTTCGTCAATTCGTTCGCGAGATATGGGAGTTCGAAGTTAAGGAATGGTTGAGAAACCATCAAAATTTTCGCAACCATGATACACGAAACCAATAACTAGTATGGCCTAGGGCAAAAATACACACACCGCTGTAATCGGGCGAGTTTCTACTTTCAGACGCAACAGGAATTTCTCGAGTTCGTCAATCCGTTCGCGAGATATGGGAGTTTGAAGTTAAGGAACGCTTGAGCAACCATCAAAATTTTCGCAAGTCTGATTCCCGAAACCAATAACTACAAAGGCCTAGGGGAAAAATACACATACTGTTGTAATCGGGCGAGTTTCTACTTTCAGATGCAACAGGAATTTCTCGAGCTCGTCAATCCAGTCGCGAGATATGGGAGTTTGAAGTTAAGGAATGTTTGAGGAACCATCAAAATTTTCGCAAGTCTGATTCCCGAAACCAATAACTACAAAGGCCTAGGGGAAAATACACATACCGTTGTAATCGGGCGAGTTTCTACTTTCAGATGCAACAGGAATTTCTCGAGATCGTCGATCCGTTCGCCAGATATGGGAGTTAGAAGTGAAGGAATGGTTGAGAATCCATCAAAATTTTCGCAAGTCTGATTCCCGAAACCAATAACTACAAAGGCCTAGGGAAAAAAATACACATGCAGTTGTAATCGTGCGAGTTTCTACTTTCGGATGCAACAGGAATTTCTCGAGATCGTCAATCCGTTCGCGAGATATGGGAGTTTGAAATTAAGGAATGGTTGAGAAACCATCAAAATTTTCGCAACTCTGATTCTCGATACCGATAACTACTATGGTCTAGGGCAAAAATGCACATACCTCTGTAATCGGGCGAGTTTCTACTTTCAGATGCAACAAGAATTTCTCGAGTTCGTCAATTCGTTCGCGAGATATGGGAGTTTGAAGTTAAGGAAATGTTGAGAAACCATCACAATTTTCGCTGGTCTGATACTCGAAACCAATAACTGGAGTGGCCTAGGGGAAAAGTACACACACCCTTGTAATCGGGCGAGTTTCTGCTTTCAGATGCAACAAGAATTTCTCGAGTTCGTCAGTGCGTTCGCGAGATATGGGAGATCGAAGTTAAGGAATGGTTGAGAAACATTCAAAATTTTCGCAAGTCTGATTCCCGAAACCAATAACTACAAAGGCCTAGGGGAAAAATACGCGTGCCGTTGTAATCGTGCGAGTTTCTACTTTCAGATGCAACAGGAATTTCTCGAGTTCGTGAATCCGTTCGCGAGATATGGGAGTTTGAATTTAAGGAACGGTTGAGAAACCATCAAAATTTTCGCAAGTCTGATTCCCGAAACCAATAACTACAAAGGCCTAGGGGAAAAATACACATACTGTTGTAATCGGGCGAGTTTCTACTTTCAGATGCAACAGGAATTTCTCGAGCTCGTCAATCCAGTCGCGAGATATGGGAGTTCGAAGTTAAGGAATGGTTGAGAAACCATCAAAATTTTCGCAAGTCTGATTATCGAAACCAATAACTACTATGGCCTAGGGGAAAAGTACACCCACCATTGTAATCGGGCGAGTTTCTACTTTCAGACGCAACAGGAATTTCTCGAGTTCGTCAATCCGTTCGCGAGATATGGGAGTTTGAAGTTAAGGAACGCTTGAGCAACCATCAAAATTTTCGCAAGTCTGATTCCCGAAACCAATAACTACAAAGGCCTAGGGGAAAAATACACATACTGTTGTAATCGGGCGAGTTTCTACTTTCAGATGCAACAGGAATTTCTCGAGCTCGTCAATCCAGTCGCGAGATATGGGAGTTTGAAGTTAAGGAATGTTTGAGGAACCATCAAAATTTTCGCAAGTCTGATTCCCGAAACCAATAACTACAAAGGCCTAGGGGAAAAATACACATACCGTTGTAATCGGGCGAGTTTCTACTTTCAGATGCAACAGGAATTTCTCGAGATCGTCAATCCGTTCGCCAGATATGGGAGTTAGAAGTGAAGGAATGGTTGAGAATCCATCAAAATTTTCGCAAGTCTGATTCCCGAAACCAATAACTACAAAGGCCTAGGGAAAAAAATACACATGCAGTTGTAATCGTGCGAGTTTCTACTTTCGGATGCAACAGGAATTTCTCGAGTTCGTCAATCCGTTCGCGAGATATGGGAGTTTGAAGTTAAGGAATGGTTGAGAAACCATCAAAATTTTCGCTGGTCTGATACTCGAAACCAATAACTGGAATGACCTAGGGGAAAAGTACACACACCACTGCAATCGGGCGTGTTTCTACTTTCAGATCCAACAGGAATTTCTCTAGATCGTCAATCCGTTCGCGAGATATGGGAGTTTGAAGTTAAGGAACGCGTGAGCAACTATCAAAATTTTCGCAAGTCTGATACTCGAAACCAATAACTACTATGGCCTAGGGGAAAAGAACACACACCATTGTAATCGGGCGTGTTTCTATTTTCAGAAGCAACAGGAATTTCTCGAGTTCGTCAATCCGTTCGCGAGATATGGGACTTTGAGGTTAAGGAATGGTTGAGAAACCATCAAAATTTTCGATGGTCTGATACTCGAAACCAATAACTGGAATGGCCTAGGGGAAAAGTACACACACCACTGTAATCGGGCGTGTTTCTACTTTCAGCTGCAACAGACATTTCTCGAGATCGTCAATCCGTTCGCGAGATATGGGAGTTTGAAATTAAGGAATGGTTGAGAAACCATCAAAATTTTCGCAACTCTGATACTCGATACCAATAACTACTATGGCCTAGGGCAAAGATACACATACCGCTGTATTCGGGCGAGCTTCTACTTTCAGATGCAACAGGAATTTCTCGAGTTCGTCAATCCGTTCGCGAGATATGGGACTTTGAGGTTAAGGAATGGTTGAGAAACCATCAAAATTTTCGCTGGTCTGATACTCGAAACCAATAACTGGAATGGCCCAGGGGAAAAGTACACACACCACTGCAATCGGGCGTGTTTCTACTTTCAAATGCAACAGGAATTTCTCGAGATCCTCAATCCGTTCGCGAGATATGGGAGTTTGAAATTACGGAATGGTTGAGAAACCATCAAAATTTTCGCAAGTCTGATACTCGAAACCAATAACTACTATGGCCTAGGGCAGAAATACACATGCCGTTGTAATCGTGCGAGTTTCTACTTTCAGATGCAACAGGATTTTCTCGAGTTCGTGAATCCGTTCGCGAGATATGGGAGTTCGAAGTTAAGGAATGGTTGAGAAACCATCAAAATTTTCGCAACCATGATACTCGAAACCAATAACTACTATGGCCTAGGGCAAAAATACACACACCGCTGTAATCGGGCGAGTTTCTACTTTCAGATGCAACAGGAATTTCTCGAGTTCGTCAATCCGTTCGCGAGATATGGGAGTTTGAAGTTAAGGAATGGTTGAGAAACCATCAAAAATTTCCCTGGTCTGATACTCGAAACCAATAACTGGAATGGCCTAGGGGAAAAGTACACACACCATTGTAATCGGGCGAGTTTCTACTTTCAGATGCAACAGGAATTTCTCGAGCTCGTCAATCCGTTCGCGAGATATGGGACTTTGAAGTTAAGGAATGGTTGAGAAACCATCAAAATTTTGGCTGGTCTGATACTCGAAACCAATAACTGGAATGGCCTAGGGGAAAAGTACACACACCACTGTAATCGGGCGTGTTTCTACTTTCAGAAGCAACAGGAATTTCTCGAGATCGTCAATCCGTTCGCGAGATATGGGAGTTAGAAGTTAAGGAATGGTTGAGAAACCATCAAAATTTTCGCAAGTCTGATTCCCGAAACCAATAACTACAAAGGCCTAGAGGAAAAATACACATGCCGTTGTAATCGAGCGAGATTCTACGTTCAGATGCAACAGGAATTTCTCGAGATCGTGAATCCGTTCGCGAGATATGGGAGTTTGAAGTTAAGGAACGGTTGAGAAACCATCAAAATTTTCGAAAGTCTGATACTCGAAACCAATAACTACTATGGCCTAGGGCAAAAATACACATGCCGTTGTAATCGTGCGAGTTTCTACTTTCAGATGCAACAGGATTTTCTCGAGTTCGTCAATCCGTTCGCGAGATATGGGAGTTTGAAGTTGAGGAATGGTTGAGAAACCATCAAAAATTTCACTGGTCTGATACTCGAAACCAATAACTGGAATGGCCTAGGGGAAAAGTACACACACCATTGTAATGGGGCGAGTTTCTACTTTCCGATGCAACAGGAATTTCTGGAGTTCGTCAATTCGTTCGCGAGATATGGGAGTTCGAAGTTAAGGAATGGTTGAGAAACCATCAAAATTTTCGCAACCATGATACACGAAACCAATAACTAGTATGGCCTAGGGCAAAAATACACACACCGCTGTAGTCGGGCGGGTGTCTACTTTCAGATGCAACAGGAATTTCTCGAGTTCGTGAATCCGTTCGCGAGATATGGGAGTTTGAAGTTAAGGAATGGTTGAGAAACCATCACAAATTTCGCTGGTCTGATACTCGAAACCAATAACTGGAATGGCCTAGGGGAAAAGTACACACACCACTGCAATCGGGCGTGTTTCTACTTTCAGCTGCAACAGGCATTTCTCGAGATCGTCAATCCGTTCGCGAGATATGGGAGTTTGAAATTATGGAATGGTTGAGAAACCATCAAAATTTTCGCAACTCTGATACTCGATACCAATAACTACTATGGCCTAGGGCAAAGGTACACATACCGCTGTATTCGGGCGAGCTTCTACTTTCAGATGCAACAGGAATTTCTCGAGTTCGTCAATCCGTTCGCGAGATATGGGACTTTGAGGTTAAGGAATGGTTGAGAAAGCATCAAAATTTTCGATGGTCTGATACTCGAAACCAATAACTGGAATGGCCTAGGGGAAAAGTACACACACCACTGCAATCGGGCGTGTTTCTACTTTCAGCTGCAACAGGCATTTCTCGAGATCGTCAATCCGTTCGCGAGATATGGGAGTTTGATATTAAGGAATGGTTGAGAAACCATCAAAATTTTCGCAACTCTGATACTCGATACCAATAACTACTATGGCCTAGGGCAAAGATACACATACCGCTGTATTCGGGCGAGCTTCTACTTTCAGATGCAACAGGAATTTCTCGAGTGCGTCAATCCGTTCGCGAGATATGGGACTTTGAGGTTAAGGAATGGTTGAGAAACCATCAAAATTTTCGCTGGTCTGATACTCGAAACCAATAACTGGAATGGCCCAGGGGAAAAGTACACACACCACTGCAATCGGGCGTGTTTCTACTTTCAAATGCAACAGGAATTTCTCGAGATCCTCAATCCGTTCGCGAGATATGGGAGTTTGAAATTAAGGAATGGTTGAGAAACCATCAAAATTTTCGCAACTCTGATACTCGATACCAATAACTACTATGGCCTAGGGCAAAAATACACACACCGCTGTAATCGGGCGATTTTGTACTTTCAGATGCAACAGGAATTTCTCGAGTTCGTCAATCCGTTCGCGAGATATGGGAGTTCGAAGTTAAGGAATGGTTGAGAAACCATCAAAATTTTCGCAACCATGATACTCGTAACCAATAACTGCTATGGCCTAGGGCAAAAATACACACACCGCTGTAATCGGGCGAGTTTCTACTTTCAGATGCAACAGGAATTTCTCGAGTTCGACAATCCGTTCGAGAGATATGGGAGTTTGAAGTTAAGGAGTGGTTGAGAAACCATCAAAAATTTCGCTGGTCTGATACTCGAAACCAATAACTGGAATGGCCTAGGGGAAAAGTACACACACCATTGTAATCGGGCGAGTTTCTACTTTCAGATGCAGCAGGAATTTCTCGAGTTCGTGAATCCGTTCGCGAGATATGGGAGTTTGAAGTTAAGGAATGGTTGAGAAACCATCACAAATTTCGCTGGTCTGATACTCGAAACCAATAACTGGAATGGCCTAGGGGAAAAGTACATACACCACTGCAATCGGGCGTGTTTCTACTTTCAGCTGCAACAGCATTTCTCGAGATCGTCAATCCGTTCGCGAGATATGGGAGTTTGAAATTACGGAATGGTTGAGAAACCATCAAAATTTTCGCAACTCTGATACTCGATACCAATAACTACTATGGCCTAGGGCAAAAATACACACACCGCTGTAATCGGGCGATTTTGTACTTTCAGATGCAACAGGAATTTCTCGAGTTCGTCAATCCGTTCGCGAGATATGGGAGTTAGAAGTGAAGGAATGGTTGAGAAACCATCAAAATTTTCGCAAGTCTGATTCCCGAAACCAATAACTACAAAGGCCTAGGGGAAAAATACACATACCGTTGTAATCGTGCGAGTTTCTACTTTCAGATGCAACAGGAATTTCTCGAGTTCGTCTATCCGTTCGCGAGATATGGGAGTTCGAAGTTAAGGAATGGTTGAGAAACCATCAAAATTTTCGCAACCATGATACACGAAACCAATAACTAGTATGGTCTAGGGCAAAAATACACACACCGCTGTAGTCGGGCGGGTGTCTACTTTCAGATGCAACAGGAATTTCTCGAGTTCGTGAATCCGTTCGCGAGATATGGGAGTTTGAAGTTATGGAATGGTTGAGAAACCATCACAAATTTCGCTGGTCTGATACTCGAAACCAATAACTGGAATGGCCTAGGGGAAAAGTACATACACCACTGCAATCGGGCGTGTTTCTACTTTCAGCTGCAACAGCATTTCTCGAGATCGTCAATCCGTTCGCGAGATATGGGAGTTTGAAATTAAGGAATGGTTGAGAAACCATCAAAATTTTCGCAACTCTGATACTCGATACCAATAACTACTATGGCCTAGGGCAAAAATACACACACCGCTGTAATCGGGCGATTTTGTACTTTCAGATGCAACAGGAATTTCTCGAGTTCGTCAATCCGTTCGCGAGATATGGGAGTTAGAAGTGAAGGAATGGTTGAGAAACCTTCAAAATTTTCGCAAGTCTGATTCCCGAAACCAATAACTACAAAGGCCTAGGGGAAAAATACACATACCGTTGTAATCGTGCGAGTTTCTACTTTCAGATGCAACAGGAATTTCTCGAGTTCGTGAATCCGTTCGCGAGATATGGGTGTTCGAAGTTAAGGAATGGTTGAGAAACCATCAAAATTTTCGCAACCCTGATACTCGAAACCAATAACTACTATGGCCTAGGGCAAAAATACACACACCGCTGTAATCGGGCGATTTTGTACTTTCAGATGCAACAGGAATTTCTCGAGTTCGTCAATCCGTTCGAGAGATATGGGAGTTTGAAGTTAAGGAGTGGTTGAGAAACCATCAAAAATTTCGCTGGTCTGATACTCGAAACCAATAACTGGAATGGCCTAGGGGAAAAGTACACACACCATTGTAATCGGGCGAGTTTCTACTTTCAGATGCAGCAGGAATTTCTCGAGTTCGTCAAACCGTTCGCGAGATATGGGAGTTTGAAGTTATGGAATGGTTGAGAAACCATCAAAATTTTCGCTGGTCTGATACTCGAAACCAATAACTGGAATGGCCTAGGGGTAAAGTACACACACCACTGTAATCAGGCGTGTTTCTACTTTCAGATGCAACAGGAATTTCTCGAGATCGTCAATCCGTTCGCGAGATATGGGAGTTAGAAATGAAGGAATGGTTGAGAAACCATCAAAATTTTCGCAAGTCTGATTCCCGAAACCAATAACTACAAAGGCCTAGGGGAAAAATACACATGCCGTTGTAATCGTGCGAGTTTCTACTTTCAGATGCAACAGGAATTTCTCGAGTTCGTGAATCCGTTCGCGAGATATGGGTGTTCGAAGTTAAGGAATGGTTGAGAAACCATCAAAATTTTCGCAACCCTGATACTCGAAACCAATAACTACTATGGCCTAGGGCAAAAATACACACACCGCTGTAATCGGGCGATTTTGTACTTTCAGATGCAACAGGAATTTCTCGAGTTCGTCAATCCATTCGCGAGATATGGGAGTTTGAAGTTAAGGAATGGTTGAGAAACCATCAAAAATTTCGCTGGTCTGATACTCGAAACCAATAACGGGAATGGCCTAGGGGAAAAGTACACACACCATTGTAGTCGGGCGAGTTTCTACTTTCAGATGCAACAGGAATTTCTCGAGATCGTCAATCCGTTCGCGAGATATGGTAGTTTGAAATTAAGGAACGGTTGAGAAACCATCAAAATTTTCGCAACTCTGATACTCGATACCAATAACTACTATGGCTTAGGGCAAAAATACACATACCGCTGTATGCGGGCGAGCTTCTACTTTCAGATGCAACAGGAATTTCTCGAGTTCGTCAATCCGTTCGCGAGGTATGGGACTTTGAGGTTAAGGAATGGTTGAGAAACCATCAAAATTTTCGCTGGTCTGATACTCGAAACCAATAACTGGAATGGCCTAGGGGAAAAGATCACACACCATTGCAATCGGGCGTGTTTCTACTTTCAAATGCAACAGGAATTTCTCGAGATCGTCAATCCGTTCGCGAGATATGGGAGTTTGAAATTAAGGAATGGTTGAGAAACCATCAAAATTTTCGCAACTCTGATACTCGATACCAATAACTACTATGGCCTAGGGCAAAAATACACACACCGCTGTAATCGGGCGATTTTGTACTTTCAGATGCAACAGGAATTTCTCGAGTTCGTCAATCCGTTCGCGAGATATGGGTCTTTGAAGTTAAGGAATGGTTGAGAAACCACAAAATTTTCGCTGGTCTGATACTCGAATCCAATAACTGGAATGGCCTAGGGGAAAAGTACACACACCACTGTAATCGGGCGTGTTTCTACTTTCAGATGCAACAAGAATTTCTCGAGTTCGTCCAGTTCGTTCGCGAGATATGGAAGTTTGATGTTAAGGCATGGTTGAGAAACCATCAAAATTTTCGCAAGTCTGATTCCCGAAACCAATAACTACAAAGGCCTAGAGGAAAAATACACATGCCGTTGTAATCGTGCGAGTTTCTACTTTCAGATGCAAAAAGAATTTCTCGAGTTCGTCCAGTTCGTTCGCGAGATATGGAAGTTTGATGTTAAGGAATGGTTGAGAAACCATCAAAATTTTCGCTGGTCTGATACTCGAAACCAATAACTACTATGGCCTAGGGCAAAAATACACACACCGCTGTAATCGGGCGAGTTTCTGCTTTCAGATGCAACAAGAATTTCTCGAGTTCGTCCAGTTCGTTCGCGAGATATGGAAGTTTGAAATTAAGGAATGGTTGAGAAACCATCAAAATTTTCGCAAGTCTGGTACTCGAAACCAATAACTACTATGGCCTAGGGCAAAAATACACACACCGCTGTAATCGGGCGAGTTTCTGCTTTCAGATGCAAGAAGAATTTCTCGAGTTCGTCCAGTTCGTTCGCGAGATATGGAAGTTTGATGTTAAGGAATGGTTGAGAAACCATCAAAATTTTCGCTGGTCTGATACTCGAAACCAATAACTGGAATGGCCTAGGGGAAAAGTACACAAACCATTGTAATCGGGCGAGTTTCTACTTTCAGAGGCAACAGGAATTTCTCGAGTTCATCAATCCGTTCGCGAGATATGGGAGTTAGAATTTAAGGAATGGTTGAGAAACCATCAAAATTTTCGCAAGTCTGATACTCGAAACCAATAACTACTATGGCCTAGGGCAAAAATACACACACCGCTGTAATCGGGCGAGTTTCTACTTTCAGATGCAACAGGAATTTCTCGAGTTCGTCAATCCGTTCGAGAGATATGGGAGTTTGAAGTTAAGGAGTGGTTGAGAAACGATCAAAAATTTCGCTGGTCTGATACTCGAAACCAATAACTGGAATGGCCTAGGGGAAAAGTACACACACCATTGTAATCGGGCGAGTTTCTACTTTCAGATGCAGCAGGAATTTCTCGAGTTCATCAATCCGTTCGCGCGATATGGGAGTTAGAATTTAAGGAATGGTTGAGAAACCATCAAAATTTTCGCAACTCTGATACTCGATACCAATAACTACTATGGCCTAGGGCAAAAATACACATACAGCTGTAATCGGGCGAGCTTCTACTTTCAGATGCAACAGGAATTTCTCGAGTTCGTCAATCCGTTCGCGAGATATGGGACTTTGAAGATAAGGAATGGTTGAGAAACCATCAAAATTTTCGCTGGTCTGATTCCCGAAACCAATAACTACAAAGGCCTAGGGGAAAAATACACATGCCGTTGTAATCGTGCGAGTTTCTACTTTCAGATGCAACAGGAATTTCTCGAGTTCGTCAATCCGTTCGCGAGATATGGGAGTTTGAAATTAAGGAATGGTTGAGAAACCATCAAAATTTTCGCAACTCAGATACTCGAAACCAATAACAACAATGGGCTAGGTGAAAAATACACATACCGTTGTAATCGGGCGAGTTTCTACTTTCAGGTGAAACAGGAATTTCTCGTGTTCGTCAATCCGTTCGCGAGATATGGGAGTTTGAAGTTAAGGAATGGTTGAGAAACCATCAAAATTTTCGCTGGTCTGATTCCCGAAACCAATAACTACAAAGGCCTAGGGGAAAAATACACATGCCGTTGTAAACGTGCGAGTTTCTACTTTCAGATGCAACAGGAATTTCTCGAGTTCGTCAATCCGTTCGCGAGATATGGGAGTTTGAAGATAAGGAATGGTTGAGAAACCATCAAAATTTTCGCAACTCTGATACTCGATACCAATAACTACTATGGCCTAGGGCAAAAATACACATACAGCTGTAATCGGGCGAGCTTCTACTTTCAGATGCAACAGGAATTTCTCGAGTTCGTCAATCCGTTCGCGAGATATGGGACTTTGAAGTTAAGGAATGGTTGAGAAACCATCAAAATTTTCGCAAGTCTGATACTCGAAACCAATAACTACTTTGACCTAGGGCAAAAATACGCATACCGTTGTAATCGGGCGAGTTTCTGCTTTCAGATGCAATAGGAATTTCTCGAGTCCGTCAATCCGTTCGCGTGATATGGGAGTTTGAAGTGAAGGAATGGTTGAGAAACCATCAAAATTTTCGCATATCTGATACTCGAAACCAATAACAACAATGGCCTAGGTGAAAAATACACATACCGTTGTAATCGGGCGAGTTTCTACTTTCAGGTGAAACAGGAATTTCTCGTGTTCGTCAATCCGTTCGCGAGATATGGGAGTTTGAAGTTAAGGAATGGTTGAGAAACCATCAAAATTTTCGCTGGTCTGATTCCCGAAACCAATAACTACAAAGGCCTAGGGGAAAAATACACATGCCGTTGTAAACGTGCGAGTTTCTACTTTCAGATGCAATAGGAATTTCTCGAGTTCGTCAATCCGTTCGCGAGATATGGGAGTTTGAAATTAAGGAACGGTTGAGAAACCATCAAAATTTTCGCAAGTCTGATACTCGAAACCAATAACTACTTTGGCCTAGGGCAAAAATACACATACCGTTGTAATCGGGCGAGTTTCTGCTTTCAGATGCAATAGCAATTTCTCGAGTTCGTGAAACCGTTCGCGTGATATGGGAGTTTGAAGTGAAGGAATGGTAGAGAAACCATCAAAATTTTCGCATATCTGATACTCGAAACCAATAACAACAATGGCCTAGGGGAAAAATACACATACCGTTGTAATCGGGCGAGTTTCTACTTTCAGATGAAACTGGAATTTCTCGTGTTCGTCAATCCGTTCGCGAGATATGGGAGTTTGAAGTTAAGGAATGGTTGAGAAACCATCAAAAATTTCGCTGGTCTGATACTCGAAACCGATAACTGGAATGGCCTAGGGTAAAAGTACACACACCATTGTAATCGGGCGAGTTTCTACTTTCAGATGCAACAGGAATTTCTCGAGTTCGTCTAACCGTTCGCGAGATATGGGAGTTTGAAGTTAAGGAATGGTTGAGAAACCATCAAAATTTTCGCTGGTCTGATACTCGAAACCAATAACTACAATGGCCTAGGGGAAAAATACACATACCATTGTAATCGGGCGAGTTTCTGCTTTCAGATGCAATAGGAATTTCTCGAGTTCGTCAATCCGTTCGCGTGATATGGGAGTTTGAAGTTAAGGAATTGTTGAGAAACCATCAAAATTTTCGCATGTCTGATACTCGAAACCAATAACTACAATGGCCTAGGGGAAAAATACACATACCATTGTAATCGGGCGAGTTTCTGCTTTCAGATGCAACAAGAATTTCGCGAGTTCGTCAATTCATTCGCGAGATACGGGAGTTTGAAGTTAAGGAATGATTGAGCAACCATCAAAATTTTCCCAAGTCTGATTCCCGAAACCAATAACTACAGAGGCCTAGGGGAAAAGTACACAAACCATTGTAATCGGGCGAGTTTCTACTTTCAGATGCAATAGGAGTTTCTCGAGTTCGTCAATCCGTTCGCGAGATATGGGAGTTTGACGTTCAGGAATGGATGAGAAGCCATCAAAATTTTCGCTGGTCTGATACCCGAAACCCATAACTGGAATGGCTTAGGAGAAGAGTACACACGCCATTGTAATGGGGCGCGTTTCTGCTTTCAGATGCAATAGGAATTTCTCGAGTTCGTCAATCCGTTCGCGAGGTATGGGAGTATGAAGTTAAGGAATGGTTGAGAAACCATCAAAATTTTCGCAAGTCTGATACTCGAAACCAATAACTACTATGGCCTAGGGCAAAAATACAGATACCGTTGTAATCGGGCGAGTTTCTGCTTTCAGATGCAACAAGAATTTCTCGAGTTCGTCAATTCCTTCGCGAGATATGAGAGTTTGAAGTTAAGGAATGGTTGAGCAACAATCAAAATTTTCGCAATTCTGATTCCCGAAACCAAATACTGCAAAGGCCTAGGGGAAAAATACACATACCGTTGTAATCGGGCGAGATTCTACTTTCAGATGCAACAGGAATTTCTCGAGTTCGTCAATCCGTTCGCGAGATATGGGAGTTTGATGTTAAGGAATGGTTGAGAAACCATCAAAATTTTCGCAAGTCTGATACTCGAAACCAATAACTACAATGGCCCAAGCCAAAAATACACATACAGTTGTAATCGGGCGTGCTTCTGCTTTCAGATGCAACAGGCATTTCTCGAGTTCTTCAATCCGTTCGCGAGATATGGGAGTTTGATGTTAAGGAATGATTGAGAAATCATCAGAATTTTCGCAAGTCTGATACTCGAAACCAATAACTACTATGGCCTTGGGGAAAAGTACACACACCAGTGTAATCGGGCGAGTTTCTACTTTCAGATGCAACAGGAATTTCTGGAGTTCGTCAATCCGTTCGCGAGATATGGGAGTTTGATGTTAAGGAATGGTTGAGAAACCATCAAAATTTTCGCAAGTCTGATTCCCGTAACCAATAACTACAAAGGCCTAGGGGAAAAGTACGCATACCGTTGAAATCGGGCGAGTTTCTGCTTCCAGATGCAATAGGAATTTCTCGTGCTCGTCAATCCGTTCGCGAGATATGGGAGTTTGAAGTTGAGGAATGGTTGAGAAACCATCAAAATATTCGCATGTCTGATACTCGAAACCAATAACTACTATGGCCTAGGGCAAAAATACACATATCGTTGTAATCGGGCGACTTTCTGCTTTCAGATGCAACAGGAATTTCTGGAGTTCGTCAATCCGTTCGCGAGATATGGGAGTTTGAAGTTAGGGAATGGGTGAGAAACCATCAAAATTTTCGCTGGTCTGATACTCGAAACCAATAACAGGAATGGCCTAGGGGAAAAGTTCACATACCGTTGAAATCGGGCGAGTTTCTGCTGTCAGATGCTATAGGAATTTCTCGTGTTCGTCAATCCGTTCGCGAGATATGGGAGTTTGAAGTTAAGGAATGGTTGAGTAACCATCAAAAATTTCGCTGGTCTGATACTCGAAACCAATAACTGGAATGGCCTAGGGGGAAAGTACACACTCCATTGTAATGGGGCGAGTTTCTACTTTCAGATGCAACAGGAATTTCTCGAGTTCGTCAACCGGTTCGCGAGATATGGGAGTTTGAAATTAAGGAATGGTTGAGAAACCATCAAAATTTTCGCAAGTCTGAAACTCGAAACCAATAAGTACTATGGCCTAGAGCAAAAATACACACACCGCTGTAGTCGGGCGAGTTTCTGCTTTCAGGTGCAAGAAGAATTTGTCGAGTTCGTCAATTCGTTCGCGAGATATGGGAGTTTGAAGTTAAGGAATGGTTGTGCAACCATCAAAATTTTCGCAAGTCTGATTCCCGAAACCTATAACCACAAAGTCCTAGGGGAAAAATACAAATACCCTTGTAATCGGGCGAGTTTCTACTTTCAGATGCAACAGGAATTTCTCGAGTTCGTCAATCCGTTCGCGAGATATGGGAGTTTGAATTTAAGGAACGGTTGAGAAACCATCAAAATTTTCGCATGTCTGATACTCGAAACCAATAACTACAGAGGCCTAGGGCAAAAATACACATACCGTTGTAATCGGACGAGTTTCTGCTTTCAGATGCAATAGGAATTTCTCGAGTTCGTCAATTCGTTCGCGAGATATGGGAGTTTGAAGTTAAGGAATGGTTGTGCAACAATCAAAATTTTCGCAAGTCTGATTCCCGAAACCTATAACTACAAAGTCCTAGGGGAAAAATACACATACCCTTGTAATCGGGCGATTTTCTATTTTCAGATGCAACAGGAATTTCTCGAGTTCGTCAATCCGTTCGCGAGATATGGGAGTTTGAATTTAAGGAACGGTTGAGAAACCATCAAAATTTTCGCATGTCTGATACTCGAAACCAATAACTACAGAGGCCTAGGGCAAAAATACACATACCGTTGTAATCGGGCGAGTTTCTGCTCTCAGATGCAATAGGAATTTCTCGAGTTCGTCAATTCGTTCGCGAGATATGGGAGTTTGAAGTTAAGGAATGGTGGAGAAACCATCAAAATTTTCGCAAGTCTGATTCCCGAAACCAATAACTACAAAGGCCTAGGGGAAAAATACACATACCGTTGAAATCGGGCGAGTTTCTGCTTTCAGATACAATAGGAATTTCTCGAGTTCGTCAATGCGTTCGCGAGATATAAGAGTTAGAAGTGACGGAATGGTTGAGAGACCATCAAAATTTTCCCAAGTCTGGTACTCGAAAACAATAACTACAATGGCCCAAGCCAAAAATACACATACAGTTGTAATCGGGCGTGCTTCTGCTTTCAGATGCAACAGGCATTTCTCGAGTTCTTCAATCCGTTCGCGAGATATGGGAGTTTGAAGTTAGGGAATGGGTGAGAAACCATCAAAATTTTCGCTGGTCTGATACTCGAAACCAATAACAGGAATGGCCTAGGGGAAAAGTTCACATACCGTTGAAATCGGGCGAGTTTCTGCTGTCAGATGCAATAGGAATTTCTCGTGTTCGTCAATCCGTTCGCGAGATATGGGAGTTTGAAGTTAAGGAATGGTTGAGTAACCATCAAAAATTTCGCTGGTCTGATACTCGAAACCAATAACTGGAATGGCCTAGGGGGAAAGTACACACTCCATTGTAATGGGGCGAGTTTCTACTTTCAGATGCAACAGGAATTTCTCGAGTTCGTCAACCGGTTCGCGAGATATGGGAGTTTGAAATTAAGGAATGGTTGAGAAACCATCAAAATTTTCGCAAGTCTGAAACTCGAAACCAATAAGTACTATGGCCTAGAGCAAAAATACACACACCGCTGTAGTCGGGCGAGTTTCTGCTTTCAGGTGCAAGAAGAATTTGTCGAGTTCGTCAATTCGTTCGCGAGATATGGGAGTTTGAAGTTAAGGAATGGTTGTGCAACCATCAAAATTTTCGCAAGTCTGATTCCCGAAACCTATAACCACAAAGTCCTAGGGGAAAAATACAAATACCCTTGTAATCGGGCGAGTTTCTACTTTCAGATGCAACAGGAATTTCTCGAGTTCGTCAATCCGTTCGCGAGATATGGGAGTTTGAATTTAAGGAACGGTTGAGAAACCATCAAAATTTTCGCATGTCTGATACTCGAAACCAATAACTACAGAGGCCTAGGGCAAAAATACACATACCGTTGTAATCGGACGAGTTTCTGCTTTCAGATGCAATAGGAATTTCTCGAGTTCGTCAATTCGTTCGCGAGATATGGGAGTTTGAAGTTAAGGAATGGTTGTGCAACAATCAAAATTTTCGCAAGTCTGATTCCCGAAACCTATAACTACAAAGTCCTAGGGGAAAAATACACATACCCTTGTAATCGGGCGATTTTCTATTTTCAGATGCAACAGGAATTTCTCGAGTTCGTCAATCCGTTCGCGAGATATGGGAGTTTGAATTTAAGGAACGGTTGAGAAACCATCAAAATTTTCGCATGTCTGATACTCGAAACCAATAACTACAGAGGCCTAGGGCAAAAATACACATACCGTTGTAATCGGGCGAGTTTCTGCTCTCAGATGCAATAGGAATTTCTCGAGTTCGTCAATTCGTTCGCGAGATATGGGAGTTTGAAGTTAAGGAATGGTGGAGAAACCATCAAAATTTTCGCAAGTCTGATTCCCGAAACCAATAACTACAAAGGCCTAGGGGAAAAATACACATACCGTTGAAATCGGGCGAGTTTCTGCTTTCAGATACAATAGGAATTTCTCGAGTTCGTCAATGCGTTCGCGAGATATAAGAGTTAGAAGTGACGGAATGGTTGAGAGACCATCAAAATTTTCCCAAGTCTGGTACTCGAAAACAATAACTACAATGGCCCAAGCCAAAAATACACATACAGTTGTAATCGGGCGTGCTTCTGCTTTCAGATGCAACAGGCATTTCTCGAGTTCTTCAATCCGTTCGCGAGATATGGGAGTTTGAAGTTAAGGAATGATTGAGAAATCATCAGAATTTTCGCAAGTCTGATACTCGAAACCAACAACTACTATGGCCTTGGGGAAAAGTACACACACCAGTGTAATCGGGCGAGTTTCTACTTTCAGATGCAACAGGAATTTCTGGAGTTCGTCAATCCGTTCGCGAGATATGGGAGTTTGAAGTTGAGGAATGGTTGAGAAACAATCAAAATATTCGCATGTCTGATACTCGAAACCAATAACTACTATGGCCTAGGGCAAAAATACACATACCGTTGTAATCGGGCGACTTTCTGCTTTCAGATGCAACAGGAATTTCTCGAGTTCGTCAATTCGTTCGCGAGATATGGGAGTTTGAAGTTAAGAAATGGTTGAGCAACCATCAAAATTTTCGCAAGTCTGATTCCCGAAACCAATAACTACAAAGGCCTAGGGGAAAAGTACACATACCGTTGAAATCGGGCGACTTTCTGCTTTCAGATGCAACAGGAATTTCTCGAGTTCGTCAATTAGTTCGCGAGATATGGGAGTTTGAAGTTAAGAAATGGTTGAGCAACCATCAAAATTTTCGCAAGTCTGATTCCCGAAACCAATAACTACAAAGGCCTAGGGGAAACATGCACATACCGTTGTAATCGGGCGAGTTTCTACTTTCAGATGCAATAGGAGTTTCTCGAGTTCGTCAATCCGTTCGCGAGATATGGGAGTTTGACGTTCAGGAATGGATGAGAAACCATAAAAATTTTCGCTGGTCTGATACTCGAAACCAATAACTGGAATGGCCTAGGGGAAAAGTACACATACCGTTGAAATCGGGCGACTTTCTGCTTTCAGATGCAACAGGAATTTCTCGAGTTCGTCAATTCGTTCGCGAGATATGGGAGTTTGAAGTTAAGGAATGGTTGAGCAACCATCAAAATTTTCGCAAGTCTGATTCCCGAAACCAATAACTACAAAGGCCTAGGGGAAAAATACACATACCATTGTAATCGGGCGAGATTCTACTTTCAGATGCAACAGGAATTTCTCGAGTTCGTCTATCCGTTCGCGAGATATGGGTGTTTGAAGTTAGGGAATGGGTGAGAAACCATCAAAATTTTCGCTAGTCTGACACTCGAAACCAATAAATGGAATGGCGTAGGGGAAGAGTACACATACCGTTGAAATCGGGCGAGTTTCTGCTGTCAGATGCAATAGGAATTTCTCGTGTTCGTCAATCCGTTCGCGAGATATGGGAGTTTGAAGTTAAGGAATGGTTGAGTAACCATCAAAAATTTCGCTGGTCTGATACTCGAAACCAATAACTGGAATGGCCTAGGGGGAAAGTACACACTCCATTGTAATGGGGCGAGTTTCTACTTTCAGATGCAACAGGAATTTCTCGAGTTCGTCAATCGGTTCGCGAGATATGGGAGTTTGAAATTAAGGAATGGTTGAGAAACCATCAAAATTTTCGCAAGTCTGATACTCGAAACCAATAAGTACTATGGCCTAGAGCAAAAATACACACACCGCTGTAGTCGAGCGAGTTTCTGCTTTCAGATGCAAGAAGAATTTGCCGAGTTCGTCCATTCGTTCGCGAGATATGGGAGTTTGAAGTTAAGGAATGGTTGAGCAACCATCAAAATTTTCGCAAGTCTGATTCCCGAAACCAATAACTACAAAGGCCTAGGGGAAAAATACACATACCGTTGTAATCGGGCGAGATTCTACTTTCAGATGCAACAGGAATTTCTCGAGTTCGTCTATCCGTTCGCGAGATATGGGTGTTTGAAGTTAGGGAATGGGTGAGAAACCATCAAAATTTTCGCTAGTCTGACACTCGAAACCAATAAATGGAATGGCGTAGGGGAAAAGTACACATACCGTTGAAATCGGGCGAGTTTCTGCTGTCAGATGCAATAGGAATTTCTCGTGTTGGTCAATCCGTTCGCGAGATATGGGAGTTTGAAGTTAAGGAATGGTTGAGTAACCATCAAAAATTTCGCTGGTCTGATACTCGAAACCAATAACTGGAATGGCCTAGGGGGAAAGTACACACTCCATTGTAATGGGGCGAGTTTCTACTTTCAGATGCAACAGGAATTTCTCGAGTTCGTCAATCGGTTCGCGAGATATGGGAGTTTGAAATTAAGGAATGGTTGAGAAACCATCAAAATTTTCGCAAGTCTGATACTCGAAATCAATAAGTACTATGGCCTAGAGCAAAAATACACACACCGCTGTAGTCGGGCGAGTTTCTGCTTTCAGATGCAAGAAGAATTTGCCGAGTTCGTCAATTCGTTCGCGAGATATGGGAGTTTGAAGTTAAGGAATGGTTGTGCAACCATCAAAATTTTCGCAAGTCTGATTCCCGAAACCTATAACTACAAAGGCCTAGGGGAAAAATGCACATACCGTTGAAATCGGGCGAGTTTCTGATTTCAGATGCAATAGGAATTTGTCGTGTTCGTCAATCCGTTCGCGAGATATGGGAGTTTGAAATTAAGGAATGGTTGAGAAACCATCAAAATTTTCGCAAGTCTGATACTCGAAAATAATAAGTACTATGGCCTAGAGCAAAAATACACACACCGCCGTAATCGGGCGAGTTTCTGCTTTCAGATGCAATAGGAATTTCTCGAGTTCGTCAATTCGTTCGCGAGATACGGGAGTTTGAAGTTAAGGAATGGTTGTGCAACCATCAAAATTTTCGCAAGTCTGATTCCCGAAACCTATAACTACAAAGTCCTAGGGCAAAAATACACATACCCTTGTAATCGGGCGATTTTCTATTTTCAGATGCAACAGGAATTTCTCGAGTTCGTCAATCCGTTCGCGAGATATGGGAGTTTGAATTTAAGGAACGGTTGAGAAACCATCAAAATTTTCGCATGTCTGATACTCGAAACCAATAACTACTATGGCCTAGGGCAAAAATACACATACCGTTGTAATCGGGCGAGTTTCTGCTTTCAGATGCAATAAGAATTTCTCGAGTTCGTCAATTCCTTCGCGAGATATGGGAGTTTGAAGTTAAGGAATGGTTGAGCAACCATCAAAATTTTCGCAAGCCTGATTCCCGAAACCAATAACTACAAAGGCCTAGGGGAAAAGTACACATACCGTTGAAATCGGGCGAGTTTCTGCTTTCAGATGCAATAGGAATTTCTCGTGTTCGTCAATCCGTTCGCGAGATATGGGAGTTTGAATTTGAGGAATGGTTGAGAAACCATCAAAATATTCGCATGTCTGATACTCGAAACCAATAACTACTATGGCCTAGGGCAAAAATACACATACCGTTGTAATCGGGCGACTTTCTGCTTTCAGATGCAACAGGAATTTCTCGAGTTCGTCAATTCGTTCGCGAGATATGGGAGTTTGAAGTTAAGAAATGGTTGAGCAACCATCAAAATTTTCGCAAGTCTGATTCCCGAAACCAATAACTACAAAGGCCTAGGGGAAACATGCACATACCGTTGTAATCGGGCGAGTTTCTACTTTCAGATGAAATAGGAGTTTCTCGAGTTCGTCAATCCGTTCGCGAGATATGGGAGTTTGACGTTCAGGAATGGATGAGAAACCATAAAAATTTTCGCTGGTCTGATACTCGAAACCAATAACTGGAATGGCCTAGGAGAAAAGTACACACACCATTGTAATGGGGCGAGTTTCTGCTTTCAGAAGCAATAGGAATTTCTCGTGTTCGTCAATCCGTTCGCGAGATATGGGAGTTTGAAGTTAAGGAATGGTTGAGAAACTATCAAAATTTTCGCAAGTCTGATTCCCGAAACCAATAACTACAAAGGCCTAGGGGAAAAATACACATACCGATGTAATCGGGCGAGATTCTACTTTCAGATGCAACAGGAATTTCTGGAGTTCGTCAATCCGTTCGCGAAATATGGGAGTTTGAAGTTAGGGAATGGGTGAGAAACCATCAAAATTTTCGCTGGTCTGATACTCGAAACCAATAACTGGAATGGCCTAGGAGAAAAGTACACATACCGTTGAAATCGGGCGAGTTTCTGCTGTCAGATGCAATAGGAATTTCTCGTGTTCGTCAATCCGTTCGCGAGATATGGGAGTTTGAAGTTAAGGAATGGTTGAGAAACCATCAAAATTTTCGCAAGTCTGTTACTCGAAACCAATAACTACTATGGCCTAGGGCAAAAATACACATACCGTTGTAATCGGGCGAGTTTCTGCTTTCAGATGCAATAAGAATTTCTCGAGTTCGTCAATTCCTTCGCGAGATATGGGAGTTTGAAGATAAGGAATGGTTGAGCAACCATCAAAATTTTCGCAAGCCTGATTCCCGAAACCAATAACTACAAAGGCCTAGGGGAAAAATACACATACCGTTGTAATCGGGCGAGTTTCTACTTTCAGATGAAACAGGAATTTCTCGATTTCGTCAATCCGTTCGCGAGATATGGGAGTTTAAAGTTAAGGGATGGTTGAGAAACCATCAAAATTTTCGCTGGTCTGATACTCGAAACCAATAACTGGAATGGCCTAGGGGGAAAGTACACACTCCATTGTAATGGGGCGAGTTTCTACTTTCAGATGCAACAGGAATTTCTCGAGTTCGTCAATCGGTTCGCGAGATATGGGAGTTTGAAATTAAGGAATGGTTGAGAAACCATCAAAATTTTCGCAAGTCTGATACTCGAAACCAATAAGTACTATGGCCTAGAGCAAAAATACACACACCGCTGTAGTCGGGCGAGTTTCTGCTTTCAGATGCAAGAAGAATTTGCCGAGTTCGTCAATTCGTTCGCGAGATATGGGAGTTTGAAGTTAAGGAATGGTTGTGCAACCATCAAAATTTTCGCAAGTCTGATTCCCGAAACCTATAACTACAAAGGCCTAGGGGAAAAATGCACATACCGTTGAAATCGGGCGAGTTTCTGATTTCAGATGCAATAGGAATTTGTCGTGTTCGTCAATCCGTTCGCGAGATATGGGAGTTTGAAATTAAGGAATGGTTGAGAAACCATCAAAATTTTCGCAAGTCTGATACACGAAAACAATAAGTACTATGGCCTAGAGCAAAAATACACACACCGCCGTAATCGGGCGAGTTTCTGCTTTCAGATGCAATAGGAATTTCTCGAGTTCGTCAATTCGTTCGCGAGATACGGGAGTTTGAAGTTAAGGAATGGTTGTGCAACCATCAAAATTTTCGCAAGTCTGATTCCCGAAACCTATAACTACAAAGTCCTAGGGCAAAAATACACATACCCTTGTAATCGGGCGATTTTCTATTTTCAGATGCAACAGGAATTTCTCGAGTTCGTCAATCCGTTCGCGAGATATGGGAGTTTGAATTTAAGGAACGGTTGAGAAACCATCAAAATTTTCGCATGTCTGATACTCGAAACCAATAACTACTATGGCCTAGGGCAAAAATACACATACCGTTGTAATCGGGCGAGTTTCTGCTTTCAGATGCAATAAGAATTTGTCGAGTTCGTCAATTCCTTCGCGAGATATGGGAGTTTGAAGTTAAGGAATGGTTGAGCAACCATCAAAATTTTCGCAAGCCTGATTCCCGAAACCAATAACTACAAAGGCCTAGGGGAAAAGTACACATACCGTTGAAATCGGGCGAGTTTCTGCTTTCAGATGCAATAGGAATTTCTCGTGTTCGTCAATCCGTTCGCGAGATATGGGAGTTTGAATTTGAGGAATGGTTGAGAAACCATCAAAATATTCGCATGTCTGATACTCGAAACCAATAACTACTATGGCCTAGGGCAAAAATACACATACCGTTGTAATCGGGCGACTTTCTGCTTTCAGATGCAACAGGAATTTCTCGAGTTCGTCAATTCGTTCGCGAGATATGGGAGTTTGAAGTTAAGAAATGGTTGAGCAACCATCAAAATTTTCGCAAGTCTGATTCCCGAAACCAATAACTACAAAGGCCTAGGGGAAACATGCACATACCGTTGTAATCGGGCGAGTTTCTACTTTCAGATGAAATAGGAGTTTCTCGAGTTCGTCAATCCGTTCGCGAGATATGGGAGTTTGACGTTCAGGAATGGATGAGAAACCATAAAAATTTTCGCTGGTCTGATACTCGAAACCAATAACTGGAATGGCCTAGGAGAAAAGTACACATACCGTTGAAATCGGGCGAGTTTCTGCTGTCAGATGCAATAGGAATTTCTCGTGTTCGTCAATCCGTTCGCGAGAGATGGGAGTTTGAAGTTAAGGAATGGTTGAGAAACCATCAAAATTTTCGCAAGTCTGTTACTCGAAACCAATAACTACTATGGCCTAGGGCAAAAATACACATACCGTTGTAATCGGGCGAGTTTCTGCTTTCAGATGCAATAAGAATTTCTCGAGTTCGTCAATTCCTTCGCGAGATATGGGAGTTTGAAGATAAGGAATGGTTGAGCAACCATCAAAATTTTCGCAAGCCTGATTCCCGAAACCAATAACTACAAAGGCCTAGGGGAAAAATACACATACCGTTGTAATCGGGCGAGTTTCTACTTTCAGATGAAACAGGAATTTCTCGATTTCGTCAATCCGTTCGCGAGATATGGGAGTTTAAAGTTAAGGGATGGTTGAGAAACCATCAAAATTTTCGCTGGTCTGATACTCGAAACCAATAACTGGAAAGGCCTAGGGGAAAAATACACACACCGCTGTAATCGGGCGAGTTTCTGCTTTCAGATGCAAGAAGAATTTGTCGAGTTCGTCAATTCGTTCGCGAGATATGGGAGTTTGAAGTTAAGAAATGGTTGAGCAACCATCAAAATTTTCGCAAGTCTGATTCCCGAAACCAATAACTACAAAGGCCTAGGGGAAACATGCACATACCGTTGTAATCGGGCGAGTTTCTACTTTCAGATGCAATAGGAGTTTCTCGAATTCGTCAATCCGTTCGCGAGATATGGGAGTTTGACGTTCAGGAATGGATGAGAAATCATAAAAATTTTCGCTGGTCTGATACTCGAAACCAATAACTGGAATGGCCTAGGAGAAAAGTACACATACCGTTGAAATCGGGCGAGTTTCTGCTGTCAGATGCAACAGGAATTTCTCGAGTTCGTCAATCCGTTCGCGAGATATGGGAGTTTGAAGTTAAGGAATGGTTGAGCAACCATCAAAATTTTCGCAAGTCTGATTCCCGAAACCAATAACTACAAAGGCCTAGGGGAAAAGTACACATTCCGTTGAAATCGGGCGAGTTTCTGCTTTCAGATGCAATAGGAATTTCTCGTGTTCGTCAATCCGTTCGCGAGATATGGGAGTTTGAAGATGAGGAATGGTTGAGAAACCATCAAAATATTCGCATGTCTGATACTCGAAACCAATAACTACTATGGCCTAGGGCAAAAATACACATACCGTTGTAATCGGGCGACTTTCTGCTTTCAGATGCAACAGGAATTTCTCGAGTTCGTCAATTCGTTCGCGAGATATGGGAGTTTGAAGTTAAGAAATGGTTGAGCAACCATCAAAATTTTCGCAAGTCTGATTCCCGAAACCAATAACTACAAAGGCCTAGGGGAAACATGCACATACCGTTGTAATCGGGCGAGTTTCTACTTTCAGATGCAATAGGAGTTTCTCGAGTTCGTCAATCCGTTCGCGAGATATGGGAGTTTGACGTTCAGGAATGGATGAGAAACCATAAAAATTTTCGCTGGTCTGATACTCGAAACCAATAACTACTATGGCCTAGGGCAAAAATACACATACCGTGTAATCGGGCGAGTTTCTGCTTTCAGATGCAACAAGAATTTCTCGCGTTCGTCAATTCGTTCGCGAGATATGGGAGTTTGAAGTTAAGGAATGGTTGAGCAACCATAAAAATTTTCGCACGTGTGATACTCGAAACCAATAACTACAATGGCCTAGGGGAAAAATACACATACCGTTGTAATCGGGCGAATTTCTACTTTCAGATGAAACAGTAATTTCTCGAGTTCGTCCATCCGTTCGCGAGATATGGGAGTTTGAAGTTAAGGAATGGTTGAGACACCATCAAAATTTTCGCATGTCTGATACTCGAAACCAATAACTACTATGGCCTAGGGCAAAAATACACGTACCCTTGCAATTGGGCGAGTTTCTGCTTTCAGATGCAATAGGAATTTCTCGTGGTCGTCAATCCGTTCGCGAGATATGGGAGTTTGAAGTTAAGGAATGGTTGAGAAACCATCAAAATTTTCGCAAGTCTGATACTCGAAACAAATAACTACAAAGGCCTAGGGGAAAAATACACATACCGTTGTAATCGGGCGAATTTCTACTTTCAGATGAAACAGGAATTTCTCGAGTTCGTCCATCCGTTCGCGAGATATGGGAGTTTGAAGTTAAGGAATGGTTGAGAAACCATTAAAAATTTCGCTGGTCTGATACTCGAAACCAATAACTGGAATGGCCTAGGGGAAAAGTACACACACCATTGTAATGGGGCGAGTTTCTACTTTCAGAAGCAACAGGAACTTCGCGAGTTCGTCGATCCGTTCGCGAGATATGGGAGTTTGAAATTAGGGAATGGTTGAGAAACCATCAAAATTTTCGCAAGTCTGATACTCGAAACCAATAACTACTATGGCCTAGCGCAAATATACACGTACCGCTGTAATCCGGCGAATTTCTGCTTTCAGATCCAACAAGAATTTCTCGAGTTCGTCAATTCGTTCGCGAGATATGGGAGTTTGAAGTTAAGGAATGGTTGTGCAACCATCAAAATTTTCGCAAGTCTGATTCCCGAAACCAATAACTACAAAGTCCTAGGGGAAAAATACACATACCCTTGTAATCGGGCGAGTCTCTACTTTCAGATGCAACAGGAACTTCTCGAGTTCGTCAATCCGTTCGCGAGATATGGGAGTTTGAATTTAAGGAACGGTTGAGAAACCATCAAAATTTTCGCAAGTCTGATACTCGAAACCAATAACCACAGAGGCCTAGGGCAAAAATACACATACCGTTGTAATCGGGCGAGTTTCTGCTTTCAGATGCAATAGGAGTTTCTCGGGTTCGTCAATCCGTTCGCGAGATATGGGAGTTTGAAGTTAAGGAATGGTTGACAAACCATCAAAATTTTCGCAAGTCTGATACTCGAAACCCATAACTACTATGGGTTAGGGGAAAAGTACACACACCATTGTAATGGGGCGAGTTTCTACTTTCAGAAGCAACAGGAACTTCGCGAGTTCTTCAATCCGTACGCGAGATATGGGAGTTTGAAATTAAGGAATGGTTGAGAAACCATCAAAATTTTCGCAAGTCTGATACTCGAAACCAATAACTACAGAGGCCTAGGGCAAAAATACACATACCGTTGTAATCGGGCGAGTTTCTGCTTTCAGATGCAATAGGAATTTCTCGAGTTCGTCAATTCGTTCGCGAGATACGGGAGTTTGAAGTTAAGGATTGGTTGAGCAACCATCAAAATTTTCGCATGTCTGATTCCCGAAACCGATAACTGCAGATGCCTACGGGAAAAATACACATACCGTTGTAATCGGGCGAGTTTCTACTTTCAGATGCAAGAGGAATTTCTCGAGTTCGTCAATCCGTTCGCGAGATATGGGAGTTTGAAGTTAAGGAATGGTTGAGCAACAATAAAAATTTTCGCAGGTGTGATACTCGAAACCAATAACTACAATGGCCTAGGGGAAAAATACACATACCGTTGTAATCGGGCGGATTTCTACTTTCAGATGAAACAGGAATTTCTCGAGTTCGTCCATCCGTTCGCGAGATATGGGAGTTTGAAGTTAAGGAATGGTTGAGACACCATAAAAAATTTCGCAAGTCTGATACTGGAAACGAATAACTGGAATGGCCTAGGGGAAAAGTACACACACCATTGTAATGGGGCGAGTTTCTACTTTCAAAGGCAACAGGAACTTCGCGAGTTCGTCAATCCGTTCGCGAGATATGGGAGTTTGAAGTTAAGGAATGGTTGAGAAACGATCAAAATTTTCGAATGTCTGATATTCGAAACCAATAACTACAATGGCCTAGGGGAAAAATACACATACCGTTGTAATCGGGCGAGTTTCTACTTTCAGATGAAACAGGAATTTCTCGAGTTCGTCAATCCGTTCGCGAGATATGGGAGTTTGAAGTTTAGGAATGTTTGAGAAACCATCAAAAATTTCGCTGGTCGGATACTCGAAACCAAAAACTGGAATGGCCTAGGGGAAAAGTACACACACCATTGTAATGGGGCGAGTTTCTACTTTCAGATGCAACAGGTATTTCTCGAGTTCGTCTATCCGTTCGCGAGATATGGGAGTTTGAAATTAAGGAATGGTTGAGAAACCATCAAAATTTTCGCAAGTCTGATACTCGAAACCAATAACTACTATGGCCTAGGGCAAAAATACACATACCGTTGTAATCGGGCGAGTTTCTGCTTTCAGATGCAATAGGAATTTCTCGAGTTCGTCAATCCGTTCGCGAGATATGGGAGTTTGAAGTTAAGGAATGGTTGAGAAACCATCAAAATTTTCGCAAGTCTGATACTCGAAACAAATAACTACAAAGGCCTAGGGGAAAAATACACATACCGTTGTAATCGGGCGAATTTCTACTTTCAGATGAAACAGGAATTTCTCGAGTTCGTCCATCCGTTCGCGAGATATGGGAGTTTGAAGTTAAGGAATGGTTGAGAAACCATCAAAAATTTCGCTGGTCTGATACTCGAAACCAATAACTGGAATGGCCTAGGGGAAAAGTACACACACCATTGTAATGGGGCGAGTTTCTACTTTCAGAAGCAACAGGAACTTCGCGAGTTCGTCGATCCGTTCGCGAGATATGGGAGTTTGAAATTAAGGAATGGTTGAGAAACCATCAAAATTTTCGCAAGTCTGATACTCGAAACCAATAACTACTATGGCCTAGCGCAAATATACACGTACCGCTGTAATCCGGCGAATTTCTGCTTTCAGATCCAACAAGAATTTCTCGAGTTCGTCAATTCGTTCGCGAGATATGGGAGTTTGAAGTTGAGGAATGGTTGTGCAACCATCAAAATTTTCGCAAGTCTGATTCCCGAAACCAATAACTACAAAGTCCTAGGGGAAAAATACACATACCCTTGTAATCGGGCGAGTTTCTACTTTCAGATGCAACAGGAATTTCTCGAGTTCGTCAATCCGTTCGCGAGATATGGGAGTTTGAATTTAAGGAACGGTTGAGAAACCATCAAAATTTTCGCAAGTCTGATACTCGAAAACAATAACCACAGAGGCCTAGGGCAAAAATACACATACCGTTGTAATCGGGCGAGTTTCTGCTTTCAGATGCAGTAGGAGTTTCTCGAGTTCGTCAATCCGTTCGCGAGATATGGGAGTTTGAAGTTAAGGAATGGTTGACAAACCATCAAAATTTTCGCAAGTCTGATACTCGAAACCCATAACTACTATGGGTTAGGGGAAAAGTACACACACCATTGTAATGGGGCGAGTTTCTACTTTCAGAAGCAACAGGAACTTCCCGAGTTCTTCAATCCGTACGCGAGATATGGGAGTTTGAAATTAAGGAATGGTTGAGAAACCATCAAAATTTTCGCAAGTCTGATACTCGAAACCAATAACTACAGAGGCCTAGGGCAAAAATACACATACCGTTGTAATCGGGCGAGTTTCTGCTTTCAGATGCAATAGGAATTTCTCGAGTTCGTCAATTCGTTCGCGAGATACGAGAGTTTGAAGTTAAGGATTGGTTGAGCAACCATCAAAATTTTCGCATGTCTGATTCCCGAAACCGATAACTGCAGATGCCTACGGGAAAAATACACATACCGTTGTAATCGGGCGAGTTTCTACTTTCAGATGCAAGAGGAATTTCTCGAGTTCGTCAATCCGTTCGCGAGATATGGGAGTTTGAAGTTAAGGAATGGTTGAGCAACAATAAAAATTTTCGCAGGTGTGATACTCGAAACCAATAACTACAATGGCCTAGGGGAAAAATACACATACCGTTGTAATCGGGCGGATTTCTACTTTCAGATGAAACAGGAATTTCTCGAGTTCGTCCATCCGTTCGCGAGATATGGGAGTTTGAAGTTAAGGAATGGTTGAGACACCATAAAAAATTTCGCAAGTCTGATACTGGAAACGAATAACTGGAATGGCCTAGGGGAAAAGTACACACACCATTGTAATGGGGCGAGTTTCTACTTTCAAAGGCAACAGGAACTTCGCGAGTTCGTCAATCCGTTCGCGAGATATGGGAGTATGAAGTTAGGGAATGGTTGAGAAACCATCAAAATTTTCGCTGGTCTGATACTCGTAACCAATAACTGGAATGGCCTAGGGGAAAAGTACACATACCGTTGAAATCGGGCGAGTTTCTGCTGTTAGATGCAATAGGAATTTCTCGTGTTCGTCAATCCGTTCGCGAGATATGGGAGTTTGAAGTTAAGGAATGGTTGAGAAACCATCAAAATTTTCGCTGGTCTGAAACTCGAAACCAATAACTACTATGGCCTAGGGCAAAAATACATATACCGATGTAATCGGGCGAGTTTCTGCTTTCAGATGCAATAGGAATTTCTCGAGTTCGTCAATCCGTTCGCATAATATGGGAGTTTGAAGTTAAGGAATGGTTGAGAAACGATCAAAATTTTCGAACGTCTGATATTCGAAACCAATAACTACAATCGCCTAGGGGAAAAATACACATACCGTTGTAATCGGGCGAGTTTCTACTTTCAGATGAAACAGGAATTTCTCGAGTTCGTCAATCCGTTCGCGAGATATGGGAGTTTGAAGTTTAGGAATGTTTGAGAAACCATCAAAAATTTCGCTGGTCGGATACTCGAAACCAAAAACTGGAATGGCCTAGGGGAAAAGTACACACACCATTGTAATGGGGCGAGTTTCTACTTTCAGATGCAACAGGTATTTCTCGAGTTCGTCAATCCGTTCGCGAGATATGGGAGTTTGAAATTAAGGAATGGTTGAGAAACCATCAAAATTTTCGCAAGTCTGATACTCGAAACCAATAACTACTATGGCCTAGGGCAAAAATACACATACCGTTGTAATCGGGCGAGTTTCTGCTTTCAGATGCAATAGGAATTTCTCGAGTTCGTCAATCCGTTCGCGAGATATGGGAGTTTGAAATGAAGGAGTGGTTGACAAACCATCAAAATTTTCGCAAGTCTGATACTCGAAACCCATAACTACTATGGGTTAGGGGAAAAGTACACACACCATTGTAATGGGGCGAGTTTCTACTTTCAGAAGCAACAGGAACTTCGCGAGTTCTTCAATCCGTACGCGAGATATGGGAGTTTGAAATTAAGGAATGGTTGAGAAACCATCAAAATTTTCGCAAGTCTGATACTCGAAACCAATAACTACAGAGGCCTAGGGCAAAAATACACATACCGTTGTAATCGGGCGAGTTTCTGCTTTCAGATGCAATAGGAATTTCTCGAGTTCGTCAATTCGTTCGCGAGATACGGGAGTTTGAAGTTAAGGATTGGTTGAGCAACCATCAAAATTTTCGCATGTCTGATTCCCGAAACCGATAACTGCAGATGCCTACGGGAAAAATACACATACCGTTGTAATCGGGCGAGTTTCTACTTTCAGATGCAAGAGGAATTTCTCGAGTTCGTCAATCCGTTCGCGAGATATGGGAGTTTGAAGTTAAGGAATGGTTGAGCAACAATAAAAATTTTCGCAGGTGTGATACTCGAAACCAATAACTACAATGGCCTAGGGGAAAAATACACATACCGTTGTAATCGGGCGGATTTCTACTTTCAGATGAAACAGGAATTTCTCGAGTTCGTCCATCCGTTCGCGAGATATGGGAGTTTGAAGTTAAGGAATGGTTGAGACACCATAAAAAATTTCGCAAGTCTGATACTGGAAACGAATAACTGGAATGGCCTAGGGGAAAAGTACACACACCATTGTAATGGGGCGAGTTTCTACTTTCAAAGGCAACAGGAACTTCGCGAGTTCGTCAATCCGTTCGCGAGATATGGGAGTATGAAGTTAGGGAATGGTTGAGAAACCATCAAAATTTTCGCTGGTCTGATACTCGTAACCAATAACTGGAATGGCCTAGGGGAAAAGTAAACATACCGTTGAAATCGGGCGAGTTTCTGCTGTTAGATGCAATAGGAATTTCTCGTGTTCGTCAATCCGTTCGCGAGATATGGGAGTTTGAAGTTAAGGAATGGTTGAGAAACCATCAAAATTTTCGCTGGTCTGAAACTCGAAACCAATAACTACTATGGCCTAGGGCAAAAATACATATACCGATGTAATCGGGCGAGTTTCTGCTTTCAGATGCAATAGGAATTTCTCGAGTTGGTCAATCCGTTCGCATAATATGGGAGTTTGAAGTTAAGGAATGGTTGAGAAACGATCAAAATTTTCGAATGTCTGATATTCGAAACCAATAACTACAATCGCCTAGGGGAAAAATACACATACCGTTGTAATCGGGCGAGTTTCTACTTTCAGATGAAACAGGAATTTCTCGAGTTCGTCAATCCGTTCGCGAGATATGGGAGTTTGAAATTTAGGAATGTTTGAGAAACCATCAAAAATTTCGCTGGTCGGATACTCGAAACCAAAAACTGGAATGGCCTAGGGGAAAAGTACACACACCATTGTAATGGGGCGAGTTTCTACTTTCAGATGCAACAGGTATTTCTCGAGTTCGTCAATCCGTTCGCGAGATATGGGAGTTTGAAATTAAGGAATGGTTGAGAAACCATCAAAATTTTCGCAAGTCTGATACTCGAAACCAATAACTACTATGGCCTAGGGCAAAAATACACATACCGTTGTAATCGGGCGAGTTTCTGCTTTCAGATGCAATAGGAATTTCTCGAGTTCGTCAATCCGTTCGCGAGATATGGGAGTTTGAAATGAAGGAGTGGTTGACAAACCATCAAAATTTTCGCAAGTCTGATAGTCGAATCCCATAACTACTATGGGTTAGGGGAAAAGTACACACACCATTGTAATGGGGCGAGTTTCTACTTTCAGAAGCAACAGGAATTTCTCGAGTTCGTCTATCCGTTCGCAAGATATGGGAGTTTGAAGTTAAGGAATGGTTGAGAAACCATCAAAATTTTCGCAAGTCTGATACTCGAAACCAATAACTACAATGGCCTAGGGGAAAAATACACATACCGTTGTAATCGGGCGAGTTTCTGCTTTCAGATGCAAGAAGAACTTGTCGAGTTCGTCAATCCGTTCGCGAGATATGGGAGTTTGAAATTAAGGAATGGTTGAGAAACCATCAAAATTTTCGCTGGTCTGATACTCGAAACCAATAACTGGAATGGCCTAGGGGAAAAGTAAACATACCGTTGAAATCGGGCGAGTTTCTGCTGTCAGATGCAGTAGGAATTTCTCGTGTTCGTCAATCCGTTCGCGCGATATGGGAGTTTGAAGTTAAGGAATGGTTGAGAAACCATCAAAATTTTTGCAAGTCTGATACTCGAAACCAATAACTACTATGGCCTAGGGCAAAAATGCACACACCGATGTAATCGGGCGAGTTTCTGCTTTCAGATGCAATAGGAATTTCTCGAGTTCGTCAATCCGTTCGCATAATATGGGAGTTTGAAGTTAAGGAATGGTTGAGAAACCATCAAAATTTTCGCAAGTCTGATACTCGAAACCAATAACTACTATGGCCTAGGGCAAAAATGCACACACCGATGTAATCGGGCGAGTTTCTGCTTTCAGATGCAATAGGAATTTCTCGAGTTCGTCAATCCGTTCCATTAATATGGGAGTTTGAAGTTAAGGAATGGTTGAGAAACCATCAAAATTTTCGCATGTCTGATATTCGAAACCAATAACTACAATGGCCGAGGGGAAAATACACATACCGTTGTAATCGGGCGAATTTCTACTTTCAGATGAAACAGGGATTTCTCGAGTTCGTCCATCCGTTCGCGAGATATGGGAGTTTGAAGTTAAGGAATGGTTGAGAAACCATCAAAAATTTCGCTGGACTGATACTCGAAACCAATAACTGGAATGGCCTAGGGGAAAAGTACACACACCATTGTAATCGGGCGAGTTTGTACTTTCAGATGCAACAGGAATTTCTCGAGTTCGTCAAACCGTTCGCGAGATATGGGAGTTTGAAGTTAAGGAATGGTTGAGAAACCATCAAAATTTTCGCTGGTCTGATACTCGAAACCAATAAATGGAATGGCCTAGGGGAAAAGTACACACACCACTGCAATCGGGCGTGTTTCTACTTTCAGATGCAACAGGAATTTCTCGAGATCGTCAATCCGTTCGCGAGATATGGGGGTTAGAAGTTAAGGAATGGTTGAGAAACCATCAAAATTTTCGCAAGTCTGATTCCCGAAACCAATAACTACAAAGGCCTAGGGGAAAAATACACATGCCGTTGTAATCGTGCGAGTTTCTACTTTCAGATGCAACAGGAATTTCTCAAGTTCGTGAATCCGTTCGCGAGATATGAGAGTTCGAACTTAAGGAATGGTTGAGAAACCATCAAAATTTTTGCAACCCTGATACACGAAACCAATAAATACTATGGCCTAGGGCAAAAATACACACACCGCTGTAATCGGGCGAGTTTCTACTTTCAGATGCAACAGGAATTTCTCGAGTTCGTCAATCCGTTCGCGAGATATGGGAGTTTGAAGTTAAGGAATGGTTGAGAAACCATCAAAAATTTCGCTGGTCTGATACTCGAAACCAATAACTGGAATGGCCTAGGGGAAAAGTACACACACCACTGCAATCGGGCGTGTTTCTACTTTCAGATGCAACAGGAATTTCTCGAGATCGTCAATCCGTTCGCGAGATATGGGGGTTAGAAGTTAAGGAATGTTTGAGAAACCATCAAAATTTTCGCAAGTCTGATTCCCGAAACCAATAACTACAACGGCCTAGGGGAAAAATACACATGCCGTTGTAATCGTGCGAGTTTCTACTTTCAGATGGAACAGGAATTTCTCGAGTTCGTCAATCCGTTCGCGAGATATGGGAGTTCGAAGTTGAGGAATGGTTGAGAAACCATCAAAATTTTCGCAACCGTGATACTCGAAACCAATAACTGGAATGGCCTAGGGGAAAAATACACATACCGTTGTAATCGTGCGAGTTTCTACTTTCAGATGGAACAGGAATTTCTCGAGTTCGTCAATCCGTTCGCGAGATATGGGAATTCGAAGTTAAGGAATGGTTGAGAAACCATCAAAATTTTCGCAACCATGATACTCGAAACCAATAACTGGAATGGCCTAGGGGAAAAATACACATACCGTTGTAATCGTGCGAGTTTCTACTTTCAGATGGAACAGGAATTTCTCGAGTTCGTCAATCCGTTCGCGAGATATGGGAGTTCGAAGTTAAGGAATGGTTGAGAAACCATCAAAATTTTCGTAACCATGATACTCGAAACCAATATCTACTATGGCCTAGGGCAAAAATACACACACCGCTGTAATCGGGCGAGTTTCTACTTTCAGATGCAACAGGAATTTCTCGAGATCGTCAATCCGTTCGCGAGATATGGGAGTTTGAAATTAAGGAATGGTTGAGAAACCATCAAAATATTCGCAACCCTGATACTCGAAACCAATAACTACTATGGCCTAGGGCAAAGGTACACTTACCGCTGTATTCGGGCGAGTTTCTACTTTCAGATGCAACAGGAATTTCTCGAGTTCGTCAATCCGTTCGCGAGATATGGGAGTTTGAAGTTGTGGAATGGTTGAGAAACCATCAAAATTTTCGCAAGTCTGATAATCGAAACCAATAACTGGAATGGCCTAGGGGAAAAGTACACACACCATTGTAATCGTGCGAGTTTCTACTTTCAGGTGCAACAGGAATTTCTCAAGTTCGTCAATCCGTTCGCGAGATATGGGAGTTTGAAGTTGTGGAATGGTTCAGAAAGCATCAAAATTTTCGCTGGTCTGATACTCGAAACCAATAACTGGAATGGCCTAGGGGAAAAGTACACACGCCACTGTAATCGGGCGTGTCTCTACTTTCAGATGCAACAGGAATTTCTCGAGATCGTCAATCCGTTCGCCAGATATGGGAGTTAGAAGTGAAGGAATGGTTGAGAAACCATCAAAATATTCGCAACCCTGATACTCGAAACCAATAACTACTATGGCCTAGGGCAAAAGTACACTTACAGCTGTATTCGGGCGAGTTTCTACTTTCAGATGCAACAGGAATTTCTCGATTTCGTGAATCCGTTCGCGAGATATGGGAGTTCGAAGTTAAGGAATGGTTGAGAAACCATCAAAATTTTCGCAACCGTGATACTCGAAACCAATAACTGGAATGGCCTAGGGGAAAAATACACATACCGTTGTAATCGTGCGAGTTTCTACTTTCAGATGGAACAGGAATTTCTCGAGTTCGTCAATCCGTTCGCGAGATATGGGAGTTCGAAGTTAAGGAATGGTTGAGAAACCATCAAAATTTTCGTAACCATGATACTCGAAACCAATATCTACTATGGCCTAGGGCAAAAATACACACACCGCTGTAATCGGGCGAGTTTCTACTTTCAGATGCAACAGGAATTTCTCGAGATCGTCAATCCGTTCGCGAGATATGGGAGTTTGAAGTTAAGGAATGGTTGAGAAACCATCAAAAATTTCGCTGGTCTGATACTCGAAACCAATAACTGGAATGGCCTAGGGGAAAAGTACACACACCACTGCAATCGGGCGTGTTTCTACTTTCAGATGCAACAGGAATTTCTCGAGATCGTCAATCCGTTCGCGAGATATGGGGGTTAGAAGTTAAGGAATGTTTGAGAAACCATCAAAATTTTCGCAAGTCTGATTCCCGAAACCAATAACTACAACGGCCTAGGGGAAAAATACACATGCCGTTGTAATCGTGCGAGTTTCTACTTTCAGATGGAACAGGAATTTCTCGAGTTCGTCAATCCGTTCGCGAGACATGGGAGTTCGAAGTTGAGGAATGGTTGAGAAACCATCAAAATTTTCGCAACCGTGATACTCGAAACCAATAACTGGAATGGCCTAGGGGAAAAATACACATACCGTTGTAATCGTGCGAGTTTCTACTTTCAGATGGAACAGGAATTTCTCGAGTTCGTCAATCCGTTCGCGAGATATGGGAATTCGAAGTTAAGGAATGGTTGAGAAACCATCAAAATTTTCGCAACCATGATACTCGAAACCAATAACTGGAATGGCCTAGGGGAAAAATACACATACCGTTGTAATCGTGCGAGTTTCTACTTTCAGATGGAACAGGAATTTCTCGAGTTCGTCAATCCGTTCGCGAGATATGGGAGTTCGAAGTTAAGGAATGGTTGAGAAACCATCAAAATTTTCGTAACCATGATACTCGAAACCAATATCTACTATGGCCTAGGGCAAAAATACACACACCGCTGTAATCGGGCGAGTTTCTACTTTCAGATGCAACAGGAATTTCTCGAGATCGTCAATCCGTTCGCGAGATATGGGAGTTTGAAATTAAGGAATGGTTGAGAAACCATCAAAATATTCGCAACCCTGATACTCGAAACCAATAACTACTATGGCCTAGGGCAAAAGTACACTTACCGCTGTATTCGGGCGAGTTTCTACTTTCAGATGCAACAGGAATTTCTCGAGTTCGTCAATCCGTTCGCGAGATATGGGAGTTTGAAGTTGTGGAATGGTTGAGAAACCATCAAAATTTTCGCAAGTCTGATAATCGAAACCAATAACTACTATGGCCTAGGGGAAAAGTACACTCACCATTGTAATCGGGCGAGTTTCTACTTTCAGATGCTACAGGAATTTCTCGAGTTCGTCAATCCGTTCGCGAGATATGGGAGTTTGAAGTTGTGGAATGGTTCAGAAAGCATCAAAATTTTCGCTGGTCTGATACTCGAAACCAATAACTGGAATGGCCTAGGGGAAAAGTACACACACCATTGTAATCGTGCGAGTTTCTACTTTCAGGTGCAACAGGAATTTCTCAAGTTCGTCAATCCGTTCGCGAGATATGGGAGTTTGAAGTTGTGGAATGGTTCAGAAAGCATCAAAATTTTCGCTGGTCTGATACTCGAAACCAATAACTGGAATGGCCTAGGGGAAAAGTACACACGCCACTGTAATCGGGCGTGTCTCTACTTTCAGATGCAACAGGAATTTCTCGAGATCGTCAATCCGTTCGCCAGATATGGGAGTTAGAAGTGAAGGAATGGTTGAGAAACCATCAAAATATTCGCAACCCTGATACTCGAAACCAATAACTACTATGGCCTAGGGCAAAAGTACACTTACAGCTGTATTCGGGCGAGTTTCTACTTTCAGATGCAACAGGAATTTCTCGATTTCGTGAAACCGTTCGCGAGATATGGGAGTTCGAAATTAAGGAATGGTTGAGAAACCATCAAAATTTTCGCAAGTCTGATAATCGAAACCAATAACTACTATGGCCTAGGGCAAAAATACACACACCGCTGTAATCGGGCCAGTTTCTACTTTCAGATGCAACAGGAATTTCTCGAGATCGTCAATCCGTTCGCGAGATATGGGGGTTAGAAGTTAAGGAATGGTTGAGAAACCATCAAAATTTTCGCAAGTCTGATTCCCGAAACCAATAACTACAAAGGCCAAGGGGAAAAATACACATGCCGTTGTAATCGGGCGAGTTTCTACTTTCAGATGCAACAGGAATTTCTCGAGTTCGTCAATCCGTTCGCGAGATATGGGAGTTTGAAGTTAAGGAATGGCTGAGAAAGCATCAAAATTTTCGCTGGTCTGATATTCGAAACCAATAACTGGAATGGCCTAGGGGAAAAATACACATACCGTTGTAATCGTGCGAGTTTCTACTATAAGATGGAACAGGAATTTCTCGAGTTCGTCAATCCGTTCGCGAGATATGGGAGTTCGAAGTTAAGGAATGGTTGAGAATCCATCAAAATTTTCGCAAACATGATACTCGAAACCAATATCTATTATGGCCTAGGGCAAAAGTACACACACCGCTGTAATCGGGCGAGTTTCTACTTTCAGATGCAACAGGAATTTCTCGTGATCGTCAATCGGTTCGCGATATATGGGAGTTTGAAGTTAAGGAATGGTTGAGAAACCATCAAAAATTTCGCTGGTCTGATACTCGAAACCAATAACTGGAATGGCCTAGGGAAAAAATACACATGCCGTTGTAATCGTGCGAGTTTCTACTTTCATATGCAACAGGAATTTCTCGAGTTCGTCAATCCGTTCGAGAGATATGGGAGTTCGAAGTTAAGGAATGGTTGAGAAACCATTAAAATTTTTGCAACCCTGATACTCGAAACCAATAAATACTATGGCCTAGGGAAAAAATACACACACCGCTGTAATCGGGCGAGTTTCTACTTTCAGATGCAACAGGAATTTCTCGAGTTCGTCAAACCGTTCGCGAGATATGGGAGTTTGAAGTTAAGGAATGGTTGAGAAACCATCAAAATTTTCGATGGTCTGATACTCGAAACCAATAACTGGATTGGCCTAGGGGAAAAGTACACACACCACTGCAATCGGGCGTGTTTCTACTTTCAGATGCAAGAGGAATTTCTCGAGATCGTCAATCCGTTCGCGAGATATAGGAGTTTGAAATTAAGAAATGGTTGAGAAACCATCAAAGTTTTCGCAAGTCTGATTCCCGAAACCAATAACTACAAAGGCCTAGGGGAAAAATACACATGCCGTTGTAATCGTCCGAGTTTCTACTTTCAGATGCAACAGGAATTTCTCAAGTTCGTCAATCCGTTCGCGAGATATGGGAGTTTGAAGTTGTGGAATGGTTTAGAAAGCATCAAAATTTTCGCTGGTCTGATACTCGAAACCAATAAGTGGAATGGCCTAGGGGAAAAGTACTCACACCACTGTAATCGGGCGTGTCTCTACTTTCAGATGCAACAGGAATTTCTCGAGATCGTCAATCCGTTCGCCAAATATGGGAGTTCGAGGTTAAGGAATGATTGAAAAACCATCAAAATTTTCGCAACCATGATACTCGAAACCAATATCTACTATGGCCTAGGGCAAAAATACACACACCGCTGTAATCGGGCGAGTTTCTACTTTCAGATGCAACAGGAATTTCTCGGGATCGTCAATCCGTTCGCGAGATATGGGAGTTTGAAATTAAGGAATGGTTGAGAAACCATCAAAATATTCGCAACCATGATACTCGAAACCAATAACTACTATGGCCTAGGGCAAAAGAACACTTACCGCTGTATTCGGGCGAGTTTCTACTTTCACATGCAACAGGAATTTCTCGAGATCGTCAATCCGTTCGAGAGATATGGGAGTTCGAAGTTAAGGAATGGTTGAGAAACCATCAAAAATTTCGCTGGTCTGATACTCGAAACCAATAACTGGAATGGCCTAGGGGACAAGTACACACACCATTGTAATCGGGCGAGTTTCTACTTTCAGATGCAACAGGAATTTCTCGAGTTCGTCAAACCGTACGCGGGATATGGGAGTTTGAAGTGAAGGAATGGTTGAGAAACCATCAAAATTTTCGCTGGTCTGATTCTCGAAACCAATAAATGGAATGGCCTAGGGGAAAAGTACACACACCACTGCAATCAGGCGTGTTTCTACTTTCAGATGCAACAGGAATTTCTCGAGATCGTCAATCCGTTCGCGAGATATGGGGGTTAGAAGTTAAGGAATGGTTGAGATACCATCAAAATTTTCGCAACTCTGATACTCGATACCAATAACTACTATGGCCTAGGGCAAAAATACACATGCCGCTGTAATCGGGCGAGCTTCTACTTTCAGATGCAACAGGAATTTCTCGAGTTCGTCAATCCGTTCGCGAGATTTGGGACTTTGAAGTTAAGGAATGGTTGAGAAACCATCAAAATTTTCGCTGGTCTGATACTCGAAACCAATAACTGGAATGGCCTAGGGGAAAAGTACACACAGCACTGTATTCGGGCGTGTTTCTACTTTCAGATGCAACAGGAATTTCTCGAGATCGTCAATCCGTTCGCGAGATATGGGAGTTTGAAGTTTAGGAATTGTTGAGAAACCATCAAAAATTTCGCTGGTCTGATACTCGAAACCAATAACTGGAATGGCCTAGGGGAAAAGTACACTTACCGCTGTATTCAGGCGAGTTTCTACTTTCAGGTGCAACAGGAATTTCTCGAGTTCGCGATTCCGTTCGCGAGATATGGGAGTTCGAAATTAAGGAATGGTTGAGAAACCATCAAAAATTTCGCTGGTCTGATACTCGAAACCAATAACTGAAATGGCCTAGGGGAAAAGTACACAAACCATTGTAATCGGGCGAGTTCCTACCTTCAGATGCAACAGGAATTTCTCGAGTTCGTCATTCCGTTCGCGAGATATGGGAGTTTGAAGTTAAGGAATGGTTGAGAAGCCATCAAAAATTTCGCTGGTCTGATACTCGAAACCAATAACTGGAATGGCCTAGGGGAAAAGTACACACACCACTGTAATCGGGCGTGTTTCTACTTTCAGATGCAACAGGAATTTCTCGAGTTCGTCAATCCGTTCGCGAGATATGGGAGTTTGAAGTTAAGGAATGGCTGAGAAACCATCAAAAATTTCGCTGGTCTGATACTCGAAACCAATAACTACTATGGCCTAGGGCAAAAATACACATACCGTTGTAATCGGGCGTGTTTCTACTTTCAGATACCACAAGAATTTCTCGAGTTCGTCAGATCGTTCGCGAGATATGGGAGTTTGAAGTTAAGGAACGGTTGAGAAACCATAAAAATTTTCGCAAGTCTGATACTCGAAACCAATAACTACTATGGCCTAGGGCAAAAATACACATACCGTTGTAATCGGGCGAGTTTCTGCTTTCAGATGCAATAGGAATTTCTCGAGTTCGTCAATCCGTTCGCGTGATATGGGAGTTTGAAGTAAAGGAATGGTTGAGAAACCATCAAAATTTTCGCATGTCTGATACTCGAAACCGATAACTACAATGGCCTAGGGGAAAAATACACATACCGTTGTAATCGGGCGAGTTTCTACTTTCAGATGAAACAGGAATTTCTCGAGTTCGTCAATCCGTTCGCGAGATATGGGAGTTTGTATATAAGGAATGGTTGAGAAACCATTAAAAATTTCGCTGGTCTGATACTCGAAACAAATAACTGGAATGGCCTAGGGGAGAAGTACACACACCATTGTAATGGGGCGAGTTTCTACTTTCCGATGCAGCAGGAATTTCTCGAGTTCGTCAATTCGTTCGCGAGATATGGGAGTTTGAAATTAAGGAATGGTTGAGAAACCATCAAGGTTTTCGCAAGTCTGATACTCCAAACCAATAACTACTATGGCCTAGGGGAAAAATACACATACCGTTGTAATCGTGCGAGTTTCTACTTTCAGATGCAACAGGAATTTCTGGAGATTGTGAATCCGTTCGCGAGATATGGGAGTTTGAAGTTAAGGAATGGTTGAGAAACCATCAAAATTTTCGCATGTCTGATACTCGAAACCAATAACTGGAATTGCCTAGGGGAAAAGTACACTTACCGCTGTATTCGGGCGAGTTTCTACTTTCAGATGCAACAGGAATTTCTCGAGTGCGTCAATCCGTTCGCGAGATATGGGAGTTTGAAGTTAAGGAATGGTTAAGAAACCATCAAAATTTTCGCTGGTCTGATACTCGAAACCAATAACTGGAATGGCCTAGGGGAAAAGTACACACGCCACTGTAATCGGGCGTGTTTCTACTTTCAGATGCAACAGGAATTTCCCGAGATCGTCAATCCGTTCGCCAGATATGGGAGTTAGAAGTGAAGGAATGGTTGAGAAACCATCAAAATTTTCGCAAGTCTGATTCCCGAAACCGATAACTACAAAGGCCTAGGGGAACAATACACTTGCAGTTGTAATCGTGCGAGTTTCTACTTTCGGATGCAACAGGAATTTCTCGAGTTCGTGAATCCGTTCGCGAGATATAGGAGTTCGAAGTTAAGGAATGGTTGAGAAACCATCAAAATTTTCGCTGGTCTGATACTCGAAACCAATAACTGGAATGGCCTAGGGGAAAAGTAGACACACCATTGTAATCGGGCGAGTTTCTACTTTCAGATGCAACAGGAATTTCTCGAGTTCGTCAATCCGTTCGCGAGATATGGGAGTTAGAATTTAAGGAATGTTTGAGAAACCATCAAAATTTTCGCAAGTCTGATTCCCGAAACCAATAACTACAAACGCCTAGGGGAAAAATGCACATGACGTTGTAATCGTGCGAGCTTCTACTTTCAGATGCAACAGGAATTTCTCGAGTTCGTCAATCCGTTCGCGAGATATGGGAGTTTGAAGTTAAGGAATGGTTGAGAAACCATCAAAATTTTCGCAAGTCTAATTCCCGAAACCAATAACTACAAAGGCCTAGGGGAAAAATACACATGCCGTTGTAATCGTGCGAGTTTCTACTTTCAGATGCAACAGGAATTTCTAAGAGTTCGTGAATCCGTTCGCGAGATATAGAAGTTCGAAGTTAAGGAATGCTTGAGAAACCATCAAAATTTTCGCAAGTCTGATACTCGAAACCAATAACTACTATGGCATAGGGCAAAAATACACACACCGTTGTAACCGGGCGAGTTTCTGCTTTCAGATGCAATAAGAATTTCTAGAGTTCGTACAGTTCGTTCGCGAGATATGGGAGTTTGAAGTTAAGATATGGTTGAGAAACCATCAAAATTTTCGCTGGTCTGATACTCGAAACCAATAACTGGAATGGCCAAGGGGAAAAGTACACACACCATTGTAATCGGGCGAGTTTCTACTTTCAGATGCAACAGGAATTTCTCGAGTTCGTCAATCCGTTCGCGAGATATGGGAGTTAGAATTTAAGGAATGGTTGAGAAACCATCAAAATTTTCGCAAATCTGATTCCCGAAACCAATAACTACAAAGGCCTAGGGGAAAAATACAAATGCAGTTGTAATCGTGCGAGTTTCTACTTTCAGATGCAACAGGAATTTCCCGAGTTCGTGAATCCGTTCGCGAGATATAGGAGTTCGAAGTTAAGGAATGGTTGAGAAACCATCAAAATTTTCGCTGGTCTGATACTCGAAACCAATAACTGGAATGGCCTAGGGGAAAAGTACACACAACATTGTAATCGGGCGAGTTTCTACTTTCAGATGCAACAGGAATTTCTCGAGTTCGTCAATCTGTTCGCGAGATATGGGAGTTAGAATTTAAGGAATGGTTGAGAAACCATCAAAATTTTCGCAAGTCTGATTCCCGAAACCAATAACTGGAATGGCCTAGGGGAAAAGTACACACACCATTGTAATCGGGCGAGTTTCTACTTCCAGATGCAACAGGAATTTCTCGAGTTCGTCAATCCGTTCGCGAGATACGGGAGTTAGAATTTAAGGAATGGTTGAGAAACCATCAAAATTTTCGCAAGTCTGATTCCCGAAACCAATAACTACAAAGGCCTAGATGAAAAATACACATGCCGTTGTAATCGTGCGAGTTTCTACTTTCAGATGCAACAGGAATTTCTCGAGTTCGTCAATCCGTTCGCGAGATATGGGAGTTTGAAGTTAAGGAATGGTTGAGAAACCATCAAAAATTTCGCTGGTCTGATACTCGAAACCAATAACTGGAATGGCCTAGGGGAAAAGTACACTTACCGCTGTATTCGGGCGAGTTTCTACTTTCAGATGCAACAGGAATTTCTCGAGTTCGTCAATCCGTTCGCGAGATATGGGAGTTTGAAGTTAAGGAATGGTTGGGAAACCATCAAAATTTTCGCTGGTCTGATTCCCGAAACCAATAACTGGAATGGCCTAGGGGAAAAGTACACACATCATTGTAATCGGGCGAGTTTCTACTTCCAGATGCAACAGGAATTTCTCGAGATCGTCAATCCGTTCCCGAGATGTGGGAGTTTGAAATTAAGGAATGGTTGAGAGACCATCAAAATATTCGCAACCATGATACTCGAAACCAATAACTACTATGGCCTAGGGCAAAAGTACACTTACCGCTGTATTCGGGCGAGTTTCTACTTTCAGATGCAACAGGAATTTCTCGAGTTCGTCAATCCGTTCGCCAGATATGGGAGTTTGAAATGAAGGAATGGTTGAGAAACCATCAAAATATTCGCAACCCTGATACTCGAAACCAAAAACTACTATGGCCTAGGGCAAAAGTACACTTACCGCTGTATTCGGGCGAGTTTCTACTTTCAGATGCAACAGGAATTTCTCGAGTTCGTCAATCCGTTCGCCAGATATGGGAGTTAGAAGTGAAGGAATGGTTGAGAAACCATCAAAATTTTCGCAAGTCTGATAATCGAAACCAATAACTACAAAGGCCTAGGGGAAAAATACACTTACCGCTGTATGCGGGCGAGTTTCTACTTTCAGATGCAACATGAATTTCTCGAGTTCGTCAATCCGTTCGCGAGATATGGGAGTTTGAAGTTAAGGAATGGTTGAGAAATCATCAAAAATTTCGCTGGTCTGATACTCGAAACCAATAACTACTATGGTATAGGGCAAAAATACACACACCGTTGTAACCGGGCGAGTTTCTGCTTTCAGATGCAACAAGAATTTCTCGAGTTCGTCAGTTCGTTCGCGAGATATGGGAGTTTGATGTTAAGGAATGGTTGAGAAACCATCAAAATTTTCGCTGGTCTGATACTCGAAACCAATAACTGGAATGGCCTAGGGGAAAAGTACACACACCATTGTAATCGGGCGAGTTTCTACTTTCAGATGCAACAGGAATTTCTCGAGTTCGTCAATCCGTTCGCGAGATATAGGAGTTAGAATTTAAGGAATGGTTGAGAAACCATCAAAATTTTCGCAAGTCTGATTCCCGAAACCAATAACTATAAAGGCCTAGGGGAAAAATACCCATGCCGTTGTAATCGTGCGAGTTTCTACTTTCAGATGCAACAGGAATTTCTCGAGTTCGTGAATCCGTTCGCGAGATATAGGAGTTCGAAGTTAAGGAATGGTTGAGAAACCATCAAAATTTTCGCAAGTCTGATACTCGAAACCAATAACTACTATGGCATAGGGCAAAAATACACACACCGTTGTAACCGGGCGAGTTTCTGCTTTCAGATGCAATAAGAATTTCTCGAGTTCGTCAGTTCGTTCGCGAGATATGGGAGTTTGAAGTTAAGATATGGTTGAGAAACCATCAAAATTTTCGCTGGTCTGATACTAGAAACCAATAACTGGAATGGCCTAGGGGAAAAGTACACACACCATTGTAATCGGGCGAGTTTCTACTTTCAGATGCAACAGCAATTTCTCGAGTTCGTCAATCCGTTCGCGAGATATGGGAGTTAGAATTTAAGGAATGGTTGAGAAACCATCAAAATTTTCGCAAGCCTGATTCCCGAAAACAAAAACTACAAAGGCCAAGGGGAAAAATACACATGCCGTTGTAATCGTGCGAGTTTCTACTTTCAGATGCAACAGGAATTCCTCGAGTTCGTCAATCCGTTCGCGAGATATGGGAGTTCGAAGTTAAGGAATGGTTGAGAAACCATCAAAATTTTCGCTGGTCTGATACTCGAAACCAATAACTGTAATGGCCTAGGTGAAAAGTACACACACCATTGAAATCGGGCGAGTTTCTACTTTCAGATGCAACAGGAATTTCTCGAGCTCGTCAATCCGTTCGCAAGATATGGGATTTTGAAGTTAAGGAATGGTTGAGAAATCATCTAAAATTTCGCTGGTCTGATACTCGAAACCAATAACTACTATGGTATAGGGCAAAAATACACACACCGTTGTAACCGGGCGAGTTTCTGCTTTCAGATGCAACAAGAATTTCTCGAGTTCGTCAGTTCGTTCGCGAGATATGGGAGTTTGAAGTTAAGATATGGTTGAGAAAGCATCAAAATTTTGGCTGGTCTGATACTCGAAACCAATAACTGGAATGGCCTAGGGGAAAAGTACACACACCATTGTAATCGGGCGAGTTTCTACTTTCAGATGCAACAGGAATTTCTCGAGATCGTCAATCCGTTCGCGAGATATGGGAGTTTGAAATTAAGGAATGGTTGAGAAACCATCAAAATATTCGCAGCTCTGATACTCGATACCAATAACTACTATGGCCTATGGCAAAAGTACACTTACCGCTGTAATCGGGCGAGTTTCTACTTTCAGATGCAACAGGAATTTCTCGAGATCGTCAATCCGTTCGCGAGATATGGGAGTTTGAAATTAAGGAATGGTTGAGAAACCATCAAAATATTCGCAACCATGATACTCGAAACCAATAACTACTATGGCCTAGGGCAAAAGTACACTTACCGCTGTATTCGGGCGAGTTTCTACTTTCAGATGCAACCGGAATTTCTCGAGTTCGTCAATCCGTTCGCCAGATATGGGAGTTTGAAATGAAGGAATGGTTGAGAAACCATCAAAATATTCGCAACCCTGATACTCGAAACCAAAAACTACTATGGCCTAGGGCAAAAGTACACTTACCGCTGTATTCGGGCGAGTTTCTACTTTCAGATGCAACAGGAATTTCTCGAGTTCGTCAATCCGTTCGCCAGATATGGGAGTTAGAAGTGAAGGAATGGTTGAGAAACCATCAAAATTTTCGCAAGTCTGATAATCGAAACCAATAACTACTATGGCCTAGGGGAAAAGTACACTCACCATTGTAATCGGGCGAGTTTCTACTTTCAGATGCAACAGGAATTTCTCGAGTTCGTCAATCCGTTCGCGAGATATGGGAGTTTGAAGTTCAGGAATGGTTGAGAAAGCATCAAAATTTTCGCTGGACTGATATTCGAAACCAATAACTGGAATGGCCTAGGGGAAAAATACACATACCGTTGTAATCGTGCGAGTTTCTACTTTCAGATGGAACAGGAATTTCTCGAGTTCGTCAATCCGTTCGCGAGATATGGGAGTTTGAAGTTAAGGAATGGTTGGGAAACCATAAAAATTTTCGCTGGTCTGATTCCCGAAACCAATAACTGGAATGGCCTAGGGGAAAAGTACACACATCATTGTAATCGGGCGAGTTTCTACTTCCAGATGCAACAGGAATTTCTCGAGTTCGTCAATCCGTTTGCGAGATATGGGAGTTAGTTTTTAAGGAATGGTTGAGAAACCATCAAAATTTTCGCCAGTCTGATTCCCGAAACCAATAACTACAAAGGCCTAGGGGAAAAATACACTTACCGCTGTATGCGGGCGAGTTTCTACTTTCAGATGCAACATGAATTTCTCGAGTTCGTCAATCCGTTCGCGAGATATGGGAGTTTGAAGTTAAGGAATGGTTGAGAAATCATCAAAAATTTCGCTGGTCTGATACTCGAAACCAATAACTACTATGGTATAGGGCAAAAATACACACACCGTTGTAACCGGGCGAGTTTCTGCTTTCAGATGCAACAAGAATTTCTCGAGTTCGTCAGTTCGTTCGCGAGATATGGGAGTTTGATGTTAAGGAATGGTTGAGAAACCATCAAAATTTTCGCTGGTCTGATACTCGAAACCAATAACTGGAATGGCCTAGGGGAAAAGTACACACACCATTGTAATCGGGCGAGTCTCTACTTTCAGATGCAACAGGAATTTCTCGAGTTCGTCAATCCGTTCGCGAGATATAGGAGTTAGAATTTAAGGAATGGTTGAGAAACCATCAAAATTTTCGCAAGTCTGATTCCCGAAACCAATAACTATAAAGGCCTAGGGGAAAAATACCCATGCCGTTGTAATCGTGCGAGTTTCTACTTTCAGATGCAACAGGAATTTCTCGAGTTCGTGAATCCGTTCGCGAGATATAGGAGTTCGAAGTTAAGGAATGGTTGAGAAACCATCAAAATTTTCGCAAGTCTGATACTCGAAACCAATAACTACTATGGCATAGGGCAAAAATACACACACCGTTGTAACCGGGCGAGTTTCTGCTTTCAGATGCAATAAGAATTTCTCGAGTTCGTCAGTTCGTTCGCGAGATATGGGAGTTTGAAGTTAAGATATGGTTGAGAAACCATCAAAATTTTCGCTGGTCTGATACTAGAAACCAATAACTGGAATGGCCTAGGGGAAAAGTACACACACCATTGTAATCGGGCGAGTTTCTACTTTCAGATGCAACAGCAATTTCTCGAGTTCGTCAATCCGTTCGCGAGATATGGGAGTTAGAATTTAAGGAATGGTTGAGAAACCATCAAAATTTTCGCAAGCCTGATTCCCGAAAACAAAAACTACAAAGGCCAAGGGGAAAAATACACATGCCGTTGTAATCGTGCGAGTTTCTACTTTCAGATGCAACAGGAATTTCTCGAGTTCGTCAATCCGTTCGCGAGATATGGGAGTTCGAAGTTAAGGAATGGTTGAGAAACCATCAAAATTTTCGCTGGTCTGATACTCGAAACCAATAACTGGAATGGCCTAGGTGAAAAGTACACACACCATTGAAATCGGGCGAGTTTCTACTTTCAGATGCAACAGGAATTTCTCGAGCTCGTCAATCCGTTCGCAAGATATGGGATTTTGAAGTTAAGGAATGGTTGAGAAATCATCTAAAATTTCGCTGGTCTGATACTCGAAACCAATAACTACTATGGTATAGGGCAAAAATACACACACCGTTGTAACCGGGCGAGTTTCTGCTTTCAGATGCAACAAGAATTTCTCGAGTTCGTCAGTTCGTTCGCGAGATATGGGAGTTTGAAGTTAAGATATGGTTGAGAAAGCTTCAAAATTTTGGCTGGTCTGATACTCGAAACCAATAACTGGAATGGCCTAGGGGAAAAGTACACACACCATTGTAATCGGGCGAGTTTCTACTTTCAGATGCAACAGGAATTTCTCGAGATCGTCAATCCGTTCGCGAGATATGGGAGTTTGAAATTAAGGAATGGTTGAGAAACCATCAAAATATTCGCAACTCTGATACTCGATACCAATAACTACTATGGCCTATGGCAAAAGTACACTTACCGCTGTAATCGGGCGAGGTTCTACTTTCAGATGCAACAGGAATTTCTCGAGATCGTCAATCCGTTCGCGAGATATGGGAGTTTGAAATTAAGGAATGGTTGAGAAACCATCAAAATATTCGCAACCATGATACTCGAAACCAATAACTACTATGGCCTAGGGCAAAAGTACACTTACCGCTGTATTCGGGCGAGTTTCTACTTTCAGATGCAACAGGAATTTCTCGAGTTCGTCAATCCGTTCGCCAGATATGGGAGTTTGAAATGAAGGAATGGTTGAGAAACCATCAAAATATTCGCAACCCTGATACTCGAAACCAAAAACTACTATGGCCTAGGGCAAAAGTACACTTACCGCTGTATTCGGGCGAGTTTCTACTTTCAGATGCAACAGGAATTTCTCGAGTTCGTCAATCCGTTCGCCAGATATGGGAGTTAGAAGTGAAGGAATGGTTGAGAAACCATCAAAATTTTCGCAAGTCTGATAATCGAAACCAATAACTACTATGGCCTAGGGGAAAAGTACACTCACCATTGTAATCGGGCTAGTTTCTACTTTCAGATGCAACAGCAATTTCTCGAGTTCGTGAATCCGTTCGCGAGATATAGGAGTTCGAAGTTAAGGAATGGTTGAGAAACCATCAAAATTTTCGCAAGTCTGATACTCGAAACCAATAACTACTATGGCATAGGGCAAAAATACACACACCGTTGTAACCGGGCGAGTTTCTGCTTTCAGATGCAATAAGAATTTCTCGAGTTCGTCAGTTCGTTCGCGAGATATGGGAGTTTGAAGTTAAGATATGGTTGAGAAACCATCAAAATTTTCGCTGGTCTGACACTAGAAACCAATAACTGGAATGGCCTAGGGGAAAAGTACACACGCCACTGTAATCGGGCGTGTCTCTACTTTCAGATGCAACAGGAATTTCTCGAGATCGTCAATCCGTTCGCCAGATATGGGAGTTAGAAGTGAAGGAATGGTTGAGAAACCATCAAAATATTCGCAACCCTGATACTCGAAACCAATAACTACTATGGCCTAGGGCAAAAGTACACTTACAGCTGTATTCGGGCGAGTTTCTACTTTCAGATGCAACAGGAATTTCTCGATTTCGTGAATCCGTTCGCGAGATATGGGAGTTCGAAGTTAAGGAATGGTTGAGAAACCATCAAAATTTTCGCAAGTCTGATAATCGAAACCAATAACTACTATGGCCTAGGGCAAAAATACACACACCGCTGTAATCGGGCCAGTTTCTACTTTCAGATGCAACAGGAATTTCTCGAGATCGTCAATCCGTTCGCGAGATATGGGGGTTAGAATTTAAGGAATGGTTGAGAAACCATCAAAATTTTCGCAAGCCTGATTCCCGAAAACAAAAACTACAAAGGCCAAGGGGAAAAATACACATGCCGTTGTAATCGTGCGAGTTTCTACTTTCAGATGCAACAGGAATTTCTCGAGTTCGTCAATCCGTTCGCGAGATATGGGAGTTCGAAGTTAAGGAATGGTTGAGAAACCATCAAAATTTTCGCTGGTCTGATACTCGAAACCAATAACTGGAATGGCCTAGGTGAAAAGTACACACACCATTGAAATCGGGCGAGTTTCTACTTTCAGATGCAACAGGAATTTCTCGAGCTCGTCAATCCGTTCGCAAGATATGGGATTTTGAAGTTAAGGAATGGTTGAGAAATCATCTAAAATTTCGCTGGTCTGATACTCGAAACCAATAACTACTATGGTATAGGGCAAAAATACACACACCGTTGTAACCGGGCGAGTTTCTGCTTTCAGATGCAACAAGAATTTCTCGAGTTCGTCAGTTCGTTCGCGAGATATGGGAGTTTGAAGTTAAGATATGGTTGAGAAAGCATCAAAATTTTGGCTGGTCTGATACTCGAAACCAATAACTGGAATGGCCTAGGGGAAAAGTACACACACCATTGTAATCGGGCGAGTTTCTACTTTCAGATGCAACAGGAATTTCTCGAGATCGTCAATCCGTTCGCGAGATATGGGAGTTTGAAATTAAGGAATGGTTGAGAAACCATCAAAATATTCGCAACTCTGATACTCGATACCAATAACTACTATGGCCTATGGCAAAAGTACACTTACCGCTGTAATCGGGCGAGTTTCTACTTTCAGATGCAACGGGAATTTCTCGAGATCGTCAATCCGTTCGCGAGATATGGGAGTTTGAAATTAAGGAATGGTTGAGAAACCATCAAAATATTCGCAACCATGATACTCGAAACCAATAACTACTATGGCCTAGGGCAAAAGTACACTTACCGCTGTATTCGGGCGAGTTTCTACTTTCAGATGCAACAGGAATTTCTCGAGTTCGTCAATCCGTTCGCCAGATATGGGAGTTTGAAATGAAGGAATGGTTGAGAAACCATCAAAATATTCGCAACCCTGATACTCGAAACCAAAAACTACTATGGCCTAGGGCAAAAGTACACTTACCGCTGTATTCGGGCGAGTTTCTACTTTCAGATGCAACAGGAATTTCTCGAGTTCGTCAATCCCTTCGCCAGATATGGGAGTTAGAAGTGAAGGAATGGTTGAGAAACCATCAAAATTTTCGCAAGTCTGATAATCGAAACCAATAACTACTATGGCCTAGGGGAAAAGTACACTCACCATTGTAATCGGGCGAGTTTCTACTTTCAGATGCAACAGGAATTTCTCGAGTTCGTCAATCCGTTCGCGAGATATGGGAGTTTGAAGTTCAGGAATGGTTGAGAAAGCATCAAAATTTTCGCTGGACTGATATTCGAAACCAATAACTGGAATGGCCTAGGGGAAAAATACACATACCGTTGTAATCGTGCGAGTTTCTACTTTCAGATGGAACAGGAATTTCTCGAGTTCGTCAATCCGTTCGCGAGATATGGGAGTTCGAAGTTAAGGAATGGTTGAGAAACCATCAAAATTTTCGCAACCATGATACTCGAAACCAATATCTACTATGGCCTAGGGCAAAAATACATACACCGCTGTAATCTGGCGAGTTTCTACATTCAGATGCAACAGGAATTTCTCGAGATCGTCAATCCGTTCGCGAGATATGGGAGTTTGAAGTTAAGGAATGGTTGAGAAACCATCAAAAATTTCGCTGGTCTGATACTCGAAACCAATAACTGGAATGGCCTAGGGAAAAAATACACATGCCGTTGTAATCGTGCGAGTTTCTACTTTCAGATGCAACAGGAATTTCTCGAGTTCGTCAATCCGTTCGAGAGATATGGGAGTTCGATTTTAAGGAATGGTTGAGAAACCATCAAAAATTTCGCTGGTCTGATACTCGAAACCAATAACTGGAATGGCCTAGGGGACAAGTACACACACCATTGTAATCGGGCGAGTTTCTACTTTCAGATGCAACAGGAATTTCTCGAGTTCGTCAATCCGTTCGCGAGATATGGGAGTTTGAAGTTAAGGAATGGTTGAGAAAGCATCAAAATTTTCGCTGGTCTGATATTCGAAACCAATAACTGGAATGGCCTAGGGGAAAAATACACTTACCGCTGTATTCGGGCGAGTTTCTACTTTCAGATGCAACAGGAATTTCTCGAGTTCGTCAATCCGTTCGCCAGATATGGGAGTTTGAAATGAAGGAATGGTTGAGAAACCATCAAAATATTCGCAACCCTGATACTCGAAACCAAAAACTACTATGGCCTAGGGCAAAAGTACACTTACCGCTGTATTCGGGCGAGTTTCTACTTTCAGATGCAACAGGAATTTCTCGAGTTCGTCAATCCCTTCGCCAGATATGGGAGTTAGAAGTGAAGGAATGGTTGAGAAACCATCAAAATTTTCGCAAGTCTGATAATCGAAACCAATAACTACTATGGCCTAGGGGAAAAGTACACTCACCATTGTAATCGGGCGAGTTTCTACTTTCAGATGCAACAGGAATTTCTCGAGTTCGTCAATCCGTTCGCGAGATATGGGAGTTTGAAGTTAAGGAATGGTTGAGAAAGCATCAAAATTTTCGCTGGTCTGATATTCGAAACCAATAACTGGAATGGCCTAGGGGAAAAATACACATACCGTTGTAATCGTGCGAGTTTCTACTTTCAGATGGAACAGGAATTTCTCGAGTTCGTCAATCCGTTCGCGAGATATGGGAGTTCGAAGTTAAGGAATGGTTGAGAAACCATCAAAATTTTCGCAACCCTGATACTCGAAACCAATAACTACTATGGCCTAGGGCAAAAATACACACACCGCTGTAATCGGGCCAGTTTCTACTTTCAGATGCAACAGGAATTTCTCGAGTTCGTAAATCCGTTCGCGAGATATGGGAGTTTGAAGTTAAGGAATGGTTGAGAAACCATCAAAAATTTCGCTGGTCTGATACTCGAAACCAATAACTGGAATGGCCTAGGGGAAAAGTACACACAGCACTGTAATCGGGCGTGTTTCTACTTTCAGATGCAACAGGAATTTCTCGAGATCGTCAATCCGTTCGCCAGATATGGGAGTTAGAAGTGAAGGAATGGTTGAGAAACCATCAACATTTTCGCAAGTCTGATTCCCGAAACAAATAACTACAAAGGCCTAGGGGAAAAATACACATGCAGTTGTAATCGTGCGAGTTTCTGCTTTCATATGCGACAGGAATTTCTCGAGTTCGTCAATCCGTTCGCGAGATATGGGCGTTTGAAGTTAATGAATGGTTGAGAAACCATCAAAACTTTCGCAAGTCTGATACTCGAAACCAATAACTGGAATGGCCTTGGGGAAAAGTACACACACCATTGTAATCGGGCGCGTTTCTACTTTCAGATGCAACAGGGATTTCTCGAGTTCGTCAATCCGTTCGCGAGATTTGTAAGTTTGATGTTAAGGAATGGTTGAGTAACCATCAAAATTTTCGCAAGTCTGATACTCGAATCTAATAACTGGAATGGCCTAGGGGAAAAGTACACACACCATTGTAATCGGGCGAGTTCCTACCTTCAGATGCAACAGGAATTTCTCGAGTTCGTCATTCCGTTCGCGAGATATGGGAGTTTGAAGTTAAGGAATGGTTGAGAAACCATCAAAAATTTCGCTGGTCTGATACTCGAAACCAATAACTGGAATGGCCTAGGGGAAAAGTACACACACCACTGTAATCGGGCGTGCTTCTACTTTCAGATGCAACAGGAATTTCTCGAAATCGTCAATCCGTTCGCCAGATGTGGGAGTTAGAAGTAAAGGAGTGGTTGAGAAACCATCAAAAATTTCGCTGGTCTGATACTCGAAACCAATAACTGGAATGGCCTAGGGGAAAAGTACAAACACCACTGAAATCGGGCGTGTTTCTACTTTCAGATGCAACAGGAATTTCTCGAGTTCGTCAATCCGTTCGCGAGATATGGGAGTTTGAAGTTAAGGAATGGTTGAGAAACCATCAAAATTTTCGCATGTCTGATACTCGAAACCAATAACTACAATGGCCAAGGGGAAAAATACACATACCGTTGTAATCGTGCGAGTTTCTACTTTCAGATGCAACAGGAATTTCTGGAGATTGTGAATCCGTTCGCGAGATATGGGAGTTTGAAGTTAAGGAACGGTTGAGAAACCATAAAAATTTTCGCAAGTCTGATACTCGAAACCAATAACTACTATGGCCTAGGGCAAAAATACACATACCGTTGTAATCGGGCGAGCTTCTGCTTTCAGATGCAATAGGAATTTCTCGAGTTCGTCAATCCGTTCGCGTGATATGGGAGTTTGAAGTAAAGGAATGGTTGAGAAACCATCAAAATTTTCGCATGTCTGATACTCGAAACCGATAACTACAATGGCCTAGGGGAAAAATACACATACCGTTGTAATCGGGCGAGTTTCTACTTTCAGATGAAACAGGAATTTCTCGAGTTCGTCAATCCGTTCGCGAGATATGGGAGTTTGTATATAAGGAATGGTTGAGAAACCATCAAAAATTTCGCTGGTCTGATACTCGAAACAAATAACTGGAATGGCCTAGGGGAAAAGTACACACACCATTGTAATGGGGCGAGTTTCTACTTTCCGATGCAGCAGGAATTTCTCGAGTTCGTCAATTCGTTCGCGAGATATGGGAGTTTGAAATTAAGGAATGGTTGAGAAACCATCAAGATTTTCGCAAGTCTGATACACCAAACCAATAACTACTATGGCCTAGGGCAAAAACACACACACCGCTGTAATCGGGCGAGTTTCTGCTTTCAGATGCAACAAGAATTTCTCGAGTTCGTCAGATCGTCCGCGAGATATGGGAGTTTGAAGTTAAGGAATGGTTGAGAAACCATCAAAATTTTCGCATGTCTAATACTCGAAACCAATAACTACAATGGCCTAGGGGAAAAATACACATACCGCTGTAATCTGGCGAGTTTCTACATTCAGATGCAACAGGAATTTCTCGAGATCGTCAATCCGTTCGCGAGATATGGAAGTTTGAAGTTAAGGAATGGTTGAGAAACCATCAAAAATTTCGCTGGTCTGATACTCGAAACCAATAACTGGAATGGCCTAGGGAGAAAATACACATGCCGTTGTAATCGTGCGAGTTTCTACTTTCAGATGCAACAGGAATTTCTCGAGTTCGTCAATCCGTTCGAGAGATATGGGAGTTCGATTTTAAGGAATGGTTGAGAAACCATCAAAAATTTCGCTGGTCTGATACTCGAAACCAATAACTGGAATGGCCTAGGGGACAAGTACACACACCATTGTAATCGGGCGAGTTTCTACTTTCAGATGCAACAGGAATTTCTCGAGTTCGTCAATCCGTTCGCGAGATATGGGAGTTTGAAGTTAAGGAATGGTTGAGAAAGCATCAAAATTTTCGCTGGTCTGATATTCGAAACCAATAACTGGAATGGCCTAGGGGAAAAATACACATACCGTTGTAATCGTGCGAGTTTCTACTTTCAGATGGAACAGGAATTTCTCGAGTTCGTCAATCCGTTCGCGAGATATGGGAGTTCGAAGTTAAGGAATGGTTGAGAAACCATCAAAATTTTCGCAACCCTGATACTCGAAACCAATAACTACTATGGCCTAGGGCAAAAATACACACACCGCTGTAATCGGGCCAGTTTCTACTTTCAGATGCAACAGGAATTTCTCGAGTTCGTAAATCCGTTCGCGAGATATGGGAGTTTGAAGTTAAGGAATGGTTGAGAAACCATCAAAAATTTCGCTGGTCTGATACTCGAAACCAATAACTGGAATGGCCTAGGGGAAAAGTACACACAGCATTGTAATCGGGCGCGTTTCTACTTTCAGATGCAACAGGGATTTCTCGAGTTCGTCAATCCGTTCGCGAGATTTGTAAGTTTGATGTTAAGGAATGGTTGAGTAACCATCAACATTTTCGCAAGTCTGATTCCCGAAACAAATAACTACAAAGGCCTAGGGGAAAAATACACATGCAGTTGTAATCGTGCGAGTTTCTGCTTTCATATGCGACAGGAATTTCTCGAGTTCGTCAATCCGTTCGCGAGATATGGGCGTTTGAAGTTAAGGAATGGTTGAGAAACCATCAAAACTTTCGCAAGTCTGATACTCGAAACCAATAACTGGAATGGCCTTGGGGAAAAGTACACACACCATTGTAATCGGGCGCGTTTCTACTTTCAGATGCAACAGGGATTTCTCGAGTTCGTCAATCCGTTCGCGAGATTTGTAAGTTTGATGTTAAGGAATGGTTGAGTAACCATCAAAATTTTCGCAAGTCTGATACTCGAATCTAATAACTGGAATGGCCTAGGGGAAAAGTACACACACCATTGTAATCGGGCGAGTTCCTACCTTCAGATGCAACAGGAATTTCTCGAGTTCGTCATTCCGATCGCGAGATATGGGAGTTTGAAGTTAAGGAATGGTTGAGAAACCATCAAAAATTTCGCTGGTCTGATACTCGAAACCAATAACTGGAATGGCCTAGGGGAAAAGTACACACACCACTGTAATCGGGCGTGCTTCTACTTTCAGATGCAACAGGAATTTCTCGAAATCGTCAATCCGTTCGCCAGATGTGGGAGTTAGAACTAAGGAGTGGTTGAGAAACCATCAAAAATTTCGCTGGTCTGATACTCGAAACCAATAACTGGAATGGCCTAGGGGAAAAGTACAAACACCACTGAAATCGGGCGTGTTTCTACTTTCAGATGCAACAGGAATTTCTCGAGTTCGTCAATCCGTTCGCGAGATATGGGAGTTTGAAGTTAAGGAATGGTTGAGAAACCATCAAAAATTTCGCTGGTCTGATACTCGAAACCAATAACTGGAATGGCCTAGGGGAAAAGTACACACACCATTGTAAGCGGGCGAGTTTCTACTTTCAGATGCAACAGGAATTTCTCGAGTTCGTCTAACCGTTCGCGAGATATGGGAGTTTGAAGTTAAGGAATGGTTGAGAAACCATCAAGATTTTCGCAAGTCTGATACACCAAACCAATAACTACTATGGCCTAGGGCAAAAACACACACACCGCTGTAATCGGGCGAGTTTCTGCTTTCAGATGCAACAAGAATTTCTCGAGTTCGTCAGATCGTCCGCGAGATATGGGAGTTTGAAGTTAAGGAATGGTTGAGAAACCATCAAAATTTTCGCATGTCTAATACTCGAAACCAATAACTACAATGGCCTAGGGGAAAAATACACATACCGTTGTAATCGTGCGAGTTTCTACTTTCAGATGCAACAGGAATTTCTGGAGATTGTGAATCCGTTCGCGAGATATGGGAGTTTGAAGTTAAGGAATGGTTGAGAAACCATCAAAATTTTCGCATGTCTGATACTCGAAACCAATATCTGGAATTGCCTAGGGGAAAAGTACACTTACCGCTGTATTCGGGCGAGTTTCTACTTTCAGATGCAACAGGAATTTCTCGAGTTCGTCAATCCGTTCGCGAGATATGGGAGTTTGAAGTTAAGGAATGGTTTAGAAACCATCAAAATTTTCGCTGGTCTGATACTCGAAACCAATAACTGGAATGGCCTAGGGGAAAAGTACACACGCCACTGTAATCGGGCGTGTTTCTACTTTCAGATGCAACAGGAATTTCCCGAGATCGTCAATCCGTTCGCCAGATATGGGAGTTAGAAGTGAAGGAATGGTCGAGAAGCCATCAAAATTTTCGCAAGTCTGATTCCCGAAACCAATAACTACAAAGGCCTAGGGGAAAAATACACATGCAGTTGTAATCGTGCGAGTTTCTACTTTCGGATGCAACAGGAATTTCTCGAGTTCGTGAATCCGTTCGCGAGATATAGGAGTTCGAAGTTAAGGAATGGTTGAGAAACCATCAAAATTTTCGCTGGTCTGATACTCGAAACCAATAACTGGAATGGCCTAGGGGAAAAGTACACACACCATTGTAATCGGGCGAGTTTCTACTTTCAGATGCAACAGGAATTTCTCGAGTTCGTCAATCCGTTCGCGAGATATGGGAGTTAGAATTTAAGGAATGTTTGAGAAACCATCAAAATTTTCGCAAGTCTGATTCCCGAAACCAATAACTACAAACGCCTAGGGGAAAAATACACATGCCGTTGTAATCGTGCGAGCTTCTACTTTCAGATGCAACAGGAATTTCTCGAGTTCGTGAATCCGTTCGCGAGATATAGAAGTTCGAAGTTAAGGAATGGTTGAGAAACCATCAAAATTTTCGCAAGTCTGATACTCGAAACCAATAACTACTATGGCATAGGGCAAAAATACACACACCGTTGTAACCGGGCGAGTTTCTGCTTTCAGATGCAATAAGAATTTCTAGAGTTCGTACAGTTCGTTCGCGAGATATGGGAGTTTGAAGTTAAGATATGGTTGAGAAACCATAAAAATTTTCGCTGGTCTGATACTCGAAACCAATAACTGGAATGGCCAAGGGGAAAAGTACACACACCATTGTAATCGTCCGAGTTTCTACTTTCAGATGCAACAGGAATTTCTCGAGTTCGTCAATCCGTTCGCGAGATATGGGAGTTAGAATTTAAGGAATGGTTGAGAAACCTTCAAAATTTTCGCAAGTCTGATTCCCGAAACCAATAACTACAAAGGCCTAGGGGAAAAATACAAATGCAGTTGTAATCGTGCGAGTTTCTACTTTCAGATGCAACAGGAATTTCCCGAGTTCGTGAATCCGTTCGCGAGATATAGGAGTTCGAAGTTAAGGAATGGTTGAGAAACCATCAAAATTTTCGCAAGTCTGATACTCGAAACCAATAACTACTATGGCATGCGGCAAAAATACACACACCGTTGTGACCGGGCGAGTTTCTGCTTTCAGATGCAATAAGAATTTCTCGAGTTCGTCAGTTCGTTCGCGAGATATGGGAGTTTGAAGTTAAGATATGGTTGAGAAACCATAAAAATTTTCGCTGGTCTGATACTAGAAACCAATAACTGGAATGGCCTAGGGGAAAAGTACACACACCATTGTAATCGGGCGAGTTTCTACTTTCAGATGCAACAGCAATTTCTCGAATTCGTCAATCCGTTCGCGAGATATGGGAGTTCGAAGTTAAGGAATGGTTGAGAAACCATCAAAATTTTCGCTGGTCTGATTCCCGAAACCAATAACTGGAATGGCCTAGGGGAAAAGTACACACACCATTGTAATCGGGCGAGTTTCTACTTTCAGATGCAACAGGAATTTCTCGAGTTCGTCAATCCGTTCGCGAGATATAGGAGTTAGAATTTAAGGAATGGTTGAGAAACCATCAAAATTTTCGCAAGTCTGATTCCCGAAACCAATAACTATAAAGGCCTAGGGGAAAAATACCCATGCCGTTGTAATCGTGCGAGTTTCTACTTTCAGATGCAACAGGAATTTCTCGAGTTCGTTAATCCGTTCGCGAGATATGGGAGTTCGAAGTTAAGGAATGGTTGAGAAACCATCAAAATTTTCGCAAGCCTGATTCCCGAAACCAATAACTACAAAGGCCAAGGGGAAAAATACACATGCCGTTGTAATCGTGCGAGTTTCTACTTTCAGATGCAACAGGAATTTCTCGAGTTCGTCAATCCGTTCGCGAGATATGGGAGTTCGAAGTTAAGGAATGGTTGAGAAACCATCACAATTTTCGCTGGTCTGATACTCGAAACCAATAACTGGAATGGCCTAGGTGAAAAGTACACACACCATTGTAATCGGGCGAGTTTCTACTTTCAGATGCAACAGGAATTTCTCGAGCTCGTCAATCCGTTCGCAAGATATGGGAGTTAGAATTTAAGGAGTGGATGAGAAACCATCAAAATTTTCGCAAGTCTGATTCCCGAAACCAATAACTACAAAGGCCTAGGGGAAAAATACACATACCGCTGTAATCGTGCGAGTTTCTACTTTCAGATGCAACAGGAATTTCTCGAGTTCGTCAATCCGTTCGCGAGATATGGGAGTTTGAAGTTAAGGAATGGTTGAGAAATCATCAAAAATTTCGCTGGTCTGATACTCGAAACCAATAACTACTATGGTATAGGGCAAAAATACACACACCGTTGTAACCGGGCGAGTTTCTGCTTTCAGATGCAACAAGAATTTCTCGAGTTCGTCAGTTCGTTCGCGAGATATGGGAGTTTGAAGTTAAGATGTGGTTGAGAAAGCATCAAAATTTTGGCTGGTCTGATACTCGAAACCAATAACTGGAATGGCCTAGGGGAAAAGTACACACACCATTGTAATCGGGCGAGTTTCTACTTTCAGATGCAACAGGAATTTCTCGAGTTCGTCAATCCGTTCGCGAGATATGGGAGTTTGAAGTTAAGGAATGGTTGAGAAATCATCAAAAATTTCGCTGGTCTGATACTCGAAACCAATAACTACTATGGTATAGGGCAAAAATACACACACCGTTGTAACCGGGCGAGTTTCTGCTTTCAGATGCAACAAGAATTTCTCGAGTTCGTCTGTTCGATCGCGAGATATGGGAGTTTGAAGTTAAGGAATGGTTGAGAAACCATCAAAATTTTCGCTGGTCTGCTACTCGAAACCAATAACTGGAATGGCCTAGGGGAAAAGTACACACACCATTGTAATCGGGCGTGTTTCTACTTTCAGATGCAACAGGAATTTCTCGAGTTCGTCAATCCGTTCGCGAGATATGGGAGTTTGAAGTTAAGGAATGGTTGAGAAACCATCAAAAATTTCGCTGGTCTGATACTCGAAACCAATAACTGGAATGGCCTAGGGGAAAAGTACACACACCATTGTAAGCGGGCGAGTTTCTACTTTCAGATGCAACAGGAATTTCTCGAGTTCGTCTAACCGTTCGCGAGATATGGGAGTTTGAAGTTAAGGAATGGTTGAGAAACCATCAAGATTTTCGCAAGTCTGATACACCAAACCAATAACTGGAATGGCCTAGGGGAAAAGTACACACAGCACTGTAATCGAGCGTGTTTCTACTTTCAGATGCAACAGGAATTTCTCGAGATCGTCAATCCGTTCGCCAGATATGGGAGTTAGAAGTGAAGGAATGGTTGAGAAACCATCAACATTTTCGCAAGTCTGATTCCCGAAACAAATAACTACAAAGGCCTAGGGGAAAAATACACATGCAGTTGTAATCGTGCGAGTTTCTGCTTTCATATGCGACAGGAATTTCTCGAGTTCGTCAATCCGTTCGCGAGATATGGGCGTTTGAAGTTAATGAATGGTTGAGAAACCATCAAAACTTTCGCAAGTCTGATACTCGAAACCAATAACTGGAATGGCCTTGGGGAAAAGTACACACACCATTGTAATCGGGCGCGTTTCTACTTTCAGATGCAACAGGGATTTCTCGAGTTCGTCAATCCGTTCGCGAGATTTGTAAGTTTGATGTTAAGGAATGGTTGAGTAACCATCAAAATTTTCGCAAGTCTGATACTCGAATCTAATAACTGGAATGGCCTAGGGGAAAAGTACACACACCATTGTAATCGGGCGAGTTCCTACCTTCAGATGCAACAGGAATTTCTCGAGTTCGTCATTCCGTTCGCGAGATATGGGAGTTTGAAGTTAAGGAATGGTTGAGAAACCATCAAAAATTTCGCTGGTCTGATACTCGAAACCAATAACTGGAATGGCCTAGGGGAAAAGTACACACACCACTGTAATCGGGCGTGCTTCTACTTTCAGATGCAACAGGAATTTCTCGAAATCGTCAATCCGTTCGCCAGATGTGGGAGTTAGAAGTAAAGGAGTGGTTGAGAAACCATCAAAAATTTCGCTGGTCTGATACTCGAAACCAATAACTGGAATGGCCTAGGGGAAAAGTACAAACACCACTGAAATCGGGCGTGTTTCTACTTTCAGATGCAACAGGAATTTCTCGAGTTCGTCAATCCGTTCGCGAGATATGGGAGTTTGAAGTTAAGGAATGGTTGAGAAACCATCAAAAATTTCGCTGGTCTGATACTCGAAACCAATAACTGGGATGGCCTAGGGGAAAAGTACACACACCATTGTAAGCGGGCGAGTTTCTACTTTCAGATGCAACAGGAATTTCTCGAGTTCGTCAGATCGTTCGCGAGATATGGGAGTTTGAAGTTAAGGAATGGTTGAGAAACCATCAAAATTTTCGCATGTCTGATACTCGAAACCAATAACTACAATGGCCAAGGGGAAAAATACACATACCGTTGTAATCGTGCGAGTTTCTACTTTCAGATGCAACAGGAATTTCTGGAGATTGTGAATCCGTTCGCGAGATATGGGAGTTTGAAGTTAAGGAACGGTTGAGAAACCATAAAAATTTTCGCAAGTCTGATACTCGAAACCAATAACTACTATGGCCTAGGGCAAAAATACACATACCGTTGTAATCGGGCGAGCTTCTGCTTTCAGATGCAATAGGAATTTCTCGAGTTCGTCAATCCGTTCGCGTGATATGGGAGTTTGAAGTAAAGGAATGGTTGAGAAACCATCAAAATTTTCGCATGTCTGATACTCGAAACCGATAACTACAATGGCCTAGGGGAAAAATACACATACCGTTGTAATCGGGCGAGTTTCTACTTTCAGATGAAACAGGAATTTCTCGAGTTCGTCAATCCGTTCGCGAGATATGGGAGTTTGTATATAAGGAATGGTTGAGAAACCATCAAAAATTTCGCTGGTCTGATACTCGAAACAAATAACTGGAATGGCCTAGGGGAAAAGTACACACACCATTGTAATGGGGCGAGTTTCTACTTTCCGATGCAGCAGGAATTTCTCGAGTTCGTCAATTCGTTCGCGAGATATGGGAGTTTGAAATTAAGGAATGGTTGAGAAACCATCAAGATTTTCGCAAGTCTGATACACCAAACCAATAACTACTATGGCCTAGGGCAAAAACACACACACCGCTGTAATCGGGCGAGTTTCTGCTTTCAGATGCAACAAGAATTTCTCGAGTTCGTCAGATCGTCCGCGAGATATGGGAGTTTGAAGTTAAGGAATGGTTGAGAAACCATCAAAATTTTCGCATGTCTAATACTCGAAACCAATAACTACAATGGCCTAGGGGAAAAATACACATACCGCTGTAATCTGGCGAGTTTCTACATTCAGATGCAACAGGAATTTCTCGAGATCGTCAATCCGTTCGCGAGATATGGGAGTTTGAAGTTAAGGAATGGTTGAGAAACCATCAAAAATTTCGCTGGTCTGATACTCGAAACCAATAACTGGAATGGCCTAGGGAGAAAATACACATGCCGTTGTAATCGTGCGAGTTTCTACTTTCAGATGCAACAGGAATTTCTCGAGTTCGTCAATCCGTTCGAGAGATATGGGAGTTCGATTTTAAGGAATGGTTGAGAAACCATCAAAAATTTCGCTGGTCTGATACTCGAAACCAATAACTGGAATGGCCTAGGGGACAAGTACACACACCATTGTAATCGGGCGAGTTTCTACTTTCAGATGCAACAGGAATTTCTCGAGTTCGTCAATCCGTTCGCGAGATATGGGAGTTTGAAGTTAAGGAATGGTTGAGAAAGCATCAAAATTTTCGCTGGTCTGATATTCGAAACCAATAACTGGAATGGCCTAGGGGAAAAATACACATACCGTTGTAATCGTGCGAGTTTCTACTTTCAGATGGAACAGGAATTTCTCGAGTTCGTCAATCCGTTCGCGAGATATGGGAGTTCGAAGTTAAGGAATGGTTGAGAAACCATCAAAATCTTCGCAACCCTGATACTCGAAACCAATAACTACTATGGCCTAGGGCAAAAATACACACACCGCTGTAATCGGGCCAGTTTCTACTTTCAGATGCAACAGGAATTTCTCGAGTTCGTAAATCCGTTCGCGAGATATGGGAGTTTGAAGTTAAGGAATGGTTGAGAAACCATCAAAAATTTCGCTGGTCTGATACTCGAAACCAATAACTGGAATGGCCTAGGGGAAAAGTACACACAGCATTGTAATCGGGCGCGTTTCTACTTTCAGATGCAACAGGGATTTCTCGAGTTCGTCAATCCGTTCGCGAGATTTGTAAGTTTGATGTTAAGGAATGGTTGAGTAACCATCAACATTTTCGCAAGTCTGATTCCCGAAACAAATAACTACAAAGGCCTAGGGGAAAAATACACATGCAGTTGTAATCGTGCGAGTTTCTGCTTTCATATGCGACAGGAATTTCTCGAGTTCGTCAATCCGTTCGCGAGATATGGGCGTTTGAAGTTAAGGAATGGTTGAGAAACCATCAAAACTTTCGCAAGTCTGATACTCGAAACCAATAACTGGAATGGCCTTGGGGAAAAGTACACACACCATTGTAATCGGGCGCGTTTCTACTTTCAGATGCAACAGGGATTTCTCGAGTTCGTCAATCCGTTCGCGAGATTTGTAAGTTTGATGTTAAGGAATGGTTGAGTAACCATCAAAATTTTCGCAAGTCTGATACTCGAATCTAATAACTGGAATGGCCTAGGGGAAAAGTACACACACCATTGTAATCGGGCGAGTTCCTACCTTCAGATGCAACAGGAATTTCTCGAGTTCGTCATTCCGATCGCGAGATATGGGAGTTTGAAGTTAAGGAATGGTTGAGAAACCATCAAAAATTTCGCTGGTCTGATACTCGAAACCAATAACTGGAATGGCCTAGGGGAAAAGTACACACACCACTGTAATCGGGCGTGCTTCTACTTTCAGATGCAACAGGAATTTCTCGAAATCGTCAATCCGTTCGCCAGATGTGGGGGTTAGAACTAAGGAGTGGTTGAGAAACCATCAAAATTTCGCTGGTCTGATACTCGAAACCAATAACTGGAATGGCCTAGGGGAAAAGTACAAACACCACTGAAATCGGGCGTGTTTCTACTTTCAGATGCAACAGGAATTTCTCGAGTTCGTCAATCCGTTCGCGAGATATGGGAGTTTGAAGTTAAGGAATGGTTGAGAAACCATCAAAAATTTCGCTGGTCTGATACTCGAAACCAATAACTGGAATGGCCTAGGGGAAAAGTACACACACCATTGTAAGCGGGCGAGTTTCTACTTTCAGATGCAACAGGAATTTCTCGAGTTCGTCTAACCGTTCGCGAGATATGGGAGTTTGAAGTTAAGGAATGGTTGAGAAACCATCAAGATTTTCGCAAGTCTGATACACCAAACCAATAACTACTATGGCCTAGGGCAAAAACACACACACCGCTGTAATCGGGCGAGTTTCTGCTTTCAGATGCAACAAGAATTTCTCGAGTTCGTCAGATCGTCCGCGAGATATGGGAGTTTGAAGTTAAGGAATGGTTGAGAAACCATCAAAATTTTCGCATGTCTAATACTCGAAACCAATAACTACAATGGCCTAGGGGAAAAATACACATACCGCTGTAATCTGGCGAGTTTCTACATTCAGATGCAACAGGAATTTCTCGAGATCGTCAATCCGTTCGCGAGATATGGGAGTTTGAAGTTAAGGAATGGTTGAGAAACCATCAAAAATTTCGCTGGTCTGATACTCGAAACCAATAACTGGAATGGCCTAGGGAGAAAATACACATGCCGTTGTAATCGTGCGAGTTTCTACTTTCAGATGCAACAGGAATTTCTCGAGTTCGTCAATCCGTTCGAGAGATATGGGAGTTCGATTTTAAGGAATGGTTGAGAAACCATCAAAAATTTCGCTGGTCTGATACTCGAAACCAATAACTGGAATGGCCTAGGGGACAAGTACACACACCATTGTAATCGGGCGAGTTTCTACTTTCAGATGCAACAGGAATTTCTCGAGTTCGTCAATCCGTTCGCGAGATATGGGAGTTTGAAGTTAAGGAATGGTTGAGAAAGCATCAAAATTTTCGCTGGTCTGATATTCGAAACCAATAACTGGAATGGCCTAGGGGAAAAATACACATACCGTTGTAATCGTGCGAGTTTCTACTTTCAGATGGAACAGGAATTTCTCGAGTTCGTCAATCCGTTCGCGAGATATGGGAGTTCGAAGTTAAGGAATGGTTGAGAAACCATCAAAATTTTCGCAACCCTGATACTCGAAACCAATAACTACTATGGCCTAGGGCAAAAATACACACACCGCTGTAATCGGGCCAGTTTCTACTTTCAGATGCAACAGGAATTTCTCGAGTTCGTAAATCCGTTCGCGAGATATGGGAGTTTGAAGTTAAGGAATGGTTGAGAAACCATCAAAAATTTCGCTGGTCTGATACTCGAAACCAATAACTGGAATGGCCTAGGGGAAAAGTACACACAGCATTGTAATCGGGCGCGTTTCTACTTTCAGATGCAACAGGGATTTCTCGAGTTCGTCAATCCGTTCGCGAGATTTGTAAGTTTGATGTTAAGGAATGGTTGAGTAACCATCAACATTTTCGCAAGTCTGATTCCCGAAACAAATAACTACAAAGGCCTAGGGGAAAAATACACATGCAGTTGTAATCGTGCGAGTTTCTGCTTTCATATGCGACAGGAATTTCTCGAGTTCGTCAATCCGTTCGCGAGATATGGGCGTTTGAAGTTAAGGAATGGTTGAGAAACCATCAAAACTTTCGCAAGTCTGATACTCGAAACCAATAACTGGAATGGCCTTGGGGAAAAGTACACACACCATTGTAATCGGGCGCGTTTCTACTTTCAGATGCAACAGGGATTTCTCGAGTTCGTCAATCCGTTCGCGAGATTTGTAAGTTTGATGTTAAGGAATGGTTGAGTAACCATCAAAATTTTCGCAAGTCTGATACTCGAATCTAATAACTGGAATGGCCTAGGGGAAAAGTACACACACCATTGTAATCGGGCGAGTTCCTACCTTCAGATGCAACAGGAATTTCTCGAGTTCGTCATTCCGATCGCGAGATATGGGAGTTTGAAGTTAAGGAATGGTTGAGAAACCATCAAAAATTTCGCTGGTCTGATACTCGAAACCAATAACTGGAATGGCCTAGGGGAAAAGTACACACACCACTGTAATCGGGCGTGCTTCTACTTTCAGATGCAACAGGAATTTCTCGAAATCGTCAATCCGTTCGCCAGATGTGGGAGTTAGAACTAAGGAGTGGTTGAGAAACCATCAAAAATTTCGCTGGTCTGATACTCGAAACCAATAACTGGAATGGCCTAGGGGAAAAGTACAAACACCACTGAAATCGGGCGTGTTTCTACTTTCAGATGCAACAGGAATTTCTCGAGTTCGTCAATCCGTTCGCGAGATATGGGAGTTTGAAGTTAAGGAATGGTTGAGAAACCATCAAAAATTTCGCTGGTCTGATACTCGAAACCAATAACTGGAATGGCCTAGGGGAAAAGTACACACACCATTGTAAGCGGGCGAGTTTCTACTTTCAGATGCAACAGGAATTTCTCGAGTTCGTCTAACCGTTCGCGAGATATGGGAGTTTGAAGTTAAGGAATGGTTGAGAAACCATCAAGATTTTCGCAAGTCTGATACACCAAACCAATAACTACTATGGCCTAGGGCAAAAACACACACACCGCTGTAATCGGGCGAGTTTCTGCTTTCAGATGCAACAAGAATTTCTCGAGTTCGTCAGATCGTCCGCGAGATATGGGAGTTTGAAGTTAAGGAATGGTTGAGAAACCATCAAAATTTTCGCATGTCTAATACTCGAAACCAATAACTACAATGGCCTAGGGGAAAAATACACATACCGTTGTAATCGTGCGAGTTTCTACTTTCAGATGCAACAGGAATTTCTGGAGATTGTGAATCCGTTCGCGAGATATGGGAGTTTGAAGTTAAGGAATGGTTGAGAAACCATCAAAATTTTCGCATGTCTGATACTCGAAACCAATATCTGGAATTGCCTAGGGGAAAAGTACACTTACCGCTGTATTCGGGCGAGTTTCTACTTTCAGATGCAACAGGAATTTCTCGAGTTCGTCAATCCGTTCGCGAGATATGGGAGTTTGAAGTTAAGGAATGGTTTAGAAACCATCAAAATTTTCGCTGGTCTGATACTCGAAACCAATAACTGGAATGGCCTAGGGGAAAAGTACACACGCCACTGTAATCGGGCGTGTTTCTACTTTCAGATGCAACAGGAATTTCCCGAGATCGTCAATCCGTTCGCCAGATATGGGAGTTAGAAGTGAAGGAATGGTCGAGAAGCCATCAAAATTTTCGCAAGTCTGATTCCCGAAACCAATAACTACAAAGGCCTAGGGGAAAAATACACATGCAGTTGTAATCGTGCGAGTTTCTACTTTCGGATGCAACAGGAATTTCTCGAGTTCGTGAATCCGTTCGCGAGATATAGGAGTTCGAAGTTAAGGAATGGTTGAGAAACCATCAAAATTTTCGCTGGTCTGATACTCGAAACCAATAACTGGAATGGCCTAGGGGAAAAGTACACACACCATTGTAATCGGGCGAGTTTCTACTTTCAGATGCAACAGGAATTTCTCGAGTTCGTCAATCCGTTCGCGAGATATGGGAGTTAGAATTTAAGGAATGTTTGAGAAACCATCAAAATTTTCGCAAGTCTGATTCCCGAAACCAATAACTACAAACGCCTAGGGGAAAAATACACATGCCGTTGTAATCGTGCGAGCTTCTACTTTCAGATGCAACAGGAATTTCTCGAGTTCGTGAATCCGTTCGCGAGATATAGAAGTTCGAAGTTAAGGAATGGTTGAGAAACCATCAAAATTTTCGCAAGTCTGATACTCGAAACCAATAACTACTATGGCATAGGGCAAAAATACACACACCGTTGTAACCGGGCGAGTTTCTGCTTTCAGATGCAATAAGAATTTCTAGAGTTCGTACAGTTCGTTCGCGAGATATGGGAGTTTGAAGTTAAGATATGGTTGAGAAACCATAAAAATTTTCGCTGGTCTGATACTCGAAACCAATAACTGGAATGGCCAAGGGGAAAAGTACACACACCATTGTAATCGGGCGAGTTTCTACTTTCAGATGCAACAGGAATTTCTCGAGTTCGTCAATCCGTTCGCGAGATATGGGAGTTAGAATTTAAGGAATGGTTGAGAAACCTTCAAAATTTTCGCAAGTCTGATTCCCGAAACCAATAACTACAAAGGCCTAGGGGAAAAATACAAATGCAGTTGTAATCGTGCGAGTTTCTACTTTCAGATGCAACAGGAATTTCCCGAGTTCGTGAATCCGTTCGCGAGATATAGGAGTTCGAAGTTAAGGAATGGTTGAGAAACCATCAAAATTTTCGCAAGTCTGATACTCGAAACCAATAACTACTATGGCATGCGGCAAAAATACACACACCGTTGTGACCGGGCGAGTTTCTGCTTTCAGATGCAATAAGAATTTCTCGAGTTCGTCAGTTCGTTCGCGAGATATGGGAGTTTGAAGTTAAGATATGGTTGAGAAACCATAAAAATTTTCGCTGGTCTGATACTAGAAACCAATAACTGGAATGGCCTAGGGGAAAAGTACACACACCATTGTAATCGGGCGAGTTTCTACTTTCAGATGCAACAGCAATTTCTCGAATTCGTCAATCCGTTCGCGAGATATGGGAGTTCGAAGTTAAGGAATGGTTGAGAAACCATCAAAATTTTCGCTGGTCTGATTCCCGAAACCAATAACTGGAATGGCCTAGGGGAAAAGTACACACACCATTGTAATCGGGCGAGTTTCTACTTTCAGATGCAACAGGAATTTCTCGAGTTCGTCAATCCGTTCGCGAGATATAGGAGTTAGAATTTAAGGAATGGTTGAGAAACCATCAAAATTTTCGCAAGTCTGATTCCCGAAACCAATAACTATAAAGGCATAGGGGAAAAGTACACATACCGTTGAAATCGTGCGAGTTTCTACTTTTAGATGCAACAGGAATTTCTCGAGTTCGTTAATCCGTTCGCGAGATATGGGAGTTCGAAGTTAAGGAATGGTTGAGAAACCATCAAAATTTTCGCAAGCCTGATTCCCGAAACCAATAACTACAAAGGCCAAGGGGAAAAATACACATGCCGTTGTAATCGTGCGAGTTTCTACTTTCAGATGCAACAGGAATTTCTCGAGTTCGTCAATCCGTTCGCGAGATATGGGAGTTCGAAGTTAAGGAATGGTTGAGAAACCATCACAATTTTCGCTGGTCTGATACTCGAAACCAATAACTGGAATGGCCTAGGTGAAAAGTACACACACCATTGTAATCGGGCGAGTTTCTACTTTCAGATGCAACAGGAATTTCTCGAGCTCGTCAATCCGTTCGCAAGATATGGGAGTTAGAATTTAAGGAATGGATGAGAAACCATCAAAATTTTCGCAAGTCTGATTCCCGAAACCAATAACTACAAAGGCCTAGGGGAAAAATACACATACCGCTGTAATCGTGCGAGTTTCTACTTTCAGATGCAACAGGAATTTCTCGAGTTCGTCAATCCGTTCGCGAGATATGGGAGTTTGAAGTTAAGGAATGGTTGAGAAATCATCAAAAATTTCGCTGGTCTGATACTCGAAACCAATAACTACTATGGTATAGGGCAAAAATACACACACCGTTGTAACCGGGCGAGTTTCTGCTTTCAGATGCAACAAGAATTTCTCGAGTTCGTCAGTTCGTTCGCGAGATATGGGAGTTTGAAGTTAAGATGTGGTTGAGAAAGCATCAAAATTTTGGCTGGTCTGATACTCGAAACCAATAACTGGAATGGCCTAGGGGAAAAGTACACACACCATTGTAATCGGGCGAGTTTCTACTTTCAGATGCAACAGGAATTTCTCGAGTTCGTCAATCCGTTCGCGAGATATGGGAGTTTGAAGTTAAGGAATGGTTGAGAAATCATCAAAAATTTCGCTGGTCTGATACTCGAAACCAATAACTACTATGGTATAGGGCAAAAATACACACACCGTTGTAACCGGGCGAGTTTCTGCTTTCAGATGCAACAAGAATTTCTCGAGTTCGTCTGTTCGATCGCGAGATATGGGAGTTTGAAGTTAAGGAATGGTTGAGAAACCATCAAAATTTTCGCTGGTCTGCTACTCGAAACCAATAACTGGAATGGCCTAGGGGAAAAGTACACACACCATTGTAATCGGGCGAGTTTCTACTTTCAGATGCAACAGGAATTTCTCGAGTTCGTCAATCCGTTCGCGAGATATGGGAGTTAGAATTGAAGGAATTGTTGAGAAACCATCAAAATTGTCGCAAGTCTGATTCCCGAAACCAATAACTATAAAGGCCTAGGGGAAAAATACCCATGCCGTTGTAATCGTGCGAGTTTCTACTTTCAGATGCAACAGGAATTTCTCGAGTTCGTGAATCCGTTCGCGAGATATAGGAGTTCGAAGTTAAGGAATGGTTGAGAAACCATCAAAATTTTCGCAAGTCTGATACTCGGAACCAATAACTACTATGGCATAGGGCAAAAATACACACACTGTTGTAACCGGGCGAGTTTCTGCTTTCAGATGCAACAAGAATTTCTCGAGTTCGTCAGTTCGTTCCCGAGATATGTGAGTTTGAAGTTAAGATATGGTTGAGAAACCATCAAAATTTTCGTGTTCTGATACTCGAAACCAATAACTGGAATGGCCTAGGGGAAAAGTACACACACCATTGTAATCGGGCGAGTTTCTACTTTCAGATGCAACAGGAATTTCTCGAGCTCGTCAATCCGTTCGCGAGATATGGGAGTTAGAATTTAAGGAATGGTTGAGAAACCATCAAAATTTTCGCATGTCTGATACTCGAAACCAATAACTACTATGGCCAAGGGCAAAAATACACATACCGTTGTAATCGGGCGAGTCTCTGCTTTCAGATGCAACAGGAATTTCTCGAGTTCGTCAATCCGTTCGCGAGATATGGGAGTTTGAATTTAAGGAATGGTTGAGAAACCATCAAAAATTTCGCTGGTCTGATACTCGAAACCAATAACTGGAATGGCCTAGGGGAAAAGTACGCACACCACTGTAATCGGGCGTGTTTCTACTTTCAGATGTAACAGGAATTTCTCGAAATCGTCAATCCGTTCGCCAGATGTGGGAGTTAGAAGTGAAGGAATGATTGAGAAACCATCAAAATTTTCGCAAGTCTGATTCCCGAAACCAATAAATACAAAGGCCTAGGGGAAAAATACACATGCAGTTGTAATCGTGCGAGTTTCTAATTTCGGATGCAACAGAAATTTCTCGAGTTCGTGAATCCGTTCGCGAGATATGGGAGTTTGAAATTATGGAATGGTTGAGAAACCATAAAAATTTTCGCAACCCTGATACTCGAAACCAATAACTACTATGGCCTAGGGCAAAAATACACATACCGCTGTATCGGGCGAGTTTCTACTTTCAGATGCAACAGGAATTTCTCGAGCTCGTCAATCCGTTCGCGAGATATAGGAGTTCGAAGTTAAGGAATGGTTGAGAAACCATCAAAATTTTCGCAAGTCTGATACTCGAAACCAATAACTACTATGGCATGCGGCAAAAATACACACACCGTTGTGACCGGGCGAGTTTCTGCTTTCAGATGCAATAAGAATTTCTCGAGTTCGTCAGTTCGTTCGCGAGATATGGGAGTTTGAAGTTAAGATATGGTTGAGAAACCATCAAAATTTTCGCTGGTCTGATACTAGAAACCAATAACTGGAATGGCCTAGGGGAAAAGTACACACACCATTGTAATCGGGCGAGTTTCTACTTTCAGATGCAACAGGAATTTCTCGAGTTCGTCAATCCGTTCGCGAGATATAGGAGTTAGAATTTAAGGAATGGTTGAGAAACCATCAAAATTTTCGCAAGTCTGATTCCCGAAACCAATAACTATAAAGGCCTAGGGGAAAAATACCCATGCCGTTGTAATCGTGCGAGTTTCTACTTTCAGATGCAACAGGAATTTCTCGAGTTCGTTAATCCGTTCGCGAGATATGGGAGTTCGAAGTTAAGGAATGGTTGAGAAACCATCAAAATTTTCGCTGGTCTGATTCCCGAAACAAATAACTGGAATCGCCTAGGGGAAAAGTACACACACCATTGAAATCGGGCGAGTTTCTACTTTCAGATGCAACAGGAATTTCTCGAGTTCGTCAATCCGTTCGCGAGATATGGGAGTTTGAAGTTAAGGAATGGTTGAGAAATCATCAAAAATTTCGCTGGTCTGATACTCGAAACCAATAACTACTATGGTATAGGGCAAAAATACACACACCGTTGTAACCGGGAGAGTTTCTGCTTTCAGATGCAACAAGAATTTCTCGAGTTCGTCAGTTCGTTCGCGAGATATGGGAGTTTGAAGTTAAGATGTGGTTGAGAAAGCATCAAAATTTTGGCTGGTCTGATACTCGAAACCAATAACTGGAATGGCCTAGGGGAAAAGTACACACACCATTGTAATCGGGCGAGTTTCTACTTTCAGATGCAACAGGAATTTCTCGAGTTCGTCAATCCGTTCGCGAGATATGGGAGTTTGAAGTTAAGGAATGGTTGAGAAATCATCAAAAATTTCGCTGGTCTGATACTCGAAACCAATAACTACTATGGTATAGGGCAAAAATACACACACCGTTGTAACCGGGCGAGTTTCTGCTTTCAGATGCAACAAGAATTTCTCGAGTTCGTCTGTTCGATCGCGAGATATGGGAGTTTGAAGTTAAGGAATGGTTGAGAAACCATCAAAATTTTCGCTGGTCTGCTACTCGAAACCAATAACTGGAATGGCCTAGGGGAAAAGTACACACACCATTGTAATCGGGCGAGTTTCTACTTTCAGATGCAACAGGAATTTCTCGAGTTCGTCAATCCGTTCGCGAGATATGGGAGTTAGAATTTAAGGAATTGTTGAGAAACCATCAAAATTGTCGCAAGTCTGATTCCCGAAACCAATAACTATAAAGGCCTAGGGGAAAAATACCCATGCCGTTGTAATCGTGCGAGTTTCTACTTTCAGATGCAACAGGAATTTCTCGAGTTCGTGAATCCGTTCGCGAGATATAGGAGTTCGAAGTTAAGGAATGGTTGAGAAACCATCAAAATTTTCGCAAGTCTGATACTCGGAACCAATAACTACTATGGCATAGGGCAAAAATACACACACTGTTGTAACCGGGCGAGTTTCTGCTTTCAGATGCAACAAGAATTTCTCGAGTTCGTCAGTTCGTTCCCGAGATATGTGAGTTTGAAGTTAAGATATGGTTGAGAAACCATCAAAATTTTCGTGGTCTGATACTCGAAACCAATAACTGGAATGGCCTAGGGGAAAAGTACACACACCATTGTAATCGGGCGAGTTTCTACTTTCAGATGCAACAGGAATTTCTCGAGCTCGTCAATCCGTTCGCGAGATATGGGAGTTAGAATTTAAGGAATGGTTGAGAAACCATCAAAATTTTCGCATGTCTGATACTCGAAACCAATAACTACTATGGCCAAGGGCAAAAATACACATACCGTTGTAATCGGGCGAGTCTCTGCTTTCAGATGCAACAGGAATTTCTCGAGTTCGTCAATCCGTTCGCGAGATATGGGAGTTTGAATTTAAGGAATGATTGAGAAACCATCAAAAATTTCGCTGGTCTGATACTCGAAACCAATAACTGGAATGGCCTAGGGGAAAAGTACGCACACCACTGTAATCGGGCGTGTTTCTACTTTCAGATGTAACAGGAATTTCTCGAAATCGTCAATCCGTTCGCCAGATGTGGGAGTTAGAAGTGAAGGAATGATTGAGAAACCATCAAAATTTTCGCAAGTCTGATTCCCGAAACCAATAAATACAAAGGCCTAGGGGAAAAATACACATGCAGTTGTAATCGTGCGAGTTTCTAATTTCGGATGCAACAGAAATTTCTCGAGTTCGTGAATCCGTTCGCGAGATATGGGAGTTTGAAATTATGGAATGGTTGAGAAACCATAAAAATTTTCGCAACCCTGATACTCGAAACCAATAACTACTATGGCCTAGGGCAAAAATACACATACCGCTGTATCGGGCGAGTTTCTACTTTCAGATGCAACAGGAATTTCTCGAGCTCGTCAATCCGTTCGCGAGATATGGGAGTTAGAATTTAAGGAATGGTTGAGAAACCATCAAAATTTTCGCATGTCTGATACTCGAAACCAATAACTACTATGGCCTAGGGGAAAAATACACATACCGCTGTATTCGGGCGAGTTTCTACTTTCAGATGCAACAGGAATTTCTTGAGTTCGTCAATCCGTTCGCGAGATATGGGAGTTTGAAGTTAAGGACTGGTTGAGAATCCATCAAAATTTTCGCAAGTCTGATACTCGAAACCAATAACTACTATGCCTAGGGCAAAAATACACATACCGCTGTAATCGGGCGAGTTTCTACTTTCAGATGCAACAGGAATTTCTCGAGTTCGTGAATCCGTTCGCGAGATATAGGAGTTCGAAGTTAAGGAATGGTTGAGAAACCATCAAAATTTTCGCAAGTCTGATACTCGAAACCAATAACTACTATGGCATGCGGCAAAAATACACACACCGTTGTGACCGGGCGAGTTTCTGCTTTCAGATGCAATAAGAATTTCTCGAGTTCGTCAGTTCGTTCGCGAGATATGGGAGTTTGAAGTTAAGATATGGTTGAGAAACCATCAAAATTTTCGCTGGTCTGATACTAGAAACCAATAACTGGAATGGCCTAGGGGAAAAGTACACACACCATTGTAATCGGGCGAGTTTCTACTTTCAGATGCAACAGGAATTTCTCGAGTTCGTCAATCCGTTCGCGAGATATAGGAGTTAGAATTTAAGGAATGGTTGAGAAACCATCAAAATTTTCGCAAGTCTGATTCCCGAAACCAATAACTATAAAGGCCTAGGGGAAAAATACCCATGCCGTTGTAATCGTGCGAGTTTCTACTTTCAGATGCAACAGGAATTTCTCGAGTTCGTTAATCCGTTCGCGAGACATGGGAGTTCGAAGTTAAGGAATGGTTGAGAAACCATCAAAATTTTCGCTGGTCTGATTCCCGAAACAAATAACTGGAATCGCCTAGGGGAAAAGTACACACACCATTGAAATCGGGCGAGTTTCTACTTTCAGATGCAACAGGAATTTCTCGAGTTCGTCAATCCGTTCGCGAGATATAGGAGTTAGAATTTAAGGAATGGTTGAGAAACCATCAAAATTTTCGCAAGTCTGATTCCCGAAACCAATAACTATAAAGGCCTAGGGGAAAAATACCCATGCCGTTGTAATCGTGCGAGTTTCTACTTTCAGATGCAACAGGAATTTCTCGAGTTCGTGAATCCGTTCGCGAGATATAGGAGTTCGAAGTTAAGGAATGGTTGAGAAACCATCAAAATTTTCGCAAGCCTGATTCCCGAAACCAATAACTACAAAGGCCAAGGGGAAAAATACACATGCCGTTGTAATCGTGCGAGTTTCTACTTTCAGATGCAACAGGAATTTCTCGAGTTCGTCAATCCGTTCGCGAGATATGGGAGTTCGAAGTGAAGGAATGATTGAGAAACCATCAAAATTTTCGCAAGTCTGATTCCCGAAACCAATAAATACAAAGGCCTAGGGGAAAAATACACATGCAGTTGTAATCGTGCGAGTTTCTAATTTCGGATGCAACAGAAATTTCTCGAGTTCGTGAATCCGTTCGCGAGATATGGGAGTTTGAAATTATGGAATGGTTGAGAAACCATAAAAATTTTCGCAACCCTGATACTCGAAACCAATAACTACTATGGCCTAGGGCAAAAATACACATACCGCTGTATCGGGCGAGTTTCTACTTTCAGATGCAACAGGAATTTCTCGAGCTCGTCAATCCGTTCGCGAGATATAGGAGTTCGAAGTTAAGGAATGGTTGAGAAACCATCAAAATTTTCGCAAGTCTGATACTCGAAACCAATAACTACTATGGCATGCGGCAAAAATACACACACCGTTGTGACCGGGCGAGTTTCTGCTTTCAGATGCAATAAGAATTTCTCGAGTTCGTCAGTTCGTTCGCGAGATATGGGAGTTTGAAGTTAAGATATGGTTGAGAAACCATCAAAATTTTCGCTGGTCTGATACTAGAAACCAATAACTGGAATGGCCTAGGGGAAAAGTACACACACCATTGTAATCGGGCGAGTTTCTACTTTCAGATGCAACAGGAATTTCTCGAGTTCGTCAATCCGTTCGCGAGATATAGGAGTTAGAATTTAAGGAATGGTTGAGAAACCATCAAAATTTTCGCAAGTCTGATTCCCGAAACCAATAACTATAAAGGCCTAGGGGAAAAATACCCATGCCGTTGTAATCGTGCGAGTTTCTACTTTCAGATGCAACAGGAATTTCTCGAGTTCGTTAATCCGTTCGCGAGATATGGGAGTTCGAAGTTAAGGAATGGTTGAGAAACCATCAAAATTTTCGCTGGTCTGATTCCCGAAACAAATAACTGGAATCGCCTAGGGGAAAAGTACACACACCATTGAAATCGGGCGAGTTTCTACTTTCAGATGCAACAGGAATTTCTCGAGTTCGTCAATCCGTTCGCGAGATATGGGAGTTTGAAGTTAAGGAATGGTTGAGAAATCATCAAAAATTTCGCTGGTCTGATACTCGAAACCAATAACTACTATGGTATAGGGCAAAAATACACACACCGTTGTAACCGGGAGAGTTTCTGCTTTCAGATGCAACAAGAATTTCTCGAGTTCGTCAGTTCGTTCGCGAGATATGGGAGTTTGAAGTTAAGATGTGGTTGAGAAAGCATCAAAATTTTGGCTGGTCTGATACTCGAAACCAATAACTGGAATGGCCTAGGGGAAAAGTACACACACCATTGTAATCGGGCGAGTTTCTACTTTCAGATGCAACAGGAATTTCTCGAGTTCGTCAATCCGTTCGCGAGATATGGGAGTTTGAAGTTAAGGAATGGTTGAGAAATCATCAAAAATTTCGCTGGTCTGATACTCGAAACCAATAACTACTATGGTATAGGGCAAAAATACACACACCGTTGTAACCGGGCGAGTTTCTGCTTTCAGATGCAACAAGAATTTCTCGAGTTCGTCTGTTCGATCGCGAGATATGGGAGTTTGAAGTTAAGGAATGGTTGAGAAACCATCAAAATTTTCGCTGGTCTGCTACTCGAAACCAATAACTGGAATGGCCTAGAGGAAAAGTACACACACCATTGTAATCGGGCGAGTTTCTACTTTCAGATGCAACAGGAATTTCTCGAGTTCGTCAATCCGTTCGCGAGATATGGGAGTTAGAATTTAAGGAATTGTTGAGAAACCATCAAAATTGTCGCAAGTCTGATTCCCGAAACCAATAACTATAAAGGCCTAGGGGAAAAATACCCATGCCGTTGTAATCGTGCGAGTTTCTACTTTCAGATGCAACAGGAATTTCTCGAGTTCGTGAATCCGTTCGCGAGATATAGGAGTTCGAAGTTAAGGAATGGTTGAGAAACCATCAAAATTTTCGCAAGTCTGATACTCGGAACCAATAACTACTATGGCATAGGGCAAAAATACACACACTGTTGTAACCGGGCGAGTTTCTGCTTTCAGATGCAACAAGAATTTCTCGAGTTCGTCAGTTCGTTCCCGAGATATGTGAGTTTGAAGTTAAGATATGGTTGAGAAACCATCAAAATTTTCGTGGTCTGATACTCGAAACCAATAACTGGAATGGCCTAGGGGAAAAGTACACACACCATTGTAATCGGGCGAGTTTCTACTTTCAGATGCAACAGGAATTTCTCGAGCTCGTCAATCCGTTCGCGAGATATGGGAGTTAGAATTTAAGGAATGGTTGAGAAACCATCAAAATTTCGCATGTCTGATACTCGAAACCAATAACTACTATGGCCAAGGGCAAAAATACACATACCGTTGTAATCGGGCGAGTCTCTGCTTTCAGATGCAACAGGAATTTCTCGAGTTCGTCAATCCGTTCGCGAGATATGGGAGTTTGAATTTAAGGAATGATTGAGAAACCATCAAAAATTTCGCTGGTCTGATACTCGAAACCAATAACTGGAATGGCCTAGGGGAAAAGTACGCACACCACTGTAATCGGGCGTGTTTCTACTTTCAGATGTAACAGGAATTTCTCGAAATCGTCAATCCGTTCGCCAGATGTGGGAGTTAGAAGTGAAGGAATGATTGAGAAACCATCAAAATTTTCGCAAGTCTGATTCCCGAAACCAATAAATACAAAGGCCTAGGGGAAAAATACACATGCAGTTGTAATCGTGCGAGTTTCTAATTTCGGATGCAACAGAAATTTCTCGAGTTCGTGAATCCGTTCGCGAGATATGGGAGTTTGAAATTATGGAATGGTTGAGAAACCATAAAAATTTTCGCAACCCTGATACTCGAAACCAATAACTACTATGGCCTAGGGCAAAAATACACATACCGCTGTATCGGGCGAGTTTCTACTTTCAGATGCAACAGGAATTTCTCGAGCTCGTCAATCCGTTCGCGAGATATGGGAGTTAGAATTTAAGGAATGGTTGAGAAACCATCAAAATTTTCGCATGTCTGATACTCGAAACCAATAACTACTATGGCCTAGGGGAAAAATACACATACCGCTGTATTCGGGCGAGTTTCTACTTTCAGATGCAACAGGAATTTCTTGAGTTCGTCAATCCGTTCGCGAGATATGGGAGTTTGAAGTTAAGGACTGGTTGAGAATCCATCAAAATTTTCGCAAGTCTGATACTCGAAACCAATAACTACTATGCCTAGGGCAAAAATACACATACCGCTGTAATCGGGCGAGTTTCTACTTTCAGATGCAACAGGAATTTCTCGAGTTCGTGAATCCGTTCGCGAGATATAGGAGTTCGAAGTTAAGGAATGGTTGAGAAACCATCAAAATTTTCGCAAGTCTGATACTCGAAACCAATAACTACTATGGCATGCGGCAAAAATACACACACCGTTGTGACCGGGCGAGTTTCTGCTTTCAGATGCAATAAGAATTTCTCGAGTTCATCAGTTCGTTCGCGAGATATGGGAGTTTGAAGTTAAGATATGGTTGAGAAACCATCAAAATTTTCGCTGGTCTGATACTAGAAACCAATAACTGGAATGGCCTAGGGGAAAAGTACACACACCATTGTAATCGGGCGAGTTTCTACTTTCAGATGCAACAGGAATTTCTCGAGTTCGTCAATCCGTTCGCGAGATATAGGAGTTAGAATTTAAGGAATGGTTGAGAAACCATCAAAATTTTCGCAAGTCTGATTCCCGAAACCAATAACTATAAAGGCCTAGGGGAAAAATACCCATGCCGTTGTAATCGTGCGAGTTTCTACTTTCAGATGCAACAGGAATTTCTCGAGTTCGTTAATCCGTTCGCGAGATATGGGAGTTCGAAGTTAAGGAATGGTTGAGAAACCATCAAAATTTTCGCTGGTCTGATTCCCGAAACAAATAACTGGAATCGCCTAGGGGAAAAGTACACACACCATTGAAATCGGGCGAGTTTCTACTTTCAGATGCAACAGGAATTTCTCGAGTTCGTCAATCCGTTCGCGAGATATAGGAGTTAGAATTTAAGGAATGGTTGAGAAACCATCAAAATTTTCGCAAGTCTGATTCCCGAAACCAATAACTATAAAGGCCTAGGGGAAAAATACCCATGCCGTTGTAATCGTGCGAGTTTCTACTTTCAGATGCAACAGGAATTTCTCGAGTTCGTGAATCCGTTCGCGAGATATAGGAGTTCGAAGTTAAGGAATGGTTGAGAAACCATCAAAATTTTCGCAAGCCTGATTCCCGAAACCAATAACTACAAAGGCCAAGGGGAAAAATACACATGCCGTTGTAATCGTGCGAGTTTCTACTTTCAGATGCAACAGGAATTTCTCGAGTTCGTCAATCCGTTCGCGAGATATGGGAGTTCGAAGTTAAGGAATGGTTGAGAAACCATCACAATTTTCGCTGGTCTGATACGCGAAACCAATAACTGGAATGGCCTAGGTGAAAAGTACACACACCATTGTAATCGGGCGAGTTTCTACTTTCAGATGCAACAGGAATTTCTCGAGCTCGTCAATCCGTTCGCAAGATATGGGAGTTAGAATTTAAGGAATGGATGAGAAACCATCAAAATTTTCGCAAGTCTGATTCCCTAAACCAATAACTACAAAGGCCTAGGGGAAAAATACACATACCGCTGTAATCGTGCGAGTTTCTACTTTCAGATGCAACAGGAATTTCTCGAGTTCGTCAATCCGTTCGCGAGATATGGGAGTTTGAAGTTAAGGAATGGTTGAGAAATCATCAAAAATTTCGCTGGTCTGATACTCGAAACCAATAACTACTATGGTATAGGGCAAAAATACACACACCGTTGTAACCGGGCGAGTTTCTGCTTTCAGATGCAACAAGAATTTCTCGAGTTCGTCAGTTCGTTCGCGAGATATGGGAGTTTGAAGTTAAGATGTGGTTGAGAAAGCATCAAAATTTTGGCTGGTCTGATACTCGAAACCAATAACTGGAATGGCCTAGGGGAAAAGTACACACACCATTGTAATCGGGCGAGTTTCTACTTTCAGATGCAACAGGAATTTCTCGAGTTCGTCAATCCGTTCGCGAGATATGGGAGTTTGAAGTTAAGGAATGGTTGAGAAATCATCAAAAATTTCGCTGGTCTGATACTCGAAACCAATAACTACTATGGTATAGGGCAAAAATACACACACCGTTGTAACCGGGCGAGTTTCTGCTTTCAGATGCAACAAGAATTTCTCGAGTTCGTCTGTTCGATCGCGAGATATGGGAGTTTGAAGTTAAGGAATGGTTGAGAAACCATCAAAATTTTCGCTGGTCTGCTACTCGAAACCAATAACTGGAATGGCCTAGGGGAAAAGTACACACACCATTGTAATCGGGCGAGTTTCTACTTTCAGATGCAACAGGAATTTCTCGAGTTCGTCAATCCGTTCGCGAGATATGGGAGTTAGAATTTAAGGAATTGTTGAGAAACCATCAAAATTGTCGCAAGTCTGATTCCCGAAACCAATAACTATAAAGGCCTAGGGGAAAAATACCCATGCCGTTGTAATCGTGCGAGTTTCTACTTTCAGATGCAACAGGAATTTCTCGAGTTCGTGAATCCGTTCGCGAGATATAGGAGTTCGAAGTTAAGGAATGGTTGAGAAACCATCAAAATTTTCGCAAGTCTGATACTCGGAACCAATAACTACTATGGCATAGGGCAAAAATACACACACTGTTGTAACCGGGCGAGTTTCTGCTTTCAGATGCAACAAGAATTTCTCGAGTTCGTCAGTTCGTTCCCGAGATATGTGAGTTTGAAGTTAAGATATGGTTGAGAAACCATCAAAATTTTCGTGGTCTGATACTCGAAACCAATAACTGGAATGGCCTAGGGGAAAAGTACACACACCATTGTAATCGGGCGAGCTTCTACTTTCAGATGCAACAGGAATTTCTCGAGCTCGTCAATCCGTTCGCGAGATATGGGAGTTAGAATTTAAGGAATGGTTGAGAAACCATTAAAATTTTCGCATGTCTGATACTCGAAACCAATAACTACTATGGCCAAGGGCAAAAATACACATACCGTTGTAATCGGGCGAGTCTCTGCTTTCAGATGCAACAGGAATTTCTCGAGTTCGTCAATCCGTTCGCGAGATATGGGAGTTTGAATTTAAGGAATGGTTGAGAAACCATCAAAAATTTCGCTGGTCTGATACTCGAAACCAATAACTGGAATGGCCTAGGGGAAAAGTACGCACACCACTGTAATCGGGCGTGTTTCTACTTTCAGATGTAACAGGAATTTCTCGAAATCGTCAATCCGTTCGCCAGATGTGGGAGTTAGAAGTGAAGGAATGATTGAGAAACCATCAAAATTTTCGCAAGTCTGATTCCCGAAACCAATAAATACAAAGGCCTAGGGGAAAAATACACATGCAGTTGTAATCGTGCGAGTTTCTAATTTCGGATGCAACAGAAATTTCTCGAGTTCGTGAATCCGTTCGCGAGATATGGGAGTTTGAAATTAAGGAATGGTTGAGAAACCATAAAAATTTTCGCAACCCTGATACTCGAAACCAATAACTACTATGGCCTAGGGCAAAAATACACATACCGCTGTATCGGGCGAGTTTCTACTTTCAGATGCAACAGGAATTTCTCGAGCTCGTCAATCCGTTCGCGAGATATGGGAGTTAGAATTTAAGGAATGGTTGAGAAACCATCAAAATTTTCGCAAGTCTAATACTCGAAACCAATAACTACTATGGCCTAGGGGAAAAGAACACACACCATTGTAATCGGGCGTGTTTCCACTTTCAGATGCAACAGGAATTTCTCGAGATCATCAATCCGTTCCCGAGATATGGGAGTTTGAAATTAAGGAATGTTTGAGAAACCATCAAAATTTTCGCAAGTCTGATTCCCGAAACCAATAACTACAAAGGCCTAGGGGAAAAATACACATGCCTTTGTAATCGTGCGAGTTTCTACTTTCAGATGCAACAGGAATTTTTCGAGTTCGTCAATCCGTTCGCGAGATATGGGAGTTTGAACTTAAGGAATGGTTGAGAATCCATCAAAATTTTCGCAAGTCTGATACTCGAAACCAATAACTACTATGGCCTAGGGGAAAAGTACACACACCATTGTAATCGGGCGAGATTCTACTTTCAGATGCAACAGGAATTTCTCGTGTTCGTCAATCCGTTCGCGAGGTATGGGAGTTTGAAGTTAAGGAATGGTTGAGAAACCATCAAAATTTTCGCATGTCTGATACTCGAAACCAATAACTACTATGGCCAAGGGCAAAAATACACATACCGTTGTAATCGGGCGAGTCTCTGCTTTCAGATGCAACAGGAATTTCTCGAGTTCGTCAATCCGTTCGCGAGATATGGGAGTTTGAAGTTAAGAAACGTTTGAGAAACCATCAAAATTTTCGCAAGTCTAATACTCGAAACCAATAACTACTATGGACTAGGGCTAAAATACACACACCGCTGTAATCGGGCGAGTTTCTGCTTTCAGATGCAACAAGAATTTCTCGAGGTCGTCAATTTGTTCGCGAGATATGGGAGTTTGAAGTTAAGGAATGGTTAAGAATCCAACAAAATTTTCGCAAGTCTGATACTCGAAAGCAATAACTACTATGGCCTAGGGGAAAAGTACACACACCACTGTAATCGGGCGAGTTTCTACTTTCAGATGCAACAGGAATTTCTCGAGATTGTCAATCCGTTCGCCAGATATGGGAGTTTGAAGTTAAGGAATGGTTGAGAAACCATCAAAATTTTCGCTGGTCTGATACTCGAAACCAGTAACTACTATAGCCTAGGGGAAAAGAACACACACCATTGTAATCGGGCGTGTTTCTACTTTCAGATGCAACAGGAATTTCTCGAGATCATCAATCCGTTCGCGAGATATGGGAGTTTGAAGTTAAGGAACGCTTGAGCAACCATCAAAATTTTCGCAAGTCTGTTACTCGAAACAAGTAACTACTATGGCCTAGGGGAAAAGAACACACACCATTGTAATCGGGCGTGTTTCTACTTTCAGATGCAACAGGAATTTCTCGAGATCATCAATCCGTTCCCGAGATATGGGAGTTTGAAGTTAAGGAATGGTTGAGAAACCATCAAAATTTTCGCTGGTCTGATACTCGAAACCAATAACTGGAATGGCCTAGGGGAAAAGTACACACACCACTGTAATCGGGCGAGTTTCTACTTTCAGATGCAACAGGAATTTCTCGAGATCGTCAATCCGTTCGCCAGATATGGGAGTTTGAAGTTAAGGAATGGTTGAGAAACCATCAAAATTTTCGCTGGTCTGATACTCGAAACCAATAACTGGAATGGCCTTGTGGAAAAGTACACACACCACTGCAATCGGGTGTGTTTCTGTTTTCAGATGCAACAGGAATTTCTCGAGATCGTCGATCCGTTCGCGAGATATGGGAGTTTGAAATTAAGGAAGGGTTGAGAAACCATCAAAATTTTCGCAAGTCTGTTACTCGAAACCAGTAACTACTATGGCCTAGGGGAAAAGAACACACACCATTGTAATCGGGCGTGTTTCTACTTTCAGATGCAACAGGAATTTCTCGAGATCATCAATCCGTTCCCGAGATATGGGAGTTTGAAATTAAGGAATGGTTGAGAAACCATCAAAATTTTCGCAAGTCTGATTCCCGAAACCAATAACTACAAAGGCCTAGGGGAAAAATACACATGCCTTTATAATCGTGCGAGTTTCTACTTTCAGATGCAACAGGAATTTCTCGAGTTCGTCAATCCGTTCGCGAGATATGGGAGTTTGAACTTAAGGAATGGTTGAGAATCCATCAAAATTTTCGCAAGTCTGATACACGAAACCAATAACTACTTTGGCCTAGGGGAAAAGTACACACACCATTGTAATCGGGCGAGTTTCTACTTTCAGATGCAACAGGAATTTCTCGTGTTCGTCAATCCGTTCGCGAGGTATGGGAGTTTGAAGTTAAGGAATGGTTGAGAAACCATCAAAATTTTCGCATGTCTGATACTCGAAACCAATAACTACTATGGCCAAGGGCAAAAATACACATACCGTTGTAATCGGGCGAGTCTCTGCTTTCAGATGCAACAGGAATTTCTCGAGTTCGTCAATCCGTTCGCGAGATATGGGAGTTTGAAGTTAAGAAACGTTTGAGAAACCATCAAAATTTTCGCAAGTCTAATACTCGAAACCAATAACTACTATGGACTAGGGCTAAAATACACACACCGCTGTAATCGGGCGAGTTTCTGCTTTCAGGTGCAACAAGAATTTCTCGAGGTCGTCAATTTGTTCGCGAGATATGGGAGTTTGAAGTTAAGGAATGGTTAAGAATCCAACAAAATTTTCGCAAGTCTGATACTCGAAACCAAGAACTACTATGGCCTAGGGGAAAAGTACACACACCACTGTAATCGGGCGAGCTTCTACTTTCAGATGCAACAGGAATTTCTCGAGATCGTCAATCCGTTCGCCAGATATGGGAGTTTGAAGTTAAGGAATGGTTGAGAAACCATCAAAATTTTCGCTGGTCTGATACTCGAAACCAATAACTGGAATGGCCTAGGGGAAAAGTACACACACCACTGCAATCGGGTGTGTTTCTGCTTTCAGATGCAACAGGAATTTCTCGAGATCGTCGATCCGTTCGCGAGATATGGGAGTTTGAAATTAAGGAATGGTTGAGAAACCATCAAAATTTTCGCAAGTCTGATTCCCGAAAACAGTAACTACAAAGGCCTAGGGGAAAAATACACATGCCGTTGTAATCGTGCGAGTCTCTACTTTCGGATGCAACAGGAATTTCTCGAGTTCGTGAATCCGTTCGCGAGATATGGGAGTTTGAAGTTAAGGAACGCTTGAGCAACCATCAAAATTTTCGCAAGTCTGTTACTCGAAACCAGTAACTACTATGGCCTAGGGGAAAAGAACACACACCATTGTAATCGGGCGTGTTTCTACTTTCAGATGCAATAGGAATTTCTCGAGGTCATCAATCCGTTCCCGAGATATGGGAGTTTGAAATTAAGGAATGGTTGAGAAACCATCAAAATTTTCGCAAGTCTGATTCCCGAAACCAATAACTACAAAGGCCTAGGGGAAAAATACACATGCCTTTGTAATCGTGCGAGTTTCTACTTTCAGATGCAACAGGAATTTCTCGAGTTCGTCAATCCGTTCGCGAGATATGGGAGTTTGAAGTTAAGGAATGGTTGAGAAACCATCAAAATTTTCGCATGTCTGATACTCGAAACCAATAACTACTATGGCCAAGGGCAAAAATACATATACCGTTGTAATCGGGCGAGTCTCTGCTTTCAGATGCAACAGGAATTTCTCGAGTTCGTCAATCCGTTCGCGAGATATGGGAGTTTGAAGTTAAGAAACGTTTGAGAAACCATCAAAATTTTCGCAAGTCTGATACTCGAAACCAATAACTACTATGGCCAGGGGCAAAAATACACATACCGTTGTACTCGGGCGAGTCTCTGCATTCAGATGCAACAGGAATTTCTCGAGTTCGTCAATTCGTTCGCGAGATATGGGAGTTTGAAGTTAAGAAACGTTTGAGAAACCATCAAAATTTTCGCAAGTCTAATACTCGAAACCAATAACTACTATGGACTAGGGCAAAAATACACACACCGCTGTAATCGGGCGAGTTCCTGCTTTCAGATGCAACAAGAATTTCTCGAGGTCGTCAATTTGTTCGCGAGATATGGGAGTTTGAAGTTAAGGAATGGTTAAGAATCCAACAAAATTTTCGCAAGTCTGATACTCGAAACCAATAACTACTATGGCCTAGGGGAAAAGTACACACACCATTGTAATCGGGCGAGTTTCTACTTCAGATGCAATAGGAATTTCTCGAGTTCGTCAACCCGTTCGCGAGATATGGGAGTTTCAAGTTATGGAACGTTTGAGAAACCATCAAAATTTTCGCAAGTCTGATACTCGAAACCAATAAATACTATGGCCTAGGGGAAAAGTACACACTCCACTGTAATCGGGCGAGTTTCTACTTTCATGTGCAACAGGAATTTCGCGAGTTCGTCAATCCGTTCGCGAGATATGGGAGTTTGAAGTTAAGGAATGGTTGAGAAACCACCAAAATTTTCGCTGATTTGATACTCGAATCCAATAACTGGAATGGCCTAGGGGAAAAGTATACATAGCGTTGAAATCGGGCGAGTTTCTGCTTTCAGATGCAATAGGAATTTCTCGAGCTCGTCAATCCGTTCGCGAGACATGGGAGTTTGATGTTAAGGAATGGTTGAGAAACCATCAAAATTTTCGCATCTCTGATTCCCGAAACCAATAACTACAAAGGCCTAGGGGAAAAGTACACATACTGTTGATATCGGGCGAGTTTCTGCTTTCAAATGCAATAGGAATTTCTCGTGTTCGTCAATCCGTTCGCGAGATATGGCAGTTTGAAGTTAAGGAATGGTTGAGAAACCATCAATATTTTCGCAAGTCTGATTCCCGAATCCAATAACTACAAAGGCCTAGGGAAAAAAAACACATACCATTGTAATCGGGCGAGTTTCTACTTTCAGATGCAACAGGAATTTCTCGAGTTAGTCAGTCCGTTCGGGAGATATGGGAATTGGAAGTTAAGGAACGTTTGAGAAACCATCAAAATTTTCGCAAGTCTGATACTCGAAACCAATAACTACTATGGACTAGGGCAAAAATACACATACCGTTGTAATCGGGCGAGTCTCTTCTTTCAGATGCAACAGGAATTTCCCGAGTCCGTCAATCCGTTCGCGAGATATGGGAGTTTGAATTTAAGGAATGGTTGAGAATCCATCAAAATTTTCGCATGTCTGATACTCAAAACCAATAACTACTATGGCCTACGGGAGAAGTACACACACCATTGTAATCGGGCTAGTTTCTCCTTTCAGATGCAACAGGAAATTCTCGAGTTCGTCAATCCGTTCGCGAGATATGGGAGTTTGAAGTTAAGGAATGGTTGAGAAACCACCAAAATTTTCGCTGATTTGATACTCGAATCCAATAACTGGAATGGCCTAGGGGAAAAGTACACATAGCGTTGAAATCGGGCGAGTTTTTGCTTTCAGATGCAATAGGAATTTCTCGAGTTCGTCATTCCGGTCGCGAGATATGGGAGTTCGAAATTAAGGAGTGGTTGAGAAACCATCAAAATTTTCGCAAGTCTGTTACTCGAAAACAATAACTACTATGGCCCAGGGCAAAAATACACATACCGCTGCAATCGGGCGAGTTTTTGCTTTCAGATGCAATAGGAATTTCTCGAGTTCGTCAATCCGGTCGCGAGATATGGGAGTTCGAAATTAAGGAATGGTTAAGAATCCAACAAAATTTTCGCAAGTCTGATACTCGAAACCAATAACTACTATGGCCTAGGGGAAAAGTACACACACCATTGTAATCGGGCGAGTTTCTACTTCAGATGCAACAGGAATTTCTCGAGTTCGTCAATCCGTTCGCGAGATATGGGAGTTTCAAGTTATGGAACGTTTGAGAAACCATCAAAATTTTCGCAAGTCTGATACTCGAAACCAATAAATACTATGCCCTAGGGGAAAAGTACACACTCCACTGTAATCGGGCGAGTTTCTACTTTCATGTGCAACAGGAATTTCGCGAGTTCGTCAATCCGTTCGCGAGATACGGGAGTTTGAAGTTAAGGAACGCCTGAGCAACCATCAAAATTTTCGCAAGTCTGATACTCGATACCAATAACTACTATGGCCTAGGGCAAAAAAACACTTACCGTTGTAATCGGGCGAGTCTCTGCTTTCAGATGCCACAGGAATTTCTCGAGTTCGTCAGTCCGTTCGCGAGATATGGGAGTTTGAAGTTAAGGAGTGGTTGAGGATCCATCAAAATTTTCGCAAGTCTGATACTCGAAAGCAATAACTACTATGGCCTAGGGGAAAAGTACACACACCATTGTAATCGGGCGTGTTTCTACTTTCAGATGCAACAGGAATTTCTCGAGTTCGTCAATCCGTTCGAGAGATATGGGAGTTTGAAGTTAAGGAATGTTTGAGAAACCATCAAAATTTTCGCAAGTCTGATTCCCGAAACCAATAACTACAAAGGCCTAGGGGGAAAATACACATACCGTTGTAATCGGGCGAGTTTCTACTTTCGGATGCAACAGGAATTTCTCGAGTTAGTCAGTCCGTTCGGGAGATATGGGAATTTGAAGTTAAGGAACGTTTGAGAAACCATCAAAATTTTCGCAAGTCTGATACTCGAAACCAATATACTACTATGGACTAGGGCAAAAATACACATTCCGTTGTAATCGGGCGAGTCTCTTCTTTCAGATGCAACAGGAATTTCCCGAGTCCGTCAATCCGTTCGCGAGATATGGGAGTTTGAAGTTAAGGAATGGTTGAGAATCCATCAAAATTTTCGCTGGTCTGATACTCGAAACCAATAACTGGAATGGCCTTGTGGAAAAGTACACACACCACTGCAATCGGGTGTGTTTCTGCTTTCAGATGCAACAGGAATTTCTCGAGATCGTCGATCCGTTCGCGAGATATGGGAGTTTGAAATTAAGGAAGGGTTGAGAAACCATCAAAATTTTCGCAAGTCTGATTCCCGAAACCAATAACTACAAAGGCCTAACGGAAAAATACACATGCCGTTGTAATCGTGCGAGTCTCTACTTTCGGATGCAACAGGAATTTCTCGAGTTCGTGAATCCGTTCGCGAGATATGGGAGTTTGAAGTTAAGGAACGCTTGAGCAACCATCAAAATTTTCGCAAGTCTGTTACTCGAAACCAGTAACTACTATGGCCTAGGGGAAAAGAACATACACCATTGTAATCGGGCGTGTTTCTACTTTCAGATGCAACAGGAATTTCTCGAGATCATCAATCCGTTCCCGAGATATGGGAGTTTGAAATTAAGGAATGGTTGAGAAACCATCAAAATTTTCGCAAGTCTGATTCCCGAAACCAATAACTACAAAGGCCTAGGGGAAAAATACACATGCCTTTATAATCGTGCGAGTTTCTACTTTCAGATGCAACAGGAATTTCTCGAGTTCGTCAATCCGTTCGCGAGATATGGGAGTTTGAACTTAAGGAATGGTTGAGAATCCATTAAAATTTTCGCAAGTCTTATACACGAAACCAATAACTACTTTGGCCTAGGGGAAAAGTACACACACCATTGTAATCGGGCGAGTTTCTACTTTCAGATGCAACAGGAATTTCTCGTGTTCGTCAATCCGTTCGCGAGGTATGGGAGTTTGAAGTTAAGGAATGGTTGAGAAACCATCAAAATTTTCGCAAGTCTAATACTCGAAACCAATAACTACTATGGACTAGGGCTAAAATACACACACCGCTGTAATCGGGCGAGTTTCTGCTTTCAGGTGCAACAAGAATTTCTCGAGGTCGTCAATTTGTTCGCGAGATATGGGAGTTTGAAGTTAAGGAATGGTTAAGAATCCAACAAAATTTTCGCAAGTCTGATACTCGAAACCAATAACTACTATGGCCTAGGGGAAAAGTACACACACCATAGTAATCGGGCGAGTTTCTACTTTCAGATGCAACAGGAATTTCTCGAGTTCGTCAATCCGTTCGTGAGATATGGGAGTTTGATGCTAAGGAATGCTTAAGAATCCAACAAAATTTTCGCAAGTCTGATACTCGAAACCAAGAACTACTATGGCCTAGGGGAAAAGTACACACACCACTGTAATCGGGCGAGCTTCTACTTTCAGATGCAACAGGAATTTCTCGAGATCGTCAATCCGTTCGCCAGATATGGGAGTTTGAAGTTAAGGAATGGTTGAGAAACCATCAAAATTTTCGCTGGTCTGATACTGGAAACCAATAACTGGAATGGCCTAGGGGAAAAGTACACACACCATTGTAATCGGGCGTGTTTCTACTTTCAGATGCAACAGGAATTTCTCGAGTTCGTCAATCCGTTCGAGAGATATGGGAGTTTGAAGTTAAGGAATGTTTGAGAAACCATCAAAATTTTCGCAAGTCTGATTCCCGAAACCAATAACTACAAAGGCCTAGGGGGAAAATACACATACCGTTGTAATCGGGCGAGTTTCTACTTTCGGATGCAACAGGAATTTCTCGAGTTAGTCAGTCCGTTCGGGAGATATGGGAATTTGAAGTTAAGGAACGTTTGAGAAACCATCAAAATTTTCGCAAGTCTGATACTCGAAACCAATATACTACTATGGACTAGGGCAAAAATACACATTCCGTTGTAATCGGGCGAGTCTCTTCTTTCAGATGCAACAGGAATTTCCCGAGTCCGTCAATCCGTTCGCGAGATATGGGAGTTTGAAGTTAAGGAGTGGTTGAGGATCCATCAAAATTTTCGCAAGTCTGATACTCGAAAGCAATAACTACTATGGCCTAGGGGAAAAGTACACACACCATTGTAATCGGGCGTGTTTCTACTTTCAGATGCAACAGGAATTTCTCGAGTTCGTCAATCCGTTCGAGAGATATGGGAGTTTGAAGTTAAGGAATGTTTGAGAAACCATCAAAATTTTCGCAAGTCTGATTCCCGAAACCAATAACTACAAAGGCCTAGGGGGAAAATACACATACCGTTGTAATCGGGCGAGTTTCTACTTTCAGATGCAACAGGAATTTCTCGAGTTCGTCAATCCGTTCGTGAGATATGGGAGTTTGATGCTAAGGAATGCTTAAGAATCCAACAAAATTTTCGCAAGTCTGATACTCGAAACCAAGAACTACTATGGCCTAGGGGAAAAGTACACACACCACTGTAATCGGGCGAGCTTCTACTTTCAGATGCAACAGGAATTTCTCGAGATCGTCAATCCGTTCGCCAGATATGGGAGTTTGAAGTTAAGGAATGGTTGAGAAACCATCAAAATTTTCGCTGGTCTGATACTCGAAACCAATAACTGGAATGGCCTAGGGGAAAAGTACACACACCACTGCAATCGGGTGTGTTTCTGCTTTCAGATGCAACAGGAATTTCTCGAGATCGTCGATCCGTTCGCGAGATATGGGAGTTTGAAATTAAGGAATGGTTGAGAAACCATCAAAATTTTCGCAAGTCTGATTCCCGAAACCAATAACTACAAAGGCCTAGGGGAAAAATACACATGCCGTTGTAATCGTGCGAGTCTCTACTTTCGGATGCAACAGGAATTTCTCGAGTTCGTGAATCCGTTCGCGAGATATGGGAGTTTGAAGTTAAGGAACGCTTGAGCAACCATCAAAATTTTCGCAAGTCTGTTACTCGAAACCAGTAACTACTATGGCCTAGGGGAAAAGAACACACACCATTGTAATCGGGCGTGTTTCTACTTTCAGATGCAATAGGAATTTCTCGAGGTCATCAATCCGTTCCCGAGATATGGGAATTTGAAATTAAGGAATGGTTGAGAAACCATCAAAATTTTCGCAAGTCTGATTCCCGAAACCAATAACTACAAAGGCCTAGGGGAAAAATACACATGCCTTTGTAATCGTGCGAGTTTCTACTTTCAGATGCAACAGGAATTTCTCGAGTTCGTCAATCCGTTCGCGAGATATGGGAGTTTGAAGTTAAGGAATGGTTGAGAAACCATCAAAATTTTCGCATGTCTGATACTCGAAACCAATAACTACTATGGCCAAGGGCAAAAATACATATACCGTTGTAATCGGGCGAGTCTCTGCTTTCAGATGCAACAGGAATTTCTCGAGTTCGTCAATCCGTTCGCGAGATATGGGAGTTTGAAGTTAAGAAACGTTTGAGAAACCATCAAAATTTTCGCAAGTCTGATACTCGAAACCAATAACTACTATGGCCAGGGGCAAAAATACACATACCGTTGTACTCGGGCGAGTCTCTGCATTCAGATGCAACAGGAATTTCTCGAGTTCGTCAATCCGTTCGCGAGATATGGGAGTTTGAAGTTAAGAAACGTTTGAGAAACCATCAAAATTTTCGCATGTCTAATACTCGAAACCAATAACTACTATGGACTAGGGCAAAAATACACACACCGCTGTAATCGGGCGAGTTCCTTCTTTCAGATGCAACAAGAATTTCTCGCGGTCGTCAATTTGTTCGCGAGATATGGGAGTTTGAAGTTAAGGAATGGTTAAGAATCCAACAAAATTTTCGCAAGTCTGATACTCGAAACCAATAACTACTATGGCCTAGGGGAAAAGTACACACACCATTGTAATCGGGCGAGTTTCTACTTCAGATGCAACAGGAATTTCTCGAGTTCGTCAATCCGTTCGCGAGATATGGGAGTTTCAAGTTATGGAACGTTTGAGAAACCATCAAAATTTTCGCAAGTCTGATACTCGAAACCAATAAATACTATGGCCTAGGGGAAAAGTACACACTCCACTGTAATCGGGCGAGTTTCTACTTTCATGTGCAACAGGAATTTCGCGAGTTCGTCAATCCGTTCGCGAGATACGGGAGTTTGAAGTTAAGGAACGCCTGAGCAACCATCAAAATTTTCGCAAGTCTGATACTCGATACCAATAACTACTATGGCCTAGGGCAAAAAAACACTTACCGTTGTAATCGGGCGAGTCTCTGCTTTCAGATGCCACAGGAATTTCTCGAGTTCGTCAGTCCGTTCGCGAGATATGGGAGTTTGAAGTTAAGGAGTGGTTGAGGATCCATCAAAATTTTCGCAAGTCTGATACTCGAAAGCAATAACTACTATGGCCTAGGGGAAAAGTACACACACCATTGTAATCGGGCGTGTTTCTACTTTCAGATGCAACAGGAATTTCTCGAGTTCGTCAATCCGTTCGAGAGATATGGGAGTTTGAAGTTAAGGAATGTTTGAGAAACCATCAAAATTTTCGCAAGTCTGATTCCCGAAACCAATAACTACAAAGGCCTAGGGGGAAAATACACATACCGTTGTAATCGGGCGAGTCTCTTCTTTCAGATGCAACAGGAATTTCCCGAGTCCGTCAATCCGTTCGCGAGATATGGGAGTTTGAAGTTAAGGAATGGTTGAGAAACCACCAAAATTTTCGCTGATTTGATACTCGAATCCAATAACTGGAATGGCCTAGGGGAAAAGTACACATAGCGTTGAAATCGGGCGAGTTTCTGCATTCAGATGCAATAGGAATTTCTCGAGTTCGTCAATCCGTTCGCGAGATATGGGAGTTTGATGTTAAGGAATGGTTGAGAAACCATCAAAATTTTCGCATCTCTGATTCCCGAAACCAATAACTACAAAGGCATAGGGGAAAAGTACACATACCGTTGAAATCGGGCGAGTTTCTGCTTTCAAATGCAATAGGAATTTCTCGTGTTCGTCAATCCGTTCGCGAGATATGGCAGTTTGAAGTTAAGGAATGGTTGAGAAACCATCAATATTTTCGCATGTCTGATACTCGAAACGAATAACTACTATGGCCTAGGGCAAAAATACACATACCGTTGTAATCGGGCGAGTCTCTTCTTTCAGATGCAACAGGAATTTCCCGAGTCCGTCAATCCGTTCGCGAGATATGGGAGTTTGAAGTTAAGGAATGGTTGAGAATCCATCAAAATTTTCGCAAGTCTGATACTCAAAACCAATAACTACTATGGCCTACGGGAGAGGTACACACACCATTGTAATCGGGCTAGTTTCTCCTTTCAGATGCAACAGGAATTTCTCGAGTTCGTGAATCCGTTCGCGAGATATGGGAGTTTGAAGTTAAGGAATGGTTGAGAAACCACCAAAATTTTCGCTGATTTGATACTCGAATCCAATAACTGGAATGGCCTAGGGGAAAAGTACACATAGCGTTGAAATCGGGCGAGTTTCTGCTTTCAGATGCAATAGGAATTTCTCGAGTTCGTCAATCCGTTCGCGAGACATGGGAGTTTGATGTTAAGGAATGGTTGAGAAACCATCAAAATTTTCGCATCTCTGATTCCCGAAACCAATAACTACAAAGGCCTAGGGGAAAAGTACACATACCGTTGAAATCGGGCGAGTTTCTGCTTTCAAATGCAATAGGAATTTCTCGTGTTCGTCAATCCGTTCGCGAGGTATGGCAGTTTGAAGTTAAGGAATGGTTGAGAAACCATCAATATTTTCGCAAGTCTGATTCCCGAAACCAATAACTACAAAGGCCTAGGGAAAAAATACACATACCATTGTAATCGGGCGAGTTTCTACTTTCAGATGCAACAGGAATTTCTCGAGTTAGTCAGTCCGTTCGGGAGATATGGGAATTTGAAGTTAAGGAACGTTTGAGAAACCATCAAAATTTTCGCAAGTCTGATACTCGAAACCAATAACTACTATGGACTAGGGCAAAAATACACATACCGTTGTAATCGGGCGAGTCTCTTCTTTCAGATGCAACAGGAATTTCCCGAGTCCGTCAATCCGTTCGCGAGATATGGGAGTTTGAATTTAAGGAATGGTTGAGAATCCATCAAAATTTTCGCAAGTCTGATACTCAAAACCAATAACTACTATGGCCTACGGGAGAAGTACACACACCATTGTGATCGGGCTACTTTCTCCTTTCAGATGCAACAGGAATTTCTCGAGTTCGTCAATCCGTTCGCGAGATATGGGAGTTTGAAGTTAAGGAATGGTTGAGAAACCACCAAAATTTTCGCTGATTTGATACTCGAATCCAATAACTGGAATGGCCTAGGGGAAAAGTACACATAGCGTTGAAATCGGGCGAGTTTTTGCTTTCAGATGCAATAGGAATTTCTCGAGTTCGTCAATCCGTTCGCGAGATATGGGAGTTTGATGTTAAGGAATGGTTCAGAAACCATCAAAATTTTCGCATCTCTGATTCCCGAAACCAATAACTACAAAGGCCTAGGGGAAAAGTACACATACCGTTGAAATCGGGAGAGTTTCTGCTTTCAGATGAAAGAGAAATTTCTCGAGTTCGTCAATTCGTTCGTGAGATATGGGATTTTGAAGTTAAGGAATGGTTGAGCAACCATCAAAATTTTCGCAAGTCTGATTCCCGACACCCATAACTACAAAGGCCTGGGGGAAAAATACACATACCGTTGTAATCGTGCGAGTTTCTACTTTCAGATGCAACATGAATTTCTCGAGTTCGTCAATCCGTTCGCGAGATATGGCAGTTTGAAGTTAAGGAATGGTTGAGAAACCATCAATATTTTCGCATGTCTGATACTCGAAACCAATAACTACTATGGCCTAGGGCAAAAATACACATACCGTTGTAATCGGGCGAGTTTCTGCTTTCAGATGAAAGAGAAATTTCTCGAGTTCGTCAATTCGTTCGTGAGATATGGGAGTTTGAAGTTAAGGAATAGTTGATAAACCATCAAAATTTTCGCAAGTCTGATACTCGAAAACAATAACTACAAAGGCCTAGGGGAAAAATACACACACCGTTGTGATCGGGCGAGTTTCTACTTTCAGATGGAACGGCAATTTCTCGAGTTCGTCAATCCGGTCGCGAGATATGGGAGTTCGAAATTAAGGAGTGGTTGAGAAACCATCAAAATTTTCGCAAGTCTGATACTCGAAACCAATAACTACTATGGCCTAGGGCAAAAATACACATGGAGTTGTAATCGTGCGAGTTTCTACTATCAGATGCAACAGGAATTTCTCGAGTTCGTTAATCCGTTCGCGAGATATGGGAGTTAGAAGTTAAGGAATGGTTGAGAAACCATCCAAATTTTCGCACGTCTGATTCACGAAACCAATAACTACAATGGCCTAGGGGAAAAATAGACATACCGTTGTAATCGGGCGAGTTTCTACTTTCAGATGGAACAGCAATTTCTCGAGTTCGTCAATCCGTTCGCGAGATATTGGAGTTTGAAGTTAAGGAATGGTCGAGAAACCATCAAAATTTTCTCTGGTCTGATACTCGAAACCAATAACTGGAATGGCCTAGGGGGAAAGTACATCCACCACTGTAATCGGGCGAGTTTCTACTTTCAGATGGAACAGCAATTTCTCGAGTTCGTCAATCCGGTCGCGAGATATGGGAGTTTGAAATTAAGGAATAGTTGATAAACCATCAAAATTTTCACTGGTCTGATACTCGAAACCAATAACTGGAATGGCCTAGGGGAAAAGTAGACTCACCACTGTAATCTATCGAGTTTCTACTTTCAGATACAACAGGAATTTCTCGAGTTCGTCAATCCGTTCGCGAGATATGGGAGTTGGAAATTAAGGAATGGTTGAGAAACCATCAAAATTTTCGCAAGTCTGAATCCCGAAACCAATAACTACAAAGGCCTAGGGGAAAAATACACACACCGTTGTAATCGGGCGAGTTTCTACTTTCAGATGGAACAGCAATTTCTCGAGTTCGTCAATCCGGTCGCGAGATATGGGAGTTTGAAATTAAGGAATGGTTGAGAAAGCATCAAAATTTTCGCAAATCTGATACTCGAAAACAATAACTACTATGGCCCAGGGCAAAAATACACATACCGCTGTAATCGGGCGAGTTTCTACTTTCAGATGCAACAGGAATTTCTCGAGTTCGCCAATCCGTTCGCGAGATATGGGAGTTTGAAGTTAAGGAACGCTTGAGCAACCAACAAAATTTTCGCAAGTCTGATACTCGAAATCAATAACTACTATGGCCTAGGGGAAAAGTACACACACTATTGTAAGGGGGCGAGTTTCTACTTTCAGATGCAATAGGAATTTCTCGAGTTCGTCAATCCGTTCGCGAGATATGGCAGAGCAAAGTTAAGGAATGGTTGAGAAACCATCAAAGTTTTCGCAAGTCTGATACTCGAAATCAATAACTACTATGGCCTAGGGGAAAAGTACACACACTATTGTAAGGGGGCGAGTTTCTACTTTCAGATGCAATAGGAATTTCTCGAGTTCGTCAATCCGTTCGCGAGATATGGCAGAGCAAAGTTAAAGAATGGTTGAGAAACCATCAAAATTTTCGCTGGTCTGATACTCGGAAACAATAACTGGATGGCCTAGGAGAAAAGTACACACACCATTGTAATGGGTCGAGTTTCTACTTTCAGATGCAACAGGAATATTTCGAGTTCGTCAATGCGTTCGCGAGATATGGGAGTTTGAAGTTAAGGAATGGTTGAGAAATCATCAAAATTTTCTCTGGTCTGATACTCGAAACCAATAACTGGAATGGCCTAACGGAAAAGTACACACACCATTGTAATCGGGCGACTTTCTACTTTCAGATGCAACAGGAATTTCTCGAGTTCGTCAATCCGCTCGCGAGATATGGGAGTTTGAAGTTAAGGAATGGTTGAGAAACCATCAAAATTTTCGCATGTCTGGTACTCGAAACCAATAACTACTATGGCCTAGGGCAAAAATAGACATACCGTTGTAATCGGGCGAGTTTCTGATTTCAGATGCAACAGGAATTTCTCGAGTTCGTCAATTCGTTCGCGAGATATGGGAGTTTGAAATTAAGGAATGGTTGAGCAACCATCAAAATTTTCGCAAGTCTGATTCCCGAAACCAGTAACTACAAAGGCCTAGGGGAAAAATACACATACCGTTGTAATCGGGCGAGTTTCTACTTTCAGATGCAATAGGAATTTCTCGAGTTCGTCAATCCGTTCGCGTGATATGGGGCTTTGAAGTTAAGGAATGGATGAGAAACCATCAAAATTTTCGCTGGTCTGATTCTCGAAACCAATAACTACAATGGCCTAGGGGAAAAATAGACATACCGTTGTAATCGGGCGAGTTTCTACTTTCAGATGGAACAGCAATTTCTCGAGTTCGTCAATCCGTTCGCGAGATATGGGAGTTTGAAGTTAAGGAATGGTTGAGAAACCATCAAAATTTTCGCATGTCTGGTACTCGAAACCAATAACTACTATGGCCTAGGGCAAAAATAGACATACCGTTGTAATCGGGCGAGTTTCTGATTTCAGATGCAACAGGAATTTCTCGAGTTCGTCTACTCGTTCGCGAGATATGGGAGTTTGAAATTAAGGAATGGTTGAGCAACCATCAAAATTTTCGCAAGTCTGATTCCCGAAACCAGTAACTACAAAGGCCTAGGGGAAAAATACACATACCGTTGTAATCGGGCGAGTTTCTACTTTCAGATGCAACAGGAATTTCTCGAGTTCGTCAATTCGTTCGCGAGATATGGGAGTTTGAAGTTAAGGAATGGTTGAGCAACCATCAAAATTTTCGCAAGTCTGATTCCCGAAACCAGTAACTACAAAGGCCTAGGGGAAAAATACACATACCGTTGTAATCGGGCGAGTTTCTACTTTCAGATGCAATAGGAATTTCTCGAGTTCGTCAATTCGTTCGCGAGATATGGGAATTTGAAGTTAAGGAATGGTTGAGAAACCATCAAAATTTTCGCAAGTCTGATTCCCGAAACCAATAACTACAAAGGCCTAGGGGAAAAATACACATTCCGATGTAATCGGGCGAGATTCTACTTTCAGATGCAACAGGAATTTCTGGAGTTCGTCAATCCGTTCGCGAGATATAGAATGGGAGTTTGAAGTTAGGGAATGGGTGAGAAACCATCAAAATTTTCGCAAGTCTGATTCCCGAAACCAATAACTACAAAGGCCTAGGGGAAAAATACACATACCGATGTAATCGGGCGAGATTCTACTTTCAGATGCAACAGGAATTTCTGGAGTTCGTCAATCCGTTCGCGAGATATAGAATGGGAGTTTGAAGTTAGGGAATGGGTGAGAAACCATCAAAATTTTCGCTGGTCTGATACTCGAAACCAATAACTGGAATGGCCTAGGGGAAAAGTACACATACCGTTGAAATCGGGCGAGTTCCTGCTGTCAGATGCAATAGGAATTTCTCGTGTTCGTCAATCCGTTCGCGAGATATGGGAGTTTGAAGTTAAGGAATGGTTGAGAAACCATCAAAATTTTCGCAAGTCTGATACTCGAAACCAATAACTACTATGGCCTAGGGCAAAAATACACATACCGTTGTAATCGGGCGAGTTTCTGCTTTCAGATGCAATAAGAATTTCTCGAGTTCGTCAATTCCTTCGCGAGATATGGGAGTTTGAAGTTAAGGAATGGTTGAGCAACCATCAAAATTTTCGCAAGCCTGATTCCCGAAACCAATAACTACAAAGGCCTAGGGGAAGAATACACATACCGTTGTAATCGGGCGAGTTTCTACTTTCAGATGCAACAGGAATTTCTCGAGTTCGTCAATCCGCTCGCGAGATATGGGAGTTTGAAGTTAAGGAATGGTTGAGAAACCATCAAAATTTTCGCATGTCTGGTACTCGAAACCAATAACTGCTATGGCCTAGGGCAAAAATAGACATATCGTTGTAATCGGGCGAGTTTCTGATTTCAGATGCAACAGGAATTTCTCGAGTTCGTCAATTCGTTCGCGAGATATGGGAATTTGAAGTTAAGGAACGGTTGAGAAACCATCAAAATTTTCGCATGTCTGATACTCGAAACCAATAACTACTATGGCCTAGGGGAAGAATACACATACCGTTGTAATCGGGCGAGTTTCTACTTTCAGATGCAAGAGGAATTTCTCGTGTTCGTCAATCCGTTCGCGAGATATGGGAGTTTGAAGTTAAGGAATGGTTGAGAAACCATCAAAATTTTCGCAAGTCTGATTCCCGAAACCAATAACTACAAAGGCCTAGGGGAAAAATACACATACCGATGTAATCGGGCGAGATTCTACTTTCAGATGCAACAGGAATTTCTGGAGTTCGTCAATCCGTTCGCGAGATATAGTATGGGAGTTTGAAGTTAAGGAATGGTTGAGAAACCATCAAAATTTTCGCAAGTCTGATACTCGAAACCAATAACTACTATGGCCTAGGGCAAAAATACACATACCGTTGTAATCGGGCGAGTTTCTGCTTTCAGATGCAATAAGAATTTCTCGAGTTCGTCAATTCCTTCGCGAGATATGGGAGTTTGAAGTTAAGGAATGGTTGAGCAACCATCAAAATTTTCGCAATCCTGATTCCCGAAACCAATAACTACAAAGGCCTAGGGGAAGAATACACATACCGTTGTAATCGGGCGAGTTTCTACTTTCAGATGCAAGAGGAATTTCTCGAGTTCGTCAATCCGTTCGCGAGATATGGGAGTTTGAAGTTAAGGAATGGTTGAGAAACCATCAAAATTTTTGCAAGTCTGATACTCGAAACCCATAACTACTATGAGTTAGGGGAAAAGTACACACACCATCGTAATCGGGCGAGTTTCTACTTTCAGATGCAAGAGGAATTTCTCGAGTTCGTCAATTCGTTCGCGAGATATGGGAGTTTGAAGTTAAGGAATGGTTGAGCAACCATCAAAATTTTCGCAAGTCTGATTCCCGAAACCAATAACTACAGAGGCCTAGGGGAAAAATACACATACCGTTGTAATCGGGCGAGTTTCTACTTTCAGATGCAAGAGGAATTTCTCGAGTTCGTCAATCCGTTCGCGAAATATGGGAGTTTGAAGTTAAGGAATGGTTGAGAAACCATCAAAATTTTCGCAAGTCTGATACTCGAAACCAATAACTACTGTGAGTTAGGGGAAAAGTACACACACCGCTGTAATCGGGCGAGTTTCTGCTTTCAGATGCAACAAGAATTTCGCGAGTTCGTCAATTCGTTCGCGAGATATGGGAGTTTGAAGTTAAGGAATGGTTGAGCAACCATCAAAATTTTCGCAAGTCTGATTCCCGAAACCAATAACTACAGATGCCAAGGGGAAAAATACACATACCGTTGTAATCGGGCGAGTTTCTACTTTCAGATGCAATAGGAATTTCTCGAGTTCGTCAATCCGTTCGCGATATATGGGAGTTTGAAGTTAAGGTATGGTTGGGAAGCCATCAAAAATTTCGCTGGTCTGATTCTCGAAACCAATAACTGGAATGGCCTAGGGAAGAAGTACACACACAATTGTAATCGGGCGAGTTTCTACTTTCAGATGCAACAGGAATTTCCCGAGTTCGTCAATCCGTTCGCGAGATATGGGAGTTTGAAGTTAAGGAATGGTTGAGCAACCATCAAAATTTTCGCAAGTCTGATTCCCGAAACCAATAACTACAGATGCCAAGGGGAAAAATACACATACCGTTGTAATCGGGCGAGTTTCTACTTTCAGATGCAATAGGAATTTCTCGAGTTTGTCAATCCGTTCGCGAGATATGGGAGTTTGAAATTAAGGAATGGTTGAGAAACCATCAAAATTTTCGCAAGTGTGACACTCGAAAACAATAACTACTATGGCCTAGGGCCAAAATACACATACCGCTGTAATCCGGCGAATTTCTGCTTTCAGATGCAACAAGAATTTCTCGAGTTCGTCAATTCGTTCGCGAGATATGGGAGTTTGAAGTTAAGAAATGGTTGAGCAACCATCAAAATTTTCGCATGCCTGATACTCGAAACCAATAACTACTATGGCCTAGAGCAAAAATACACGTACCCTTGCAATCGGGCGAGTTTCTGCTTTCAGATGCAATAGGAATTTCTCGTGGTCGTCAATCCGTTCGCGAGATGTGGGAGTTTGAAGTTAAGGAATGGGTGAGAAACCATCAAAATTTTCGCAAGTCTGATACTCGAAACAAATAACTACAAAGGCCTAGGGGAAAAATACACATACCGTTGTAATCGGGCGAGTTTCTGCTTTCAGATGCAACAAGAATTTCTCGTGTTCGTCAATTCGTTCGCGAGATATGGGAGTTTGAAGTTAAGGAATAGTTGAGCAACCATAAAAATTTTCGCATGTCTGATTCTCGAAACCAATAACTACAAAGGCCTAGGGGAAAAATATACATACCGTTGTAATCGCGCGAGTTTCTGCTTTCAGATGCAACAGGAATTTCTCGAGTTCGTCAATCCGTTCTCGAGATATGGGAGTTTGAAGTTAAGGAATGGTTGAGCAACCATCAAAATTTTCGCAAGTCTGATTCCCGAAACCAATAACTACAAAGGCCTAGGGGAAAAGTACACATACCGTTGAAATCGGGCGAGTTTCTGCTTTCAGATGCAATAGGAATTTCTCGTGTTCGTCACTCCGTTCGCGAGATATGGGAGTTTGAAGATGAGGAATGGTTGAGAAACCATCAAAATATTCGCATGTCTGATACTCGAAACCAATAACTACTATGGCCTAGGGCAAAAATACACATACCGTTGTAATCGGGCGACTTTCTGCTTTCAGATGCAACAGGAATTTCTCGAGTTCGTCAATTCGTTCGCGAGATATGGGAGTTTGAAGTTAAGAAATGGTTGAGCAACCATCAAAATTTTCGCAAGTCTGATACTCGAAACCAATAACCACAGAGGCCTAGGGCAAAAATACACATACCGTTGTAATCGGGCGAGTTTCTGCTTTCAGATGCAATAGGAGTTCCTCGAGTTCGTCAATCCGTTCGCGAGATATGGGAGTTTGAATTTAAGGAACGGTTGAGAAACCATCAAAATTTTCGCAAGTCTGATACTCGAAACCAATAACCACAGAGGCCTAGGGCAAAAATACACATACCGTTGTAATCGGGCGAGTTTCTGCTTTCAGATGCAATAGGAGTTTCTCGAGTTCGTCAATCCGTTCGCGAGATATGGGAGTTTGAAGTTAAGGAATGGTTGACAAACCATCAAAATTTTCGCAAGTCTGATACTCGAAACCCATAACTACTATGGGTTAGGGGAAAAGTACACACACCATTGTAATGGGGCGAGTTTCTACTTTCAGAAGCAACAGGAACTTCGCGAGTTCTTCAATCCGTACGCGAGATATGGGAGTTTGAAATTAAGGAATGGTTGAGAAACCATCAAAATTTTCGCAAGTCTGATACTCGAAACCAATAACTACAGAGGCCTAGGGCAAAAATACACATACCGTTGTAATCGGGCGAGTTTCTGCTTTCAGATGCAATAGGAATTTCTCGAGTTCGTCAATTCGTTCGCGAGATACGGGAGTTTGAAGTTAAGGATTGGTTGAGCAACCATCAAAATTTTCGCATGTCTGATTCCCGAAACCGATAACTGCAGATGCCTACGGGAAAAATACACATACCGTTGTAATCGGGCGAGTTTCTACTTTCAGATGCAAGAGGAATTTCTCGAGTTCGTCAATCCGTTCGCGAGATATGGGAGTTTGAAGTTAAGGAATGGTTGAGCAACAATAAAAATTTTCGCAGGTGTGATACTCGAAACCAATAACTACAATGGCCTAGGGGAAAAATACACATACCGTTGTAATCGGGCGGATTTCTACTTTCAGATGAAACAGGAATTTCTCGAGTTCGTCCATCCGTTCGCGAGATATGGGAGTTTGAAGTTAAGGAATGGTTGAGAAACCATAAAAAATTTCGCAAGTCTGATACTGGAAAGGAATAACTGGAATGGCCTAGGGGAAAAGTACACACACCATTGTAATGGGGCGAGTTTCTACTTTCAGAGGCAACAGGAACTTCGCGAGTTCGTCAATCCGTTCGCGAGATATGGGAGTTTGAAGTTAGGGAATGGTTGAGAAACCATCAAAATTTTCGCTGGTCTGATACTCGAAACCAATAACTGGAATGGCCTAGGGGAAAAGTACACACACCATTGTAATCGGGCGAGTTTCTACTTTCAGATGCAACAGGAATTTCTCGAGTTCGTCAAACCGTTCGCGAGATATGGGAGTTTGAAGTTAAGGAATGGTTGAGAAACCATCAAAATTTTCGCAAGTCTGATACTCGAAACCAATAACTACTATGGCCTAGGGCAAAAATGCACACACCGATGTAATCGGGCGAGTTTCTGCTTTCAGATGCAATAGGAATTTCTAGAGTTCGTCAATCCGTTCCATTAATATGGGAGTTTGAAGTTAAGGAATGGTTGAGAAACCATCAAAATTTTCGCATGTCTGATATTCGAAACCAATAACTACAATGGCCTAGCGGAAAATACACATACCGTTGTAATCGGGCGAGTTTCTGCTTTCAGATGCAATAGGAATTTCTCGAGTTCGTCAATCCGTTCCATTAATATGGGAGTTTGAAGTTAAGGAATGGTTGAAAAACCATCAAAATTTTCGCATGTCTGATATTCGAAACCAATAACTACAATGGCCTAGGGGAAAATACACATACCGTTGTAATCGGGCGAATTTCTACTTTCAGATGAAACAGGAATTTCTCGAGTTCCTCCATCCGTTCGCGAGATATGGGAGTTTGAAGTTAAGGAATGGTTGAGAAACCATCAAAAATTTCGCTGGTCTGATACTCGAAACCAATAACTGGAATGGCCTAGGGGAAAAGTACACACACCATTGTAATCGGGCGAGTTTCTACTTTCAGATGCAACAGGAATTTCTCGAGTTCGTCAAACCGTTCGCGAGATATGGGAGTTTGAAGTTAAGGAATGGTTGAGAAACCATCAAAATTTTCGCTGGTCTGATACTCGAAACCAATAAATGGAATGGCCTAGGGGAAAAGTACACACACCACTGCAATCGGGCGTGTTTCTACTTTCAGATGCAACAGGAATTTCTCGAGATCGTCAATCCGTTCGCGAGATATGGGGGTTAGAAGTTAAGGAATGGTTGAGAAACCATCAAAATTTTCGCAAGTCTGATTCCCGAAACCAATAACTACAAAGGCCTAGGGGAAAAATACACATGCCGTTGTAATCGTGCGAGTTTCTACTTTCAGATGCAACAGGAATTTCTCAAGTTCGTGAATCCGTTCGCGAGGTATGAGAGTTCGAACTTAAGGAATGGTTGAGAAACCATCAAAATTTTTGCAACCCTGATACACGAAACCAATAAATACTATGGCCTAGGGCAAAAATACACACACCGCTGTAATCGGGCGAGTTTCTACTTTCAGATGCAACAGGAATTTCTCGAGTTCGTCAATCCGTTCGCGAGATATGGGAGTTTGAAGTTAAGGAATGGTTGAGAAACCATCAAAAATTTCGCTGGTCTGATACTCGAAACCAATAACTGGAATGGCCTAGGGGAAAAGTACACACACCACTGCAATCGGGCGTGTTTCTACTTTCAGATGCAACAGGAATTTCTCGAGATCGTCAATCCGTTCGCGAGATATGGGGGTTAGAAGTTAAGGAATGTTTGAGAAACCATCAAAGTTTTCGCAAGTCTGATTCCCGAAACCAATAACTACAACGGCCTAGGGGAAAAATACACATGCCGTTGTAATCGTGCGAGTTTCTACTTTCAGATGCAACAGGAATTTCTCGAGATCGTGAATCCGTTCGCGAGATATGGGAGTTTGAAGTTAAGGAACGGTTGAGAAACCATCAAAATTTTCGCAAGTCTGATACTCGAAACCAATAACTACTTTGGCCTATCGCAAAAATACACATACCGTTGTAATCGGGCGAGTTTCTGCTTTCAGATGCAATAGGAATTTCTCGAGTTCGTCAATCCGTTCGCGAGATATGGGAGTTTGAAGTTAAGGAATGGTTGAGAAACCATCAAAAATTTCGCTGGTCTGATACTCGAAACCAATAACTGGAATGGCCTAGGGGAAAAGTACACTTACCGCTGTATTCGGGCGAGTTTCTACTTTCAGATGCAACAGGAATTTCTCGAGTTGGTCAATCCGTTCGCGAGATATGGGAGTTTGAAGTTGCGGAATGGTTGAGAAAGCATCAAAATTTTCGCTGGTCTGATACTCGAAACCAATAACTGGAATGGCCTAGGGGAAAAGTACACACACCACTGTAATCGGGCGTGTTTCTACTTTCAAATGCAACAGGAATTTCTCGAGATCGTCAATCCGTTCGCGAGATATGGGGGTTAGAAGTTAAGGAATGGTTGAGAAACCATCAAAATTTTCGCAAGTCTGATTCCCGAAACCAATAACTACAAAGGCCTAGGGGAAAAATACACATGCCGTTGTAATCGTGCGAGTTTCTACTTTCAGATGCAACAGGAATTTCTCAAGTTCGTGAATCCGTTCGCGAGGTATGAGAGTTCGAACTTAAGGAATGGTTGAGAAACCATCAAAATTTTTGCAACCCTGATACACGAAACCAATAAATACTATGGCCTAGGGCAAAAATACACACACCGCTGTAATCGGGCGAGTTTCTACTTTCAGATGCAACAGGAATTTCTCGAGTTCGTCAATCCGTTCGCGAGATATGGGAGTTTGAAGTTAAGGAATGGTTGAGAAACCATCAAAAATTTCGCTGGTCTGATACTCGAAACCAATAACTGGAATGGCCTAGGGGAAAAGTACACACACCACTGCAATCGGGCGTGTTTCTACTTTCAGATGCAACAGGAATTTCTCGAGATCGTCAATCCGTTCGCGAGATATGGGGGTTAGAAGTTAAGGAATGTTTGAGAAACCATCAAAGTTTTCGCAAGTCTGATTCCCGAAACCAATAACTACAACGGCCTAGGGGAAAAATACACATGCCGTTGTAATCGTGCGAGTTTCTACTTTCAGATGCAACAGGAATTTCTCGAGATCGTGAATCCGTTCGCGAGATATGGGAGTTTGAAGTTAAGGAACGGTTGAGAAACCATCAAAATTTTCGCAAGTCTGATACTCGAAACCAATAACTACTTTGGCCTATCGCAAAAATACACATACCGTTGTAATCGGGCGAGTTTCTGCTTTCAGATGCAATAGGAATTTCTCGAGTTCGTCAATCCGTTCGCGAGATATGGGAGTTTGAAGTTAAGGAATGGTTGAGAAACCATCAAAAATTTCGCTGGTCTGATACTCGAAACCAATAACTGGAATGGCCTAGGGGAAAAGTACACTTACCGCTGTATTCGGGCGAGTTTCTACTTTCAGATGCAACAGGAATTTCTCGAGTTGGTCAATCCGTTCGCGAGATATGGGAGTTTGAAGTTGCGGAATGGTTGAGAAAGCATCAAAATTTTCGCTGGTCTGATACTCGAAACCAATAACTGGAATGGCCTAGGGGAAAAGTACACACACCACTGTAATCGGGCGTGTTTCTACTTTCAAATGCAACAGGAATTTCTCGAGATCGTCAATCCGTTCGCCAGATATGGGAGTTAGAAGTGAAGGAATGGTTGAGAAACCATCAAAATTTTCGCAAGTCTGATTCCCGAAACCAATAACTACAAAGGCCTAGGGGAAAAATTCACATGCAGTTGTAACCGTGCGAGTTTCTACTTTCAGGTGCAACAGGAATTTCTCGAGTTCGTGAATCCGTTCGCGAGATATGGGAGTTCGAAGTTAAGGAATGATTGAGAAACCATCAAAATTTTCGCAACCCTGATACTCGAAACCAATAAATACTATGGCCTAGGGGAAAAGTACACTCACCATTGTAATCGGACGAGTTTCTACTTTCAGATGCAACAGGAATTTCTCGAGTTCGTCAATCCGTTCGCGAGATATGGGAGTTTGAAGTTAAGGAATGGTTGAGAAAGCATCAAAATTTTCGCTGGTCTGATCCTCGAAACCAATAACTGGAATGGCCTAGGGGAAAAATACACATACCGTTGTAATCGTGCGAGTTTCTACTTTCAGATGGAACAGGAATTTCTCGAGTTCGTCAATCCGTTCGCGAGATATGGGAGTTCGAAGTTAAGGAATGGTTGAGAAACCATCAAAATTTTCGCAACCATGATACTCGAAACCAATATCTACTATGGCCTAGGGCAAAAATACACACACCGCTGTAATCGGGCGAGTTTCTACTTTCAGATGCAACAGGAATTTCTCGAGATCGTCAATCCGTTCGCGAGATATGGGAGTTTGAAATTAAGGAATGGTTGAGAAACCATCAAAATATTCGCAACCCTGATACTCGAAACCAATAACTACTATGGCCTAGGGCAAAAGTACACTTACCGCTGTATTCGGGCGAGTTTCTACTTTCAGATGCAACAGGAATTTCTCGAGTTCGTCAAACCGTTCGCGAGATATGGGAGTTTGAAGTTAAGGAATGGTTGAGAAACCATCAAAATTTTCGCTGGTCTGATACTCGAAACCAATAACTGGAATGGCCTAGGGGAAAAGTACACACACCACTGCAATCGGGCCTGTTTCTACTTTCAGATGCAACAGGAATTTCTCGAGATCGTCAATCCGTTCGCGAGATATGGGAGTTTGAAATTAAGGAATGTTTGAGAAACCATCAAAATTTTCGCATGTCTGATACTCGAAACCAATAACTGGAATGGCCTAGGGGAATAGTACACACACCATTGTAATCGTGCTAGTTTCTACTTTTAGATGCAACAGGAATTTCTCGAGTTCGTCAATCCGTTCGCGAGAAATGGGAGTTTGAAGTTGTGGAATGGTTGAGAAAGCATCAAAATTTTCGCTGGTCTGATACTCGAAACCAATAACTGGAATGGCCTAGGGGAAAAGTACACACACCGCTGTAATCGGGCGAGTTTCTACTTTCAGATGGAACAGGAATTTCTCGAGATCGTCAATCCGTTCGCGAGATATGGGGGTTAGAAGTTAAGGAATGGTTGAGAGACCATCAAAATTTTCGCAAGTCTGATTCCCGAAACCAATAACTACAAAGGCCTAGGGGAAAAATACACATGCCGTTGTAATCGTGCGGGTTTCTACTTTCAGATGCAACAGGAATTCCTCAAGTTCGTGAATCCGTTCGCGAGATATGGGTGTTCGATGTTAAGGAATGGTTGAGAAACCATAAAAATTTTTGCAACCCCAATACTCGATACCAATAAATACTATGGCCTAGGGTAAAAATACACACACCGCTGTGATCGGGCGAGTTTCTACTTTCAGATGCAACAGGAATTTCTCGAGTTCGTCAAACCGTTCGCGAGATATGGGAGTTTGAAGTTAAGGAATGGTTGAGAAACCATCAAAATTTTCGCTGGTCTGATACTCGAAACCAATAACTGGAATGGCCTAGGGGAAAAGTACACACACCACTGCAATCGGGCCTGTTTCTACTTTCAGATGCAACAGGAATTTCTCGAGATCGTCAATCCGTTCGCGACGTATAGGAGTTTGAAATTAAGAAATGGTTGAGAAACCATCAAAGTTTTCGCAAGTCTGATTCCCGAAACCAATAACTACAAAGGCCTAGGGGAAAAATACACATGCCGTTGTAATCGTCCGAGTTTCTACTTTCAGATGCAACAGGAATTTCTCAAGTTCGTCAATCCGTTCGCGAGATATGGGAGTTTGGAGTTGTGGAATGGTTTAGAAAGCATCAAAATTTTCGCTGGTCTGATACTCGAAACCAATAAGTGGAATGGCCTAGGGGAAAAGTACTCACACCACTGTAATCGGGCGTGTCTCTACTTTCAGATGCAACAGGAATTTCTCGAGATCGTTAATCCGTTCGCCAAATATGGGAGTTCGAGGTTAAGGAATGATTGAAAAACCATCAAAATTTTCGCAACCATGATACTCGAAACCGATATCTACTATGGCCTAGGGCAAAAATACACACACCGCTGTAATCGGGCGAGTTTCTACTTTCAGATGCAACAGGAATTTCTCGGGATCGTCAATCCGTTCGCGAGATATGGGAGTTTGAAGTTAAGGAATGGTTGAGAAACCATCAAAAATTTCGCTGGTCTGATACTCGAAACCAATAACTGGAATGGCCTAGGGAAAAAATACACATGCCGTTGTAATCGTGCGAGTTTCTACTTTCAGATGCAACAGGAATTTCTCGAGTTCGTCAATCCGTTCGAGAGATATGGGAGTTCGAAGTTAAGGAATGGTTGAGAAACCATCAAAAATTTCGCTGGTCTGATACTCGAAACCAATAACTGGAATGGCCTAGGGGACAAGTACACACACCATTGTAATCGGGCGAGTATCTACTTTCAGATGCAACAGGAATTTCTCGAGTTCGTCAATCCGTTCGCGAGATATGGGAGTTTGAAGTTAAGGAATGGTTGAGAAACCATCAAAAATTTCGCTGGTCTGATACTCGAAACCAATAACTGGAATGGCCTAGGGGAAAAGTACACACACCATTGTAAGCGGGCGAGTTTCTACTTTCAGATGCAACAGGAATTTCTCGAGTTCGTCAAACCGTTCGCGAGATATGGGAGTTTGAAGTTAAGGAATGGTTGAGAAACCATCAAAAATTTCGCTGGTCTGATACTCGAAACCAATAACTACTATGGCCTAGGGCAAAAATACACATACCGTTGTAATCGGGCGTGTTTCTACTTTCAGATGCCACAAGAATTTCTCGAGTTCGTCAGATCGTTCGCGAGATATGGGAGTTTGAAGTTAAGGAATGGTTGAGAAACCATCAAAATTTTCGCTGCTCTGATACTCGAAACCAATAACTGGAATGGCCTATGGGAAAAGTACACACGCCATTGTAATCGGGCGAGTTTCTGCTTTCAGATGCAACATGAATTTCTGAGTTCGTCGATCCATTCCCGAGATATGGGAGTTTGAATTTAAGGAACGGTTAAGAAACCATTAAAATTTTCGCATGTCTGATACTCGAAACCAATAACTACTATGGCCTAGGGCAAAAATACACATACCGTTGTAATCGTGCGAGTTTCTACTTTCAGATGCAACAGGAATTTCTGGAGATTGTGAATCCGTTCGCGAGATATGGGAGTTTGAAGTTAAGGAATGGTTGAGAAACCATCAAAATATTCGCATGTCTGATACTCGAAACCAATAACTGGAATTGCCTAGGGGAAAAGTACACTTACCGCTGTATTCGGGCGAGTTTCTACTTTCAGATGCAACAGGAATTTCTCGAGTTCGTCAATCCGTTCGCGAGATATGGGAGTTTGTATATAAGGAATGGTTGAGAAACCATCAAAAATTTCGCTGGTCTGATACTCGAAACAAATAACTGGAATGGCCTAGGGGAAAAGTACACACACCATTGTAATGGGGCGAGTTTCTACTTTCCGATGCAGCAGGAATTTCTCGAGTTCGTCAATTCGTTCGCGAGATATGGGAGTTTGAAATTAAGGAATGGTTGAGAAACCATCAAGATTTTCGCAAGTCTGATACTCCAAACCAATAACTACTATGGCCTAGGGGAAAAATACACATACCTTTGTAATCGTGCGAGTTTCTACTTTCAGATGCAACAGGAATTTCTGGAGATTGTGAATCCGTTCGCGAGATATGGGAGTTTGAAGTTAAGGAATGGTTGAGAAACCATCAAAATATTCGCATGTCTGATACTCGAAACCAATAACTGGAATTGCCTAGGGGAAAAGTACACTTACCGCTGTATTCGGGCGAGTTTCTACTTTCAGATGCAACAGGAATTTCTCGAGTGCGTCAATCCGTTCGCGAGATATGGGAGTTTGAAGTTAAGGAATGGTTTAGAAACCATCAAAATTTTCGCTGGTCTGATACTCGAAACCAATAACTGGAATGGCCTAGGGGAAAAGTACACACGCCACTGTAATCGGGCGTGTTTCTACTTTCAGATGCAACAGGAATTTCCCGAGATCGTCAATCCGTTCGCCAGATATGGGAGTTAGAAGTGAAGGAATGGTTGAGAAACCATCAAAATTTTCGCAAGTCTGATTCCCGAAACCGATAACTACAAAGGCCTAGGGGAAAAATACACATGCAGTTGTAATCGTGCGGGTTCCTACTTTCGGATGCAACAGGAATTTCTCGAGTTCGTGAATCCGTTCGCGAGATATAGGAGTTCGAAGTTAAGGAATGGTTGAGAAACCATCAAAATTTTCGCTGGTCTGATACTCGAAACCAATAACTGGAATGGCCTAGGGGAAAAGTAGACACACCATTGTAATCGGGCGAGTTTCTACTTTCAGATGCAACAGGAATTTCTCGAGTTCGTCAATCCGTTCGCGAGATATGGGAGTTAGAATTTAAGGAATGTTTGGGAAACCATCAAAATTTTCGCAAGTCTGATTCCCGAAACCAATAACTACAAACGCCTAGGGGAAAAATACACATGCCGTTGTAATCGTGCGAGCTTCTACTTTCAGATGCAACAGGAATTTCTCGAGTTCGTCAATCCGTTCGCGAGATATGGGAGTTTGAAGTTAAGGAATGGTTGAGAAACCATCAAAATTTTCGCAAGTCTAATTCCCGAAACCAATAACTACAAAGGCCTAGGGGAAAAATACACATGCCGTTGTAATCGTGCGAGTTTCTACTTTCAGATGCAACAGGAATTTCTAAGAGTTCGTGAATCCGTTCGCGAGATATAGAAGTTCGAGGTTAAGGAATGGTTGAGAAACCATCAAAATTTTCGCAAGTCTGATACTCGAAACCAATAACTACTATGGCATAGGGCAAAAATACACACACCGTTGTAACCGGGCGAGTTTCTGCTTTCAGATGCAATAAGAATTTCTAGAGTTCGTACAGTTCGTTCGCGAGATATGGGAGTTTGAAGTTAAGATATGGTTGAGAAACCATCAAAATTTTCGCTGGTCTGATACTCGAAACCAATAACTGGAATGGCCAAGGGGAAAAGTACACACACCATTGTAATCGGGCGAGTTTCTACTTTCAGATGCAACAGGAATTTCTCGAGTTCGTCAATCTGTTCGCGAGATATGGGAGTTAGAATTTAAGGAATGGTTGAGAAACCATCAAAATTTTCGCAAGTCTGATTCCCGAAACCAATAACTGGAATGGCCTAGGGGAAAAGTACACACACCATTGTAATCGGGCGAGTTTCTACTTCCAGATGCAACAGGAATTTCTCGAGTTCGTCAATCCGTTCGCGAGATACGGGAGTTAGAATTTAAGTAATGGTTGAGAAACCATCAAAATTTTCGCAAGTCTGATTCCCGAAACCAATAACTACAAAGGCCTAGATGAAAAATACACATGCCGTTGTAATCGTGCGAGTTTCTACTTTCAGATGCAACAGGAATTTCTCGAGTTCGTCAATCCGTTCGCGAGATATGGGAGTTTGAAGTTAAGGAATGGTTGAGAAACCATCAAAAATTTCGCTGGTCTGATACTCGAAACCAATAACTGGAATGGCCTAGGGGAAAAGTACACTTACCGCTGTATTCGGGCGAGTTTCTACTTTCAGATGCAACAGGAATTTCTCGAGTTCGTCAATCCGTTCGCGAGATATGGGAGTTTGAAGTTAAGGAATGGTTGGGAAACCATCAAAATTTTCGCTGGTCTGATTCCCGAAACCAATAACTGGAATGGCCTAGGGGAAAAGTACACACATCATTGTAATCGGGCGAGTTTCTACTTCCAGATGCAACAGGAATTTCTCGAGTTCGTCAATCCGTTTGCGAGATATGGGAGTTAGTTTTTAAGGAATGGTTGAGAAACCATCAAAAATTTCGCTGGTCTGATACTCGAAACCAATAACTGGAATGGCCTAGGTGAAAAGTACACACACCATTGTAATCGGGCGAGTTTCTACTTTCAGATGCAACAGGAATTTCTCGAGCTCGTCAATCCGTTCGCCAGATATGGGAGTTTGAAATGAAGGAATGGTTGAGAAACCATCAAAATATTCGCAACCCTGATACTCGAAACCAATAACTACTATGGCCTAGGGCAAAAGTACACTTACCGCTGTATTCGGGCGAGTTTCTACTTTCAGATGCAACAGGAATTTCTCGAGTTCGTCAATCCGTTCGCCAGATATGGGAGTTAGAAGTGAAGGAATGGTTGAGAAACCATCAAAATTTTCGCAAGTCTGATAATCGAAACCAATAACTACTATGGCCTAGGGGAAAAGTACACTCACCATTGTAATCGGGCGAGCTTCTACTTTCAGATGCAACAGGAATTTCTCGAGTTCGTCAATCCGTTCGCGAGATATGGGAGTTTGAAGTTCAGGAATGGTTGAGAAAGCATCAAAATTTTCGCTGGACTGATATTCGAAACCAATAACTGGAATGGCCTAGGGGAAAAATACACATACCGTTGTAATCGTGCGAGTTTCTACTTTCAGATGGAACAGGAATTTCTCGAGTTCGTCAATCCGTTCGCGAGATATGGGAGTTCGAAGTTAAGGAATGGTTGAGAAACCATCAAAATTTTCGCAACCATGATACTCGAAACCAATATCTACTATGGCCTAGGGCAAAAATACATACACCGCTGTAATCTGGCGAGTTTCTACATTCAGATGCAACAGGAATTTCTCGAGATCGTCAATCCGTTCGCGAGATATGGGAGTTTGAAGTTAAGGAATGGTTGAGAAACCATCAAAAATTTCGCAGGTCTGATACTCGAAACCAATAACTGGAATGGCCTAGGGAAAAAATACACATGCCGTTGTAATCGTGCGAGTTTCTACTTTCAGATGCAACAGGAATTTCTCGAGTTCGTCAATCCGTTCGAGAGATATGGGAGTTCGAAGTTAAGGAATGGTTGAGAAACCATCAAAAATTTCGCTGGTCTGATACTCGAAACCAATAACTGGAATGGCCTAGGGGACAAGTACACACACCATTGTAATCGGGCGAGTTTCTACTTTCAGATGCAACAGGAATTTCTCGAGTTCGTCAATCCGTTCGCGAGATATGGGAGTTTGAAGTTAAGGAATGGTTGAGAAAGCATCAAAATTTTCGCTGGTCTGATATTCGAAACCAATAACTGGAATGGCCTAGGGGAAAAATACACATACCGTTGTAATCGTGCGAGTTTCTACTTTCAGATGGAACAGGAATTTCTCGAGTTCGTCAATCCGTTCGCGAGATATGGGAGTTCGAAGTTAAGGAATGGTTGAGAAACCTTCAAAATTTTCGCAACCATGATACTCGAAAACAATATCTACTATGGCCTAAGGCAAAAATACATACACCGCTGTAATCGGGCGAGTTTCTACAATCAGATGCAACAGGAATTTCTCGAGATCGTCAATCCGTTCGCGAGATATGGGAGTTTGAAGTTAAGGAATGGTTGAGAAACCATCAAAAATTTCGCTGGTCTGATACTCGAAACCAATAACTGGAATGGCCTAGGGAAAAAATACACATACCATTGTAATCGTGCGAGTTTCTACTTTCAGATGCAACAGGAATTTCTCGAGTTCGTCAATCCGTTCGCGAGAAATGGGACTTTTAAGTTAAGGAATGGTTGAGAAACCATCAAAAATTTCGCTGGTCTGATACTCGAAACCAATCACTGGAATGGCCTAGGGAAAAAATACACATGCCGTTGTAATCGTGCGTGTTTCTGCTTTCATATGCGACAGGAATTTCTCGAGTTCGTCAATCCGTTCGCGAGATATGGGCGTTTGAAGTTAAGGAATGGTTGAGAAACCATCAAAACTTTCGCAAGTCTGATACTCGAAACCAATAACCGGAATGGCCTTGGGGAAAAGTACACACACCATTGTAATCGGGCGCGTTTCTACTTTCAGATGCAACAGGGATTTCTCGAGTTCGTCAATCCGTTCGCGAGATTTGTAAGTTTGATGTTAAGGAATGGTTGAGTAACCATCAAAATTTTCGCAAGTCTGATACTCGAATCTAATAACTGGAATGGCCTAGGGGAAAAGTACACACACCATTGTAATCGGGCGAGTTCCTACCTTCAGATGCAACAGGAATTTCTCGAGTTCGTCATTCCGTTCGCGAGATATGGGAGTTTGAAGTTAAGGAATGGTTGAGAAACCATCAAAAATTTCGCTGGTCTGATACTCGAAACCAATAACTGGAATGGCCTAGGGGAAAAGTACACACACCACTGTAATCGGGCGTGCTTCTACTTTCAGATGCAACAGGAATTTCTCGAAATCGTCAATCCGTTCGCCAGATGTGGGAGTTAGAAGTAAAGGAATGGTTGAGAAACCATCAAAAATTTCGCAGGTCTGATACTCGAAACCAATAACAGGAATGGCCTAGGGGAAAAGTACACACACCATTGTAATGGGGCGAGTTTCTACTTTCCGATGCAACAGGAATTTCACGAGTTCGTCAAATCGTTCGCGAGATATGGGAGTTTGAAATTAAGGAATGGTTGAGAAACCATCAAAATTTTCACAAGTCTGATGCTCGAAACCAATAACTACTATGGCCTAGGGCAAAAATACACATACCGTTGTAATCGTGCGAGTTTCTACTTTCAGATGCAACAGGAATTTCTCGAGTTCGTCAATCCGTTCGCGAGATATGGGAGTTTGAAGTTAAGGAATGGTTGAGAAAGCATCAAAATTTTCGCTGGTCTGATATTCGAAACCAATAACTGGAATGGCCTAGGGGAAAAATACACATACCGTTGTAATCGTGCGAGTTTCTACTTTCAGATGGAACATGAATTTCTCGAGTTCGTCAATCCGTTCGCGAGATATGGAAGTTCGAAGTTAAGGAATGGTTGAGAAACCTTCAAAGTTTTCGCAACCATGATACTCGAAAACAATATCTACTATGGCCTAAGGCAAAAATACATACACCGCTGTAATCGGGCGAGTTTCTACAATCAGATGCAACAGGAATTTCTCGAGATCGTCAATCCGTTCGCGAGATATGGGAGTTTGAAGTTAAGGAATGGTTGGAAACCATCAAAAATTTCGCTGGTCTGATACTCGAAACCAATAACTGGAATGGCCTAGGGAAAAAATACACATACCATTGTAATCGTGCGAGTTTCTACTTTCAGATGCAACAGGAATTTCTCGAGTTCGTCAATCCGTTCGCGAGAAATGGGACTTTTAAGTTAAGGAATGGTTGAGAAACCATCAAAAATTTCGCTGGTCTGATACTCGAAACCAATAACTGGAATGGCCTAGGGAAAAAATACACATGCCGTTGTAATCGTGCGTGCTTCTGCTTTCATATGCGACAGGAATTTCTCGAGTTCGTCAATCCGTTCGCGAGATATGGGCGTTTGAAGTTAAGGAATGGTTGAGAAACCATCAAAACTTTCGCAAGTCTGATACTCGAAACCAATAACTGGAATGGCCTTGGGGAAAAGTACACACACCATTGTAATCGGGCGCGTTTCTACTTTCAGATGCAACAGGGATTTCTCGAGTTCGTCAATCCGTTCGCGAGATTTGTAAGTTTGATGTTAAGGAATGGTTGAGTAACCATCAAAATTTTCGCAAGTCTGGTACTCGAATCTAATAACTGGAATGGCCTAGGGGAAAAGTACACACACCATTGTAATCGGGCGAGTTCCTACCTTCAGATGCAACAGGAATTTCTCGAGTTCGTCATTCCGTTCGCGAGATATGGGAGTTTGAAGTTAAGGAATGGTTGAGAAACCATCAAAAATTTCGCTGGTCTGATACTCGAAACCAATAACTGGAATGGCCTAGGGGAAAAGTACACACACCACTGTAATCGGGCGTGCTTCTACTTTCAGATGCAACAGGAATTTCTCGAAATCGTCAATCCGTTCGCCAGATGTGGGAGTTAGAAGTAAAGGAATGGTTGAGAAACCATCAAAAATTTCGCAGGTCTGATACTCGAAACCAATAACAGGAATGGCCTAGGGGAAAAGTACACACACCATTGTAATGGGGCGAGTTTCTACTTTCCGATGCAACAGGAATTTCACGAGTTCGTCAAATCGTTCGCGAGATATGGGAGTTTGAAATTAAGGAATGGTTGAGAAACCATCAAAATTTTCACAAGTCTGATGCTCGAAACCAATAACTACTATGGCCTAGGGCAAAAATACACATACCGTTGTAATCGTGCGAGTTTCTACTTTCAGATGCAACAGGAATTTCTCGAGTTCGTCAATCCGTTCGCGAGAAATGGGACTTTTAAGTTAAGGAATGGTTGAGAAACCATCAAAAATTTCGCTGGTCTGATACTCGAAACCAATAACTGGAATGGCCTAGGGGAAAAGTACACACACCACTGTAATCGGGCGTGTTTCTATTTTCAGATGCAACAGGAATTTCTCGAGATCGTCAATCCGTTCGCCAGATATGGGAGTTAGAAGTGAAGGAATGGTTGAGAAACCATCAAAATTTTCGCTGGTCTGATTCCCGAAACCAATAACTGGAATGGCCTAGGGGAAAAGTACACACACCATTGTAATCGGGCGAGTTTCTACTTTCAGATGCAACAGGAATTTCTCGAGTTCGTCAATCCGTTCGCGAGATACAGGAGTTAGAATTTAAGGAATGGTTGAGAAACCATCAAAATTTTCGCTGGTCTGATTCCCGAAACCAATAACTGGAATGGCCTAGGGGAAAAGTACACACACCATTGTAATCGGGCGAGTTTCTACTTTCAGATGCAACAGGAATTTCTCGAGTTCGTCAATCCGTTCGCGAGATATAGGAGTTAGAATTTAAGGAATGGTTGAGAAACCATCAAAATTTTCGCAAGTCTGATTCCCGAAACCAATAACTATAAAGGCCTAGGGGAAAAATACCCATGCCGTTGTAATCGTGCGAGTTTCTACTTTCAGATGCAACAGGAATTTCTCGAGTTCGTCAATCCGTTCGCGAGATATGGGAGTTCGAAGTTAAGGAATGGTTGAGAAACCATCAAAATTTTCGCTGGTCTGATTCCCGAAACCAATAACTGGAATGGCCTAGGGGAAAAGTACACACACCATTGTAATCGGGCGAGTTTCTACTTTCAGATGCAATAAGAATTTCTAGAGTTCGTACAGTTCGTTCGCGAGATATGGGAGTTTGAAGTTAAGATATGGTTGAGAAACCATAAAAATTTTCGCTGGTCTGATTCCCGAAACCAATAACTGGAATGGCCTAGGGGAAAAGTACACACACCATTGTAATCGGGCGAGTTTCTACTTTCAGATGCAACAGGAATTTCTCGAGTTCGTCAATCCGTTCGCGAGATATGGGAGTTCGAAGTTAAGGAATGGTTGAGAAACCATCAAAATTTTCGCAGGTCTGATACTCGAAACCAATAACTACTATGGCATAGGGCAAAAATACACACACCGTTGTAACCGGGCGAGTTTCTGCTTTCAGATGCAATAAGAATTTCTAGAGTTCGTACAGTTCGTTCGCGAGATATGGGAGTTTGAAGTTAAGATATGGTTGAGAAACCATAAAAATTTTCGCTGGTCTGATACTCGAAACCAATAACTGGAATGGCCAAGGGGAAAAGTACACACACCATTGTAATCGGGCGAGTTTCTACTTTCAGATGCAACAGCAATTTCCCGAGTTCGTCAATCCGTTCGCGAGATATGGGAGTTAGAATTTAAGGAATGGTTGAGAAACCTTCAAAATTTTCGCAAGTCTGATTCCCGAAACCAATAACTACAAAGGCCTAGGGGAAAAATACAAATGCAGTTGTAATCGTTCGAGTTTCTACTTTCAGATGCAACAGGAATTTCCCGAGTTCGTGAATCCGTTCGCGAGATATAGGAGTTCGAAGTTAAGGAATGGTTGAGAAACCATCAAAATTTTCGCAAGTCTGATACTCGAAACCAATAACTACTATGGCATACGGCAAAAATACACACACCGTTGTAACCGGGCGAGTTTCTGCTTTCAGATGCAATAAGAATTTCTCGAGTTCGTCAGTTCGTTCGCGAGATATGGGAGTTTGAAGTTAAGATATGGTTGAGAAACCATCAAAATTTTCGCTGTTCTGATACTAGAAACCAATAACTGGAATGGCCTAGGGGAAAAGTACACACACCATTGTAATCGGGCGAGTTTCTACTTTCAGATGCAACAGCAATTTCTCGAGTTCGTCAATCCGTTCGCGAGATATGGGAGTTCGAAGTTAAGGAATGGTTGAGAAACCATCAAAATTTTCGCTGGTCTGATTCCCGAAACCAATAACTGGAATGGCCTAGGGGAAAAGTACACACACCATTGTAATCGGGCGAGTTTCTACTTTCAGATGCAACAGGAATTTCTCGAGTTCGTCAATCCGTTCGCGAGATATAGGAGTTAGAATTTAAGGAATGGTTGAGAAACCATCAAAATTTTCGCAAGTCTGATTCCCGAAACCAATAACTATAGAGGCCTAGGGGAAAAATACCCATGCCGTTGTAATCGTGCGAGTTTCTACTTTCAGATGCAACAGGAATTTCTCGAGTTCGTCAATCCGTTCGCGAGATATGGGAGTTCGAAGTTAAGGAATGGTTGAGAAACCATCAAAATTTTCGCTGGTCTGATTCCCGAAACCAATAACTGGAATGGCCTAGGGGAAAAGTACACACACCATTGTAATCGGGCGAGTTTCTACTTTCAGATGCAACAGGAATTTCTCGAGCTCGTCAATCCGTTCGCAAGATATGGGAGTTAGAATTTAAGGAATGGATGACAAACCATCAAAATTTTCGCAAGTCTGATTCCCGAAACCAATAACTACAAAGGCCTAGGGGAAAAATACACATACCGCTGTAATCGTGCGAGTTTCTACTTTCAGATGCAACAGGAATTTCTCGAGTTCGTCAATCCGTTCGCAAGATATGGGAGTTAGAACTTAGGGAATGAATGAGAAACCATCAAAATTTTCGCAAGTCTGATTCCCGAAACCAATAACTATAGAGGCCTAGGGGAAAAATACCCATGCCGTTGTAATCGTGCGAGTTTCTACTTTCAGATGCAACAGCAATTTCTCGAGTTCGTCAATCCGTTCGCGAGATATGGGAGTTAGAATTTAAGGAATGGGTGAGAAACCATCAAAATTTTCGCAAGCCTGATTCCCGAAACCAATAACTACAAAGGCCAAGGGGAAAAATACACATGCCGTTGTAATCGTGCGAGTTTCTACTTTCAGATGCAACAGGAATTTCTCGAGTTCGTCAATCCGTTCGCGAGATATGGGAGTTCGAAGTTAAGGAATGGTTGAGAAACCATCAAAATTTTCGCTGGTCTGATACTCGAAACCAATAACTGGAATGGCCTAGGTGAAAAGTACACACACCATTGTAATCGGGCGAGTTTCTACTTTCAGATGCAACAGGAATTTCTCGAGCTCGTCAATCCGTTCGCAAGATATGGGAGTTAGAATTTAAGGAATGGATGAGAAACCATCAAAATTTTCGCAAGTCTGATTCCCGAAACCAATAACTACAAAGGCCTAGGGGAAAAATACACATACCGCTGTAATCGTGCGAGTTTCTACTTTCAGATGCAACAGGAATTTCTCGAGTTCGTCAATCCGTTCGCGAGATATGGGAGTTTGAAGTTAAGGAATGGTTGAGAAATCATCAAAAATTTCGCTGGTCTGATACTCGAAACCAATAACTACTATGGTATAGGGCAAAAATACACACACCGTTGTAACCGGGCAAGTTTCTGCTTTCAGATGCAACAAGAATTTCTCGAGTTCGTCTGTTCGATCGCGAGATATGGGAGTTTGAAGTTAAGGAATGGTTGAGAAACCATCAAAATTTTCGCTGGTCTGCTACTCGAAACCAATAACTGGAATGGCCTAGGGGAAAAGTACACACACCATTGTAATCGGGCGAGTTTCTACTTTCAGATGCAACAGGAATTTCTCGAGTTCGTCAATCCGTTCGCGAGATATGGGAGTTAGAATTTAAGGAATGGTTGAGAAACCATCAAAATTGTCGCAAGTCTGATTCCCGAAACCAATAACTATAAAGGCCTAGGGGAAAAATACCCATGCCGTTGTAATCGTGCGAGTTTCTACTTTCAGATGCAACAGGAATTTCTCGAGTTCGTGAATCCGTTCGCGAGATATAGGAGTTCGAAGTTAAGGAATGGTTGAGAAACCATCAAAATTTTCGCAAGTCTGATACTCGGAACCAATAACTACTATGGCATAGGGCAAAAATACACACACCGTTGTAACCGGGCGAGTTTCTGCTTTCAGATGCAATAAGAATTTCTCGAGTTCGTCAGTTCGTTCGCGAGATATGGGAGTTCGAAGTTAAGGAATGGTTGAGAAACCATCAAAATTTTCGCTGGTCTGATACTCGAAACCAATAACTGGAATGGCCTAGGTGAAAAGTAAACACACCATTGTAATCGGGCGAGTTTCCTCTTTCAGATGCAACAGGAATTTCTCGAGCTCGTCAATCCGTTCGCGAGATATGGGAGTTTGAAGTTAAGGAATGGTTGAGAAATCATCAAAAATTTCGCTGGTCTGATACTCGAAACCAATAACTACTATGGTATAGGGCAAAAATACACACACCGTTGTAACCGGGCGAGTTTCTGCTTTCAGATGCAACAAGAATTTCTCGAGTTCGTCAGTTCGTTCGCGAGATATGTGAGTTTGAAGTTAAGATATGGTTGAGAAACCATCAAAATTTTCGCTGGTCTGATACTCGAAACCAATAACTGGAATGGCCTAGGGGAAAAGTACACACACCATTGTAATCGGGCGAGTTTCTACTTTCAGATGCAACAGGAATTTCTCGAGCTCGTCAATCCGTTCGCGAGTTATGGGAGTTAGAATTTAAGGAATGGTTGAGAAACCATCAAAATTTTCGCATGTCTGATACTCGAAACCAATAACTACTATGGCCAAGGGCAAAAATACACATACCGTTGTAATCGGGCGAGTCTCTGCTTTCAGATGCAACATGAATTTCTCGAGTTCGTCAATCCGTTCGCGAGATATGGGAGTTTGAAGTTAAGGAATGGTTGAGAAACCATCAAAAATTTCGCTGGTCTGATACTCGAAACCAATAACTGGAATGGCCTAGGGGAAAAGTACGCACACCACTGTAATCGGGCGTGTTTCTACTTTCAGATGTAACAGGAATTTCTCGAAATCGTCAATCCGTTCGCCAGATGTGGGAGTTAGAAGTGAAGGAATGATTGAGAAACCATCAAAATTTTCGCAAGTCTGATTCCCGAAACCAATAAATACAAAGGCCTAGGGGAAAAATACACATGCAGTTGTAATCGTGCGAGTTTCTAATTTCGGATGCAACAGAAATTTCTCGAGTTCGTGAATCCGTTCGCGAGATATGGGAGTTTGAAATTAAGGAATGGTTGAGAAACCATAAAAATTTTCGCAACCCTGATACTCGAAACCAATAACTACTATGGCCTAGGGCAGAAATACACATACAGCTGTATCGGGCGAGTTTCTACTTTCAGATGCAACAGGAATTTCTCGAGCTCGTCAATCCGTTCGCGAGATATGGGAGTTAGAATTTAAGGAATGGTTGAGAAACCATCAAAATTTTCGCATGTCTGATACTCGAAACCAATAACTACTATGGCCTAGGGGAAAAGTACACACACCATTGTAATCGGGCGAGTTTCTACTTTCAGATGCAACAGGAATTTCTCGTGTTCGTCAATCCGTTCGCGAGGTATGGGAGTTTGAAGTTAAGGAATGGGTGAGAAACCATCAAAATTTTCGCATGTCTGATACTCGAAACCAATAACTACTATGGCCAAGGGCAAAAATACACATACCGTTGTAATAGGGCGAGTCTCTGCTTTCAGATGCAACAGGAATTTCTCGTGTTCGTCAATCCGTTCGCGAGGTATGGGAGTTTGAAGTTAAGGAATGGTTGAGAAACCATCAAAATTTTCGCAAGTCTGATACTCGAAACGAATAACTACTATGGCCTAGGGCAAAAATACACATACCGCTGTAATCGGGCGAGTTTCTACTTTCAGATGCAACAGGAATTTCTCGAGTTCGACAATCCGTTCGCGAGATATGGGAGTTTGAAGTTAAGGAATGCTTGAGAAACCACCAAAATATTCGCAACCCCGATACTCGAAACCAATAACTACTATGGCCTAGGGGAAAAGAACACACACCATTGTAATCGGGCGTGTTTCCACTTTCAGATGCAACAGGAATTTCTCGAGATCATCAATCCGTTCCCGAGATATGGGAGTTTGAAATTAAGGAATGGTTGAGAAACCATCAAAATTTTCGCAAGTCTGATTCCCGAAACCAATAACTACAAAGGCCTAGGGGAAAAATACACATGCCTTTGTAATCGTGCGAGTCTCTACTTTCGGATGCAACAGGAATTTCTCGAGTTCGTGAATCCGTTCGCGAGATATGGGAGTTTGAAGTTAAGGAACGCTTGAGCAACCATCAAAATTTTCGCAAGTCTGTTACTCGAAACCAGTAACTACTATGGCCTAGGGGAAAAGAACACACACCATTGTAATCGGACGTGTTTCTACTTTCAGATGCAACAGGAATTTCTCGAGATCATCAATCCGTTCCCGAGATATGGGAGTTTGAAATTAAGGAATGGTTGAGAAACCATCAAAATTTTCGCAAGTCTGATTCCCGAAACCAATAACTACAAAGGCCTAGGGGAAAAATACACATGCCTTTATAATCGTGCGAGTTTCTACTTTCAGATGCAACAGGAATTTCTCGAGTTCGTCAATCCGTTCGCGAGATATGGGAGTTTGAACTTAAGGAATGGTTGAGAATCCATCAAAATTTTCGCAAGTCTGATACTCGAAACCAATAACTACTATGGACTAGTGCTAAAATACACACACCACTGTAATCGGGCGAGTTTCTACTTTCAGATGCAACAGGAATTTCTCGAGATCGTCAACCCGTTCGCCAGATATGGAAGTTTGAAGTTAAGGAATGGTTGAGAAACCATCAAAATTTTCGCTGGTCTGATACTCGAAACTAATAACTGGAATGGCCTTGTGGAAAAGTACACACACCACTGCAATCGGGTGTGTTTCTGCTTTCAGATGCAACAGGAATTTCTCGAGAACGTCGATCCGTTCGCGAGATATGGGAGTTTGAAATTAAGGAATGGTTGAGAAACCATCAAAATTTTCGCAAGTCTGATTCCCGAAACCAATAACTACAAAGGCCTAGGGGAAAAATACGCATTCCGTTGTAATCGTGCGAGTCTCTACTTTCGGATGCAACAGGAATTTCTCGAGTTCGTGAATCCGTTCGCGAGATATGGGAGTTTGAAGTTAAGGAACGCTTGAGCAACCATCAAAATTTTCGCAAGTCTGTTACTCGAAACCAGTAACTACTATGGCCCAGGGGAAAAGAACACACACCATTGTAATCGGGCGTGTTTCTACTTTCAGTTGCAACAGGAATTTCTCGAGATCATCAATCCGTTCCCGAGATATGGGAGATTGAAATTAAGGAATGGTTGAGAAACCATCAAAATTTTCGCAAGTCTGATTCCCGAAACCAATAACTACAAAGGCCTAGGGGAAAAATACACATGCCTTTGTAATCGTGCGAGTTTCTACTTTCAGATGCAACAGGAATTTCTCGAGTTCGTCAATCTGTTCGCGAGATATGGGAGTTTGAACTTAAGGAATGGTTGAGAATCCATCAAAATGTTCGCAAGTCTGATACACGAAACAAATAACTACTTTGGCCTAGGGGAAAAGTACACACACCATTGTAATCGGGCGAGTTTCTACTTTCAGATGCAACAGGAATTTCTCGTGTTCGTCAATCCGTTCGCGAGGTATGGGAGTTTGAAGTTAAGGAATGGTTGAGAAACCATCAAAATTTTCGCATCTCTGATACTCGAAACCAATAACTACTATGGCCAAGGGCAAAAATACACATACCGTTGTAATCGGGCGAGTCTCTGCTTTCAGATGCAACAGGAATTTCTCGAGTTCGTCAATCCGTTCGCGAGGTATGGGAGTTTGAAGTTAAGAAACGTTTGAGAAACCATCAAAATTTTCGCAAGTCTAATACTCGAAACCAATAACTACTATGGACTAGGGCTAAAATACACACACCGCTGTAATCGGGCGAGTTTCTGCTTTCAGGTGCAACAAGAATTTCTCGAGGTCGTCAATTTGTTCGCGAGATATGGGAGTTTGAAGTTAAGGAATGGTTAAGAATCCAACAAAATTTTCGCAAGTCTGATACTCGAAACCAATAACTACTATGGCCTAGGGGAAAAGTACACACACCATTGTAATCGGGCGAGTTTCTACTTTCAGATGCAACAGGAATTTCTCGAGTTCGTCAATCCGTTCGTGAGATATGGGAGTTTGATGTTAAGGAATGCTTAAGAATCCAACAAAATTTTCGCAAGTCTGATACTCGAAACCAAGAACTACTATGGCCTAGGGGAAAAGTACACACACCACTGTAATCGGGCGAGCTTCTACTTTCAGATGCAACAGGAATTTCTCGAGATCGTCAATCCGTTCGCCAGATATGGGAGTTTGAAGTTAAGGAATGGTTGAGAAACCATCAAAATTTTCGCTGGTCTGATACTCGAAACCAATAACTGGAATGGCCTAGGGAAAAAGTACACACACCACTGCAATCGGGTGTGTTTCTGCTTTCAGATGCAACAGGAATTTCTCGAGATCGTCGATCCGTTCGCGAGATATGGGAGTTTGAAATTAAGGAATGGTTGAGAAACCATCAAAATTTTCGCAAGTCTGATTCCCGAAACCAATAACTACAAAGGCCTAGGGGAAAAATACACATGCCGTTGTAATCGTGCGAGTCTCTACTTTCGGATGCAACAGGAATTTCTCGAGTTCGTGAATCCGTTCGCGAGATATGGGAGTTTGAAGTTAAGGAACGCTTGAGCAACCATCAAAATTTTCGCAAGTCTGTTACTCGAAACCAGTAACTACTATGGCCTAGGGGAAAAGAACACACACCATTGTAATCGGGCGTGTTTCTACTTTCAGATGCAATAGGAATTTCTCGAGGTCATCAATCCGTTCCCGAGATATGGGAGTTTGAAATTAAGGAATGGTTGAGAAACCATCAAAATTTTCGCAAGTCTGATTCCCGAAACCAATAACTACAAAGGCCTAGGGGAAAAATACACATGCCTTTGTAATCGTGCGAGTTTCTACTTTCAGATGCAACAGGAATTTCTCGAGTTCGTCAATCCGTTCGCGAGATATGGGAGTTTGAAGTTAAGGAATGGTTGAGAAACCATCAAAATTTTCGCATGTCTGATACTCGAAACCAATAACTACTATGGCCAAGGGCAAAAATACATATACCGTTGTAATCGGGCGAGTCTCTGCTTTCAGATGCAACAGGAATTTCTCGAGTTCGTCGATCCGTTCGCGAGGTATGGGAGTTTGAAGTTAAGAAACGTTTGAGAAACCATCAAAATTTTCGCAAGTCTAATACTCGAAACCAATAACTACTATGGACTAGGGCTAAAATACACACACCGCTGTAATCGGGCGAGTTTCTGCTTTCAGGTGCAACAAGAATTTCTCGAGGTCGTCAATTTGTTCGCGAGATATGGGAGTTTGAAGTTAAGGAATGGTTAAGAATCCAACAAAATTTTCGCAAGTCTGATACTCGAAACCAATAACTACTATGGCCTAGGGGAAAAGTACACACACCATTGTAATCGGGCGAGTTTCTACTTTCAGATGCAACAGGAATTTCTCGAGTTCGTCAATCCGTTCGTGAGATATGGGAGTTTGATGTTAAGGAATGCTTAAGAATCCAACAAAATTTTCGCAAGTCTGATACTCGAAACCAAGAACTACTATGGCCTAGGGGAAAAGTACACACACCACTGTAATCGGGCGAGCTTCTACTTTCAGATGCAACAGGAATTTCTCGAGATCGTCAATCCGTTCGCCAGATATGGGAGTTTGAAGTTAAGGAATGGTTGAGAAACCATCAAAATTTTCGCTGGTCTGATACTCGAAACCAATAACTGGAATGGCCTAGGGGAAAAGTACACACACCACTGCAATCGGGTGTGTTTCTGCTTTCAGATGCAACAGGAATTTCTCGAGATCGTCGATCCGTTCGCGAGATATGGGAGTTTGAAATTAAGGAATGGTTGAGAAACCATCAAAATTTTCGCAAGTCTGATTCCCGAAACCAATAACTACAAAGGCCTAGGGGAAAAATACACATGCCGTTGTAATCGTGCGAGTCTCTACTTTCGGATGCAACAGGAATTTCTCGAGTTCGTGAATCCGTTCGCGAGATATGGGAGTTTGAAGTTAAGGAACGCTTGAGTAACCATCAAAATTTTCGCAAGTCTGTTACTCGAAACCAGTAACTACTATGGCCTAGGGAAAAGAACACACACCATTGTAATCGGGCGTCTTTCTACTTTCAGATGCAATAGGAATTTCTCGAGGTCATCAATCCGTTCGCCAGATATGGGAGTTTGAAGTTAAGGAACGCTTGAGTAACCATCAAAATTTTCGCAAGTCTGTTACTCGAAACCAATAACTACTATGGACTAGGCAAAAATACACACACCGCTGTAATCGGGCGAGTTCCTGCTTTCAGATGCAACAAGAATTTCTCGAGGTCGTCAATATGTTCGCGAGATATGGGAGTTTGAAGTTAAGGAATGGTTAAGAATCCAACAAAATTTTCGCAAGTCTGATACTCGAAACCAATAACTACTATGGCCTAGGGGAAAAGTACACACACCATTGTAATCGGACGAGTTTCTACTTCAGATGCAACAGGAATTTCTCGAGTTCGTCAATCCGTTCGCGAGATATGGGAGTTTCAAGTTATGGAACGTTTGAGAAACCATCAAAATTTTCGCAAGTCTGATACTCGAAACCAATAAATACTATGGCCTAGGGGAAAAGTACACACTCCACTGTAATCGGGCGAGTTTCTACTTTCATGTGCAACAGGAATTTCGCGAGTTCGTCAATCCGTTCGCGAGATATGGGAGTTTGAAGTTAAGGAACGCCTGAGCAACCATCAAAATTTTCGCAAGTCTGATACTCGATACTAATAACTACTATGGCCTAGGGCAAAAAAATACTTACCGTTGTAATCGGGCGAGTCTCTGCTTTCAGATGCCACAGGATTTCTCGAGTTCGTCAGTCCGTTCGCGAGATATGGGAGTTTGAAGTTAAGGAGTGGTTGAGGATCCATCAAAATTTTCGCAAGTCTGATACTCGAAAGCAATAACTACTATGGCCTAGGGGAAAAGTACACACACCGTTGTAATCGGGCGAGTCTCTTCTTTCAGATGCAACAGGAATTTCCCGAGTCCGTCAATCCGTTCGCGAGATATGGGAGTTTGAAGTTAAGGAATGGATGAGAATCCATCAAAATTTTCGCAAGTCTGATACTCAAAACCAATAACTACTATGGCCTACGGGAGAAGTACACACACCATTGTAATCGGGCTAGTTTCTCCTTTCAGATGCAACAGGAATTTCTCGAGTTCGTCAATCCGTTCGCGAGATATGGGAGTTTGAAGTTAAGGAATGGTTGAGAAACCACCAAAATTTTCGCTGATTTGATACTCGAATCCAATAACTGGAATGGCCTAGGGGAAAAATACACATAGCGTTGAAATCGGGCGAGTTTCTGCATTCAGATGCAATAGGAATTTCTCGAGTTCGTCAATCCGTTCGCGAGATATGGGAGTTTGATGTTAAGGAATGGTTGAGAAACCATCAAAATTTTCGCATCTCTGATTCCCGAAACCAATAACTACAAAGGCCTAGGGGAAAAGTACACATACCGTTGAAATCGGGCGAGTTTCTGCTTTCAAATGCAATAGGAATTTCTCGTGTTCGTCAATCCGTTCGCGAGATATGGCAGTTTGAAGTTAAGGAATGGTTGAGAAACCATCAATATTTTCGCGTGTCTGATACTCGAAACGAATAACTACTATGGCCTAGGGCAAAAATACACATACCGTTATAATCGGGCGAGTCTCTTCTTTCAGATGCAACAGGAATTTCCCGAGTCCGTCAATCCGTTCGCGAGATATGGGAGTTTGAAGTTAAGGAATGGTTGAGAATCCATCAAAATTTTCGCAAGTCTGATACTCAAAACCAATAACTACTATGGCCTACGGGAGAAGTACACACACCATTGTAATCGGGCTAGTTTCTCCTTTCAGATGCAACAGGAATTTCTCGAGTTCGTCAATCCGTTCGCGAGATATGGGAGTTTGATGTTAAGGAATGGTTCAGAAACCATCAAAATTTTCGGAATCTGATACTCGAAACAAATAACTACTGTGGTCTAGGGCAAAAATACACATACCGTTGTAGTCGGGCGAGATTCTGCTTTCAGATGCAATAGGAATTTCTCGAGTTCGTCAATCCATTCGCGAGGTAAGCGAGTTTGAAATTAAGGAATGGTTGAGAAGCCATCAAAATTTTCGCAAGTCTGATGCTAGAAACGAATAACTGGAATGGCCTAGGGGAAAAGTACACACTCCATTGTAATCGGGCGAGTTTCTACTTTCAGACGCAACAGGAATTCCTCGAGTTCGTCAATCGGTTCGCGAGATATGGGAGTTCGAAGTTAAGGAATGGTTGAGAAACCATCAAAATTTTCGCAAGTCTGATACTCGATACCAATAACTGGAATGGCCTAGGGGAAATGTACACATACCGTTGTAATGGGGCGAGTTTCTACTTTCAGATGCGACAGGAATTCCTCGAGTTCGTCAATCGGTTCGCGAGATATGGGAGTTTGAATTTAAGGAATGGTTGAGAGTCCATTAAAATTTTCGCAAGTCTGATACTCGAAACCAATAACTGGAATGTCCTAGGGGAAAAGTACACACACCATTGTAATCGGGCGAGTTTCTGCCTTCAGATGCAATAGGAATTTCTCGAGTTCGTCAATCGGTTCGCGAGATATGGGAGTTCGAAGTTAAGGAATGGTTGAGAAACCATCAAAATTTTCGCAAGTCTGATACTCGATACCAATAACTGGAATGGCCTAGGGGAAATGTACACATACCGTTGTAATCGGGCGAGTTTCTACTTTCAGATGCAACAGGAATTTCTCGATTTTCTCAATCCGTTCGGGAGATATGGGAGTTTGAAGTTAAGGAATGGTTGAGAAACCATAAAAATTTTGCAAGTCTCTTACTCGAAACGAATAACTGGAATGGCCTAGGGGAAAAGCACACACACCATTGTAATCGGGCGAGTTTCTACTTTCAGATGCAACAGGAGTTTCTCGAGTTCGTCAATCCCTTCGCGAGATATGGGAGTTTGAATTTAAGGAATGGTCGAGAAACCATCAAAATTTTCACAAGTCTGATACTCGAAACCAATAACTACTATGGTCTAGGGCGAAAACACGCATACCGTTGTAATTGGGCGAGCTTCTACTTTCAGATGCAACAGGAATTTCTCGAGTTCGTCAATCCGTTCGCGAGATATGCGAGTTTGAATTTAAGGAATGGTTGAGAGTCCATTAAAATTTTCGCAAGTCTGATACTCGTAACCAATAACTGGAATGGCCTAGGGGATAAGTACACACACCATTGTAATCGGGCGAGTTTCTGCCTTCAGATGCAATAGGAATTTCTCGAGTTCGTCAATCCGTTCGCGAGGTATGGGAGTTTGAAGTTAGGGAATGGTTGAGAGTCCATTAAAATTTTCGCAAGTCTGATACTCGAAACCAATAACTGGAATTGCCTAGGGGAAAAGTACACACACCATTGTAATCGGGCGAGTTTCTGCCTTCAGATGCAATAGGAATTTCTCGAGTTCGTCAATCCGTTCGCGAGATATGGGAGTTTGAAGTTAAGGAATGGTTGCGAAACCATCAAAATTTTCGGAATCTGATACTCGAAACAAATAACTACTGTGGTCTAGGGCAAAAATACACATACCGTTGTAGTCGGGCGAGATTCTGCTTTCAGATGCAATAGGAATTTCTCGAGTTCGTCAATCCATTCGCGAGGTAAGCGAGTTTGAAATTAAGGAATGGTTGAGAAGCCATCAAAATTTTCGCAAGTCTGATGCTAGAAACGAATAACTGGAATGGCCTAGGGGAAAAGCACACACACCATTGTAATCGGGCGAGTTTCTGCCTTCAGATGCAATAGGAATTTCTCGAGTTCGTCAATCCGTTCGCGAGGTATGGGAGTTTGAAGTTAGGGAATGGTTGAGAGTCCATTAAAATTTTCGCAAGTCTGATACTCGAAACCAATAACTGGAATGGCTTAGGGGAAAAGTACACACACCACTGTAATCGGGCGAGTTTCTGCCTTCAGATGCAATAGGAATTTCTCGAGTTCGTCAATCCGTTCGCGAGATATGGGAGTTTGAAGTTAGGGAATGGTTGAGAAACAATCAAAAATTTCGCAGGTCTGATACACGAAACCAATAACTACAAAGGCCTAGGGGAAAAGTACACACACCATTGTAATCGGGCGAGTTTCTGCCTTCAGATGCAACAGGAATTTCTCGAGGTCGTCAATCCGTTCGCGAGATATGGGAGTTGAAGTTAAGGAATGGTTGAGAAACCATCAAAATTTTCGGAATCTGATACTCGAAACAAATAACTACTGTGGTCTAGGGCAAAAATACACATACCGTTGTAGTCGGGCGAGTTTCTGCTTTCAGATGCAATAGGAATTTCTCGAGTTCGTCAATCCATTCGCGAGATAAGCGAGTTTGAAATTAAGGAATGGTTGAGAAGCCATCACAATTTTCGCAAGTCTGATGCTAGAAACGAATAACTGGAATGGCCTAGGGGAAAAGTACACACTCCATTGTAATCGGGCGAGTTTCTACTTTCAGACGCAACAGGAGTTTCTCGAGTTCGTCAATCCGTTCGCGAGATATGGGAGTTTGAATTTAAGGAATGGTTGAGAGTCCATTAAAATTTTCGCAAGTCTGATACTCGAAACCAATAACTGGAATTGCCTAGGGGAAAAGTACACACACCATTGTAATCGGGCGAGTTTCTGCCTTCAGATGCAATAGGAATTTCTCGAGTTCGTCAATCCGTTCGCGAGATATGGGAGTTTGAAGTTAAGGAATGGTTGCGAAACCATCAAAATTTTCGGAATCTGATACTCGAAACAAATAACTACTGTGGTCTAGGGCAAAAATACACATACCGTTGTAGTCGGGCGAGATTCTGCTTTCAGATGCAATAGGAATTTCTCGAGTTCGTCAATCCATTCGCGACGTAAGCGAGTTTGAAATTAAGGAATGGTTGAGAAGCCATCAAAATTTTCGCAAATCTGATGCTAGAAACGAATAACTGGAATGGCCTAGGGGAAAAGTACACACTCCATTGTAATCGGGCGAGTTTCTACTTTCAGACGCAACAGGAGTTTCTCGAGTTCGTCAATCCGTTCGCGAGATATGGGAGTATGAAGATAAGGAATGGTTGTCAAACCATCAAAATTTTCGCAAATCTGATACTCGAAACCAATAACTGGAATGGCCTAGGGGAAATGTACACATACCGTTGTAATGGGGCGAGTTTCTACTTTCAGATGCGACAGGAATTCCTCGAGTTCGTCAATCGGTTCGCGAGATATGGGAGTTTGAATTTAAGGAATGGTTGAGAGTCCATTAAAATTTTCGCACGTCTGATACTCGAAACCAATAACTGGAATTGCCTAGGGGAAAAGTACACACACCATTGTAATCAGGCGAGTTTCTGCCTTCAGATGCAATAGGAATATCTCGAGTTCGTCAATCCGTTCGCGAGATATGGGAGTTTGAAGTTAAGGAATGGTTGAGAAACCATCAAAATTTTCGGAATCTGATACTCGAAACCAATAACTACTATGGTCTAGGGCGAAAATACGCATACCGTTGTAATTGGGCGAGCTTCTACTTTCAGATGCAAGAGGAATTTCTCGAGTTCGTCAATCCGTTCGCGAGATATGGGAGATTGAAGTTGAGGAGTGGTTGAGGAACCATCAAAATTTTCGGAATCTGATACTCGAAACCAATAACTACTATGGTCTAGGGCAAAAATACACATACCGTTGTAATCGGGTGAGTTTCTGCTTTCAGATGCAACAGGAATTTCTCGAGTTCGTCAATCCGTTCGCGAGATATGCGAGTTTGAATTTAAGGAATGGTTGAGAATCCATTACAATTTTCGCGAGTCTGATACCCGAAACCAATAACTGGAATGGCCTAGGGGAAAAGTACACACACCATTGAAATCGGGCGAGTTTCTGCCTTCAGATGCAATAGGAATTTCTCGAGTTCGTAAATCCGTTCGCGAGATATGGGAGTTTGAAGTTAGGGAATGATTGAGAAACAATCAAAAATTTCGCAAGTCTGATACACGAAACCGATAACTACAATGGCCTAGGGGAAAAGTACACATACCGTTGTAATGGGGCGAGTTTCTACTTGCAGATGCAACAGGAATTTCTTGATTTCCTCAATCCGTTCACGAGATATGGGAGTTTGAAGTTAAGGAATGGTTGAGAAACCATCAAAATTTTCCCAAGTCTGATACTCGAAACCATTAACTACTATGGCCTAGGGCAAAAATACACGTACCGTGGTAATCGGGCGAGTTTCTGATTCAGATTCAACAGGAATTTCTCGAGTTCGTCAATCGGTTCGCGAGATATGGGAGTTTGAAGTTAAGGAATGGTTGAGAAACCATCAAAATTTTCGCAAGTCGGATACTCGAAACCAATAACTGGAATGGCCTAGGGGAAAAGTACACATACCGTTGTAATGGGGCGAGTTTCTACTTTCAGATGCAATAGGAATTTCTCGAGTTCGTCAATCCGTTCGCGAGATATGGGAGTTTGAAGTTAAGGAATGGTTGCGAAACCATCAAAATTTTCGGAATCTGATACTCGAAACAAATAACTACTGTGGTCTAGGGCAAAAATACACATACCGTTGTAGTCGGGCGAGATTCTGCTTTCAGATGCAATAGGAATTTCTCGAGTTCGTCAATCCATTCGCGACGTAAGCGAGTTTGAAATTAAGGAATGGTTGAGAAGCCATCAAAATTTTCGCAAGTCTGATGCTAGAAACGAATAACTGGAATGGCCTAGGGGAAAAGTACACATACCGATGTAATGGGGCGAGTTTCTACTTTCAGATGCAAGAGGAATTCCTCGAGTTCGTCAATCGGTTCGCGAGATATGGGAGTTTGAATTTAAGGAATGGTTGAGAGTCCATTAAAATTTTCGCAAGTCTGATACTCGAAACCATTAACTGGAATTGCCTAGGGGAAAAGTACACACACCATTGTAATCGGGCGAGTTTCTGCCTTAAAATGCAATAGGAATTTCTCGAGTTCGTCAATCCGTTCGCGAGATATGCGAGTTTGAAATTAAGGAATGGTTGAGAAGCCATCAAAATTTTCGCAAGTCTGATACTCGAAACCAATAACTGGAATGGCCTAGGCGAAAAGTAGACACACCATTGTAATCGGGCAAGTTTCTACTTTCAGATGCAACAGGAATTTCTCGTGTTCGTCAATCCGTTCGCGAGATATGGGAGCTGAAGTTAAGGAATGGTTGAGAAACGATCAAAATTTTCGGAATCTGATACTCGAAACCAATAACTACTGTGGTCTAGGGCAAAAATACACATACCGTTGTAATCGGGCGAGTTTCTGCTTTCAGATGCAACAGGAATTTCTCCAGTTCGTCAATCCATTCGCGAGATATGCGAGTTTGAAATTAAGGAATGGTTGAGAAGCCATCCAAATTTTCGCAAGTCTGGTGCTAGAAACGAATAACTGGAATGGCCTAGGGGAAAAGTACACACTCCATTGTAATCGGGCGAGTTTCTACTTTCAGACGCAACAGGAATTTCTCGAGTTCTTCAATCCGTTCGCGAGATATGGGAGTATGAAGTTAAGGAATGGTTGACATACCATCAAAATTTTCGCAAATCTGATACTCGAAACCAATAACTGGAATGGCCTAGGGGAAAAGTACACATACCGTTGTAATGGGGCGAGTTTCTCCTTTCAGATGCAACAGGAATTCCTCGAGTTCGTCAATCGGTTCGCGAGATATGGGAGTTTGAATTTAAGGAATGGTTGAGAGTCCATTAAAATTTTCGCAAGTCTGATACTCGAAACCAATAACTGGAATTGCCTAGGGAAAAAGTACACACACCATTGTAATCGGGCGAGTTTCTGTCTTCAGATGCAATAGGAATTTCTCGAGTGCGTCAATCCGTTCGCGAGATACGGGAGTTTGAAGTTAAGGAATGGTTGAGAAACCATCAAAATTTTCGCAACTCTGATACTCGAAACGAATAACTGGAATGGCCTAGGGGAAAAGCACACACACCATTGTAATCGGGCGAGTTTCTACTTTCAGATGCATCAGGAGTTTCTCGAGTTCGTCAATCCGTTCGTGAGATATGGGAGTTTGAAGTTAAGGAATGGTCGAGAAACCATCAAAATTTTCACAAGTCTGATACCCGAAACCAATAACTACTATGGTCTAGGGCGAAAATACGCATACCGTTGTAATTGGGCGAGCTTCTACTTTCAGATGCAAGAGGAATTTCTCGAGTTCGTCAATCCGTTCGCGAGATATGGGAGTTTGAAGTTAAGGAATGGTTGAGGAACCATCAAAATTTTCGGAATCTGATACTCGAAACCAATAACTACAATGACCTAGGGGAAAAGTACACACACCATTGTAATCGGGAGAGTTTATACTTTCAAATGCAACAGGAATTTCTTGAGTTCGTCAATCCGTTCGCGAGATATGGGAGTTTGAAGTTAAGGAACGTTTGAGAAACCATCAAAATTCGCGGAATCTGATACTCGAAACCAATAACTACTATGGTCTAGGGCAAAAATACACATACCGTTGTAATTGGGCGAGTATCTGCTTTCAGATTCAACAGGAATTACTCGAGGTCGTCAATCCGTTCGCGAGATATGGGAGTTTGAAGTTAAGGAATGGTTGAGAAACCATCAAAATTTTCGGAATCTGATACTTGAAATCAATAACTACTATGGTCTAGTGCAAAAATACACAGACCGTTGTAATCGGGCGAGTTTCTGCTTTCAGATGCAACAGGAATTTCTCGAGTTCGTCAATCCGTTCGCGAGATATGCGAGTTTGAAATTGAGGAATGGTTGAGAAACCATCAAAATTTTCGCAAATCTGATACTCGAAACCAATAACTGGAATGGCCTAGGGGAAAAGTACACATACCGTTGTAATGGGGCGAGTTTCTCCTTTCAGATGCAACAGGAATTTCTCGAGTTCGTCAATCCGTTCGCGAGATATGCGAGTTTGAAATTGAGGAGTGGTCGAGAAACCATCAAAATTTTCACAAGTCTGATACTCGAAACCAATAACTACTATGGTCTAGGGCGAAAATACGCATACCGTTGTAATTGGGCGAGCTTCTACTTTCAGATGCAAGAGGAATTTCTCGAGTTCGCCAATCCGTTCGCGAGATATGGGAGTTTGAAGTTGAGGAGTGGTTGAGGAACCATCAAAATTTTCGGAATCTGATACTCGAAACCAATAACTGGAATGGCCTAGGGGAAAAGTACACACACCATTGTAATCGGGCGAGTTTCTGCCTTCAGATGCAATAGGAATTTCTCGAGTTCGTCAATCCGTTCGCGATATATGGGAGTTTGAAGTTAGGGAATGGTTGAGAAACAATCAAAGATTTCGCAAGTCTGATACACGAAACCGATAACTACAATGGCCTAGGGGAAAAGTACACATACCGTTGTAATCGGGCGAGTTTCTACTTTCAGATGCAACAGGAATTTCTCGATTTCCTCAATCCGTTCGGGAGATATGGGAGTTTGAATTTAAGGAATGGTTGAGAAACCATCAAAATTTTCGCAAGTCTGATACTCGAAACCAATAACTACTATGGCCTAGGGCAAAAATACACATACCTTTGTATTCGGGCGAGTTCCTGCTTTCAGATGCAAGAGGAATTTCTCGTGTTCGTCAATCCGTTCGCGAGATATGGGAGTTTGAAGTTAAGGAATGTTTGAGAAACCATCAAAATTTGCGGAATCTGATACTCGAAACCAATAACTGGAATGGCCTTGGGGAAAAGTACACACACCGTTGTAATCGGGCAAGTTTCTACTTTCAGATGCAACAGGAATTTCTCGAGTTCGTCAATCCGTTCGCGAGATATGGGAGTTTGAATTTAAGGAATGGTTGAGAAACCATCAAAATTTATGGAATCTGATACTCGGAAACATTAACAACTATGGTCTAGGGCAAAAATACACATAACGTTGTAATCGGGCGAGTTTCTGCTTTCAGATGCAACAGGAATTTCTCGAGTTCGTCAATCCGTTCGCGAGATATGGGAGTATGAAATTAAGGAATGGTTGAGAAACCATCAAAATTTATGGAATCTGATACTCGGAAACATTAACAACTATGGTCTAGGGCAAAAATACACATAACGTTGTAATCGGGCGAGTTTCTGGTTTCAGATGCAATAGGTATTTCTCGAGTTCGTCAATCCGTTCGCGAGATATGGGAGTTTGAATTTAAGGAATGGTTGAGAAGCCATCAAAATTTTCGCAAGTCTGATGCTAGAAACGGATAACGGGAATGGCCTAGGGGAAAAGTACACGCACCATTGTAAACGGGCGAGTTTCTACTTTCAGATGCAACCGGAATTTCTCGAGTTCTTCAATCCGCTCGCGAGATATGGGAGTTTGAATTTAAGGCATGGTTGAGAAACCATCAAAATTTGCGGAATCAGATACTCGAAACCAATAACTACTATGGTCTAGAGCAAAAATACACATACCGTTGTAATCGGGCGAGTTGCTACTTTCAGATGCAACAGGAATTTCTCGAGTTCGTCAATCGGTTCGCGAGATATGGGAGTTTGAATTTAAGGAATGGTTGAGAGTCCATTAAAATTTTCCCAAGTCTGATACTCGAAACCAATAACTGGAATGGCCTAGGGGAAAAGTACACACACCATTGTAATCGGGCGAGTTTCTGCCTGCAGATGCAATAGGAATTTCTCGAGTTCGTCAATCCGTTCGCTAGATATGGGGTTTGAAGTTAAGGAAAGGTTGAGAAACCATCAAAATTTTCGCAAGTCTGATACTCGAAACCAATAACTACAATGGCCTAGGAGAAAAATAGACATACCGTTGTAATCGGGGAGTTTCTACTTTCAGATGCAACAGAAATGTTTCGGATTCGTCAATCCTTTCGCGAAATATCGGAGTTTGGAATTAAGAGATGGTTGAGAAACCATCAAAATTTTCGCAAGTCTGATACTCGAAACCAATAACTACTATGGCCTAGGGCAAAAATAGACATACCGTTGTAATCGGGCGAGTTTCTGCTCTCAGATGCAACAGGAATTTCTGCAGTTCGTCAATCCGTTCGCGAGATATGCGAGTTTGAAACTGAGGAATGGTTGAGAAACGATCAAAATTTTCGCAAGTCTGATACTCGAAACCAATAACTACAATGGCCTAGGGTAAAAATACACATACCGTTGTAATCGGGGAGTTTCTACTTTCAGATGCAACAGAAATGTTTCGGATTCGTCAATCCGTTCGCGAAATATCGGAGTTTGGAATTAATAGATGGTTGAGAAACCATCAAAATTTTCGCAAGTCTGATACTCGAAACCAATAACTACTATGGCCTAGGGCAAAAATAGACATACCGTTGTAATCGGGCGAGTTTCTGCTTTCAGATGCAACGGGAATTTCTCGTGTTCGTCAATCCGTTCGAGAGATATGGGAGTTTGATGTTAAGGAAAGGTTGAGAAACAATAAAAATTTTGCAAGTCTGATACTCGAAACCAATAACTGGAATGGCCCAGGGGAAAAGTACACACACCATTGTAATCGAGCGAGTTTATACTTTCAGATGCAACAGGAATTTCTCGAGTTAGTCCATCCGTTCGCGAGATATGGGAGCTTGAAGTTAAGGAATGGTTGAGAAACCATAAAAATTTTGCAAGTCTCTTACTCGAAACGAATAACTGGAATGGCCTAGGGGAGAAGCATACACACCATTGTAATCGGGCGAGTTTCTACTTTCAGATGCAACAGGAGTTTCTCGAGTTCGTCAATCCGTTCGCGAGATATGCGAGTTTGAATCTGAGGAATGGTTGAGAAACCATCAAAATTTTCGCAAGTCTGATACTCGAAACCAATAACTACAATGGCCTAGGGGAAATATTCACATACCGTTGTAAACGGGCGAGCTTCTGCTTTCAGATACAACAGGAATTTCTCGAGTTCGTCAATCCGTTCGCTAGATATGGGGGTTTGAAGTTAAGGAAAGGTTGAGAAACCATCAAAATTTTCGCAAGTCTGATACTCGAAACCAATAACTGCAATGGCCTAGGGGAAAAATACACATACCGTTGTAATCGGGGAGTTTCTACTTTCAGATGCAACAGAAATGTTTCGGATTCGTCAATCCGTTCGCGATATATCGGAGTTTGGAATTAAGAGATGGTTGAGAAACCATCAAAATTGTCGCAAGTCTGATACTCGAAACGAATAACTACTATGGCCTAGGGCATAAATAGACATACCGTTGTAATCGGGCGAGTTTCTGCTTTCAGATGCAACTGGAATTTCTCGAGATCGTCAATCAGTTCGCGCGATAGGGGAGTTTGAAGTTAAGGAATGGTTGAGAAACCATCAAAATTTTCGCAAGTCTGATACTCGAAACCAATAACTACAATGGCCTAGTGCGAAAATACACATACCGTTGTAATCGGGCGAGTTTCTGCTTTCAGATGCAACACGAATTTCTCGAGTTCGTCAATCCGTTCGCGAGATATGCGAGTTTGAAACTGAGGAATGGTTGAGAAACCATCAAAATTTTCGCAACTCTGATACTCGAAACCAATAACTACAATGGCCTAGGGGAAATGTTCACATACCGTTGTAATCGGGCGAGCTTCTGCTTTCAGATACAACAGGAATTTCTCGAGTTCGTCAATCCGTTCGCGATATATGGGGGTTTGAAGTTAAGGAAAGGTTGAGGAACCATCACAATTTTGGGAATCTGATGCTCGGAACCAATAACTACGATGGTCTAGGGCAAAAATAGACATACCGTTGTAATCGGACGAGTTTCTGCTTTCAGATGCAACAGGAATTTCTCCAGTTCGTCAATCCGTTCGCGAGATATGGGAGTTTGAAACTGAGGAATGGGTGAGAAACCAGCAAAATTTTCGCAAGTCTGATACTCGAAACCAATTACTAAAATGGCCTAGTACGAAAATACACATACCGTTGTATTCGGGCGAGTTCCTGCTTTCAGATGCAACGGGAGTTTCTCGTGTTCGTCAATCCGTTCGCGAGATATGGGAGTTTGATGTTAAGGAATGGTTGAGAATCCATCAAAATTTTCGCAAGCCTGATACTCGAAACCAATAACTGGAATGGCCCAGGGGAAAAGTACACACACCATTGTAATCGGGCGAGTTTCTGCTTCCAGATGCAACAGAAATTTCCCGAGTTCGTCAATCCGTTCGCGAAATATGGGACTTTGAAGTTAAGGAATGGTTGAGAAACCATCAAAATTTTCGCAAGTCTGATACTCGAAACCAATGACTACAACCGCCTAGGGGAAAAATACACATACCGTTGAAATCGGGGAGTTTCTACTTTCAGATGCAACAGAAATGTTTCGGATTCGTCAATCCGTTCGCGAAATATCGGAGTTTGGAATTAAGAGATGGTTGAGAAACCATCAAAATTTTCGCAAGTCTGATACTCGAAACGAATAACTACTATGGTCTAGGGCAAAAATAGACATACCGTTGTAATCGGGCGAGTTTCTGCTTTCAGATGCAACAGGAATTTCTCGAGATCGTCAATCAGTTCGCGCGATAGGGGAGTTTGAAGTTAAGGAATGGTTGAGAAACCATCAAAATTTTCGCAAGTCTGATACTCGAAACCAATAACTACAATGGCCTAGTGCGAAAATACACATACCGTTGTAATCGGGCGAGTTTCTGCTTTCAGATGCAACTCGAATTTCTCGAGTTCGTCAATCCGTTCGCGAGATATGCGAGTTTGAAACTGAGGAATGGTTGAGAAACCATCAAAATTTTCGCAAGTCTGATACTCGAAACCAATAACTACAATGGCCTAGGGGAAATATTCACATACCGTTGTAATCGGGCGAGCTTCTGCTTTCAGATACAACAGGAATTTCTCGAGTTCGTCAATCCGTTCGCGATATATGGGGGTTTGAAGTTAAGGAAAGGTTGAGGAACCATCACAATTTTGGGAATCTGATGCTCGGAACCAATAACTACTATGGTCTAGGGCAAAAATACACATAACGTTGTAATCGGGCGAGTTTTTGCTTTCAGATGCAACAGGAATTTCTCGAGTTCGTCAATCCGCTCGCGAGATATGGGAGTTTGAAATTGAGGAATGGTTGAGAAACCATCAAAATTTTCGCAAATCTGATACTCAAAACCAATAACTGGAATGGCCTAGGGGAAAAGTACACATAACGTTGTAATGGGGCGAGTTTCTCCTTTCAGATGCAACAGGAATTTCTCGAGTTCGTCAATCCGTTCGCGAGATATGCGAGTTTGAAATTGAGGAATGGTCGAGAAACCATCAAAATTTTCACAAGTCTGATACTCGAAACCAATAACTACTATGGTCTAGGGCGAAAATACGCATACCGTTGTAATTGGGCGAGCTTCTACTTTCAGATGCAAGAGGAATTTCTCGAGTTCGCCAATCCGTTCGCGAGATATGGGAGTTTGAAGTTGAGGAGTGGTTGAGGAACCATCAAAATTTTCGGAATCTGATACTCGAAACCAATAACTACTATGTTCTAGGGCAAAAATACACATACCGTTGTAATCGGGCGAGTTTCTGCTTTCAGATGCAACAGGAGTTTCTCGAGTTCGTCAATCGGTTCGCGAGATATGCGAGTTTGAATTTAAGGAATGGTTGAGAGTCCATTAAAATTTTCGCAAGTCTGATACTCGAAACCAATAACTGGAATGGCCTAGGGGAAAAGTACACACACCATTGTAATCGGGCGAGTTTCTGCCTTCAGATGCAATAGGAATTTCTCGAGTTCGTCAATCCGTTCGCGATATATGGGAGTTTGAAGTTAGGGAATGGTTGAGAAACAATCAAAAATTTCGCAAGTCTGATACACGAAACCGATAACTACAATGGCCTAGGGGAAAAGTACACATACCGTTGTAATGGGGCGAGTTTCTACTTTCAGATGCAACAGGAATTTCTTGATTTCCTCAATCCCTTCACGAGGTATGGGAGTTTGAAGTTAAGGAATGGTTGAGAAACCATCAAAATTTTCCCAAGTCTGATACTCGAAACGAATAACTACTATGGCCTAGGGCAAAAATAGACATACCGTTGTAATCGGGCGAGTTTCTGCTTTCAGATGCAACAGGAATTTCTCGAGATCGTCAATCAGTTCGCGCGATAGGGGAGTTTGAAGTTAAGGAATGGTTGAGAAACCATCAAAATTTTCGCAAGTCTGATACTCGAAACCAATAACTACAATGGCCTAGTGCGAAAATACACATACCGTTGTAATCGGGCGAGTTTCTGCTTACAGATGCAACACGAATTTCTCGAGTTCGTCAATCCGTTCGCGAGATATGCGAGTTTGAAACTGAGGAATGGTTGAGAAACCATCAAAATTTTCGCAACTCTGATACTCGAAACCAATAACTACAATGGCCTAGGGGAAATGTTCACATACCGTTGTAATCGGGCGAGCTTCTGCTTTCAGATACAACAGGAATTTCTCGAGTTCGTCAATCCGTTCGCGATATATGGGGGTTTGAAGTTAAGGAAAGGTTGAGGAACCATCACAATTTTGGGAATCTGATGCTCGGAACCAATAACTACTATGGTCTAGGGCAAAAATAGACATACCGTTGTAATCGGACGAGTTTCTGCTTTCAGATGCAACAGGAATTTCTCCAGTTCGTCAATCCGTTCGCGAGATATGGGAGTTTGAAACTGAGGAATGGGTGAGAAACCAGCAAAATTTTCGCAAGTCTGATACTCGAAACCAATTACTAAAATGGCCTAGTACGAAAATACACATACCGTTGTATTCGGGCGAGTTCCTGCTTTCAGATGCAACGGGAGTTTCTCGTGTTCGTCAATCCGTTCGCGAGATATGGGAGTTTGATGTTAAGGAATGGTTGAGAATCCATCAAAATTTTCGCAAGCCTGATACTCGAAACCAATAACTGGAATGGCCCAGGGGAAAAGTACACACACCATTGTAATCGGGCGAGTTTCTGCTTCCAGATGCAACAGAAATTTCCCGAGTTCGTCAATCCGTTCGCGAAATATGGGACTTTGAAGTTAAGGAATGGTTGAGAAACCATCAAAATTTTCGCAAGTCTGATACTCGAAACCAATGACTACAACCGCCTAGGGGAAAAATACACATACCGTTGAAATCGGGGAGTTTCTACTTTCAGATGCAACAGAAATGTTTCGGATTCGTCAATCCGTTCGCGAAATATCGGAGTTTGGAATTAAGAGATGGTTGAGAAACCATCAAAATTTTCGCAAGTCTGATACTCGAAACGAATAACTACTATGGTCTAGGGCAAAAATAGACATACCGTTGTAATCGGGCGAGTTTCTGCTTTCAGATGCAACAGGAATTTCTCGAGATCGTCAATCAGTTCGCGCGATAGGGGAGTTTGAAGTTAAGGAATGGTTGAGAAACCATCAAAATTTTCGCAAGTCTGATACTCGAAACCAATAACTACAATGGCCTAGTGCGAAAATACACATACCGTTGTAATCGGGCGAGTTTCTGCTTTCAGATGCAACACGAATTTCTCGAGTTCGTCAATCCGTTCGCGAGATATGCGAGTTTGAAACTGAGGAATGGTTGAGAAACCATCAAAATTTTCGCAAGTCTGATACTCGAAACCAATAACTACAATGGCCTAGGGGAAATATTCACATACCGTTGTAATCGGGCGAGCTTCTGCTTTCAGATACAACAGGAATTTCTCGAGTTCGTCAATCCGTTCGCGATATATGGGGGTTTGAAGTTAAGGAAAGGTTGAGGAACCATCACAATTTTGGGAATCTGATGCTCGGAACCAATAACTACTATGGTCTAGGGCAAAAATACACATAACGTTGTAATCGGGCGAGTTTTTGCTTTCAGATGCAACAGAAATTTCTCGAGTTCGTCAATCCGCTCGCGAGATATGGGAGTTTGAAATTGAGGAATGGTTGAGAAACCATCAAAATTTTCGCAAATCTGATACTCAAAACCAATAACTGGAATGGCCTAGGGGAAAAGTACACATAACGTTGTAATGGGGCGAGTTTCTCCTTTCAGATGCAACAGGAATTTCTCGAGTTCGTCAATCCGTTCGCGAGATATGCGAGTTTGAAATTGAGGAATGGTCGAGAAACCATCAAAATTTTCACAAGTCTGATACTCGAAACCAATAACTACTATGGTCTAGGGCGAAAATACGCATACCGTTGTAATTGGGCGAGCTTCTACTTTCAGATGCAAGAGGAATTTCTCGAGTTCGCCAATCCGTTCGCGAGATATGGGAGTTTGAAGTTGAGGAGTGGTTGAGGAACCATCAAAATTTTCGGAATCTGATACTCGAAACCAATAACTACTATGTTCTAGGGCAAAAATACACATACCGTTGTAATCGGGCGAGTTTCTGCTTTCAGATGCAACAGGAGTTTCTCGAGTTCGTCAATCGGTTCGCGAGATATGCGAGTTTGAATTTAAGGAATGGTTGAGAGTCCATTAAAATTTTCGCAAGTCTGATACTCGAAACCAATAACTGGAATGGCCTAGGGTAAAAGTACACATACCGTTGTAATCGGGCGAGTTTCTACTTTCAGATGCAACAGGAATTTCTCGATTTCCTCAATCCGTTCGGGAGATATGGGAGTTTGAAGTTAAGGAATGGTTGAGAAACCATCAAAATTTGCGGAATCTGATACTCGAAACCAATAACTGGAATGGCCTTGGGGAAAAGTACACACACCGTTGTAATCGGGCAAGTTTCTACTTTCAGATGCAACAGGAATTTCTCGAGTTCGTCAATCCGTTCGCGAGATATGGGAGTTTGAATTTAAGGAATGGTTGAGAAACCATCAAAATTTATGGAATCTGATACTCGGAAACATTAACAACTATGGTCTAGGGCAAAAATACACATAACGTTGTAATCGGTCGAGTTTCTGCTTTCAGATGCAACAGGAATTTCTCGAGTTCGTCAATCCGTTCGCGAGATATGGGAGTATGAAGTTAAGGAATGGTTGAGAAACCATCAAAATTTATGGAATCAGATACTCGGAAACATTAACAACTATGGTCTAGGGCAAAAATACACATAACGTTGTAATCGGGCGAGTTTCTGGTTTCAGATGCAATAGGAATTTCTCGAGTTCGTCAATCCGTTCGCGAGATATGGGAGTTTGAATTTAAGGAATGGTTGAGAAGCCATCAAAATTTTCGCAAGTCTGATGCTAGAAACGGATAACGGGAATGGCCTAGGGGAAAAGTACACGCACCATTATAATCGGGCGAGTTTCTACTTTCAGATGCAACCGGAATTTCTCGAGTTCGTCAATCCGCTCGCGAGATATGGGAGTTTGAAGTTAAGGCATGGTTGAGAAACCATCAAAATTTGCGGAATCAGATACTCGAAACCAATAACTACTATGGTCTAGAGCAAAAATACACATACCGTTGTAATCGGGCGAGTTGCTACTTTCAGATGCAACAGGAATTTCTCGAGTTCGTCAATCGGTTCGCGAGATATGGGAGTTTGAATTTAAGGAATGGTTGAGAGTCCATTAAAATTTTCCCAAGTCTGATACTCGAAACCAATAACTGAAATGGCCTAGGGGAAAAGTACACACACCATTGTAATCGGGCGAGTTTCTGCCTGCAGATGCAATAGGAATTTCTGGAGGTCGTCAATCCGTTCGCGAGATATGGGAGTTCGAAGTTAGGGAATGGTTGAGAAACAATCAAAAATTTCGCATGTCTTATACACGAAACCAATAACTACAATGGCCTAGGGGAAAAGTACAGACTCCATTCTAATCGGGCGAGTTTCTACTTTCAGATGCAACAGGAGTTTCCCGAGTTCGTCAATCGGTTCGCGAGATATGGGAGTTTGAATTTAAGGAATGGTTGAGAGTCCATTAAAATTTTCCCAAGTCTGATACTCGAAACCAATAACTGGAATGGCCTAGGGGAAAAGTACACATACCGTTGTAATGGGGCGAGTTTCTACTTTCGGATGCAACAGGAATTTCTCGAGTTCGTCAATCCGTTCGCGAGATATGGGAGTTTGAATTTAAGGATTGGTTGAGTAGCCATCAAAATTTTCGCAAGTCTGATGCTAGAAACGAATAACTGGAATGGCCTAGGGGAAAAGTACACGCACCATTGTAATCGGGCTAGTTTCTACTTTCAGATGCAACAGGAATTTCTCTAGTTCGTCAATCAGTTCGCGAGATATGGGAGTTTGAATTTAAGGAATGGTTGAGAAGCCATCAAAATTTTCGCAAGTCTGATGCTAGAAACGAATAACTGGAATGGCCTAGGGGAAAAGTACACACTCCATTGTAATCGGGCGAGTTTCTACTTTCAGATGCAACAGGAATTTCTCGATTTCCTCAATCCGTTCACGAGATATGGGAGTTTGAAGTCAAGGAATGGTTGAGAAACAATCAAATTTTTCGGAATCTGATACTCGGAACCATTAACTACTATGGTCTAGGGCAAATATACACATACCGTTGTAATCGGGCGAGATTCTGCTTTCAGATGCAACAGCAATTTCACGAGTTCGTCAATCCGTTCGGGAGATATGCGAGTTTGAAATTAAGGAATGGTTGAGAAACCATAACAATTTTGCAAGTCTCTTACTCGAAACGAATAACTGGAATGGCCTAGGGGAAAAGCACACACACCATTGTAATCGGTCGAGTTTCTACTTTCAGATGCAACCGGAATTTCTCGAGTTCGTCAATCCGCTCGCGAGGTATGGGAGTTTGAAGTTAAGGAATGGTTGAGAAACCACCAAAATTTTCGGAATCTGATACTCGAAACCAATAACTACAATGGCCTAGGGGAAAAATCCACATACCGTTGTAATCGGGCGAGTTTCTACTTTCAGATGCAACCGGAATTTCTCGAGTTCGTCAATCCGCTCGCGAGATATGGGAGTTTGAGGATAAGGAATGGTTGAGTAACCATCAAAATTTGCGGAATCTGATACACGAAACCAATAACTACAATGGCCTAGGGGAAAAATACACATACCGTTGTAATCGGGCGAGTTTCTGCTTTCAGATGCAACAGGAATTTCTCGAGTTCGTCAATCCGTTCGCGAGATATGCGAGTTTGAAATTGAGGAGTGGTCGAGAAACCATCAAAATTTTCACAAGTCTGATACTCGAAACCAATAACTACTATGGTCTAGGGCGAAAATACGCATACCGTTGTAATTGGGCGAGCTTCTACTTTCAGATGCAAGAGGAATTTCTCGAGTTCGCCAATCCGTTCGCGAGATATGGGAGTTTGAAGTTGAGGAGTGGTTGAGGAACCATCAAAATTTTCGGAATCTGATACTCGAAACCAATAACTGGAATGGCCTAGGGGAAAAGTACACACACCATTGTAATCGGGCGAGTTTCTGCCTTCAGATGCAATAGGAATTTCTCGAGTTCGTCAATCCGTTCGCGATATATGGGAGTTTGAAGTTAGGGAATGGTTGAGATACCATCAAAATTTTCGCAAGTCTGATACACGAAACCGATAACTACAATGGCCTAGGGGAAAAGTACACATACCGTTGTAATGGGGCGAGTTTCTACTTTCAGATGCAACAGGAATTTCTTGATTTCCTCAATCCGTTCACGAGGTATGGGAGTTTGAAGTTAAGGAATGGTTGAGAAACCATCAAAATTTTCCCAAGTCTGATACTCGAAACCATTAACTACTATGGCCTAGGGCAAAAATACACATACCGTGGTAATCGGGCGAGTTTCTGATTCAGATTCAACAGGAATTTCTCGAGTTCGTTAATCGGTTCGCGAGATATGGGAGTTTGAAGTTAAGGAATGGTTGAGATACCATCAAAATTTTCGCAAGTCTGATACTCGAAACCAATAACTGGAATGGCCTAGGGGAAAAGTACACATACCGTTGTAATCGGGCGAGTTTCTACTTTCAGATGCAACAGGAATTTCTCGATTTCCTCAATCCGTTCGGGAGATATGGGAGTTTGAATTTAAGGAATGGTTGAGAAACCATCAAAATTTTCGCAAGTCTGATACTCGAAACCAATAACTACTATGGCCTAGGGGAAAAATACACATACCGTTGTAATCGGGGAGTTTCTACATTCAGATGCAACAGAAATGTTTCGGATTCGTCAATCCGTTCGCGAAATATCGGAGTTTGGAATTAAGAGATGGTTGAGAAACCATCAAAATTTTCGCAAGTCTGATACTCGAAACCAATAACTACTATGGCCTAGGGGAAAAATACACATACCGTTGTAATCGGGGAGTTTCTACATTCAGATGCAACAGAAATGTTTCGGATTCGTCAATCCGTTCGCGAAATATCGGAGTTTGGAATTAATAGATGGTTGAGAATCCATCAAAATTTTCGCAAATCTGATAGTCGAAACCAATAACTGGAATGGCCTAGGGGAAAAATACACATACCGTTGTAATGGGGCGAGTTTCTACTTTCAGATGCAACAGGAATTTCTCGATTTCCTAAATCCGTTTTTGAGATATGGGAGTTTGAAGTTAAGGAATGGTTGAGAAACCATCAAAATTTTCGCAAGTCTGATACTCGAAACCATTAACTACTATGGCCTAGGGCAAAAATACACATACCGTTGTAATCGGGCGAGTTTCTGCTTTCAGATGCAACAGAAATTTCTCGAGTTCGTCAATCCGTTCGCGAGATATGGGAGTTTGAAGTTAAGGAATGTTTGAGAAACCATAAAAATTTTTGCAAGTCTGATACTCGAAACCAGTAACTGGAATGGCCTAAGGAAAAAGTACACACACCATTGTAATCGGGCGAGTTTCTACTTTCAGATGCAACAGGAATTTCTCGAGTTCGTCAATCCGTTCGCGAGATATGGGTGTATGAAGTTAAGGAATGGTTGACAAACCATCAAAATTTTCGCATATCTGATACTCGAAACCAATAACTGGAATGGCCTAGGGGAAAAGTACACACACCATTGTAATCGGGCGAGTTTCTACTTTCAGATGAAACAGGAATTTCTCGAGTTCGTCAATCCGTTCGCGAGATATGCGAGTATGAAGTTAAGGAATGGTTGAGAATCCATCAAAATTTTCGCAAATCTGATAGTCGAAACCAATAACTGGAATGGCCTAGGGGAAAAATACACATACCTTTGTAATCGGGCGAGTTGCTACTTTCAGATGCAACAGGAATTTCTCGAGTTCGTCAATCGGTTCGCGAGATATGGGAGTTTGAATTTAAGGAATGTTTGAGATTCCATTAAAATTTTCGCAAGTCTGATACTCGAAACCAATAACTGGAATGGCCTAGGGGAAAAGCACACACACCATTGTAATCGGGCGAGTTTCTCCTTTCAGATGCAATAGGAATTTCTCGAGTTCGTCAATCCGTTCGCGAGATATGGGAGTATGAAGTTAAGGAATGGTTGAGAAACCATCAAAATTTTCGCAAATCTGATACTCGAAACCAATAACTGGAATGGCCTAGGGGAAAAGTACACGTACCGTTGTAATGGGGCGAGTTTCTACTTTCAGATGCAACAGGAATTTCTCGATTTCCTCAATCCGTTCGTGAGATATGGGAGTTTGAAGTTGAGGAATGGTTGAGAAACCAACAAAATTTTCGCAAGTCTGATACTCGAAACCATTATCTACTATGGTCTAGAGCAAAAATACACATACCGTTGTAATCGGGCGAGTTGCTACTTTCAGATGCAACTGGAATTTCTCGAGTTCGTCAATCGGTTCGCGAGATATGGGAGTTTGAATTTAAGGAATGGTTGAGATTCCATTAAAATTTTCGCAAGTCTGATACTCGAAACCAGTAACTGGAATGGCCTAGGGGAAAAGTACACACACCACATTAATCGGGCGAGTTTCTACTTTCAGATGCAACAGGAATTTCTCGAGTTCGTCAATCCGTTCGCGACATATGGGAGTATGAAGTTAAGGAATGATTGACAATCCATCAAAATTTTCGCAAATCTGATACTCGAAACCAATAACTGGAATGGCCTAGGGGAAAAGTACACACACCATTGTAATCGGGCGAGTTTCTACTTTCAGATGCAACAGGAATTTCTCGAGTTCGTCAATCCGTTCGCGAGATATGGGAGTATGAAGTTAAGGAATGGTTGACAAACCATCAAAATTTTCGCAAATCTGATACTCGAAACCAATAACTGGAATGGCCCAGGGGAAAAGTACACATACCGTTGTAATGGGGCAAGTTTCTACTTTCAGATGCAACAGGAATTTCTCGATTTCCTCAATCCGTTCACGAGATATGGGAGTTTGAAGTTAAGGAATGGTTGAGAAACCATCAAAATTTTCGGAATCTGATACTCGGAACCATTAACTACTATGGTCTAGGGCAAAAATAGACATACCGTTGTAATCGGGCGAGTTTCTGCTTTCAGATGCAACAGGAATTTCTCGAGTTCGTCAATCCGTTCGCGAGATATGCGAGTTTGAAACTGAAGAATGGTTGAGAAACCAACAAAATTTTCGCAAGTCTGATACTCGAAACCAATAACTACAATGGCCTAGGGGAAATATTCACATACCGTTGTAATCGGGCGTGCTTCTGCTTTCAGATACAACAGGAATTTCTCGAGTTCGTCAATCCGCTCGCGAGATATGGGAGTTTGAAGTTAAGGAATGGTTGAGAAACCATTACAATTTTTGCAAGTCTGATACTCGAAACCAATAACTGGAATGGCCTAGGGGAAAAGTACACACACCGTTGTAATCGGGCGAGTTTCTACTTTCAGATGCAACAGGAATTTCTCGAGTTCGTCAATCCGTTCGCGAGATGTGGGAGTATGAAGTTAAGGAATGGTTGACAATCCATCAAAATTTTCGCAAATCTGATACTCGAAACCAATAACTGGAATGACCTAGGGGAAAAGTACACACACCATTGTAATCGGGCGAGTTTCTACTTTCAGATGCAACAGGAATTTCTCGAGTTCGTCAATCCGTTCGCGAGATATGGGGGTATGAACTTAAGGAGTGGTTGACAAACCATCAAAATTTTCGCAAATCTGATACTCAAAACCAATAACTGGAATGGCCTAGGGAAATAGTACACATACCGTTGTAATGGGGCGAGTTTCTACTTTCAGATGCAACAGGAATTTCTCGATTTCCACAATCCGTTCACGAGATATGGGAGTTTGAAGTTAAGGAATGGTTGAGAAACCATCAAAATTTTCGGAATCTGATTCTCGGAACCATTAACTACTATGGCCTAGGGCAAAAATACACATACCGTTGTAATCGGGCGAGTTTCTGCTTTCAGATGCAACAGAAATTTCTCTTGTTCGTCAATCCGTTCGCGAGATATGGGAGTTTGAAGTTAAGGAATGGTTGAGAAACCATCAAAATTTTCGGAATCTGATACTCGGAACCATTAACTACTATGGTCTAGGGCAAAAATACACATACCGTTGTAATCGGGCGAGTTTCTGCTTTCAGATGCAACAGGAATTTCTCGAGTTCGTCGATCCGTACGCGAGATATGGGGGTTTGAAGTTAAGGAAAGGTTGAGAAACCATCAAAATTTTCGGAATCTGATGCTCGGAACCAATAACTACTATGGTCTAGGGCAAAAATACACATACCGTTGTAATCGGGCGAGTTTTTGCTTTCAGATGCAACAGGAATTTCTCGAGTTCGTCAATCCGCTCGCGAGATATGGGAGTATGAAGTTAAGGAATGGTTGACAAACCATCAAAATTTTCGCAAATCTGATACTCGAAACCAATAACTGGAATGGCCCAGGGGAAAAGTACACATACCGTTGTAATGGGGCAAGTTTCTACTTTCAGATGCAACAGGAATTTCTCGATTTCCTCAATCCGTTCACGAGATATGGGAGTTTGAAGTTAAGGAATGGTTGAGAAACCATCAAAATTTTCGGAATCTGATACTCGGAACCATTAACTACTATGGTCTAGGGCAAAAATACACATACCGTTGTAATCGGGCGAGTTTCTGCTTTCAGATGCAACAGGAATTTCTCGAGTTCGTCAATCCGTTCGCGAGATATGCGAGTTTGAAACTGAAGAATGGTTGAGAAACCAACAAAATTTTCGCAAGTCTGATACTCGAAACCAATAACTACAATGGCCTAGGGGAAATATTCACATACCGTTGTAATCGGGCGTGCTTCTGCTTTCAGATACAACAGGAATTTCTCGAGTTCGTCAATCCGCTCGCGAGATATGGGAGTTTGAAGTTAAGGAATGGTTGAGAAACCATAACAATTTTTGCAAGTCTGATACTCGAAACCAATAACTGGAATGGCCTAGGGGAAAAGTACACACACCATTGTAATCGGGCGAGTTTCTACTTTCAGATGCAACAGGAATTTCTCGAGTTCGTCAATCCGTTCGCGAGATATGGGAGTATGAAGTTAAGGAATGGTTGACAACCCATCAAAATTTTCGCAAATCTGATACTCGAAACCAATAACTGGAATGGCCTAGGGGAAAAGTTCACACACCATTGTAATCGGGCGAGTTTCTACTTTCAGATGCAACAGGAATTTCTCGAGTTCGTCAATCCGTTCGCGAGATATGGGAGTATGAACTTAAGGAGTGGTTGACAAACCATCAAAATTTTCGCAAATCTGATACTCAAAACCAATAACTGGAATGGCCTAGGGAAAAAGTACACATACCGTTGTAATGGGGCGAGTTTCTACTTTCAGATGCAACAGGAATTTCTCGATTTCCTCAATCCGTTCACGAGATATGGGAGTTTGAAGTTAAGGAATGGTTGAGAAACCATCAAAATTTTCGGAATCTGATTCTCGGAACCATTAACTACTATGGCCTAGGGCAAAAATAAACATACCGTTGTAATCGGGCGAGTTTCTGCTTTCAGATGCAACAGAAATTTCTCTTGTTCGTCAATCCGTTCGCGAGATATGGGAGTTTGAAGTTAAGGAATGGTTGAGAAACCATCAAAATTTTCGGAATCTGATACTCGGAACCATTAACTACTATGGTCTAGGGCAAAAATACACATACCGTTGTAATCGGGCGAGTTTCTGCTTTCAGATGCAACAGGAATTTCTCGAGTTCGTCGATCCGTACGCGAGATATGGGGGTTTGAAGTTAAGGAAAGGTTGAGAAACCATCAAAATTTTCGGAATCTGATGCTCGGAACCAATAACTACTATGGTCTAGGGCAAAAATACACATACCGTTGTAATCGGGCGAGTTTTTGCTTTCAGATGCAACAGGAATTTCTCGAGTTCGTCAATCCGCTCGCGAGATATGGGAGTATGAAGTTATGGAATGGTTGACAATCCATCAAAATTTTCGCAAATCTGATACTCCAAACCAATAACTGGAATGGCCTAGGGGAAAAGTACACACACCATTGAAATCGGGCGAGTTCCTACTTTCAGATGCAACTGGAATTTCTCGAGTTCGTCAATCCGTTCGCGAGATATGCGAGTTTGAAGTTAAGGAATGGTTGAGAATCGATCAAAATTTTCGCAAATCTGATAGTCGAAACCAATAACTGGAATGGCCTAGGGGAAAAGTACACACACCATTGTAATCGGGCGAGTTTCTCCTTTCAGATGCAACAGGAATTTCTCGACTTCGTCAATCCGTTCGCGAGATATGGGAGTATGAAGTTAAGGAATGGTTGACAAACCATCAAAATTTTCGCAAATCTGATACTCGAAACCAATAACTGGAATGACCTAGGGGAAAAGTAAACACACCATTGTAATCGGGCGAGTTTCTACTTTCAGATGCAACAGGAATTTCTCGAGTTCGTCAATCCGTTCGCGAGATATGCGAGTTTGAAACTGAAGAATGGTTGAGAAACCAACAAAATTTTCGCAAGTCTGATACTCGAAACCAATAACTACAATGGCCTAGGGGAAATATTCACATACCGTTGTAATCGGGCGTGCTTCTGCTTTCAGATACAACAGGAATTTCTCGAGTTCGTCAATCCGCTCGCGAGATATGGGAGTTTGAAGTTAAGGAATGGTTGAGAAACCATCAAAATTTTCGGAATCTGATTCTCGGAACCATTAACTACTATGGCCTAGGGCAAAAATACACATACCGTTGTAATCGGGCGAGTTTCTGCTTTCAGATGCAACAGAAATTTCTCTTGTTCGTCAATCCGTTCGCGAGATATGGGAGTTTGAAGTTAAGGAATGGTTGAGAAACCATCAAAATTTTCGGAATCTGATACTCGGAACCATTAACTACTATGGTCTAGGGCAAAAATACACATACCGTTGTAATCGGGCGAGTTTCTGCTTTCAGATGCAACAGGAATTTCTCGAGTTCGTCGATCCGTACGCGAGATATGGGGGTTTGAAGTTAAGTTAAGGTTGAGAAACCATCAAAATTTTCGGAATCTGATGCTCGGAACCAATAACTACTATGGTCTAGGGCAAAAATACACATACCGTTGTAATCGGGCGAGTTTTTGCTTTCAGATGCAACAGGAATTTCTCGAGTTCGTCAATCCGCTCGCGAGATATGGGAGTATGAAGTTATGGAATGGTTGACAATCCATCAAAATTTTCGCAAATCTGATACTCGAAACCAATAACTGGAATGGCCTAGGTGAAAAGTACACACACCATTGAAATCGGGCGAGTTTCTACTTTCAGATGCAACTGGAATTTCTCGAGTTCGTCAATCCGTTCGCGAGATATGCGAGTTTGAAGTTAAGGAATGGTTGAGAATCGATCAAAATTTTCGCAAATCTGATAGTCGAAACCAATAACTGGAATGGCCTAGGGGAAAAGTACACACACCATTGTAATCGGGCGAGTTTCTCCTTTCAGATGCAACAGGAATTTCTCGACTTCGTCAATCCGTTCGCGAGATATGGGAGTATGAAGTTAAGGAATGGTTGACAAACCATCAAAATTTTCGCAAATCTGATACTCGAAACCAATAACTGGAATGACCTAGGGGAAAAGTACACACACCATTGTAATCGGGCGAGTTTCTACTTTCAGATGCAACAGGAATTTCTCGAGTTCGTCAATCCGTTCGCGAGATATGCGAGTTTGAAGTTAAGGAATGGTTGAGAATCCATCAAAATTTTCGCAAATCTGATAGTCGAAACCAATAACTGGAATGGCCTAGGGGAAAAATACACATACCTTTGTAATCGGGCGAGTTTCTACTTTCAGATGCAACAGGAATTGCTCGATTTCCTCAATCCGTTCGCGAGATATGGGAATTTGAAGTTAAGGAATGGTTGAGAAACCATCAAAATTTTCGCAAATCTGATACTCGAAACCAATAACTGGAATGGCCTAGAGGAAAAGTGCACATACCGTTGTAATGGGGCGAGTTTCTACTTTGAGACGCAACAGGAATTTCTCGATTTCCTCAATCCGTTCTTGAGATATGGGAGTTTGAAGTTAAGGAATGGTTGAGAAACCATCAAAATTTTCGCAATTCTGATACTCGAAACCATTAACTACTATGGCCTAGGGTAAAAATACACATACCCTTGTAATCGGGCGAGTTTCTGTTTCAGATGCAACAGAAATTTCTCGAGTTCGTCAATCCGTTCGCGAGATATGGGAGTTTGAAGTTAAGGAATGATTGAAAATCCTTCAAAATTTTCGCAAATCTGATACTCGAAACCAATAACTGGAATGGCCTAGGGGAAAAGTACACACACCATTGTAATCGGGCGAGTTTCTCCTTTCAGATGCAACAGGAATTTCTCGAGTTCGTCAATCCGTTCGCGAGATATGGGAGTATGAAGTTAAGGAAAGGGTGACAAACCATCAAAATTTTCGCAAATCTGATACTCGAAACCAATAACTGGAATGGCCTAGGGGAAAAGTACACACACCATTGTAATCGGGCGAGTTTCTACTTTCAGATGCAACAGGAATTTCTCGAGTTCGTCAATCCGTTCGCGAGATATGGGTGTATGAAGTTATGGAATGGTTGACAAACCATCAAAATTTTCGCAAATCTGATACTCGAAACCAATAACTGGAATGGCCTAGGGGAAAAGTACGCATAACGTTGTAATGGGGCGAGTTTCTACTTTCAGATGCAACAGGAATTTCTCGAGTTCGTCAATCCGTTCGCGAGATATGGGAGTATGAAGTTAAGGAATGGTTGACAAACCATCAAAATTTTCGCAAATCTGATACTCGAAACCAATAACTGGAATGGCCCAGGGGAAAAGTACACATACCGTTGTAATGGGGCGAGTTTCTACTTTCAGATGCAACAGGAATTTCTCGATTTCCTCAATCCGTTCACGAGATATGGGAGTTTGAAGTTAAGGAATGGTTGAGAAACCATCAAAATTTTCGGAATCTGATACTCGGAACCATTAACTACTATGGTCTAGGGCAAAAATACACATACCGTTGTAATCGGGCGAGTTTCTGCTTTCAGATGCAACAGGAATTTCTCGAGTTCGTCAATCCGTTCGCGAAATATGCGAGTTTGAAACTGAAGAATGGTTGAGAAACCAACAAAATTTTCGCAAGTCTGATACTCGAAACCAATAACTACAATGGCCTAGGGGAAATATTCACATACCGTTGTAATCGGGCGTGCTTCTGCTTTCAGATACAACAGGAATTTCTCGAGTTCGTCAATCCGCTCGCGAGATATGGGAGTTTGAAGTTAAGGAATGGTTGAGAAACCATAACAATTTTTGCAAGTCTGATACTCGAAACCAATAACTGGAATGGCCTAGGGGAAAAGTTCACACACCATTGTAATCGGGCGAGTTTCTACTTTCAGATGCAACAGGAATTTCTCGAGTTCGTCAATCCGTTCGCGAGATATGGGAGTATGAAGTTAAGGAATGGTTGACAATCCATCAAAATTTTCACAAATCTGATACTCGAAACCAATAACTGGAATGGCCTAGGGGAAAAGTTCACACACCATTGTAATCGGGCGAGTTTCTACTTTCAGATGCAAGTGGAATTTCTCGAGTTCGTCAATCCGTTCGCGAGATATGGGAGTTTGAAGTTAAGGAATGGTTGAGAAACCATCAAAATTTTCGGAATCTGATACTCGGAACCATTAACTACTATGGTCTAGGGCAAAAATACACATACCGTTGTAATCGGGCGAGTTTCTGCTTTCATATGCAACAGGAATTTCTCGAGTTCGTCGATCCGTTCGCGAGATATGGGGGTTTGAAGTTAAGGAAAGGTTGAGAAACCATCAAAATTTTCGGAATCTGATACTCGAAACCAATAACTGGAATGGCCTAGGGGAGAAGTACACACACCATTGTAATCGGGCGAGTTTCTACTTTCAGATGCAACAGGAATTTCTCGAGTTCGTCAATCCGTTCGCGAGATATGCGAGTTTGAAGTTAAGGAATGGTGGAGAAACCATCAAAATTTTCGCAATTCTGATACTCGAAACCATTAACTACTATGGCCTAGGGTAAAAATACACATACCGTTGTAATCGGGCGAGTTTCTGCTTTCAGATGCAACAGAAATTTCTCGAGCTCGTCAATCCGTTCGCGAGATATGGGAGTTTGAAGTTAAGGAATGATTGAAAATCCTTCAAAATTTTCGCAAATCTGATACTCGAAACCAATAACTGGAATGGCCTAGGGGAAAAGTACACACACCATTGTAATCGGGCGAGTTTCTCCTTTCAGATGCAACAGGAATTTCTCGAGTTCGTCAATCCCTTCGCGAGATATGGGAGTATGAAGTTAAGGAATGGTTGACAAACCATCAAAATTTTCGCAAATCTGATACTCGAAACCAATAACTGGAATGGCCTAGGGGAAAAGTACACACACCATTGTAATCGGGCGAGTTTCTACTTTCAGATGCAACAGGAATTTCTCGAGTTCGTCAATCCGTTCGCGAGATATGGGTGTATGAAGTTCAAGAATGGTTGACAAACCATCAAAATTTTCGCAACTCTGATACTCGAAACCAATAACTGGAATGGCCTAGAGGAAAAGTACACATACCGTTGTAATGGGGCGAGTTTCTACTTTGAGATGCAACAGGAATTTCTCGATTTCCTCAATCCGTTCTTGAGATATTGGAGTTTGAAGTTAAGGAATGGTTGAGAAACCATCAAAATTTTCGCAATTCTGATACTCGAAACCATTAACTACTATGGCCTAGGGAAAAAATACACATACCGTTGTAATCGGGCGAGTTTCTGCTTTCAGATGCAACAGAAATTTCTCGAGTTCGTCAATCCGTTCGCGAGATATGGGAGTTTGAAGTTAAGGAATGATTGAAAATCCTTCAAAATTTTCGCAAATCTGATACTCGAAACCAATAACTGGAATGACCTAGGGGAAAAGTACACACACAATTGTAATCGGGCGAGTTTCTCCTTTCAGATGCAACAGGAATTTCTCGAGTTCGTCAATCCTTTCGCGAGATATGGGAGTATGAAGTTAAGGAATGGTTGACAAACCATCAAAATTTTCGCAAATCTGATACTCGAAACCAATAACTGGAATGGCCTAGGGGAAAAGTACACATACCATTGTAATCGGGCGAGTTTCTACTTTCAGATGCAACAGGAATTTCTCGAGTTCGTCAATCCGTACGCGAGATGTGGGTGTATGAAGTTAAGGAATGGTTGACAAACCATCAAAATTTTCGCAAATCTGATACTCGAAACCAATAACTAGAATGGCCTAGGGGAAAAGTACACATACCGTTGTAATGGGGCGAGTTTCTACTTTCAGCTGCAACAGGAATTTCTCGATTTCCTCAATCCGTTCACGAGATATGGGAGTTTGAAGTTAAGGAATGGTTGAGAAACCATCAAAATTTTCGGAATCTGATACTCGGAACCATTAACAACTATGGTCTAGGGCAAAAATACACATACCGTTGTAATCGGGCGAGTTTCTGCTTTCAGATGCAACAGGAATTTCTCGAGTTCGTCAATCCGTTCGCGAGATATGCGAGTTTGAAACTGAGAAATGGTTGAGAAACAACCAAAATTTTCTCAAGTCTGATACTCGAAACCAATAACTACAATGGCCTAGGGGAAATATTCACATACCGTTGTAATCGGGCGAGCTTCTGCTTTCAGATACAGCAGGAATTTCTCGAGTTCGTCAATCCGTTCGCGAGATATGGGGGTTTGAAGTTAAGGAAAGCTTGAGAAACCATCAAAATTTTCGGAATCTGATACTCGAAACCAAGAACTACTATGGTCTAGGGCAAAAATACACATACCGTTGTAATCGGGCGAGTTTCTGCTTTCAGATGCACCAGGAATTTCTCTTGTTCGTCAATCCGTTCGCGAGATATGGGAGTTTGAAGTTAAGGAATGGTTGAGAAATCATCAAAATTTTCGGAATCTGATACTCGGAACCATTAACTACTATGGTCTAGGGCAAAAATACACATACCGTTGTAATCGGGCGAGTTTCTGCTTTCAGATGCAACAGGAATTTCTCGAGTTCGTCAATCCGTTCCGCGAGATATGGGGGTTTGAAGTTAAGGAAAGGTTGAGAAACCGTCAAAATTTTCGGAATCTGATGCTCGGAACCAATAACTACTATGGTCTAGGGCAAAAATACACATACCGTTGTAATCGGGCGAGTTTCTGCTTTCAGATGCAACAGAAATTTCTCTTGTTCGTCAATCCGTTCGCGAGATATGGGAGTTTGAAGTTAAGGAATGGTTGAGAAACCATCAAAATTTTCGGAATCTGATACTCGGAACCATTAACTACTATGGTCTAGGGCAAAAATACACATACCGTTGTAATCGGGCGAGTTTCTGCTTTCAGATGCAACAGGAATTTCTCGAGTTCGTCAATCCGCTCGCGAGATATGGGAGTTTGAAGTTAAGGAATGGTTGAGGAACCATAAAAATTTTTGCAAGTCTGATACTCGAAACCAATAACTGGAATGGCCTAGGGGAAAAGTACACACACCGTTGTAATCGGGCGAGTTTCTACTTTCAGATGCAACTGGAATTTCTCGAGTTCGTCAATCCGTTCGCGAGATATGCGAGTTTGAAGTTAAGGAATGGTTGAGAAACCATCAAAATTTTCGGAATCTGATACTCGGAACCATTAACTACTATGGTCTAGGGCAAAAATACACATACCGTTGTAATCGGGCGAGTTTCTGCTTTCAGATGCAACAGGAATTTCTCGAGTTCGTCAATCCGTTCGCGAGATATGCGAGTTTGAAACTGAGAAATGGTTGAGAAACAACCAAAATTTTCGCAAGTCTGATACTCGAAACCAATAACTACAATGGCCTAGGGGAAATATTCACATACCGTTGTAATCGGGCGAGCTTCTGCTTTCAGATACAGCAGGAATTTCTCGAGTTCGTCAATCCGTTCGCGAGATATGGGGGTTTGAAGTTAAGGAAAGCTTGAGAAACCATCAAAATTTTCGGAATCTGATACTCGAAACCAAGAACTACTATGGTCTAGGGCAAAAATACACATACCGTTGTAATCGGGCGAGTTTCTGCTTTCAGATGCACCAGGAATTTCTCGGGTTCGTCAATCCGCTCGCGAGATATGGGAGTTTGAAGTTAAGGAATGGTTGAGAAACCATAAAAATTTTTGCAAGTCTGATACTCGAAACCAGTAACTGGAATGGCCTAGGGGAAAAGTACACACACCACTGTAATCGGGCGAGTTTCTACTGTCAGATGCAACAGGAATTTCTCGAGTTCGTCAATCCGTTCGCGAGATATGGGAGTATGAAGTTAAGGAATGGTTGACAAACCATCAAAATTTTCGCAAATCTGATACTCGAAACCAATAACTGGAATGGCCGAGGGGAAAAGTACACATACCGTTGTAATGGGGCGAGTTTCTACTTTCAGATGCAACAGGAATTTCTCGATTTCCTCAATCCGTTCACGAGATTTGGGAGCTTGAAGTTAAGGAATGGATGAGAAACCATCAAAGTTTTCGCAAGTCTGATACTCGAAAACATTAACTACTATGGCCTAGGGCAAAAATGCACATAGCGTTGTAATCGGGCGAGTTTCTGCTTTCAGATGCAACAGAAATTTCTCTTGTTCGTAAATCCGTTCGCGAGATATGGGGGTTTGAAGTTAAGGAAAGGTTGAGAAACCGTCAAAATTTTCGGAATCTGATACTCGAAACCAATAACTAGAATGGCCTAGGGGAAAAGTACACATACCGTTGTAATGGGGCGAGTTTCTACTTTCAGCTGCAACAGGAATTTCTCGATTTCCTCAATCCGTTCACGAGATATGGGAGTTTGAAGTTAAGGAATGGTTGAGAAACCATCAAAATTTTCGGAATCTGATACTCGGAACCATTAACAACTATGGTCTAGGGCAAAAATACACATACCGTTGTAATCGGGCGAGTTTCTGCTTTCAGATGCACCAGGAATTTCTCGGGTTCGTCAATCCGCTCGCGAGATATGGGAGTTTGAAGTTAAGGAATGGTTGAGAAACCATAAAAATTTTTGCAAGTCTGATACTCGAAACCAATAACTGGAATGGCCTAGAGGAAAAGTACACATACCGTTGTAATGGGGCGAGTTTCTACTTTGAGATGCAACAGGAATTTCTCGATTTCCTCAATCCGTTCTTGAGATATTGGAGTTTGAAGTTAAGGAATGGTTGAGAAACCATCAAAATTTTCGCAATTCTGATACTCGAAACCATTAACTACTATGGCCTAGGGAAAAAATACACATACCGTTGTAATCGTGCGAGTTTCTGCTTTCAGATGCAACAGAAATTTCTCGAGTTCGTCAATCCGTTCGCGAGATATGGGAGTTTGAAGTTAAGGAATGATTGAAAATCCTTCAAAATTTTCGCAAATCTGATACTCGAAACCAATAACTGGAATGACCTAGGGGAAAAGTACACACACAATTGTAATCGGGCGAGTTTCTCCTTTCAGATGCAACAGGAATTTCTCGAGTTCGTCAATCCCTTCGCGAGATATGGGAGTATGAAGTTAAGGAATGGTTGACAAACCATCAAAATTTTCGCAAATCTGATACTCGAAACCAATAACTGGAATGGCCTAGGGGAAAAGTACACATACCATTGTAATCGGGCGAGTTTCTACTTCCAGATGCAACAGGAATTTCTCGAGTTCGTCAATCCGTACGCGAGATATGGGTGTATGAAGTTAAGGAATGGTTGACAAACCATCAAAATTTTCGCAAATCTGATACTCGAAACCAATAACTAGAATGGCCTAGGGGAAAAGTACACATACCGTTGTAATGGGGCGAGTTTCTACTTTCAGCTGCAACAGGAATTTCTCGATTTCCTCAATCCGTTCACGAGATATGGGAGTTTGAAGTTAAGGAATGGTTGAGAAACCATCAAAATTTTCGGAATCTGATACTCGGAACCATTAACAACTATGGTCTAGGGCAAAAATACACATACCGTTGTAATCGGGCGAGTTTCTGCTTTCAGATGCAACAGGAATTTCTCGAGTTCGTCAATCCGTTCGCGAGATATGCGAGTTTGAAACTGAGAAATGGTTGAGAAACAACCAAAACTTTCTCAAGTCTGATACTCGAAACCAATAACTACAATGGCCTAGGGGAAATATTCACAAACCGTTGTAATCGGGCGAGCTTCTGCTTTCAGATACAGCAGGAATTTCTCGAGTTCGTCAATCCGTTCGCGAGATATGGGGGTTTGAAGTTAAGGAAAGCTTGAGAAACCATCAAAATTTTCGGAATCTGATACTCGAAACCAAGAACTACTATGGTCTAGGGCAAAAATACACATACCGTTGTAATCGGGCGAGTTTCTGCTTTCAGATGCACCAGGAATTTCTCGGGTTCGTCAATCCGCTCGCGAGATATGGGAGTTTGAAGTTAAGGAATGGTTGAGGAACCATAAAAATTTTTGCAAGTCTGATACTCGAAACCAGTAACTGGAATGGCCTAGGGGAAAAGTACACACACCACTGTAATCGGGCGAGTTTCTACTGTCAGATGCAACAGGAATTTCTCGAGTTCGTCAATCCGTTCGCGAGATATGGGAGTATGAAGTTAAGGAATGGTTGACAAACCATCAAAATTTTCGCAAATCTGATACTCGAAACCAATAACTGGAATGGCCGAGGGGAAAAGTACACATACCGTTGTAATGGGGCGAGTTTCTACTTTCAGATGCAACAGGAATTTCTCGATTTCCTCAATCCGTTCACGAGATTTGGGAGCTTGAAGTTAAGGAATGGATGAGAAACCATCAAAGTTTTCGCAAGTCTGATACTCGAAAACATTAACTACTATGGCCTAGGGCAAAAATGCACATAGCGTTGTAATCGGGCGAGTTTCTGCTTTCAGATGCAACAAAAATTTCTCTTGTTCGTCAATCCGTTCGCGAGATATGGGAGTTTGAAGTTAAGGAATGGTTGAGAAACCATCAAAATTTTCGGAATCTGATAATCGGAACCATTAACTACTATGGTCTAGGGCAAAAATACACATACCGTTGTAATCGGGCGAGTTTCTGCTTTCAGATGCAACAGGAATTTCTCGAGTTCGTCAATCCGTTCCGCGAGATATGGGGGTTTGAAGTTAAGGAAAGGTTGAGAAACCGTCAAAATTTTCGGAATCTGATGCTCGGAACCAATAACTACTATGGTCTAGGGCAAAAATACACATACCGTTGTAATCGGGCGAGTTTCTGCTTTCAGATGCAACAGAAATTTCTCTTGTTCGTCAATCCGTTCGCGAGATATGGGAGTTTGAAGTTAAGGAATGGTTGAGAAACCATCAAAATTTTCGGAATCTGATACTCGGAACCATTAACTACTATGGTCTAGGGCAAAAATACGCATACCGTTGTAATCGGGCGAGTTTCTGCTTTCAGATGCAACAGGAATTTCTCGAGTTCGTCAATCCGCTCGCGAGATATGGGAGTTTGAAGTTAAGGAATGGTTGAGGAACCATAAAAATTTTTGCAAGTCTGATACTCGAAACCAATAACTGGAATGGCCTAGGGGAAAAGTACACACACCGTTGTAATCGGGCGAGTTTCTACTTTCAAATGCAACTGGAATTTCTCGAGTTCGTCAATCCGTTCGCGAGATATGCGAGTTTGAAGTTAAGGAATGGTTGAGAAACCATCAAAATTTTCGGAATCTGATACTCGGAACCATTAACTACTATGGTCTAGGGCAAAAATACACATACCGTTGTAATCGGGCGAGTTTCTGCTTTCAGATGCAACAGGAATTTCTCGAGTTCGTCAATCCGTTCGCGAGATATGCGAGTTTGAAACTGAGAAATGGTTGAGAAACAACCAAAATTTTCGCAAGTCTGATACTCGAAACCAATAACTACAATGGCCTAGGGGAAATATTCACATACCGTTGTAATCGGGCGAGCTTCTGCTTTCAGATACAGCAGGAATTTCTCGAGTTCGTCAATCCGTTCGCGAGATATGGGGGTTTGAAGTTAAGGAAAGCTTGAGAAACCATCAAAATTTTCGGAATCTGATAGTCGAAACCAAGAACTACTATGGTCTGGGGCAAAAATACACATACCGTTGTAATCGGGCGAGATTCTGCTTTCAGATGCACCAGGAATTTCTCGGGTTCGTCAATCCGCTCGCGAGATATGGGAGTTTGAAGTTAAGGAATGGTTGAGAAACCATAAAAATTTTTGCAAGTCTGATACTCGAAACCAGTAACTGGAATGGCCTAGGGGAAAAGTACACACACCACTGTAATCGGGCGAGTTTCTACTGTCAGATGCAACAGGAATTTCTCGAGTTCGTCAATCCGTTCGCGAGATATGGGAGTATGAAGTTAAGGAATGGTTGACAAACCATCAAAATTTTCGCAAATCTGATACTCGAAACCAATAACTGGAATGGCCGAGGGGAAAAGTACACATACCGTTGTAATGGGGCGAGTTTCTACTTTCAGATGCAACAGGAATTTCTCGATTTCCTCAATCCGTTCACGAGATTTGGGAGCTTGAAGTTAAGGAATGGATGAGAAACCATCAAAGTTTTCGCAAGTCTGATACTCGAAAACATTAACTACTATGCCCTAGGGCAAAAATGCACATAGCGTTGTAATCGGGCGAGTTTCTGCTTTCAGATGCAACAGAAATTTCTCTTGTTCGTCAATCCGTTCGCGAGATATGGGAGTTTGAAGTTAAGGAATGGTTGAGAAACCATCAAAATTTTCGGAATCTGATACTCGGAACCATTAACTACTATGGTCTAGGGCAAAAATACACATACCGTTGTAATCGGGCGAGTTTCTGCTTTCAGATGCAACAGGAATTTCTCGAGTTCGTCAATCCGTTCCGCGAGATATGGGGGTTTGAAGTTAAGGAAAGGTTGAGAAACCGTCAAAATTTTCGGAATCTGATGCTCGGAACCAATAACTACTATGGTCTAGGGCAAAAATACACATACCGTTGTAATCGGGCGAGTTTCTGCTTTCAGATGCAACAGAAATTTCTCTTGTTCGTCAATCCGTTCGCGAGATATGGGAGTTTGAAGTTAAGGAATGGTTGAGAAACCATCAAAATTTTCGGAATCTGATACTCGGAACCATTAACTACTATGGTCTAGGGCAAAAATACACATACCGTTGTAATCGGGCGAGTTTCTGCTTTCAGATGCAACAGGAATTTCTCGAGTTCGTCAATCCGCTCGCGAGATATGGGAGTTTGAAGTTAAGGAATGGTTGAGGAACCATAAAAATTTTTGCAAGTCTGATACTCGAAACCAATAACTGGAATGGTCTAGGGGAAAAGTACACACACCGTTGTAATCGGGCGAGTTTCTACTTTCAGATGCAACAGGAATTTCTCGAGTTCGTCAATCCGTTCGCGAGATATGAGAGTATGAAGTTAAGGAATGGTTGACAATCCATCAAAGTTTTCGCAAATCTGATACTCCAAACCAATAACTGGAATGGCCTAGGGGAAAAGTACCCACACCATTGAAATCGGGCGAGTTTCTACTTTCAGATGCAACTGGAATTTCTCGAGTTCGTCAATCCGTTCGCGAGATATGCGAGTTTGAAGTTAAGGAATGGTTGAGAATCCATCAAAATTTTCGCAAATCTGATAGTCGAAACCAATAACTGGAATGGCCTAGGGGAAAAGTACACACACCATTGTAATGGGGCGAGTTTCTACTTTCAGCTGCAACAGGAATTTCTCGATTTCCTCAATCCGTTCACGAGATTTGGGAGCTTGAAGTTAAGGAATGGATGAGAAACCATCAAAGTTTTCGCAAGTCTGATACTCGAAAACATTAACTACTATGGCCTAGGGCAAAAATGCACATAGCGTTGTAATCGGGCGAGTTTCTGCTTTCAGATGCAACAGAAATTTCTCTTGTTCGTCAATCCGTTCGCGAGATATGGGAGTTTGAAGTTAAGGAATGGTTGAGAAACCATCAAAATTTTCGGAATCTTATACACGGAACCATTAACTACTATGGTCTAGGGCAAAAATACACATACCGTTGTAATCGGGCGAGTTTCTGCTTTCAGATGCAACAGGAATTTCTCTTGTTCGTCAATCCGTTCGCGAGATATGGGAGTTTGAAGTTAAGGAATGGTTGAGAAACCATCAAAATTTTCGGAATCTTATACACGGAACCATTAACTACTATGGTCTAGGGCAAAAATACACATACCGTTGTAATCGGGCGAGTTTCTGCTTTCAGATGCAACAGGAATTTCTCGAGTTCGTCAATCCGTTCCGCGAGATATGGGGGTTTGAAGTTAAGGAAAGGTTGAGAAACCGTCAAAATTTTCGGAATCTGATGCTCGGAACCAATAACTACTATGGTCTAGGGCAAAAATACACATACCGTTGTAATCGGGCGAGTTTCTGCTTTCAGATGCAACAGAAATTTCTCTTGTTCGTCAATCCGTTCGCGAGATATGGGAGTTTGAAGTTAAGGAATGGTTGAGAAACCATCAAAATTTTCGGAATCTGATACTCGAAACCAATAACTGGAATGGCCTAGGGGAAAAGTACACACACCGTTGTAATCGGGCGAGTTTCTACTTTCAGATGCAACAGGAATTTCTCGAGTTCGTCAATCCGTTCGCGAGATATGAGAGTATGAAGTTAAGGAATGGTTGACAATCCATCAAAATTTTCGCAAATCTGATACTCCAAACCAATAACTGGAATGGCCTAGGGGAAAAGTACACACACCATTGAAATCGGGCGAGTTTCTACTTTCAGATGCAACTGGAATTTCTCGAGTTCGTCAATCCGTTCGCGAGATATGCGAGTTTGAAGTTAAGGAATGGTTGAGAATCCATCAAAATTTTCGCAAATCTGATAGTCGAAACCAATAACTGGAATGGCCTAGGGGAAAAGTACACACACCATTGTAATGGGGCGAGTTTCTACTTTCAGCTGCAACAGGAATTTCTCGATTTCCTCAATCCGTTCACGAGATATGGGAGTTTGAAGTTAAGGAATGGTTGAGAAACCATCAAAATTTTCGGAATCTGATACTCGGAACCATTAACTACTATGGTCTAGGGCAAAAATACACATACCGTTGTAATCGGGCGAGTTTCTGCTTTCAGATGCAACAGGAATTTCTCGAGTTCGTCAATCCGTTCGCGAGATATGCGAGTTTGAAACTGAGGAACGGTTGGGAAACAACCAAAATTTTCGCAAGTCTGGTACTCGAAACCAATAACTACAATGGCCTAGGGGAAATATTCAAATACCGTTGTAATCGGGCGAGCTTCTGCTTTCAGATGCAACAGGAATTTCTCGAGTTCGTCAATCCGTTCGCGAGATATGGGAGTTTAAAGTTAAGGAATGATTGAAAATCCTTCAAAATTTTCGCAAATCTGATAGTCGAAACCAATAACTGGAATGGCCTAGGGGAAAAGTACACACACCATTGTAATGGGGCGAGTTTCTACTTTCAGCTGCAACAGGAATTTCTCGATTTCCTCAATCCGTTCACGAGATATGGGAGTTTGAAGTTAAGGAATGGTTGAGAAACCATCAAAATTTTCGGAATCTGATACTCGGAACCATTAACTACTATGGTCTAGGGCAAAAGTACACACACCATTGTAATCGGGCGAGTTTCTCCTTTCACATGCAACAGGAATTTCTCGAGTTCGTCAATCCCTTCGCGAGATATGGGAGTATGAAGTTAAGGAATGGTTGACAAACCATCAAAATTTTCGCAAATCTGATACTCGAAACCAATAACTGGAATGGCCTAGGGGAAAAGTACACACACCATTGTAATCGGGCGAGTTTCTACTTTCAGATGCAACAGGAATTTCTCGAGTTCGTCAATGCGTTCGCGAGATATGGGTGTATGAAGTTCAGGAATGGTTGACAAACCATCAAAATTTTCGCAAATCTGATACTCGAAACCAATAACTGGAATGGCCTAGAGGAAAAGTACACATACCGTTGTAATGGGGCGAGTTTCTACTTTGAGATGCAACAGGAATTTCTCGATTTCCTCAATCCGTTCTTGAGATATTGGAGTTTGAAGTTAAGGAATGGTTGAGAAACCATCAAAATTTTCGCAATTCTGATACTCGAAACCATTAACTACTATGGCCTAGGGAAAAAATACACATACCGTTGTAATCGGGCGAGTTTCTGCTTTCAGATGCAACAGAAATTTCTCGAGTTCGTCAATCCGTTCGCGAGATATGGGAGTTTGAAGTTAAGGAATGATTGAAAATCCTTCAAAATTTTCGCAAATCTGATACTCGAAACCAATAACTGGAATGGCCCAGGGGAAAAGTACACATACCATTGTAATCGGGGGAGTTTCTACTTTCAGATGCAACAGGAATTTCTCGAGTTCGTCAATCCGTTCGCGAGATATGGGTGTATGAAGTTAAGGAATGGTTGACAAACCATCAAAATTTTCGCAAATCTGATAGTCGAAACCAATAACTAGAATGGCCTAGGGGAAAAGTACACATACCGTTGTAATGGGGCGAGTTTCTACTTTCAGCTGCAACAGGAATTTCTCGATTTCCTCAATCCGTTCACGAGATATGGGAGTTTGAAGTTAAGGAATGGTTGAGAAACCATCAAAATTTTCGGAATCTGATACTCGGAACCATTAACTACTATGGTCTAGGGCAAAAATACACATACCGTTGTAATCGGGCGAGTTTCTGCTTTCAGATGCAACACGAATTTCTCGAGTTCGTCAATCCGTTCGCGAGATATGCGAGTTTGAAACTGAGTAATGGTTGAGAAACAACCAAAATTTTCGCAAGTCTGATACTCGAAACCAATAACTACAATGGCCTAGGGGAAATATTCACATACCGTTGTAATCGGGCGAGCTTCTGCTTTCAGATACAGCAGGAATTTCTCGTGTTCGTCAATCCGTTCGCGAGATATGGGGGTTTGAAGTTAAGGAAAGCTTGAGAAACCATCAAAATTTTCGGAATCTGATACTCGAAACCAAGAACTACTATGGTCTAGGGCAAAAATACACATACCGTTGTAATCGGGCGAGTTTCTGCTTTCAGATGCACCAGGAATTTCTCGAGTTCGTCAATCCGCTCGCGAGATATGGGAGTTCGAAGTTAAGGAATGGTTGAGAAACCATAAAAATTTTTGCAAGTCTGATACTCGAAACCAGTAACTGGAATGGCCTAGGGGAAAAGTACACACACCACTGTAATCGGGCGAGTTTCTACTGTCAGATGCAACAGGAATTTCTCGAGTTCGTCAATCCGTTCGCGACATATGGGAGTATGAAGTTAAGGAATGATTAACAATCCATCAAAATTTTCGCAAATCTGATACTCGAAACCAATAACTGGAATGGCCCAGGGGAAAAGTACACATACCGTTGTAATGAGGCGAGTTTCTACTTTCAGATGCAACAGGAATTTCTCGATTTCCTCAATCCGTTCACGAGATATGGGAGTTTGAAGTTAAGGAATGGTTGAGAAACCATCAAAATTTTCGGAATCTGATACTCGGAACCATTAACTACTATGGTCTAGGGCAAAAATACACATACCGTTGTAATCGGGCGAGTTTCTGCTTTCAGATGCAACAGGAATTTCTCGAGTTCGTCAATCCGTTCGCGAGATATGCGAGTTTGAAACTGAGGAATGGTTGAGAAACCATCAAAATTTTCGCAAGTCTGATACTCGAAACCAATAACTACAATGGCCTAGGGGAAATATTCACATACCGTTGTAATCGGGCGTGCTTCTGCTTTCAGATACAACAGGAATTTCTCGAGTTCGTCAGTCCGCTCGCGAGATATGGGAGTTTCAAGTTAAGGAATTTTTGAGAATCCATAAAAATTTTTGCAAGTCTGATACTCGAAACCAATAACTGGAATGGCCTAGGGGAAAAGTACACACACCATTGTAATCGGGCGAGTTTCTACTTTCAGATGCAACAGGAATTTCTAGAGTTCGTCAATCCGTTCGCGAGATATGGGAGTATGAAGTTAAGGAATGGTTGACAAACCATCAAAATTTTCGCAAATCTGATACTCGAAACCAATAACTGGAATGGCCGAGGGGAAAAGTACACATACCGTTGTAATGGGGCGAGTTTCTACTTTCAGATGCAACAGGAATTTCTCGATTTCCTCAATCCGTTCGCGAGATATGCGAGTTTGAAGTTAAGGAATGGTTGAGAAACCATCAAAATTTTCGGAATCTGATACTCGGAACCATTAACTACTATGGTCTAGGGCAAAAATACACATACCGTTGTAATCGGGCGAGTTTCTGCTTTCAGATGCAACAGGAATTTCTCGAGTTCGTCAATCCGTTCCGCGAGATATGGGGGTTTGAAGTTAAGGAAAGGTTGAGAAACCGTCAAAATTTTCGGAATCTGATGCTCGGAACCAATAACTACTATGGTCTAGGGCAAAAATACACATACCGTTGTAATCGGGCGAGTTTCTGCTTTCAGATGCAACAGAAATTTCTCTTGTTCGTCAATCCGTTCGCGAGATATGGGAGTTTGAAGTTAAGGAATGGTTGAGAAACCATCAAAATTTTCGGAATCTGATACTCGGAACCATTAACTACTATGGTCTAGGGCAAAAATACACATACCGTTGTAATCGGGCGAGTTTCTGCTTTCAGATGCAACAGGAATTTCTCGAGTTCGTCAATCCGCTCGCGAGATATGGGAGTTTGAAGTTAAGGAATGGTTGAGAAACCATAAAAATTTTTGCAAGTCTGATACTCGAAACCAATAACTGGAATGGCCTAGGGGAAAAGTACACACACCGTTGTAATCGGGCGAGTTTCTACTTTCAGATGCAACAGGAATTTCTCGAGTTCGTCAATCCGTTCGCGAGATATGAGAGTATGAAGTTAAGGAATGGTTGACAATCCATCAAAATTTTCGCAAATCTGATACTCCAAACCAATAACTGGAATGGCCTAGGGGAAAAGTACACACACCACTGAAATCGGGCGAGTTTCTACTTTCAGATGCAACTGGAATTTCTCGAGTTCGTCAATCCGTTCGCGAGATATGCGAGTTTGAAGTTAAGGAATGGTTGAGAATCCATCAAAATTTTCGCAAATCTGATAGTCGAAACCAATAACTGGAATGGCCTAGGGGAAAAGTACACACACCATTGTAATGGGGCGAGTTTCTACTTTCAGCTGCAACAGGAATTTCTCGATTTCCTCAATCCGTTCACGAGATATGGGAGTTTGAAGTTAAGGAATGGTTGAGAAACCATCAAAATTTTCGGAATCTGATACTCGGAAACATTAACTACTATGGTCTAGGGCAAAAATACACATACCGTTGTAATCGGGCGAGTTTCTGCTTTCAGATGCAACAGGAATTTCTCGAGTTCGTCAATCCGTTCGCGAGATATGCGAGTTTGAAACTGAGGAATGGTTGAGAAACAACCAAAATTTTCGCAAGTCTGGTACTCGAAACCAATAACTACAATGGCCTAGGGGAAATATTCACATACCGTTGTAATCGGGCGAGCTTCTGCTTTCAGATGCAACAGGAATTTCTCGAGTTCGTCAATCCGTTCGCGAGATATGGGAGTTTGAAGTTAAGGAATGGTTGAGAAACCATCAAAATTTTCGGAATCTGATACTCGGAACCATTAACTACTATGGTCTAGGGCAAAAATACACATACCGTTGTAATCGGGCGAGTTTCTGCTTTCAGATGCAACAGAAATTTCTGTTGTTCGTCAATCCGTTCGCGAGATATGGGAGTTTGAAGTTAAGGAATGCTTGAGGAACAATCAAAATTTTCGGAATCTGATACTCGGAACCATTAACTACTATGGTCTAGGGCAAAAATACACATACCGTTGTAATCGGGCGAGTTTCTGCTTTCAGATGCAACAGGAATTTCTCGAGTTCGTCAATCCGTTCGCGAGATATGGGGGTTTGAAGTTAAGGAAAGGTTGAGAAACCATCAAAATTTTCGGAATCTGATGCTCGGAACCAATAACTACTATGGTCTAGGGCAAAAATACACATACCGTTGTAATCGGGCGAGTTTTTGCTTTCAGATGCAACAGGAATTTCTCGAGTTCGTCAATCCGTTCGCGAGATATGGGAGTATGAAGTTAAGGAATGGTTGACAAACCATCAAAATTTTCGCAAATCTGATACTCGAAACCAATAACTGGAATGGCCTAGGGGAAAAGTACACACACCATTGTAATCGGGCGAGTTTCTACTTTCAGATGCAACAGGAATTTCTCGAGTTCGTCAATCCGTTCGCGAGATATGCGAGTTTGAAGTTAAGGAATGGTTGAGAATCCATCAAAATTTTCGCAAATCTGATAGTCGAAACCAATAACTGGAATGGCCTAGGGGAAAAATACACATACCTTTGTAATCGGGCGAGTTTCTACTTTCAGATGCAACAGGAATTGCTCGATTTCCTCAATCCGTTCGCGAGATATGGGAATTTGAAGTTAAGGAATAGTTGAGAAACCATCAAAATTTTCGCAAATCTGATACTCGAAACCAATAACTGGAATGGTCTAGGGGAAAAGTACACATACCGTTGTAATGGGGCGAGTTTCTACTTTCAGATGCAACAGGAATTTCTCGATTTCCTCAATCCGTTCACGAGATTTGGGAGCTTGAAGTTAAGGAATGGATGAGAAACCATCAAAGTTTTCGCAAGTCTGATACTCGAAAACATTAACTACTATGGCCTAGGGCAAAAATACACATACCGTTGTAATCGGGCGAGTTTCTGCTTTCAGATGCAACAGAAATTTCTGTTGTTCGTCAATCCGTTCGCGAGATATGGGAGTTTGAAGTTAAGGAATGGTTGAGAAACCATCAAAATTTTCGGAATCTGATACTCAGAACCATTAACTACTATGGTCTAGGGCAAAAATACACATACCGTTGTAATCGGGCGAGTTTCTGCTTTCAGATGCAACAGGAATTTCTCGAGTTCGTCAATCCGTTCGCGAGATATGGGAGTTTGAAGTTAAGGAATGGTTGAGAAACCATCAAAATTTTCGGAATCTGATACTCGGAACGATTAACAACTATGGTCTAGGGCAAAAATACACATACCGTTGTAATCGGGCGAGTTTCTGCTTTCAGATGCAACAGGAATTTCTCGAGTTCGTCAATCCGTTCGCGAGATATGGGGGTTTGAAGTTAAGGAAAGGTTGAGAAACCATCAAAATTTTCGGAATCTGATGCTCGGAACCAATAACTACTATGGTCTAGGGCAAAAATACACATACCGTTGTAATCCGGCGCGTTTTTGCTTTCAGATGCAACAGGAATTTCTCGAGTTCGTCAATCCGCTCGCGAGATATGGGAGTTTGAAGTTAAGGAATGGTTGAGAAACCATAAAAATTTTTGCAAGTCTGATACTCGAAACCAGTAACTGGAATGGCCTAGGGGAAAAGTACACATACCGTTGTAATAGGGCGAGTTTCTACTTTCAGATGCAACAGGAATTTCTCGATTTCCTCCATCCGTTCTTGAGATATGGGAGTTTGAAGTTAAGGAATGGTTGAGAAACTATCAAAATTTTCGCAAGTCTGACACTCGAAACCATTGACTACTATGGCCTAGGGCAAAAATACACATACTGTTGTAATCGGGCGAGTTTCTGCTTTCAGATGCAACAGAAATTTCTCGAGTTCGTCAATCCGATCGCGAGATATGGGAGTTTGAAGTTAAGGAATGGTTGAGAAACCATAAAAATTTTTGCAAGTCTGATACTCGAAACCAGTAACTGGAATGGCCTAGGGGAAAAGTACACACACCACTGTAATCGGGCGAGTTTCTACTTTCAGATGCAACAGGAATTTCTCGAGTTCGTCAAACCGTTCGCGACATATGGGAGTATGAAGTTAAGGAATGATTGACAATCCATCAAAATTTTCGCAAATCTGATACTCGAAACCAATAACTGGAATGGCCTAGGGGAAATGTACACACCCCATTGTAATCGGGCGAGTTTCTCCTTTCAGATGCAACAGGAATTTCTCGAGTTCGTCAATCCGTTCGCGAGATATGGGAGTTTGAAGTTAAGGAATGGTTGAGAAACCATCAAAATTTTCGGAATCTGATACTCGGAACGATTAACAACTATGGTCTAGGGCAAAAATACGCATACCGTTGTAATCGGGCGAGTTTCTGCTTTCAGATGCAACAGGAATTTCTCGAGGTCGTCAATCCGTTCGCGAGATATGGGGGTTTGAAGTTAAGGAAAGGTTGAGAAACCATCAAAATTTTCGGAATCTGATGCTCGGAACCAATAACTACTATGGTCTAGGGCAAAAATACACATACCGTTGTAATCGGGCGAGTTTTTGCTTTCAGATGCAACAGGAATTTCTCGAGTTCGTCAATCCGCTCGCGAGATATGGGAGTTTGAAGTTAAGGAATGGTTGAGAAACCATAAAAATTTTTGCAAGTCTGATACTCGAAACCAGTAACTGGAATGGCCTAGGGGAAAAGTACACATACCGTTGTAATAGGGCGAGTTTCTACTTTCAGGTGCAACAGGAATTTCTCGATTTCCTCCATCCGTTCTTGAGATATGGGAGTTTGAAGTTAAGGAATGGTTGAGAAACCATCAAAATTTTCGCAAGTCTGACACTCGAAACCATTGACTACTATGGCCTAGGGCAAAAATACACATACCGTTGTAATCGGGCGAGTTTCTGCTTTCAGATGCAACAGAAATTTCTCGAGTTCGTCAATCCGATCGCGAGATATGGGAGTTTGAAGTTAAGGAATGGTTGAGAAACCATTAAAATTTTTGCAAGTCTGATACTCGAAACCAGTAACTGGAATGGCCTAGGGGAAAAGTACACACACCACTGTAATCGGGCGAGTTTCTACTTTCAGATGCAACAGGAATTTCTCGAGTTCGTCAATCCGTTCGCGACATATGGGAGTATGAAGTTAAGGAATGATTGACAATCCATCAAAATTTTCGCAAATCTGATACTCGAAACCAATAACTGGAATGGCCTAGGGGAAATGTACACACACCATTGTAATCGGGCGAGTTTCTCCTTTCAGATGCAACAGGAATTTCTCGAGTTCGTCAATCCGATCGCGAGATATGGGAGTATGAAGTTAAGGAATGGTTGACAAACCATCAAAATTTTCGCAAATCTGATACTCGAAACCAATAACTGGAATGGACTAGGGGAAAAGTACACACACCATTGTAATCGGGCGAGTTTCTAATTTCAGATGCAACAGGAATTTCTCGAGTTCGTCAATCCGTTCGCGAGATATGGGAGTTTGAAGTTAAGGAATGGTTGAGAATCCATCAAAATTTTCGCAAATCTGATACTCGAAACCAATAACTGGAATGGCCTAGGGGAAAAATACACATACCTTTGTAATCGGGCGAGTTTCTACTTTCAGATGCAACAGGAATTGCTCGATTTCCTCAATCCGTTCGCGAGATATGGGAATTTGAAGTTAAGGAATGGTTGAGAAACCATCAAAATTTTCGCAAATCTGATACTCGAAACCAATAACTGGAATGGTCTAGGGGGAAAGTACACATACCGTTGTAATGGGGCGAGTTTCTACTTTCAGATGCAACAGGAATTTCTCGATTTCCTCAATCCGTTCACGAGATTTGGGAGCTTGAAGTTAAGGAATGGATGAGAAACCATCAAAGTTTTCGCAAGTCTGATACTCGAAAACATTAACTACTATGGCCTAGGGCAAAAATACACATACCGTTGTAATCGGGCGAGTTTCTGCTTTCAGATGCAACAGAAATTTCTCTTGTTCGTCAATCCGTTCGCGAGATATGGGAGTTTGAAGTTAAGGAATGGTTGAGAAACCATCAAAATTTTCGGAATCTGATACTCGGAACCATTAACTACTATGGTCTAGGGCAAAAATACACATACCGTTGTAATCGGGCGAGTTTCTGCTTTCAGATGCAACAGGAATTTCTCGAGTTCGTCAATCCGTTCGCGAGATATGGGAGTTTGAAGTTAAGGAATGGTTGAGAAACCATCAAAATTTTCGGAATCTGATACTCGGAACGATTAACAACTATGGTCTAGGGCAAAAATACACATACCGTTGTAATCGGGCGAGTTTCTGCTTTCAGATGCAACAGGAATTTCTCGAGTTCGTCAATCCGTTCGCGAGATATGGGGGTTTGAAGTTAAGGAAAGGTTGAGAAACCATCAAAATTTTCGGAATCTGATGCTCGGAACCAATAACTACTATGGTCTAGGGCAAAAATACACATACCGTTGTAATCGGGCGAGTTTTTGCTTTCAGATGCAACAGGAATTTCTCGAGTTCGTCAATCCGCTCGCGAGATATGGGAGTTTGAAGTTAAGGAATGGTTGAGAAACCATCAAAATTTTCGGAATCTGATACTCGGAACCATTAACTACTATGGTCTAGGGCAAAAATACACATACCGTTGTAATCGGGCGAGTTTCTGCTTTCAGATGCAACAGGAATTTCTCGAGTTCGTCAATCCGATCGCGAGATATGGGAGTTTGAAGTTAAGGAATGGTTGAGAAACCATTAAAACTTTTGCAAGTCTGATACTCGAAACCAGTAACTGGAATGGCCTAGGGGAAAAGTACACACACCACTGTAATCGGGCGAGTTTCTACTTTCAGATGCAACAGGAATTTCTCGAGTTCGTCAATCCGTTTGCGACATATGGGAGTATGAAGTTAAGGAATGATTGACAATCCATCAAAATTTTCGCAAATCTGATACTCGAAACCAATAACTGGAATGGCCTAGGGGAAATGTACACACACCATTGTAATCGGGCGAGTTTCTCCTTTCAGATGCAACAGGAATTTCTCGAGTTCGTCAATCCGATCGCGAGATATGGGAGTATGAAGTTAAGGAATGGTTGACAAACCATCAAAATTTTCGCAAATCTGATACTCGAAACCAATAACTGGAATGGCCTAGGGGAAAAGTACACACACCATTGTAATCGGGCGAGTTTCTAATTTCAGATGCAACAGGAATTTCTCGAGTTCGTCAATCCGTTCGCGAGATATGGGTGTATGAAGTGAAGGAATGGTTGACAAACCATCAAAATTTTCGCAAATCTGATACTCGAAACCAATGACTGGAATGGCCTAGGGGAAAAGTACACATACCGTTGTAATGGGGCGAGTTTCTACTTTCAGCTGCAACAGGAATTTCTCGATTTCCTCAATCCGTTCACGAGATATGCGAGTTTGAAACTGAGGAATGGTTGAGAAACAACCAAAATTTTCGCAAGTCTGGTACTCGAAACCAATAACTACAATGGCCTAGGGGAAATATTCACATACCGTTGTAATCGGGCGAGCTTCTGCTTTCAGATGCAACAGGAATTTCTCGAGTTCGTCAATCCGTTCGCGAGATATGGGAGTTTGAAGTTAAGGAATGGTTGAGAAACCATCAAAATTTTCGGAATCTGATACTCGGAACCATTAACTACTATGGTCTAGGGCAAGAATACACATACCGTTGTAATCGGGCGAGTTTCTGCTTTCAGATGCAACAGAAATTTCTGTTGTTCATCAATCCGTTCGCGAGATATGGGAGTTTGAAGTTAAGGAATGCTTGAGAAACAATCAAAATTTTCGGACTCTGATACTCGGAACCATTAACTACTATGGTCTAGGGCAAAAATACACATACCGTTGTAATCGGGCGAGTTTCTGCTTTCAGATGCAACAGGAATTTCTCGAGTTCGTCAATCCGTTCGCGAGATATGGGGGTTTGAAGTTAAGGAAAGGTTGAGAAACCATCAAAATTTTCGGAATCTGATGCTCGGAACCAATAACTACTATGGTCTAGGGCAAAAATACACATACCGTTGTAATCGGGCGAGTTTTTGCTTTCAGATGCAACAGGAATTTCTCGAGTTCGGCAATCCGCGCGCGAGATATGGGAGTTTGAAGTTAAGGAATGGTTGAGAAACCTTAAAAATTTTTGCAAGTCTGATTCTCGAAACCAATAACTGGAATGGCCTAGGGGAAAAGTACACACACCGTTGTAATCGGGCGAGTTTCTACTTTCAGATGCAACAGGAATTTCTCGAGTTCGTCAATCCGTTCGCGAGATATGAGAGTATGAAGTTAAGGAATGGTTGACAATCCATCAAAATTTTCGCAAATCTGATACTCCAAACCAATAACTGGAATGGCCTAGGGGAGAAGTACACACACCATTGAAATCGGGCGAGTTTCTACATTCAGATGCAACTGGAATTTCTCGAGTTCGTCAATCCGTTAGCGAGATATGCGAGTTTGAAGTTAAGGAATGGTTGAGAATCCATCAAAATTTTCGCAAATCTGATGGTCGAAACCAATAACTGGAATGGCCTAGGGGAAAAGTACACACACCATTGTAATCGGGCGAGTTTCTCCTTTCAGATGCAACAGGAATTTCTCGAGTTCGTCAATCCGTTCGCGAGATATGGGAGTATGAAGTTAAGGAATGGTTGACAAACCATCCAAATTTTCGCAAATCTGATACTCGAAACCAATAACTGGAATGGCCTAGGGGAAAAGTACACACACCATTGTATTCGGGCGAGTTTCTACTTTCAGATGCAATAGGAATTTCTCGAGTTCGTCAATCCGTTCGCGAGATATGCGAGTTTGAAGTTAAGGAATGGTTGAGAATCCATCAAAATTTTCGCAAATCTGATAGTCGAAACCAATAACTGGAATGGCCTAGGGGAAAAATACACATACCTTTGTAATCGGGCGAGTTTCTACTTTCAGGTGCAACAGGAATTGCTCGATTTCCTCAATCCGTTCGCGAGATATGGGAATTTGAAGTTAAGGAATGGTTGAGAAACCATCAAAATTTTCGCAAATCTGATACTCGAAAACAATAACTGGAATGGTCTAGGGGAAAAGTACACATACCGTTGTAATGGGGCGAGTTTCTACTTTCAGATGCAACAGGAATTTCTCGATTTCCTCAATCCGTTCACGAGATTTGGGAGCTTGAAGTTAAGGAATGGATGAGAAACCATCAAAGTTTTCGCAAGTCTGATACTCGAAAACATTAACTACTATGGCCTAGGGCAAAAATACACATACCGTTGTAATCGGGCGAGTTTCTGCTTTCAGATGCAACAGAAATTTCTCTTGTTCGTCAATCCGTTCGCGAGATATGGGAGTTTGAAGTTAAGGAATGGTTGAGAAACCATCAAAATTTTCGGAATCTGATACTCGGAACCATTAACTACTATGGTCTAGGGCAAAAATACACATACCGTTGTAATCGGGCGAGTTTCTGCTTTCAGATGCAACAGGAATTTCTCGAGTTCGTCAATCCGTTCGCGAGATATGGGAGTTTGAAGTTAAGGAATGGTTGAGAAACCATCAAAATTTTCGGAATCTGATACTCGGAAGGATTAACAACTATGGTCTAGGGCAAAAATACACATACCGTTGTAATCGGGCGAGTTTCTGCTTTCAGATGCAACAGGAATTTCTCGAGTTCGTCAATCCGTTCGCGAGATATGGGGGTTTGAAGTTAAGGAAAGGTTGAGAAACCATCAAAATTTTCGGAATCTGATGCTCGGAACCAATAACTGGAATGGCCTAGGGGAAAAGGACACATACCGTTGTAATAGGGCGAGTTTCTACTTTCAGATGCAACAGGAATTTCTCGATTTCCTCCATCCGTTCTTGAGATATGGGAGTTTGAAGTTAAGGAATGGTTGAGAAACCATCAAAATTTTCGCAAGTCTGACACTCGAAACCATTGACTACTATGGCCTAGGGCAAAAATACACATACCGTTGTAATCGGGCGAGTTTCTGCTTTCAGATGCAACAGAAATTTCTCGAGTTCGTCAATCCGATCGCGAGATATGGGAGTTTGAAGTTAAGGAATGGTTGAGAAACCATAAAAATTTTTGCAAGTCTGATACTCGAAACCAGTAACTGGAATGGCCTAGGGGAAAAGTACACACACCACTGTAATCGGGCGAGTTTCTACTTTCAGATGCAACAGGAATTTCTCGAGTTCGTCAATCCGTTCGCGACATATGGGAGTATGAAGTTAAGGAATGATTGACAATCCATCAAAATTTTCGCAAATCTGATACTCGAAAACAATAACTGGAATGGCCTAGGGGAAATGTACACACACCATTGTAATCGGGCGAGTTTCTCCTTTCAGATGCAACAGGAATTTCTCGAGTTCGTCAATCCGTTCGCGAGATATGGGAGTATGAAGTTAAGGAATGGTTGACAAACCATCAAAATTTTCGCAAATCTGATACTCGAAACCAATAACTGGAATGGCCTAGGGGAAAAGTACACACACCATTGTAATCGGGCGAGTTTCTAATTTCAGATGCAACAGGAATTTCTCGAGTTCGTCAATCCGTTCGCGAGATATGGGTGTATGAAATGAAGGAATGGTTGACAAACCATCAAAATTTTCGCAAATCTGATACTCGAAACCAATAACTGGAATGGCCTAGGGGAAAAGTACACATACCGTTGTAATGGGGCGAGTTTCTACTTTCAGCTGCAACAGGAATTTCTCGATTTCCTCAATCCGTTCACGAGATATGCGAGTTTGAAGTTAAGGAATGGTTGAGAAACCATCAATATTTTCGGAATCTGATACTCGGAACCAGTAACTGGAATGGCCTAGGGGAAAAGTACACATACCGTTGTAATGGGGCGAGTTTCTACTTTCAGCTGCAACAGGAATTTCTCGATTTCCTCAATCCGTTCACGAGATATGGGAGTTTGAAGTTAAGGAATGGTTGAGAAACCATCAAAATTTTCGGAATCTGATACTCGGAACCATTAACTACTATGGTCTAGGGCAAAGATACACATACCGTTGTAATCGGGCGAGTTTCTGCTTTCAGATGCAACAGGAATTTCTCGAATTCGTCAATCCGTTCGCGAGATATGCGAGTTTGAAACTGAGGAATGGTTGAGAAACAATCAAAATTTTCGCAAGTCTGATACTCGAAACCAATAACTACAATGGCCTAGGGGAAAAGTACACACACCATTGAAATCGGGCGAGTTTCTACTTTCAGATGCAACTGGAATTTCTCGAGTTCGTCAATCCGTTAGCGAGATATGGGAATTTGAAGTTAAGGAATGGTTGAGAAACCATCAAAATTTTCGCAAATCTGATACTCGAAACCAATAACTGGAATGGCCTAGGGGAAAAGTACACATACCGTTGTAATGGGGCGAGTTTCTACTTTTAGATGCAACAGGAATTTCTCGATTTCCTCAATCCGTTCACGAGATTTGGGAGCTTGAAGTTAAGGAATGGATGAGAAACCATCAAAGTTTTCGCAAGTCTGATACTCGAAAACATTAACTACTATGGCCTAGGGCAAAAATACAAATACCGTTGTAATCGGGCGAGTTTCTGCTTTCAGATGCAACAGAAATTTCTCTTGTTCGTCAATCCGTTCGCGAAATATGGGAGTTTGAAGTTAAGGAATGGTTGAGGGACCATCAAAATTTTCGGAATCTGATACTCGGAACCATTAGCTACTATGGTCTAGGGCAAAAATACACATACCGTTGTAATCGGGCGAGTTTCTGCTTTCAGATGCAACAGAAATTTCTCGAGTTCGTCAATCCGATCGCGAGATATGGAAGTTTGAAGTTAAGGAATAGTTGAGAAACCATAAAAATTTTTGCAAGTCTGATACTCGAAACCAGTAACTGGAATGGCCTAGGGGAAAAGTACACATACCGTTGTAATAGGGCGAGTTTCTACTTTCAGATGCAACAGGAATTTCTCGATTTCCTCCATCCATTCTTGAGATATGGGAGTTTGAAGTTAAGGAATGGTTGAGAAACCATCAAAATTTTCGCAAGTCTGACACTCGAAACCATTGACTACTATGGCCTAGGGCAAAAATACACATACCGTTGTAATCGGGCGAGTTTCTGCTTTCAGATGCAACAGAAATTTCTCGAGTTCGTCAATCCGATCGCGAGATATGGGAGTTTGAAGTTAAGGAATGGTTGAGAAACCATAAAAATTTTTGCAAGTCTGATACTCGAAACCAGTAACTGGAATGGCCTAGGGGAAAAGTACACACACCATTGTAATCGGGCGAGTTTCTAATTTCAGGTGCAACAGGAATTTCTCGAGTTCGTCAATCCGTTCGCGAGATATGGGTGTATGAAGTGAAGGAATGGTTGACAAACCATCAAAATTTTCGCAAATCTGATACTCGAAACCAATAACTGGAATGGCCTAGGGGAAAAGTACACACACCATTGTAATCGGGCGAGTTTCTAATTTCAGGTGCAACAGGAATTTCTCGAGTTCGTCAATCCGTTCGCGAGATATGGGTGTATGAAGTGAAGGAATGGTTGACAAACCATCAAAATTTTCGCAAATCTGATACTCGAAACCAATAACTGGAATGGCCTAGGGGAAAAGTACACATACCGTTGTAATGGGGCGAGTTTCTACTTTCAGCTGCAACAGGAATTTCTCGATTTCCTCAATCCGTTCACGAGATATGCGAGTTTGAAGTTAAGGAATGGTTGAGAAACCATCAATATTTTCGGAATCTGATACTCGGAACCAGTAACTGGAATGGCCTAGGGGATAAGTACACATACCGTTGTAATGGGGCGAGTTTCTACTTTCAGCTGCAACAGGAATTTCTCGATTTCCTCAATCCGTTCACGAGATATGGGAGTTTGAAGTTAAGGAATGGTTGAGAAACCATCAAAATTTTCGGAATCTGATACTTGGAACCATTAACTACTATGGTCTAGGGCAAAAATACACATACGGTTGTAATCGGGCGAGTTTCTGCTTTCAGATGCAACAGGAATTTCTCGAGTTCGTCAATCCGTTCGCGAGATATGCGAGTTTGAAACTGAGGAATGGTTGAGAAACAATCAAAATTTTCGCAAGTCTGATACTCGAAACCAATAACTACAATGGCCTAGGGGAAAAGTACACACACCATTGAAATCGGGCGAGTTTCTACTTTCAGATGCAACTGGAATTTCTCGAGTTCGTCAATCCGTTAGCGAGATATGCGAGTTTGAAGTTAAGGAATGGTTGAGAATCCATCAAAATTTTCGCAAATCTGATAGTCGAAACCAATAACTGGAATGGCCTAGGGGAAAAATACACATACCTTTGTAATCGGGCGAGTTTCTACTTTCAGATGCAACAGGAATGGCTCGATTTCCTCAATCTGTTCGCGAGATATGGGAATTTGAAGTTAAGGAATGGTTGAGAAACCATCAAAATTTTCGCAAATCTGATACTCGGAACCAGTAACTGGAATGGCCTAGGGGAAAAGTACACATACCGTTGTAATGGGGCGAGTTTCTACTTTCAGCTGCAACAGGAATTTCTCGATTTCCTCAATCCGTTCACGAGATATGGGAGTTTGAAGTTAAGGAATGGTTGAGAAACCATCAAAATTTTCGGAATCTGATACTCGGAACCATTAACTACTATGGTCTAGGGGAAAAATACACATACCGTTGTAATCGGGCGAGTTTCTGCTTTCAGATGCAACAGGAATTTCTCGAGTTCGTCAATCCGTTCGCGAGATATGCGAGTTTGAAACTGAGGAATGGTTGAGAAACAATCAAAATTTTCGCAAGTCTGATACTCGAAACCAATAACTACAATGGCCTAGGGGAAAAGTACACACACCATTGAAATCGGGCGAGTTTCTACTTTCAGATGCAACTGGAATTTCTCGAGTTCGTCAATCCGTTAGCGAGATATGCGAGTTTGAAGTTAAGGAATGGTTGAGAATCCATCAAAATTTTCGCAAATCTGATAGTCGAAACCAATAACTGGAATGGCCTAGGGGAAAAATACACATACCTTTGTAATCGGGCGAGTTTCTACTTTCAGATGCAACAGGAATTGCTCGATTTCCTCAATCCATTCGCGAGATATGGGAATTTGAAGTTAAGGAATGGTTGAGAAACCATCAAAATTTTCGCAAATCTGATACTCGAAACCAATAACTGGAATGGCCTAGGGGAAAAGTACACATACCGTTGTAATCGGGCGAGTTTCTGCTTTCAGATGCAACAGGAATTTCTCGAGTTCGTCAATCCGTTCGCGAGATATGGGGGTTTGAAGTTAAGGAAAGGTTGAGAAACCATCAAAATTTTCGCAAATCTGATACTCGAAACCAATAACTGGAATGGCCTAGGGGAAAAGTACACACACCATTGTAATCGGGCGAGTTTCTAATTTCAGATGCAACAGGAATTTCTCGAGTTCGTCAATCCGTTCGCGAGATATGGGTGTATGAAATGAAGGAATGGTTGACAAACCATCAAAATTTTCGCAAATCTGATACTCGAAACCAATAACTGGAATGGCCTAGGGGAAAAGTACACATACCGTTGTAATGGGGCGAGTTTCTACTTTCAGCTGCAACAGGAATTTCTCGATTTCCTCAATCCGTTCACGAGATATGCGAGTTTGAAGTTAAGGAATGGTTGAGAAACCATCAATATTTTCGGAATCTGATACTCGGAACCAGTAACTGGAATGGCCTAGGGGAAAAGTACACATACCGTTGTAATGGGGCGAGTTTCTACTTTCAGCTGCAACAGGAATTTCTCGATTTCCTCAATCCGTTCACGAGATATGGGAGTTTGAAGTTAAGGAATGGTTGAGAAACCATCAAAATTTTCGGAATCTGATACTCGGAACCATTAACTACTATGGTCTAGGGCAAAGATACACATACCGTTGTAATCGGGCGAGTTTCTGCTTTCAGATGCAACAGGAATTTCTCGAATTCGTCAATCCGTTCGCGAGATATGCGAGTTTGAAACTGAGGAATGGTTGAGAAACAATCAAAATTTTCGCAAGTCTGATACTCGAAACCAATAACTACAATGGCCTAGGGGAAAAGTACACACACCATTGAAATCGGGCGAGTTTCTACTTTCAGATGCAACTGGAATTTCTCGAGTTCGTCAATCCGTTAGCGAGATATGGGAATTTGAAGTTAAGGAATGGTTGAGAAACCATCAAAATTTTCGCAAATCTGATACTCGAAACCAATAACTGGAATGGCCTAGGGGAAAAGTACACATACCGTTGTAATGGGGCGAGTTTCTACTTTTAGATGCAACAGGAATTTCTCGATTTCCTCAATCCGTTCACGAGATTTGGGAGCTTGAAGTTAAGGAATGGATGAGAAACCATCAAAGTTTTCGCAAGTCTGATACTCGAAAACATTAACTACTATGGCCTAGGGCAAAAATACAAATACCGTTGTAATCGGGCGAGTTTCTGCTTTCAGATGCAACAGAAATTTCTCTTGTTCGTCAATCCGTTCGCGAAATATGGGAGTTTGAAGTTAAGGAATGGTTGAGGGACCATCAAAATTTTCGGAATCTGATACTCGGAACCATTAGCTACTATGGTCTAGGGCAAAAATACACATACCGTTGTAATCGGGCGAGTTTCTGCTTTCAGATGCAACAGAAATTTCTCGAGTTCGTCAATCCGATCGCGAGATATGGAAGTTTGAAGTTAAGGAATAGTTGAGAAACCATAAAAATTTTTGCAAGTCTGATACTCGAAACCAGTAACTGGAATGGCCTAGGGGAAAAGTACACATACCGTTGTAATAGGGCGAGTTTCTACTTTCAGATGCAACAGGAATTTCTCGATTTCCTCCATCCATTCTTGAGATATGGGAGTTTGAAGTTAAGGAATGGTTGAGAAACCATCAAAATTTTCGCAAGTCTGACACTCGAAACCATTGACTACTATGGCCTAGGGCAAAAATACACATACCGTTGTAATCGGGCGAGTTTCTGCTTTCAGATGCAACAGAAATTTCTCGAGTTCGTCAATCCGATCGCGAGATATGGGAGTTTGAAGTTAAGGAATGGTTGAGAAACCATAAAAATTTTTGCAAGTCTGATACTCGAAACCAGTAACTGGAATGGCCTAGGGGAAAAGTACACACACCATTGTAATCGGGCGAGTTTCTAATTTCAGGTGCAACAGGAATTTCTCGAGTTCGTCAATCCGTTCGCGAGATATGGGTGTATGAAGTGAAGGAATGGTTGACAAACCATCAAAATTTTCGCAAATCTGATACTCGAAACCAATAACTGGAATGGCCTAGGGGAAAAGTACACACACCATTGTAATCGGGCGAGTTTCTAATTTCAGGTGCAACAGGAATTTCTCGAGTTCGTCAATCCGTTCGCGAGATATGGGTGTATGAAGTGAAGGAATGGTTGACAAACCATCAAAATTTTCGCAAATCTGATACTCGAAACCAATAACTGGAATGGCCTAGGGGAAAAGTACACATACCGTTGTAATGGGGCGAGTTTCTACTTTCAGCTGCAACAGGAATTTCTCGATTTCCTCAATCCGTTCACGAGATATGCGAGTTTGAAGTTAAGGAATGGTTGAGAAACCATCAATATTTTCGGAATCTGATACTCGGAACCAGTAACTGGAATGGCCTAGGGGATAAGTACACATACCGTTGTAATGGGGCGAGTTTCTACTTTCAGCTGCAACAGGAATTTCTCGATTTCCTCAATCCGTTCACGAGATATGGGAGTTTGAAGTTAAGGAATGGTTGAGAAACCATCAAAATTTTCGGAATCTGATACTTGGAACCATTAACTACTATGGTCTAGGGCAAAAATACACATACGGTTGTAATCGGGCGAGTTTCTGCTTTCAGATGCAACAGGAATTTCTCGAGTTCGTCAATCCGTTCGCGAGATATGCGAGTTTGAAACTGAGGAATGGTTGAGAAACAATCAAAATTTTCGCAAGTCTGATACTCGAAACCAATAACTACAATGGCCTAGGGGAAAAGTACACACACCATTGAAATCGGGCGAGTTTCTACTTTCAGATGCAACTGGAATTTCTCGAGTTCGTCAATCCGTTAGCGAGATATGCGAGTTTGAAGTTAAGGAATGGTTGAGAATCCATCAAAATTTTCGCAAATCTGATAGTCGAAACCAATAACTGGAATGGCCTAGGGGAAAAATACACATACCTTTGTAATCGGGCGAGTTTCTACTTTCAGATGCAACAGGAATGGCTCGATTTCCTCAATCTGTTCGCGAGATATGGGAATTTGAAGTTAAGGAATGGTTGAGAAACCATCAAAATTTTCGCAAATCTGATACTCGGAACCAGTAACTGGAATGGCCTAGGGGAAAAGTACACATACCGTTGTAATGGGGCGAGTTTCTACTTTCTGCTGCAACAGGAATTTCTCGATTTCCTCAATCCGTTCACGAGATATGGGAGTTTGAAGTTAAGGAATGGTTGAGAAACCATCAAAATTTTCGGAATCTGATACTCGGAACCATTAACTACTATGGTCTAGGGGAAAAATACACATACCGTTGTAATCGGGCGAGTTTCTGCTTTCAGATGCAACAGGAATTTCTCGAGTTCGTCAATCCGTTCGCGAGATATGCGAGTTTGAAACTGAGGAATGGTTGAGAAACAATCAAAATTTTCGCAAGTCTGATACTCGAAACCAATAACTACAATGGCCTAGGGGAAAAGTACACACACCATTGAAATCGGGCGAGTTTCTACTTTCAGATGCAACTGGAATTTCTCGAGTTCGTCAATCCGTTAGCGAGATATGCGAGTTTGAAGTTAAGGAATGGTTGAGAATCCATCAAAATTTTCGCAAATCTGATAGTCGAAACCAATAACTGGAATGGCCTAGGGGAAAAATACACATACTTTTGTAATCGGGCGAGTTTCTACTTTCAGATGCAACAGGAATTGCTCGATTTCCTCAATCCATTCGCGAGATATGGGAATTTGAAGTTAAGGAATGGTTGAGAAACCATCAAAATTTTCGCAAATCTGATACTCGAAACCAATAACTGGAATGGCCTAGGGGAAAAGTACACATACCGTTGTAATCGGGCGAGTTTCTGCTTTCAGATGCAACAGGAATTTCTCGAGTTCGTCAATCCGTTCGCGAGATATGGGGGTTTGAAGTTAAGGAAAGGTTGAGAAACCATCAAAATTTTCGGAATCTGATGCTCGGAACCAATAACTACTATGGTCTAGGGCAAAAATACACATACCGTTGTAATCGGGCGAGTTTTTGCTTTCAGATGCAACAGGAATTTCTCGAGTTCGTCAATCCGCTCGCGAGATATGGGAGTTTGAAGTTAAGGAATGGTTGAGAAACCATAAAAATTTTTGCAAGTCTGATACTCGAAACCAGTAACTGGAATGGCCTAGGGGAAAAGTACACATACCGTTGTAATAGGGCGAGTTTCTACTTTCAGATGCAACAGGAATTTCTCGATTTCCTCCATCCGTTCTTGAGATATGGGAGTTTGAAGTTAAGGAATGGTTGAGAAACCATCAAAATTTTCGCAAGTCTGACACTCGAAACCATTGACTACTATGGCCTAGGGCAAAAATACACATACCGTTGTAATCGGGCGAGTTTCTGCTTTCAGATGCAACAGAAATTTCTCGAGTTCGTCAATCCGATCGCGAGATATGGGAGTTTGAAGTTAAGGAATGGTTGAGAAACCATTAAAATTTTTGCAAGTCTGATACTCGAAACCAGTAACTGGAATGGCCTAGGGGAAAAGTACACACACCACTGTAATCGGGCGAGTTTCTACTTTCAGATGCAACAGGAATTTCTCGAGTTCGTCAATCCGTTCGCGACATATGGGAGTATGAAGTTAAGGAATGATTGACAATCCATCAAAATTTTCGCAAATCTGATACTCGAAACCAATAACTGGAATGGCCTAGGGGAAATGTACACACACCATTGTAATCGGGCGAGTTTCTCCTTTCAGATGCAACAGGTATTTCTCGAGTTCGTCAATCCGATCGCGAGATATGGGAGTATGAAGTTAAGGAATGGTTGACAAACCATCAAAATTTTCGCAAATCTGATACTCGAAACCAATAACTGGAATGGCCTAGGGGAAAAGTACACACACCATTGTAATCGGGCGAGATTCTAATTTCAGATGCAACAGGAATTTCTCGAGTTCGTCAATCCGTTCGCGAGATATGGGTGTATGAAGTGAAGGAATGGTTGACAAACCATCAAAATTTTCGCAAATCTGATACTCGAAACCAATGACTGGAATGGCCTAGGGGAAAAGTACACATACCGTTGTAATGGGGCGAGTTTCTACTTTCAGCTGCAACAGGAATTTCTCGATTTCCTCAATCCGTTCACGAGATATGCTAGTTTGAAACTGAGGAATGGTTGAGAAACAACCAAAATTTTCGCAAGTCTGGTACTCGAAACCAATAACTACAATGGCCTAGGGGAAATATTCACACACCACTGTAATCGGGCGAGTTTCTACTTTCAGATGCAACAGGAATTTCTCGAGTTCGTCAATCCGTTCGCGACATATGGGAGTATGAAGTTAAGGAATGATTGACAATCCATCAAAATTTTCGCAAATCTGATACTCGAAACCAATAACTGGAATGGCCTAGGGGAAATGTACACACACCATTGTAATCGGGCGAGTTTCTCCTTTCAGATGCAACAGGTATTTCTCGAGTTCGTCAATCCGATCGCGAGATATGGGAGTATGAAGTTAAGGAATGGTTGACAAACCATCAAAATTTTCGCAAATCTGATACTCGAAACCAATAACTGGAATGGCCTAGGGGAAAAGTACACACACCATTGTAATCGGGCGAGATTCTAATTTCAGATGCAACAGGAATTTCTCGAGTTCGTCAATCCGTTCGCGAGATATGGGTGTATGAAGTGAAGGAATGGTTGACAAACCATCAAAATTTTCGCAAATCTGATACTCGAAACCAATGACTGGAATGGCCTAGGGGAAAAGTACACATACCGTTGTAATGGGGCGAGTTTCTACTTTCAGCTGCAACAGGAATTTCTCGATTTCCTCAATCCGTTCACGAGATATGCGAGTTTGAAACTGAGGAATGGTTGAGAAACAACCAAAATTTTCGCAAGTCTGGTACTCGAAACCAATAACTACAATGGCCTAGGGGAAATATTCACATACCGTTGTAATCGGGCGAGCTTCTGCTTTCAGATGCAACAGGAATTTCTCGAGTTCGTCAATCCGTTCGCGAGATATGGGAGTTTGAAGTTAAGGAATGGTTGAGAAACCATCAAAATTTTCGGAATCTGATACTCGGAACCATTAACTACTATGGTCTAGGGCAAGAATACACATACCGTTGTAATCGGGCGAGTTTCTGCTTTCAGATGCACCAGAAATTTCTGTTGTTCATCAATCCGTTCGCGAGATATGGGAGTTTGAAGTTAAGGAATGCTTGAGAAACAATCAAAATTTTCGGAATCTGATACTCGGAACCATTAACTACTATGGTCTAGGGCAAAAATACACATACTGTTGTAATCGGGCGAGTTTCTGCTTTCAGATGCAACAGGAATTTCTCGAGTTCGTCAATCCGTTCGCGAGATATGGGGGTTTGAAGTTAAGGAAAGGTTGAGAAACCATCAAAATTTTCGGAATCTGATGCTCGGAACCAATAACTACTATGGTCTAGGGCAAAAATACACATACCGTTGTAATCGGGCGAGTTTTTGCTTTCAGATGCAACAGGAATTTCTCGAGTTCGGCAATCCGCTCGCGAGATATGGGAGTTTGAAGTTAAGGAATGGTTGAGAAACCTTAAAAATTTTTGCAAGTCTGATTCTCGAAACCAATAACTGGAATGGCCTAGGGGAAAAGTACACACACCGTTGTAATCGGGCGAGTTTCTACTTTCAGATGCATCAGGAATTTCTCGAGTTCGTCAATCCGTTCGCGAGATATGAGAGTATGAAGTTAAGGAATGGTTGACAATCCATCAAAATTTTCGCAAATCTGATACTCCAAACCAATAACTGGAATGGCCTAGGGGAGAAGTACACACACCATTGAAATCGGGCGAGTTTCTACATTCAGATGCAACTGGAATTTCTCGAGTTCGTCAATCCGTTAGCGAGATATGCGAGTTTGAAGTTAAGGAATGGTTGAGAATCCATCAAAATTTTCGCAAATCTGATGGTCGAAACCAATAACTGGAATGGCCTAGGGGAAAAGTACATACACCATTGTAATCGGGCGAGTTTCTCCTTTCAGATGCAACAGGAATTTCTCGAGTTCGTCAATCCGTTCGCGAGATATGGGAGTATGAAGTTAAGGAATGGTTGACAAACCATCCAAATTTTCGCAAATCTGATACTCGAAACCAATAACTGGAATGGCCTAGGGGAAAAGTACACACACCATTGTATTCGGGCGAGTTTCTACTTTCAGATGCAATAGGAATTTCTCGAGTTCGTCAATCCGTTCGCGAGATATGCGAGTTTGAAGTTAAGGAATGGTTGAGAATCCATCAAAATTTTCGCAAATCTGATAGTCGAAACCAATAACTGGAATGGCCTAGGGGAAAAATACACATACCTTTGTAATCGGGCGAGTTTCTACTTTCAGGTGCAACAGGAATTGCTCGATTTCCTCAATCCGTTCGCGAGATATGGGAATTTGAAGTTAAGGAATGGTTGAGAAACCATCAAAATTTTCGCAAATCTGATACTCGAAACCAATAACTGGAATGGTCTAGGGGAAAAGTACACATACCGTTGTAATGGGGCGAGTTTCTACTTTCAGATGCAACAGGAATTTCTCGATTTCCTCCATCCGTTCTTGAGATATGGGAGTTTGAAGTTAAGGAATGGTTGAGAAACCATCAAAATTTTCGCAAGTCTGACACTCGAAACCATTGACTACTATGGCCTAGGGCAAAAATACACATACCGTTGTAATCGGGCGAGTTTCTGCTTTCAGATGCAACAGAAATTTCTCGAGTTCGTCAATCCGATCGCGAGATATGGGAGTTTGAAGTTAAGGAATGGTTGAGAAACCATAAAAATTTTTGCAAGTCTGATACTCGAAACCAGTAACTGGAATGGCCTAGGGGAAAAGTACACACACCACTGTAATCGGGCGAGTTTCTACTTTCAGATGCAACAGGAATTTCTCGAGTTCGTCAATCCGTTCGCGACATATGGGAGTATGAAGTTAAGGAATGATTGACAATCCATCAAAATTTTCGAAAATCTGATACTCGAAACCAATAACTGGAATGGCCTAGGGGAAATGTACACACACCATTGTAATCGGGCGAGTTTCTCCTTTCAGATGCAACAGGAATTTCTCGAGTTCGTCAATCCGTTCGCGAGATATGGGAGTATGAAGTTAAGGAATGGTTGACAAACCATCAAAATTTTCGCAAATCTGATACTCGAAACCAATAACTGGAATGGCCTAGGGGAAAAGTACACACACCATTGTAATCGGGCGAGTTTCTAATTTCAGATGCAACAGGAATTTCTCGAGTTCGTCAATCCGTTCGCGAGATATGGGTGTATGAAGTGAAGGAATGGTTGACAAACCATCAAAATTTTCGCAAATCTGATACTCGAAACCAATAACTGGAATGGCCTAGGGGAAAAGTACACATACCGTTGTAATGGGGCGAGTTTCTACTTTCAGCTGCAACAGGAATTTCTCGATTTCCTCAATCCGTTCACGAGATATGCGAGTTTGAAGTTAAGGAATGGTTGAGAAACCATCAATATTTTCGGAATCTGATACTCGGAACCAGTAACTGGAATGGCCTAGGGGAAAAGTACACATACCGTTGTAATGGGGCGAGTTTCTACTTTCAGCTGCAACAGGAATTTCTCGATTTCCTCAATCCGTTCACGAGATATGGGAGTTTGAAGTTAAGGAATGGTTGAGAAACCATCAAAATTTTCGGAATCTGATACTCGGAACCATTAACTACTATGGTCTAGGGCAAAAATACACATACCGTTGTAATCGGGCGAGTTTCTGCTTTCAGATGCAACAGGAATTTCTCGAATTCGTCAATCCGTTCGCGAGATATGCGAGTTTGAAACTGAGGAATGGTTGAGAAACAATCAAAATTTTCGCAAGTCTGATACTCGAAACCAATAACTACAATGGCCTAGGGGAAAAGTACACACACCATTGAAATCGGGCGAGTTTCTACTTTCAGATGCAACTGGAATTTCTCGAGTTCGTCAATCCGTTAGCGAGATATGGGAATTTGAAGTTAAGGAATGGTTGAGAAACCATCAAAATTTTCGCAAATCTGATACTCGAAACCAATAACTGGAATGGCCTAGGGGAAAAGTACACATACCGTTGTAATGGGGCGAGTTTCTACTTTCAGATGCAACAGGAATTTCTCGATTTCCTCAATCCGTTCACGAGATTTGGGAGCTTGAAGTTAAGGAATGGATGAGAAACCATCAAAGTTTTCGCAAGTCTGATACTCGAAAACATTAACTACTATGGCCTAGGGCAAAAATACAAATACCGTTGTAATCGGGCGAGTATCTGCTTTCAGATGCAACAGAAATTTCTCTTGTTCGTCAATCCGTTCGCGAGATATGGGAGTTTGAAGTTAAGGAATGGTTGAGGGACCATCAAAATTTTCGGAATCTGATACTCGGAACCATTAGCTACTATGGTCTAGGGCAAAAATACACATACCGTTGTAATCGGGCGAGTTTCTGCTTTCAGATGCAACAGAAATTTCTCGAGTTCGTCAATCCGATCGCGAGATATGGGAGTTTGAAGTTAAGGAATGGTTGAGAAACCATAAAAATTTTTGCAAGTCTGATACTCGAAACCAGTAACTGGAATGGCCTAGGGGAAAAGTACACATACCGTTGTAATAGGGCGAGTTTCTACTTTCAGATGCAACAGGAATTTCTCGATTTCCTCCATCCGTTCTTGAGATATGGGAGTTTGAAGTTAAGGAATGGTTGAGAAACCATCAAAATTTTCGCAAGTCTGACACTCGAAACCATTGACTACTATGGCCTAGGGCAAAAATACACATACCGTTGTAATCGGGCGAGTTTCTGCTTTCAGATGCAACAGAAATTTCTCGAGTTCGTCAATCCGATCGCGAGATATGGGAGTTTGAAGTTAAGGAATGGTTGAGAAACCATAAAAATTTTTGCAAGTCTGATACTCGAAACCAGTAACTGGAATGGCCTAGGGGAAAAGTACACACACCACTGTAATCGGGCGAGTTTCTACATTCAGATGCAACAGGAATTTCTCGAGTTCGTCAATCCGTTCGCGACATATGGGAGTATGAAGTTAAGGAATGATTGACAATCCATCAAAATTTTCGCAAATCTGATACTCGAAACCAATAACTGCAATGGCCTAGGGGAAATGTACATACACCATTGTAATCGGGCGAGTTTCTCCTTTCAGATGCAACAGGAATTTCTCGAGTTCGTCAATCCGTTCGCGAGATATGGGAGTATGAAGTTAAGGAATGGTTGACAAACCATCAAAATTTTCGCAAATCTGATACTCGAAACCAATAACTGGAATGGCCTAGGGGAAAAGTACACACACCATTGCAATCGGGCGAGTTTCTAATTTCAGGTGCAACAGGAATTTCTCGAGTTCGTCAATCCGTTCGCGAGATATGGGTGTATGAAGTGAAGGAATGGTTGACAAACCATCAAAATTTTCGCAAATCTGATACTCGAAACCAATAACTGGAATGGCCTAGGGGAAAAGTACACATACCGTTGTAATGGGGCGAGTTTCTACTTTCAGCTGCAACAGGAATTTCTCGATTTCCTCAATCCGTTCACGAGATATGGGAGTTTGAAGTTAAGGAATGGTTGAGAAACCATCAAAATTTTCGGAATCTGATACTCGGAACCATTAACTACTATGGTCTAGGGCAAAAATACACATACCGTTGTAATCGGGCGAGTTTCTGCTTTCAGATGCAACAGGAATTTCTCGAGTTCGTCAATCCGTTCGCGAGATATGGGTGTATGAAGTGAAGGAATGGTTGACAAACCATCAAAATTTTCGCAAATCTGATACTCGAAACCAATAACTGGAATGGCCTAGGGGAAAAGTACACATACCGTTGTAATGGGGCGAGTTTCTACTTTCAGCTGCAACAGGAATTTCTCGATTTCCTCAATCCGTTCCTGAGATATGGGAGTTTGAAGTTAAGGAATGGTTGAGAAACCATCAAAATTTTCGCAAGTCTGATACTCGAAACCATTAACTACTATGGCCTAGGGCAAAAATACACATACCGTTGTAATCGGGCGAGTTGCTACTTTCAGATGCAACAGGAATTTTTCGATTTCCTCAATCCGTTCACGAGATATGGGGGTTTCAAGTTAAGGAAAGCTTGAGAAACCATCAAAATTTTCGGAATCTGATACTCGAAACCAATAACTACTATGGTCTAGGGCAAAAATACACATACCGTTGTAATCGGGCGAGTTTCTGCTTTCAGATGCACCAGGAATTTCTCGAGTTCGTCAATCCGCTCGCGAGATATGGGAGTTTGAATTTAAGGAATGGTTGAGGAACCATAAAAATTTTTGCAAGTCTGATACTCGAAACCAGTAACTGGAATGGCCTAGGGGAACAGTACACACACCACTGTAATCGGGCGAGTTTCTACTTTCAGATGCAACAGGAATTTTTCGAGTTCGTCAATCCGTTCGCGACATATGGGAGTATGAAGTTAAGGAATGATTGACAATCCATCAAAATTTTCGCAAATCTGATACTCGAAACCAATAACTGGAATGGCCTAGGGGAAAAGTACACACACAGTTGTAACCGGGCGAGTTTCTACTTTCAGATGCAACAGGAATTTCTCGAGTTCGTCAATCCGTTCGCGAGATATGGGAGTATGAAGTTAAGGAATGGTTGACAAACCATCAAAATTTTCGCAAATCTGATAATCGAAACCAATAACTGGAATGGCCTAGGGGAAAAGTACACACACCATTGTAATCGGGCGAGTTTCTACTTTCAGATGCAACAGGAATTTCTCGAGTTCGTCAATCCGTTCGCGAGATATGGGAGTTTGAAGTTAAGGAATGGTTGAGAAACCATCAAAATTTTCGCAGGTCTTATACTCGAAACCAATAACTACAAAGGCCTAGGGGGAAAACACACATATCTTTGAAATCGGGCGTGTTTCTACTTTCAGGTGCAACAGGAATTTCTCGAGTTCGTCAATCCGTTCGCGAGATATGGGAGTTTGAAGTTAAGGAATGGTTGAGAAACCATCACAATTTTCGCAAGTCTGATACTCGAAACCAATAACTACAATGGCCCAGGGGAAAAACACACATACCGTTGTAATTGGGAGAGTTTCTACTTTCAGATGCAACAGGAATTTCTCGAGTTCGTCAATCCGTTCGCGAAATATGGGAGTTTGAAGTTAAGGAATGCTTGAGAAACCATCAAAATTTTCGAAAGTCTGATACTCGAAACCAATAACTACAAAGGCCTAGGGGAAAAATACACATACCGTTGTAATCGTGCGAGTTTCTACTTTCACATGCAAAAGGAATTTCTCGAGTTCGTCAATCCGTTCGCGAGAAATGGGAGATTGAAGTATAGGAATGGTTTAGGAACGATCAAAATTTTCGCAAGTCTGATACTCGAAACCAATAACTACAAAGGCCTACGGGGAAAATACACATACCTTTGTAATCGGGCGAGTTTCCACTTTCAGATGCAACAGGAATTTCTCGAGTTCGTCAATCCGTTCGCGAGATATGGGAGTTTGAAGTTAAGGAATGGTTGAGAAACCATCAATATTTTCGCAATTCTGATGCTAGAAACGAATAACTGGAATGGCCTAGGGGAGAAGTACACACACCATTGTAATCGGGAGAGTTTCTACTTTCAGATGCAACAGGAATTTCTCGAGTTCGTCAATCCGTTCGCGAGATATGGGAGTTTGAAGTTAAGGAATGGTTGAGAAACCATCAAAATTTTCGCAGGTCTTATACTCGAAACCAATAACTACAAAGGCCTAGGGGGAAAACACACATATCTTTGAAATCGGGCGTGTTTCTACTTTCAGGTGCAACAGGAATTTCTCGAGTTCGTCAATCCGTTCGCGAGATATGGGAGTTTGAAGTTAAGGAATGGTTGAGAAACCATCACAATTTTCGCAAGTCTGATACTCGAAACCAATAACTACAATGGCCCAGGGGAAAAACACACATACCGTTGTAATTGGGAGAGTTTCTACTTTCAGATGCAACAGGAATTTCTCGAGTTCGTCAATCCGATCGCGAGATATGGGAGTTTGAAGTTAAGGAATGGTTGAGAAACCATAAAAATTTTCGGAATCTGATACTCGGAACGATTAACAACTATGGTCTAGGGCAAAAATACACATACCGTTGTAATCGGGCGAGTTTCTGCTTTCAGATGCAACAGGAATTTCTCGAGTTCGTCAATCCGATCGCGAGATATGGGAGTTTGAAGTTAAGGAATGGTTGAGAAACCATAAAAATTTTTGCAAGTCTGATACTCGAAACCAGTAACTGGAATGGCCTAGGGGAAAAGTACACATACCGTTGTAATAGGGCGAGTTTCTACTTTCAGATGCAACAGGAATTTCTCGATTTCCTCCATCCGTTCTTGAGATATGGGAGTTTGAAGTTAAGGAATGGTTGAGAAACTATCAAAATTTTCGCAAGTCTGACACTCGAAACCATTGACTACTATGGCCTAGGGCAAAAATACACATACCGTTGTAATCGGGCGAGTTTCTGCTTTCAGATGCAACAGAAATTTCTCGAGTTCGTCAATCCGATCGCGAGATATGGGAGTTTGAAGTTAAGGAATGGTTGAGAAACCATAAAAATTTTCGGAATCTGATACTCGGAACGATTAACAACTATGGTCTAGGGCAAAAATACACATACCGTTGTAATCGGGCGAGTTTCTGCTTTCAGATGCAACAGGAATTTCTCGAGTTCGTCAATCCGATCGCGAGATATGGGAGTTTGAAGTTAAGGAATGGTTGAGAAACCATTAAAACTTTTGCAAGTCTGATACTCGAAACCAGTAACTGGAATGGCCTAGGGGAAAAGTACACACACCACTGTAATCGGGCGAGTTTCTACTTTCAGATGCAACAGGAATTTCTCGAGTTCGTCAATCCGTTTGCGACATATGGGAGTATGAAGTTAAGGAATGATTGACAATCCATCAAAATTTTCGCAAATCTGATACTCGAAACCAATAACTGGAATGGCCTAGGGGAAATGTACACACACCATTGTAATCGGGCGAGTTTCTCCTTTCAGATGCAACAGGAATTTCTCGAGTTCGTCAATCCGATCGCGAGATATGGGAGTATGAAGTTAAGGAATGGTTGACAAACCATCAAAATTTTCGCAAATCTGATACTCGAAACCAATAACTGGAATGGCCTAGGGGAAAAGTACACACACCATTGTAATCGGGCGAGTTTCTAATTTCAGATGCAACAGGAATTTCTCGAGTTCGTCAATCCGTTCGCGAGATATGGGTGTATGAAGTGAAGGAATGGTTGACAAACCATCAAAATTTTCGCAAATCTGATACTCGAAACCAATGACTGGAATGGCCTAGGGGAAAAGTACACATACCGTTGTAATGGGGCGAGTTTCTACTTTCAGCTGCAACAGGAATTTCTCGATTTCCTCAATCCGTTCACGAGATATGCGAGTTTGAAACTGAGGAATGGTTGAGAAACAACCAAAATTTTCGCAAGTCTGGTACTCGAAACCAATAACTACAATGGCCTAGGGGAAATATTCACATACCGTTGTAATCGGGCGAGCTTCCGCTTTCAGATGCAACAGGAATTTCTCGAGTTCGTCAATCCGTTCGCGAGATATGGGAGTTTGAAGTTAAGGAATGGTTGAGAAACCATCAAAATTTTCGGAATCTGATACTCGGAACCATTAACTACTATGGTCTAGGGCAAGAATACACATACCGTTGTAATCGGGCGAGTTTCTGCTTTCAGATGCAACAGAAATTTCTGTTGTTCATCAATCCGTTCGCGAGATATGGGAGTTTGAAGTTAAGGAAAGGTTGAGAAACCATCAAAATTTTCGGAATCTGATGCTCGGAACCAATAACTACTATGGTCTAGGGCAAAAATACACATACCGTTGTAATCGGGCGAGTTTTTGCTTTCAGATGCAACAGGAATTTCTCGAGTTCGGCAATCCGCGCGCGAGATATGGGAGTTTGAAGTTAAGGAATGGTTGAGAAACCTTAAAAATTTTTGCAAGTCTGATTCTCGAAACCAATAACTGGAATGGCCTAGGGGAAAAGTACACACACCGTTGTAATCGGGCGAGTTTCTACTTTCAGATGCATCAGGAATTTCTCGAGTTCGTCAATCCGTTCGCGAGATATGAGAGTATGAAGTTAAGGAATGGTTGACAATCCATCAAAATTTTCGCAAATCTGATACTCCAAACCAATAACTGGAATGGCCTAGGGGAGAAGTACACACACCATTGAAATCGGGCGAGTTTCTACATTCAGATGCAACTGGAATTTCTCGAGTTCGTCAATCCGTTAGCGAGATATGCGAGTTTGAAGTTAAGGAATGGTTGAGAATCCATCAAAATTTTCGCAAATCTGATGGTCGAAACCAATAACTGGAATGGCCTAGGGGAAAAGTACATACACCATTGTAATCGGGCGAGTTTCTCCTTTCAGATGCAACAGGAATTTCTCGAGTTCGTCAATCCGTTCGCGAGATATGGGAGTATGAAGTTAAGGAATGGTTGACAAACCATCCAAATTTTCGCAAATCTGATACTCGAAACCAATAACTGGAATGGCCTAGGGGAAAAGTACACACACCATTGTATTCGGGCGAGTTTCTACTTTCAGATGCAATAGGAATTTCTCGAGTTCGTCAATCCGTTCGCGAGATATGCGAGTTTGAAGTTAAGGAATGGTTGAGAATCCATCAAAATTTTCGCAAATCTGATAGTCGAAACCAATAACTGGAATGGCCTAGGGGAAAAATACACATACCTTTGTAATCGGGCGAGTTTCTACTTTCAGGTGCAACAGGAATTGCTCGATTTCCTCAATCCGTTCGCGAGATATGGGAATTTGAAGTTAAGGAATGGTTGAGAAACCATCAAAATTTTCGCAAATCTGATACTCGAAACCAATAACTGGAATGGTCTAGGGGAAAAGTACACATACCGTTGTAATGGGGCGAGTTTCTACTTTCAGATGCAACAGGAATTTCTCGATTTCCTCAATCCGTTCTTGAGATATGGGAGTTTGAAGTTAAGGAATGGTTGAGAAACCATCAAAATTTTCGGAATCTGATGCTCGGAACCAATAACTGGAATGGCCTAGGGGAAAAGTACACATACCGTTGTAATAGGGCGAGTTTCTACTTTCAGATGCAACAGGAATTTCTCGATTTCCTCCATCCGTTCTTGAGATATGGGAGTTTGAAGTTAAGGAATGGTTGAGAAACCATCAAAATTTTCGCAAGTCTGACACTCGAAACCATTGACTACTATGGCCTAGGGCAAAAATACACATACCGTTGTAATCGGGCGAGTTTCTGCTTTCAGATGCAACAGAAATTTCTCGAGTTCGTCAATCCGATCGCGAGATATGGGAGTTTGAAGTTAAGGAATGGTTGAGAAACCATAAAAATTTTTGCAAGTCTGATACTCGAAACCAGTAACTGGAATGGCCTAGGGGAAAAGTACACACACCACTGTAATCGGGCGAGTTTCTACTTTCAGATGCAACAGGAATTTCTCGAGTTCGTCAATCCGTTCGCGACATATGGGAGTATGAAGTTAAGGAATGATTGACAATCCATCAAAATTTTCGAAAATCTGATACTCGAAACCAATAACTGGAATGGCCTAGGGGAAATGTACACACACCATTGTAATCGGGCGAGTTTCTCCTTTCAGATGCAACAGGAATTTCTCGAGTTCGTCAATCCGTTCGCGAGATATGGGAGTATGAAGTTAAGGAATGGTTGACAAACCATCAAAATTTTCGCAAATCTGATACTCGAAACCAATAACTGGAATGGCCTAGGGGAAAAGTACACACACCATTGTAATCGGGCGAGTTTCTAATTTCAGATGCAACAGGAATTTCTCGAGTTCGTCAATCCGTTCGCGAGATATGGGTGTATGAAGTGAAGGAATGGTTGACAAACCATCAAAATTTTCGCAAATCTGATACTCGAAACCAATAACTGGAATGGCCTAGGGGAAAAGTACACATACCGTTGTAATGGGGCGAGTTTCTACTTTCAGCTGCAACAGGAATTTCTCGATTTCCTCAATCCGTTCACGAGATATGCGAGTTTGAAGTTAAGGAATGGTTGAGAAACCATCAATATTTTCGGAATCTGATACTCGGAACCAGTAACTGGAATGGCCTAGGGGAAAAGTACACATACCGTTGTAATGGGGCGAGTTTCTACTTTCAGCTGCAACAGGAATTTCTCGATTTCCTCAATCCGTTCACGAGATATGGGAGTTTGAAGTTAAGGAATGGTTGAGAAACCATCAAAATTTTCGGAATCTGATACTCGGAACCATTAACTACTATGGTCTAGGGCAAAAATACACATACCGTTGTAATCGGGCGAGTTTCTGCTTTCAGATGCAACAGGAATTTCTCGAATTCGTCAATCCGTTCGCGAGATATGCGAGTTTGAAACTGAGGAATGGTTGAGAAACAATCAAAATTTTCGCAAGTCTGATACTCGAAACCAATAACTACAATGGCCTAGGGGAAAAGTACACACACCATTGAAATCGGGCGAGTTTCTACTTTCAGATGCAACTGGAATTTCTCGAGTTCGTCAATCCGTTAGCGAGATATGGGAATTTGAAGTTAAGGAATGGTTGAGAAACCATCAAAATTTTCGCAAATCTGATACTCGAAACCAATAACTGGAATGGCCTAGGGGAAAAGTACACATACCGTTGTAATGGGGCGAGTTTCTACTTTCAGATGCAACAGGAATTTCTCGATTTCCTCAATCCGTTCACGAGATTTGGGAGCTTGAAGTTAAGGAATGGATGAGAAACCATCAAAGTTTTCGCAAGTCTGATACTCGAAAACATTAACTACTATGGCCTAGGGCAAAAATACAAATACCGTTGTAATCGGGCGAGTTTCTGCTTTCAGATGCAACAGAAATTTCTCTTGTTCGTCAATCCGTTCGCGAGATATGGGAGTTTGAAGTTAAGGAATGGTTGAGGGACCATCAAAATTTTCGGAATCTGATACTCGGAACCATTAGCTACTATGGTCTAGGGCAAAAATACACATACCGTTGTAATCGGGCGAGTTTCTGCTTTCAGATGCAACAGAAATTTCTCGAGTTCGTCAATCCGATCGCGAGATATGGGAGTTTGAAGTTAAGGAATGGTTGAGAAACCATAAAAATTTTTGCAAGTCTGATACTCGAAACCAGTAACTGGAATGGCCTAGGGGAAAAGTACACATACCGTTGTAATAGGGCGAGTTTCTACTTTCAGATGCAACAGGAATTTCTCGATTTCCTCCATCCGTTCTTGAGATATGGGAGTTTGAAGTTAAGGAATGGTTGAGAAACCATCAAAATTTTCGCAAGTCTGACACTCGAAACCATTGACTACTATGGCCTAGGGCAAAAATACACATACCGTTGTAATCGGGCGAGTTTCTGCTTTCAGATGCAACAGAAATTTCTCGAGTTCGTCAATCCGATCGCGAGATATGGGAGTTTGAAGTTAAGGAATGGTTGAGAAACCATCAAAATTTTCGGAATCTGATACTCGGAACCATTAACTACTATGGTCTAGGGCAAAAATACACATACCGTTGTAATCGGGCGAGTTTCTGCTTTCAGATGCAACAGGAATTTCTCGAGTTCGTCAATCCGTTCGCGAGATATGCGAGTTTGAAACTGAGGAATGGTTGAGAAACAATCAAAATTTTCGCAAGTCTGATACTCGAAACCAATAACTACAATGGCCTAGGGGAAATATTCACATACCGTTGTAATCGGGCGTGCTTCTGCTTTCAGATGCAACAGGTATTTCTCGAGTTCGTCAATCCATTCGTGAGATATGCGAGTTTGAAATTAAGGAATGGTTGAGAAACCATAAAAATTTTTGCATGTCTGATACTCGAAACCAATAACTGGAATGGGCTAGGGGAAAAGTACACATACCATTGTAATGGGGCGAGTTTCTACTTTCAGATGCAACAGGAATTTCTCGATTTCCTCAATCCGTTCACGAGATTTGGGAGCTTGAAGTTAAGGAATGGATGAGAAACCATCAAAGTTTTCGCAAATCTGATACTCGAAACCAATAACTGGAATGGCCTAGGAGAAAAGTACACACACCATTGTAATCGGGCGAGTTTCTACTTTCAGATGCAACAGGAATTTCTCGATTTCCTCAATCCGTTCGCGAGATATGGGAATTTGAAGTTAAGGAATGGTTGAGAAACCATCAAAATTTTCGCAAATCTGATACTCGAAACCAATAACTGGAATGGCCTAGGGGAAAAGTACACATACCGTTGTAATGGGGCGAGTTTCTACTTTCAGCTGCAACAGGAATTTTTCGATTTCCTCAATCCGTTCACGAGATATGGGAGTTTGAAGTTAAGGAATGGTTGAGAAACCATCAAAATTTTCGGAATCTGATACTCGGAACCCTTAATTACTATGGTCTAGGGCAAAAATACACATACCGTTGTAATCGGGCGAGTTTCTGCTTTCAGATGCAACAGGAATTTCTCGAGTTCGTCAATCCGTTGGCGAGATATGCGAGTTTGAAACTGAGGAATGGTTGAGGAACAATCAAAATTTTCGCAAGTCTGATACTCGAAACCAATAACTACAATGGCCTAGGGGAAATATTCACATACCGTTGTAATCGGGCGAGCTTCTGCTTTCAGATACAACAGGAATTTCTCGAGTTCGTCAATCCGTTCGCGAGATATGGGGGTTTCAAGTTAAGGAAAGCTTGAGAAACCATCAAAATTTTCGGAATCTGATACTCGAAACCAATAACTACTATGGTCTAGGGCAAAAATACACATACCGTTGTAATCGGGCGAGTTTCTGATTTCAGATGCACCAGGAATTTCTCGAGTTCGTCAATCCGCTCGCGAGATATGGGAGTTTGAAGTTAAGGAATGGTTGAGAAACCATAAAAATTTTTGCAAGTCTGATACTCGAAACCAGTAACTGGAATGGCCTAGGGGAAAAGTACACACACCACTGTAATCGGGCGAGTTTCTACTTTCAGATGCAACAGGAATTTTTCGAGTTCGTCATTCCGTTCGCGACATATGGGAGTATGAAGTTAAGGAATGATTGACAATCCATCAAAATTTTCGCAAATCTGATACTCGAAATCAATAACTGGAATGGCCTAGGGGAAAAGTACACGCACAGTTGTAATCGGGCGAGTTTCTACTTTCAGATGCAACAGGAATTTCTCGAGTTCGTCAATCCGTTCGCGAGATATGGGAGTATGAAGTTAAGGAATGGTTGACAAACCATCAAAATTTTCGCAAATCTGATACTCGAAACCAATAACTGGAATGGCCTAGGGGAAAAGTACACATACCGTTGTAATGGGGCGAGTTTCTACTTTCAGCTGCAACAGGAATTTCTCGATTTCCTCAATCCGTTCACGAGATATGGGAGTTTGAAGTTAAGGAATGGTTGAGAAACCATCAAAATTTTCGGAATCTGATACTCGGAACCATTAACTACTATGGTCTAGGGCAAAAATACACATACCGTTGTAATCGGGCGAGTTTCTGCTTTCAGATGCAACAGGAATTTCTCGAGTACGTCAATCCGTTGGCGAGATATACGAGTTTGAAACTGAGGAATGGTTGAGAAACAATCAAAATTTCCGCAAGTCTGATACTCGAAACCAATAACTACAATGGCCTAGGGGAAATATTCACATACCGTTGTAATCGGGCGAGCTTCTGCTTTCAGATACAACAGGAATTTCTCGAGTTCGTCAATCCGCTCGCGAGATATGGGAGTTTGAAATTAAGGAATGGTTGAGAAACCATAAAAATTTTTGCATGTCTGATACTCGAAACCAATAACTGGAATGGCCTAGGGAAAAGTACACACACCATTGTAATCGGGCCAGTTTCTACTTTCAGATGCAACTGGAATTTCTGGAGTTCGTCAATCCGTTCGCGAGAAATGGGAGTATGAAGTTAAGGAATGTTTGACAAACCATCAAAATTTTCGCAAATCTGATACTCGAAACCAATAACTGGAATGGCCTAGGGGAAAAAAGTGCACATATCGTTGTAATGGGGCGAGTTTCTACTTTCAGATGCAACAGGAATTTCCCGATTTCCTTAATCCGTTCACGAGATATGGGAGTTTGAAGTTAAGGAATGGTTGAGAAACCATCAAAGTTTTCGCAAGTCTGATACTCGAAAACATTAACTACTATGGCGTAGGGCAAAAATACACATACCGTTGTAATCGGGCGAGTTTCTGCTTTCAGATGCAACAGGTATTTCTCGAGTTCGTCAATCCATTCGTGAGATATGCGAGTTTGAAACTGAGGAATGGTTGAGAAACCATCAAAATTTTCGCATGTCTGATAGTCGAAACCAATAACTACAATGGCCTAGGGGAAATATTCACATACCGTTGTAATCGGGCGTGCTTCTGCTTTCAGATACAACAGGAATTTCTCGAGTTCGTCAATCCGCTCGCGAGATATGGGAGTTTGAAATTAAGGAATGGTTGAGAAACCATAAAAATTTTTGCATGTCTGATACTCGAAACCAATAACTGGAATGGCCTAGGGGAAAAGTACACATACCGTTGTAATGGGGCGAGTTTCTACTTTCAGATGCAACAGGAATTTCTCGATTTCCTCAATCCGTTCACGAGATTTGGGAGCTTGAAGTTAAGGAATGGATGAGAAACCATCAAAGTTTTCGCAAGTCTGATACTCGAAAACATTAACTACTATGGCCTAGGGCAAAAATACACATACCGTTGTAATCGGGCGAGTTTCTGCTTTCAGATGCAACAGAAATTTCTCTTGTTCGTCAATCCGTTCGCGAGATATGGGAGTTTGAAGTTAAGGAATGGTTGAGAAACCATCAAAATTTTCGGAATCTGATACTCGGAACCATTAACTACTATGGTCTAGGGCAAAAATACACATACCGCTTTAATCGGGCGAGTTTCTGCTTTCAGATGCAACAGGAATTTCTCGAGTTCGTCAATCCGTTCGCGAGATATGGGGGTTTGAAGTTAAGGAAAGGTTGAGAAACCATCAAAATTTTCGGAATCTGATGCTCGGAACCAATAACAACTATGGTCTAGGGCAAAAATACACATACCGTTGTAATCGGGCGAGTTTTTGCTTTCAGATGCAACAGGAATTTCTCGAGTTCGTCAATCCGCTCGCGAGATATGGGAGTTTGAAGTTAAGGAATGGTTGAGAAACCATAAAAATTTTTGCAAGTCTGATACTCGAAACCAATAACTGGAACGGCCTAGGGGAAAAGTACACATACCGTTGTAATGGGGCGAGTTTCTACTTTCAGATGCAAAAGGAATTTCTCGATTTCCTCAATCCGTTCCTGAGATATGGGAGTTTGAAGTTAAGGAATGGTTGAGAAACCATCAAAATTTTCGGAATCTGATACTCGAAACCAATAACTACTATGGTCTAGGGCAAAAATACACATACCGTTGTAATCGGGCGAGTTTCTGCTTTCAGATGCACCAGGAATTTCTCGAGTTCGTCAATCCGCTCGCGAGATATGGGAGTTTGAATTTAAGGAATGGTTGAGGAACCATAAAAATTTTTGCAAGTCTGATACTCGAAACCAGTAACTGGAATGGCCTAGGGGAACAGTACACACACCACTGTAATCGGGCGAGTTTCTACTTTCAGATGCAACAGGAATTTTTCGAGTTCGTCAATCCGTTCGCGAGATATGGGGGTTTCAAGTTAAGGAAAGCTTGAGAAACCATCAAAATTTTCGGAATCTGATACTCGAAACCAATAACTACTATGGTCTAGGGCAAAAATACACATACCGTTGTAATCGGGCGAGTTTCTGCTTTCAGATGCACCAGGAATTTCTCGAGTTCGTCAATCCGCTCGCGAGATATGGGAGTTTGAATTTAAGGAATGGTTGAGGAACCATAAAAATTTTTGCAAGTCTGATACTCGAAACCAGTAACTGGAATGGCCTAGGGGAACAGTACACACACCACTGTAATCGGGCGAGTTTCTACTTTCAGATGCAACAGGAATTTTTCGAGTTCGTCAATCCGTTCGCGACATATGGGAGTATGAAGTTAAGGAATGATTGACAATCCATCAAAATTTTCGCAAATCTGATACTCGAAACCAATAACTGGAATGGCCTAGGGGAAAAGTACACACACAGTTGTAACCGGGCGAGTTTCTACTTTCAGATGCAACAGGAATTTCTCGAGTTCGTCAATCCGTTCGCGAGATATGGGAGTATGAAGTTAAGGAATGGTTGACAAACCATCAAAATTTTCGCAAATCTGATAATCGAAACCAATAACTGGAATGGCCTAGGGGAAAAGTACACACACCATTGTAATCGGGCGAGTTTCTACTTTCAGATGCAACAGGAATTTCTCGAGTTCGTCAATCCGTTCGCGAAATATGGGAGTATGAAGTTAAGGAATGGTTGACAATCCATCAAAATTTTTGCAAGTCTGATATTCGAAACCAGTAACTGGAATGGCCTAGGGGAAAAGTACACACACCACTGTAATCGGGCGAGTTTCTACTTTCAGATGCAACAGGAATTTTTCGAGTTCGTCATTCCGTTCGCGACATATGGGAGTATGCAGTTAAGGAATGATTGGCAATCCATCAAAATTTTCGCAAATCTGATACTCGAAACCAATAACTGGAATGGCCCAGGGGAAAAGTACACACACAGTTGTAATCGGGCGAATTTCTACTTTCAGATGCAACAGGAATTTCTCGAGTTCGTCAATCCGTTCGCGAGATATGGGAGTATGAAGTTAAGGAATGGTTGACAAACCATCAAAATTTTCGCAAATCTGATACTCGAAACCAATAACGGGAATGGCCTAGGGGAAAAGTACACACACCATTGTAATCGGGCGAGTTTCTACTTTCAGATGCAATAGGAATTTCTCGAGTTCGTCAATCCGTTCGCGAGATATGGGAGTATGAAATTAAGGAATGGTTGACAATCCATCAAAATTTTCGCAAATCTGATACTCGAAACCAATAACTGGAATGGCCTAGGGGAAAAGTACACACACCATTGTAATCGGGCCAGTTTCTACTTTCAGATGCAACTGGAATTTCTGGAGTTCGTAAATCCGTTCGCGAGAAATGGGAGTATGAAGTTAAGGAATGTTTGACAAACCATCAAAATTTTCGCAAATCTGATACCCGAAACCAATAACTGGAATGGCCTAGGGGAAAAAAGTACACATATCGTTGTAATGGGGCGTGTTTCTACTTTCAGATGCAACAGGAATTTCCCGATTTCCTTAATCCGTTGGCGAGATATGGGGGTTTGAAGTTAAGGAAAGCTTGAGAAACCATCAAAATTTTCGGAATCTGATACTCGAAACCAATAACTACTATGGTCTAGGGCAAAAATACACATACCGTTGTAATCGGGCGAGTTTCTGCTTTCAGATGCACCAGGAATTTCTGGAGTTCGTCAATCCGTTCGCGAGAAATGGGAGTATGAAGTTAAGGAATGTTTGACAAACCATCAAAATTTTCGCAAATCTGATACCCGAAACCAATAACTGGAATGGCCTAGGGGAAAAAAGTACACATATCGTTGTAATGGGGCGAGTTTCTACTTTCAGATGCAACAGGAATTTCCCGATTTCCTTAATCCGTTCGCGAGATATGGGGGTTTGAAGTTAAGGAAAGCTTGAGAAACCATCAAAATTTTCGGAATCTGATACTCGAAACCAATAACTACTATGGTCTAGGGCAAAAATACACATACCGTTGTAATCGGGCGAGTTTCTGCTTTCAGATGCACCAGGAATTTCTGGAGTTCGTCAATCCGTTCGCGAGAAATGGGAGTATGAAGTTAAGGAATGGTTGAGAAACCACCAAAATTTTCGCAAGTCTGATACTCGGAACCAATAACTACAATGGCCTAGGGGAAATAATCACATACCGTTGTAATCGGGCGAGTTTCTGCTTTCAGATGCACCAGGAATTTCTCGAGTTCGTCAATCCGCTCGCGAGATATGGGAGTTTGAATTTAAGGAATGGTTGAGGAACCATAAAAATTTTTGCAAGTCTGATACTCGAAACCAGTAACTGGAATGGCCTAGGGGAACAGTACACACACCACTGTAATCGGGCGAGTTTCTACTTTCAGATGCAACAGGAATTTCTCGAGTTCGTCAATCCGTTCGCGACATATGGGAGTATGAAGTTAAGGAATGATTGACAATCCATCAAAATTTTCGCAAATCTGATACTCGAAACCAATAACTGGAATTGCCTAGGCGAAAAATACAAATACAGTTGTAATCGGGCGAGTTTCTGCTTTCAGATAAAACAGGAATTTCTCGAGTTCGTCAATCCGTTCGCGATATATGGGAGTCTGAAGTTATGGAATGGTTGAGAAACCATCAAAATTTTCGCAAGTCTGATACTAGAAACCAATAACTACTATGGCCTAGGGCAAAAATACACCTTCCATTGTAAACGGGCGAGTTTATGCTTTCAGATGCAACAGGAATTTCTCGAGTACGTCAATCCGTTCGCGAGATATGGGGGTTTGAAGTTATGGAATGGTTGAGAAACCATCAAAATTTTCGCAAGTCTGATACTCGAAACCAATAACTACAATGGCCCAGGGGAAAAACACACATACCGTTGTAATTGGGAGAGTTTCTACTTTCAGATGCAAGAGGAATTTCTCGTGGTCGTCAATCCGTTCGCGAGATATGGGAGTTTGAGGTTAAGGAATGGTTAAGAAACCATCAAAATTTTCGCATGTCTTATACTCGAAACCAACAACTACTATGGCCTAGGGCAAAAATGCACATACAGTTGTAATCGGGCGAGTTTCTGCTTTCAGATGCAACAGGAATTTCTCGGGTTCGTCAATCCGTTCGCGATATATTGGAGTTTGAAGTTATGGAATGGTTGAGAAACCTTCAAAATTTTCGCAAGTCTGATACTAGAAACCAATAACTTCTATGGCCTAGGGCAAAAATACACATACCGTTGAAATCGGGCGAGTTTCCACTTTCAGATGCAACAGGAATTTCTCCAGTTCGTCAACCCGTTCGCGAGATATGGGAGTTTGAAGATACGGAATGGTTGAGAAACCATCAAAATTTTCGCAAGTCTGATACTCGAAACCTATAACTACTATGGTCTAGGGCAAAAATACACATACCGTTGAAATCGGGCGAGTTTCTGCTTTCAGATGCAACAGGAATTTCTCGAGTTCGTCAATCCGTTCGCGAGATATGCGAGTTTGAAATTAAGGAATGGTTGAGAAACGATCAAAATTTTCGTAAGTCTGATACTTGAAACCAATAACTACAATGGCCTAGGGGAAAAATTCACATACCGTTGTAATCGGGCGAGTTTCTACTTTCAGATGCAATCGGAATTTCTGGAGTTCGTCAATCCGCTCGCGAGGTATGGGAATTTGAAGATAAGGAATGGTCGAGAAACCATCAAAATTTTCGCAAGTCTGATACTCGAAACCTATAACTACTATGGTCTAGGGCAAAAATACACATACCGTTGAAATCGGGCGAGTTTCTGCTTTCAGATGCAACAGGAATTTCTCGAGTTCGTCAATCCGTTCGCGAGATATGCGAGTTTGAAATTAAGGAATGGTTGAGAAACGATCAAAATTTTCGTAAGTCTGATACTTGAAACCAATAACTACAATGGCCTAGGGGAAAAATTCACATACCGTTGTAATCGGGCGAGTTTCTACTTTCAGATGCAATCGGAATTTCTGGAGTTCGTCAATCCGCTCGCGAGGTATGGGAATTTGAAGATAAGGAATGGTCGAGAAACCATCAAAATTTTCGCAAATCTGATACTCGAAACCAATAACTGGAATGGCCTAGGGGAAAAGTACACATACCGTTGAAATCGGGCGAGTTTCTGCTTTCAGATGCAATCGGAATTTCTGGAGTTCGTCAATCCGTTCGCGAGATATGCGAGTTTGAAATTAAGGAATGGTTGAGATAAGATCAAAATTTTCGTAAGTCTGATACTCGAGACCAATAACTACAATGGCCCAGGGGAAAAACACACATACCGTTGTAATTGGGAGAGTTTCTACTTTCAGATGCAAGAGGAATTTCTCGTGGTCGTCAATCCGTTCGCGAGATATGGGAGTTTGAGGTTAAGGAATGGTTGAGAAACCATCAAAATTTTCGCATGTCTTATACTCGAAACCAATAACTACTATGGCCTAGGGCAAAAATGCACATACAGTTGTAATCGGGCGAGTTTCTGCTTTCAGATGCAACAGGAATTTCTCGAGTTCGTCAATCCGTTCGCGATATATGGGAGTCTGAAGTTATGGAATGGTTGAGAAACCATCCAAATTTTCGCAAGTCTGATACTAGAAACCAATAACTACTATGGCCTAGCGCAAAAATACACCTTCCATTGTAAACGGGCGAGTTTAAGCTTTCAGATGCAACAGGAATTTCTCGAGTACGTCAATCCGTTCGCGAGATATGGGGGTTTGAAGTTATGGAATGGTTGAGAAACCATCAAAATTTTCGCAAGTCTGATACTCGAAACCAACAACTACAATGGCCCAGGGGAAAAACACACATACCGTTGTAATTGGGAGAGTTTCTACTTTCAGATGCAAGAGGAATTTCTCGTGGTCGTCAATCCGTTCGCGAGATATGGGAGTTTGAGGTTAAGGAATGGTTGAGAAACCATCAAAATTTTCGCAAGTCTGATACTCGAAACCTATAACTACTATGGTCTAGGGCAAAAATACACATACCGTTGAAATCGGGCGAGTTTCTGCTTTCAGATGCAAACAGGAATTTCTCGAGTTCGTCAATCCGTTCGCGAGATATGCGAGTTTGAAATTAAGGAATGGTTGAGGAACGATCAAAATTTTCGTAAGTCTGATACTTGAAACCAATAACTACAATGGCCTAGGGGAAAAATTCACATACCGTTGTAATCGGGCGAGTTTCTACTTTCAGATGCAATCGGAATTTCTGGAGTTCGTCAATCCGCTCGCGAGGTATGGGAATTTGAAGTTAAGGAATGGTCGAGAAACCATCAAAATTTTCGCAAATCTGATACTCGAAACCAATAACTGGAATGGCCTAGGGGAAATATACACATACCGTTGAAATCGGGCGAGTTTCTGCTTTCAGATGCAATCGGAATTTCTCGAGTTCGTCAATCCGTTCGCGAGATATGCGAGTTTGAAATTAAGGAATGGTTGAGAAACGATCAAAATTTTCGTAAGTCTGATACTCGAAACCAATAACTACAATGGCCCAGGGGAAAAACACACATACCGTTGTAATTGGGAGAGTTTCTACTTTCAGATGCAACAGGAATTTCTCGAGTTCGTCAATCCGTTCGCGAAATATGGGAGTTTGAAGTTAAGGAATGCTTGAGAAACCATCAAAATTTTCGAAAGTCTGATACTCGAAACCAATAACTACAAAGGCCTAGGGGAAAAATACACATACCGTTGTAATCGTGCGAGTTTCTACTTTCACATGCAAAAGGAATTTCTCGAGTTGGTCAATCCGTTCGCGAGAAATGGGAGATTGAAGTATAGGAATGGTTTAGGAACGATCAAAATTTTCGCAAGTCTGATACTCGAAACCAATAACTACAAAGGCCTACGGGGAAAATACACATACCTTTGTAATCGGGCGAGTTTCCACTTTCAGATGCAACAGGAATTTCTCGAGTTCGTCAATCCGTTCGCGAGATATGGGAGTTTGAAGTTAAGGAATGGTTGAGAAACCATCAATATTTTCGCAATTCTGATGCTAGAAACGAATAACTGGAATGGCCTAGGGGAGAAGTACACACACCATTGTAATCGGGAGAGTTTCTACTTTCAGATGCAACAGGAATTTCTCGAGTTCGTCAATCCGTTCGCGAGATATGGGAGTTTGAAGTTAAGGAATGGTTGAGAAACCATCAAAATTTTCGCAGGTCTTATACTCGAAACCAATAACTACAAAGGCCTAGGGGGAAAACACACATATCTTTGAAATCGGGCGTGTTTCTACTTTCAGGTGCAACAGGAATTTCTCGAGTTCGTCAATCCGTTCGCGAGATATGGGAGTTTGAAGTTAAGGAATGGTTGAGAAACCATCACAATTTTCGCAAGTCTGATACTCGAAACCAATAACTACAATGGCCCAGGGGAAAAACACACATACCGTTGTAATTGGGAGAGTTTCTACTTTCAGATGCAACAGGAATTTCTCGAGTTCGTCAATCCGTTCGCGAAATATGGGAGTTTGAAGTTAAGGAATGCTTGAGAAACCATCAAAATTTTCGCAAGTCTGATACTCGAAACCTATAACTACTATGGTCTAGGGCAAAAATACACATACCGTTGAAATCGGGCGAGTTTCTGCTTTCAGATGCAACAGGAATTTCTCGAGTTCGTCAATCCGTTCGCGAGATATGCGAGTTTGAAATTAAGGAATGGTTGAGAAACGATCAAAATTTTCGTAAGTCTGATACTTGAAACCAATAACTACAATGGCCTAGGGGAAAAATTCACATACCGTTGTAATCGGGCGAGTTTCTACTTTCACATGCAAGAGGAATTTCTCGAGTTCGTCAATCCGTTCGCGAGAAATGGGAGATTGAAGTATAGGAATGGTTGAGGAACGATCAAAATTTTCGCAAGTCTGATACTCGAAACCAATAACTACAAAGGCCTACGGGGAAAATGCACATACCTTTGTAATCGGGCGAGTTTCCACTTTCAGATGCAACAGGAATTTCTCGAGTTCGTCAATCCGTTCGCGAGATATGGGAGTTTGATGTTAAGGAATGGTTGAGAAACCATCAAAATATTCGCTGGTCTGATACTCGAAACCAATGACTACAATGGCCCAGGGGAAAAACACACATACCGTTGTAATTGGGAGAGCTTCTACTTTCAGATGCAACAGGAATTTCTCGAGTTCGTCAATCCGTTCGCGAGATATGGGAGTTTGAAGTTAAGGAATGCTTGAGAAACCATCAAAATTTTCGAAAGCCTGATACTCGAAACCAATAACTACAAAGGCCTAGGGGAAAAATACACATACCGTTGTAATCGGGCGAGTTTCTACTTTCTCATGCAACAGGAATTTCTCGAGTTCGTCAATCCGTTCGCGAGATATGGAAGTGTGAAGTTACAGAATGTTTGAGAAACCATCAAAATTTTCGCAAGTCTGATAATCGAAACCAATAGCTGGAATGGCCTAGGGGAAAGATACACACACCATTGTACTCGGGCGAGTTTCTACTTTCAGGTGCAACTGGAATGTCTCGAGTTCGTCAATCCGTTCGCGAGATATGGGAGTTTGAAGTTGAGGAGTGGTTGTGAAACCATCAAAATTTTCGCTGGTCTGATACTCGAAACCAATAACTGGAATGGCCTAGGGGAAAAGTACATACCCCATTGTAATCGGGCGGGTTTCTACTTTCAGATGCAACAGAAATTTCTCGAGTTCGTCAATCCGTTCGCGAGATATGGGAGTTTGAAATTATGGAATGATTGAGAAACCATCAAAATTTTCGCTGGTCTGATACTCGAAACCAATAACTGGAATGGCCTAGGGGAAAAGTACAGACACCATTGTAATCGGGCGAGTTTCTACTTTCAGATGCAACAGGAATTTCTCGAGTTCGTCAATCCGTTCGCGAGATATGGGAGTTTGAGTTTAAGGAATGGTTGAGCAACCATCAAAATTTTCGGAATCTGATACTCGGAACCCTTAATTACTATGGTCTAGGGCAAAAATACACATACCGTTGTAATCGGGCGAGTTTCTGCTTTCAGATGCAACAGGAATTTCTCGAGTTCGTCAATCCGTTGGCGAGATATGCGAGTTTGAAACTGAGGAATGGTTGAGGAACAATCAAAATTTTCGCAAGTCTGATACTCGAAACCAATAACTACAATGGCCTAGGGGAAATATTCACATACCGTTGTAATCGGGCGAGCTTCTGCTTTCAGATACAACAGGAATTTCTCGAGTTCGTCAATCCGTTCGCGAGATATGGGGGTTTCAAGTTAAGGAAAGCTTGAGAAACCATCAAAATTTTCGGAATCTGATACTCGAAACCAATAACTACTATGGTCTAGGGCAAAAATACACATACCGTTGTAATCGGGCGAGTTTCTGATTTCAGATGCACCAGGAATTTCTCGAGTTCGTCAATCCGCTCGCGAGATATGGGAGTTTGAATTTAAGGAATGGTTGAGGAACCATAAAAATTTTTGCAAGTCTGATACTCGAAACCAGTAACTGGAATGGCCTAGGGGAACAGTACACACACCACTGTAATCGGGCGAGTTTCTACTTTCAGATGCAACAGGAATTTTTCGAGTTCGTCAATCCGTTCGCGACATATGGGAGTATGAAGTTAAGGAATGATTGACAATCCATCAATATTTTCGCAATTCTGATGCTAGAAACGAATAACTGGAATGGCCTAGGGGAGAAGTACACACACCATTGTAATCGGGAGAGTTTCTACTTTCAGATGCAACAGGAATTTCTCGAGTTCGTCAATCCGTTCGCGAGATATGGGAGTTTGAAGTTAAGGAATGGTTGAGAAACCATCAGAATTTTCGCAGGTCTTATACTCGAAACCAATAACTACAAAGGCCTAGGGGGAAAACACACATATCTTTGAAATCGGGCGTGTTTCTACTTTCAGGTGCAACAGGAATTTCTCGAGTTCGTCAATCCGTTCGCGAGATATGGGAGTTTGAAGTTAAGGAATGGTTGAGAAACCATCACAATTTTCGCAAGTCTGATACTCGAAACCAATAACTACAATGGCCCAGGGGAAAAACACACATACCGTTGTAATTGGGAGAGTTTCTACTTTCAGATGCAACAGGAATTTCTCGAGTTCGTCAATCCGTTCGCGAAATATGGGAGTTTGAAGTTAAGGAATGCTTGAGAAACCATCAAAATTTTCGCAAGTCTGATACTCGAAACCTATAACTACTATGGTCTAGGGCAAAAATACACATACCGTTGAAATCGGGCGAGTTTCTGCTTTCAGATGCAACAGGAATTTCTCGAGTTCGTCAATCCGTTCGCGAGATATGCGAGTTTGAAATTAAGGAATGGTTGAGAAACGATCAAAATTTTCGTAAGTCTGATACTTGAAACCAATAACTACAATGGCCTAGGGGAAAAATTCACATACCGTTGTAATCGGGCGAGTTTCTACTTTCACATGCAAGAGGAATTTCTCGAGTTCGTCAATCCGTTCGCGAGAAATGGGAGATTGAAGTATAGGAATGGTTGAGGAACGATCAAAATTTTCGCAAGTCTGATACTCGAAACCAATAACTACAAAGGCCTACGGGGAAAATGCACATACCTTTGTAATCGGGCGAGTTTCCACTTTCAGATGCAACAGGAATTTCTCGAGTTCGTCAATCCGTTCGCGAGATATGGGAGTTTGATGTTAAGGAATGGTTGAGAAACCATCAAAATATTCGCTGGTCTGATACTCGAAACCAATGACTACAATGGCCCAGGGGAAAAACACACATACCGTTGTAATTGGGAGAGCTTCTACTTTCAGATGCAACAGGAATTTCTCGAGTTCGTCAATCCGTTCGCGAGATATGGGAGTTTGAAGTTAAGGAATGCTTGAGAAACCATCAAAATTTTCGAAAGCCTGATACTCGAAACCAATAACTACAAAGGCCTAGGGGAAAAATACACATACCGTTGTAATCGGGCGAGTTTCTACTTTCTCATGCAACAGGAATTTCTCGAGTTCGTCAATCCGTTCGCGAGATATGGAAGTGTGAAGTTACAGAATGTTTGAGAAACCATCAAAATTTTCGCAAGTCTGATAATCGAAACCAATAGCTGGAATGGCCTAGGGGAAAGATACACACACCATTGTACTCGGGCGAGTTTCTACTTTCAGGTGCAACTGGAATGTCTCGAGTTCGTCAATCCGTTCGCGAGATATGGGAGTTTGAAGTTGAGGAGTGGTTGTGAAACCATCAAAATTTTCGCTGGTCTGATACTCGAAACCAATAACTGGAATGGCCTAGGGGAAAAGTACATACCCCATTGTAATCGGGCGGGTTTCTACTTTCAGATGCAACAGAAATTTCTCGAGTTCGTCAATCCGTTCGCGAGATATGGGAGTTTGAAATTATGGAATGATTGAGAAACCATCAAAATTTTCGCTGGTCTGATACTCGAAACCAATAACTGGAATGGCCTAGGGGAAAAGTACAGACACCATTGTAATCGGGCGAGTTTCTACTTTCAGATGCAACAGGAATTTCTCGAGTTCGTCAATCCGTTCGCGAGATATGGGAGTTTGAGTTTAAGGAATGGTTGAGCAACCATCAAAATTTTCGGAATCTGATACTCGGAACCCTTAATTACTATGGTCTAGGGCAAAAATACACATACCGTTGTAATCGGGCGAGTTTCTGCTTTCAGATGCAACAGGAATTTCTCGAGTTCGTCAATCCGTTGGCGAGATATGCGAGTTTGAAACTGAGGAATGGTTGAGGAACAATCAAAATTTTCGCAAGTCTGATACTCGAAACCAATAACTACAATGGCCTAGGGGAAATATTCACATACCGTTGTAATCGGGCGAGCTTCTGCTTTCAGATACAACAGGAATTTCTCGAGTTCGTCAATCCGTTCGCGAGATATGGGGGTTTCAAGTTAAGGAAAGCTTGAGAAACCATCAAAATTTTCGGAATCTGATACTCGAAACCAATAACTACTATGGTCTAGGGCAAAAATACACATACCGTTGTAATCGGGCGAGTTTCTGATTTCAGATGCACCAGGAATTTCTCGAGTTCGTCAATCCGCTCGCGAGATATGGGAGTTTGAATTTAAGGAATGGTTGAGGAACCATAAAAATTTTTGCAAGTCTGATACTCGAAACCAGTAACTGGAATGGCCTAGGGGAACAGTACACACACCACTGTAATCGGGCGAGTTTCTACTTTCAGATGCAACAGGAATTTTTCGAGTTCGTCAATCCGTTCGCGACATATGGGAGTATGAAGTTAAGGAATGATTGACAATCCATCAAAATTTTCGCAAATCTGATACTCGAAACCAATAACTGGAATGGCCTAGGGGAAAAGTACACACACAGTTGTAACCGGGCGAGTTTCTACTTTCAGATGCAACAGGAATTTCTCGAGTTCGTCAATCCGTTCGCGAGATATGGGAGTATGTAGTTAAGGAATGGTTGACAAACCATCAAAATTTTCGCAAATCTGATAATCGAAACCAATAACTGGAATGGCCTAGGGGAAAAGTACACACACCATTGTAATCGGGCGAGTTTCTACTTTCAGATGCAACAGGAATTTCTCGAGTTCGTCAATCCGTTCGCGAAATATGGGAGTATGAAGTTAAGGAATGGTTGACAATCCATCAAAATTTTTGCAAGTCTGATACTCGAAACCAGTAACTGGAATGGCCTAGGGGAAAAGTACACACACCACTGTAATCGGGCGAGTTTCTACTTTCAGATGCAACAGGAATTTTTCGAGTTCGTCATTCCGTTCGCGACATATGGGAGTATGCAGTTAAGGAATGATTGACAATCCATCAAAATTTTCGCAAATCTGATACTCGAAACCAATAACTGGAATGGCCTAGGGGAAAAGTACACACACAGTTGTAATCGGGCGAATTTCTACTTTCAGATGCAACAGGAATTTCTCGAGTTCGTCAATCCGTTCGCGAGATATGGGAGTATGAAGTTAAGGAATGGTTGACAAACCATCAAAATTTTCGCAAATCTGATACTCGAAACCAATAACTGGAATGGCCTAGGGGAAAAGTACACACACCATTGTAATCGGGCGAGTTTCTACTTTCAGATGCAATAGGAATTTCTCGAGTTCGTCAATCCGTTCGCGAGATATGGGAGTATGAAATTAAGGAATGGTTGACAATCCATCAAAATTTTCGCAAATCTGATACTCGAAACCAATAACTGGAATGGCCTAGGGGAAAAGTACACACACCATTGTAATCGGGCCAGTTTCTACTTTCAGATGCAACTGGAATTTCTGGAGTTCGTCAATCCGTTCGCGAGAAATGGGAGTATGAAGTTAAGGAATGTTTGACAAACCATCAAAATTTTCGCAAATCTGATACCCGAAACCAATAACTGGAATGGCCTAGGGGAAAAAAGTACACATATCGTTGTAATGGGGCGTGTTTCTACTTTCAGATGCAACAGGAATTTCCCGATTTCCTTAATCCGTTGGCGAGATATGGGGGTTTGAAGTTAAGGAAAGCTTGAGAAACCATCAAAATTTTCGGAATCTGATACTCGAAACCAATAACTACTATGGTCTAGGGCAAAAATACACATACCGTTGTAATCGGGCGAGTTTCTGCTTTCAGATGCACCAGGAATTTCTGGAGTTCGTCAATCCGTTCGCGAGAAATGGGAGTATGAAGTTAAGGAATGTTTGACAAACCATCAAAATTTTCGCAAATCTGATACCCGAAACCAATAACTGGAATGGCCTAGGGGAAAAAAAGTACACATATCGTTGTAATGGGGCGAGTTTCTACTTTCAGATGCAACAGGAATTTCCCGATTTCCTTAATCCGTTCGCGAGATATGGGGGTTTGAAGTTAAGGAAAGCTTGAGAAACCATCAAAATTTTCGGAATCTGATACTCGAAACCAATAACTACTATGGTCTAGGGCAAAAACACACATACCGTTGTAATCGGGCGAGTTTCTGCTTTCAGATGCACCAGGAATTTCTGGAGTTCGTCAATCCGTTCGCGAGAAATGGGAGTATGAAGTTAAGGAATGGTTGAGAAACCACCAAAATTTTCGCAAGTCTGATACTCGGAACCAATAACTACAATGGCCTAGGGGAAATAATCACATACCGTTGTAATCGGGCGAGTTTCTGCTTTCAGATGCACCAGGAATTTCTCGAGTTCGTCAATCCGCTCGCGAGATATGGGAGTTTGAATTTAAGGAATGGTTGAGGAACCATAAAAATTTTTGCAAGTCTGATACTCGAAACCAGTAACTGGAATGGCCTAGGGGAACAGTACACACACCACTGTAATCGGGCGAGTTTCTACTTTCAGATGCAACAGGAATTTCTCGAGTTCGTCAATCCGTTCGCGACATATGGGAGTATGAAGTTAAGGAATGATTGACAATCCATCAAAATTTTCGCAAATCTGATACTCGAAACCAATAACTGGAATTGCCTAGGCGAAAAATACAAATACAGTTGTAATCGGGCGAGTTTCTGCTTTCAGATAAAACAGGAATTTCTCGAGTTCGTCAATCCGTTCGCGATATATGGGAGTCTGAAGTTATGGAATGGTTGAGAAACCATCAAAATTTTCGCAAGTCTGATACTAGAAACCAATAACTACTATGGCCTAGGGCAAAAATACACCTTCCATTGTAAACGGGCGAGTTTATGCTTTCAGATGCAACAGGAATTTCTCGAGTACGTCAATCCGTTCGCGAGATATGGGGGTTTGAAGTTATGGAATGGTTGAGAAACCATCAAAATTTTCGCAAGTCTGATACTCGAAACCAATAACTACAATGGCCCAGGGGAAAAACACACATACCGTTGTAATTGGGAGAGTTTCTACTTTCAGATGCAAGAGGAATTTCTCGTGGTCGTCAATCCGTTCGCGAGATATGGGAGTTTGAGGTTAAGGAATGGTTAAGAAACCATCAAAATTTTCGCATGTCTTATACTCGAAACCAACAACTACTATGGCCTAGGGCAAAAATGCACATACAGTTGTAATCGGGCGAGTTTCTGCTTTCAGATGCAACAGGAATTTCTCGGGTTCGTCAATCCGTTCGCGATATATTGGAGTTTGAAGTTATGGAATGGTTGAGAAACCTTCAAAATTTTCGCAAGTCTGATACTAGAAACCAATAACTACTATGGCCTAGGGCAAAAATACACATACCGTTGAAATCGGGCGAGTTTCCACTTTCAGATGCAACAGGAATTTCTCCAGTTCGTCAACCCGTTCGCGAGATATGGGAGTTTGAAGATACGGAATGGTTGAGAAACCATCAAAATTTTCGCAAGTCTGATACTCGAAACCTATAACTACTATGGTCTAGGGCAAAAATACACATACCGTTGAAATCGGGCGAGTTTCTGCTTTCAGATGCATCAGGAATTTCTCGAGTTCGTCAATCCGTTCGCGAGATATGCGAGTTTGAAATTAAGGAATGGTTGAGAAACGATCAAAATTTTCGTAAGTCTGATACTTGAAACCAATAACTACAATGGCCTAGGGGAAAAATTCACATACCGTTGTAATCGGGCGAGTTTCTACTTTCAGATGCAATCGGAATTTCTGGAGTTCGTCAATCCGCTCGCGAGGTATGGGAATTTGAAGATAAGGAATGGTCGAGAAACCATCAAAATTTTCGCAAGTCTGATACTCGAAACCTATAACTACTATGGTCTAGGGCAAAAATACACATACCGTTGAAATCGGGCGAGTTTCTGCTTTCAGATGCAACAGGAATTTCTCGAGTTCGTCAATCCGTTCGCGAGATATGCGAGTTTGAAATTAAGGAATGGTTGAGAAACGATCAAAATTTTCGTAAGTCTGATACTTGAAACCAATAACTACAATGGCCTAGGGGAAAAATTCACATACCGTTGTAATCGGGCGAGTTTCTACTTTCAGATGCAATCGGAATTTCTGGAGTTCGTCAATCCGCTCGCGAGGTATGGGAATTTGAAGATAAGGAATGGTCGAGAAACCATCAAAATTTTCGCAAATCTGATACTCGAAACCAATAACTGGAATGGCCTAGGGGAAAAGTACACATACCGTTGAAATCGGGCGAGTTTCTGCTTTCAGATGCAATCGGAATTTCTGGAGTTCGTCAATCCGTTCGCGAGATATGCGAGTTTGAAATTAAGGAATGGTTGAGAAAAGATCAAAATTTTCGTAAGTCTGATACTCGAAACCAATAACTACAATGGCCCAGGGGAAAAACACACATACCGTTGTAATTGGGAGAGTTTCTACTTTCAGATGCAAGAGGAATTTCTCGTGGTCGTCAATCCGTTCGCGAGATATGGGAGTTTGAGGTTAAGGAATGGTTGAGAAACCATCAAAATTTTCGCAAGTCTGATACTAGAAACCAATAACTACTATGGCCTAGGGCAAAAATACACCTTCCATTGTAAACGGGCGAGTTTAAGCTTTCAGATGCAACAGGAATTTCTCGAGTACGTCAATCCGTTCGCGAGATATGGGGGTTTGAAGTTATGGAATGGTTGAGAAACCATCAAAATTTTCGCAAGTCTGATACTCGAAACCAACAACTACAATGGCCCAGGGGAAAAACACACATACCGTTGTAATTGGGAGAGTTTCTACTTTCAGATGCAAGAGGAATTTCTCGTGGTCGTCAATCCGTTCGCGAGATATGGGAGTTTGAGGTTAAGGAATGGTTGAGAAACCATCAAAATTTTCGCAAGTCTGATACTCGAAACCTATAACTACTATGGTCTAGGGCAAAAATACACATACCGTTGAAATCGGGCGAGTTTCTGCTTTCAGATGCAACAGGAATTTCTCGAGTTCGTCAATCCGTTCGCGAGATATGCGAGTTTGAAATTAAGGAATGGTTGAGAAACGATCAAAATTTTCGTAAGTCTGATACTTGAAACCAATAACTACAATGGCCTAGGGGAAAAATTCACATACCGTTGTAATCGGGCGAGTTTCTACTTTCAGATGCAATCGGAATTTCTGGAGTTCGTCAATCCGCTCGCGAGGTATGGGAATTTGAAGTTAAGGAATGGTCGAGAAACCATCAAAATTTTCGCAAATCTGATACTCGAAACCAATAACTGGAATGGCCTAGGGGAAATATACACATACCGTTGAAATCGGGCGAGTTTCTGCTTTCAGATGCAATCGGAATTTCTCGAGTTCGTCAATCCGTTCGCGAGATATGCGAGTTTGAAATTAAGGAATGGTTGAGAAACGATCAAAATTTTCGTAAGTCAGATACTCGAAACCAATAACTACAATGGCCCAGGGGAAAAACACACATACCGTTGTAATTGGGAGAGTTTCTACTTTCAGATGCAACAGGAATTTCTCGAGTTCGTCAATCCGTTCGCGAAATATGGGAGTTTGAAGTTAAGGAATGCTTGAGAAACCATCAAAATTTTCGAAAGTCTGATACTCGAAACCAATAACTACAAAGGCCTAGGGGAAAAATACACATACCGTTGTAATCGTGCGAGTTTCTACTTTCACATGCAAAAGGAATTTCTCGAGTTCGTCAATCCGTTCGCGAGAAATGGGAGATTGAAGTATAGGAATGGTTTAGGAACGATCAAAATTTTCGCAAGTCTGATACTCGAAACCAATAACTACAAAGGCCTACGGGGAAAATACACATACCTTTGTAATCGGGCGAGTTTCCACTTTCAGATGCAACAGGAATTTCTCGAGTTCGTCAATCCGTTCGCGAGATATGGGAGTTTGAAGTTAAGGCATGGTTGAGAAACCATCAATATTTTCGCAATTCTGATGCTAGAAACGAATAACTGGAATGGCCTAGGGGAGAAGTACACACACCATTGTAATCGGGAGAGTTTCTACTTTCAGATGCAACAGGAATTTCTCGAGTTCGTCAATCCGTTCGCGAGATATGGGAGTTTGAAGTTAAGGAATGGTTGAGAAACCATCAAAATTTTCGCAGGTCTTATACTCGAAACCAATAACTACAAAGGCCTAGGGGGAAAACACACATATCTTTGAAATCGGGCGTGTTTCTACTTTCAGGTGCAACAGGAATTTCTCGAGTTCGTCAATCCGTTCGCGAGATATGGGAGTTTGAAGTTAAGGAATGGTTGAGAAACCATCACAATTTTCGAAAGTCTGATACTCGAAACCAATAACTACAAAGGCCTAGGGGAAAAATACACATACCGTTGTAATCGGGCGAGTTTCTACTTTCTCATGCAACAGGAATTTCTCGAGTTCGTCAATCCGTTCGCGAGATATGGAAGTGTGAAGTTACGGAATGGTTGAGAAACCATCAAAATTCCCGCAAGTCTGATAAACGAAACCAATAGCTGGAATGGTCTAGGGGAAAAGTACACACACCGTTGTAATTGCGAGAGTTTCTACTTTCAGATGCAACAGGAATTTCTCGAGTTCGTCAATCCGTTCGCGAGATATGGGAGTTTGACGTTAAGGAATGCTTGAGCAACAATCAAAATTTTCGAAAGTCTGATACTCGAAACCAATAACTACAAAGGCCTAGGGGAAAAATACACATACCGTTGTAATCGGGCGAGTTTCTACTTTCACATGCAAGAGGAATTTCTCGAGTTCGTCAATCCGTTCGCGAGAAATGGGAGATTGAAGTATAGGAATGGTTGAGGAACGATCAAAATTTTCGCAAGTCTGATACTCGAAACCAATAACTACAAAGGCCTACGGGGAAAATGCACATACCTTTGTAATCGGGCGAGTTTCCACTTTCAGATGCAACAGGAATTTCTCGAGTTCGTCAATCCGTTCGCGAGATATGGGAGTTTGATGTTAAGGAATGGTTGAGAAACCATCAAAATATTCGCTGGTCTGATACTCGAAACCAATGACTACAATGGCCCAGGGGAAAAACACACATACCGTTGTAATTGGGAGAGCTTCTACTTTCAGATGCAACAGGAATTTCTCGAGTTCGTCAATCCGTTCGCGAGATATGGAAGTGTGAAGTTACAGAATGTTTGAGAAACCATCAAAATTTTCGCAAGTCTGATAATCGAAACCAATAGCTGGAATGGCCTAGGGGAAAGATACACACACCATTGTACTCGGGCGAGTTTCTACTTTCAGGTGCAACTGGAATTTCTCGAGTTCGTCAATCCGTTCGCGAGATATGGGAGTTTGAAGTTGAGGAGTGGTTGTGAAACCATCAAAATTTTCGCTGGTCTGATACTCGAAACCAATAACTGGAATGGCCTAGGGGAAAAGTACATACCCCATTGTAATCGGGCGGGTTTCTACTTTCAGATGCAACAGAAATTTCTCGAGTTCGTCAATCCGTTCGCGAGATATGGGAGTTTGAAATTATGGAATGATTGAGAAACCATCAAAATTTTCGCTGGTCTGATACTCGAAACCAATAACTGGAATGGCCTAGGGGAAAAGTACAGACACCATTGTAATCGGGCGAGTTTCTACTTTCAGATGCAACAGGAATTTCTCGAGTTCGTCAATCCGTTCGCGAGATATGGGAGTTTGAGTTTAAGGAATGGTTGAGCAACCATCAAAATTTTCGCATGTCTGATGCTCGAAACCAATAACTGGAATGACCTAGGGGGAAAGTACACACACCATTGTAATCGGGCGAGTTTCTGCTTCCAGGTGCAACAGGAATTTCTCGAGTTCGTCAATCCGTTCGCGAGATACGGGAGTTTGAAATTATGGAATTATTGAGAAACCATCAAAATTTTCGCTGGTCTGATACTCGAAACCAATAACTGGAATGGCCTAGGGGAAAAGTACAGACACCATTGTAATCGGGCGAGTTTCTACTTTCAGATGCAACAGGAATTTCTCGAGTTCGTCAATCCGTTCGCGAGATATGGGAGTTTGAATTTATGGAATGGTTGTGCAACCATCAAAATTTTCGCATGTCTGATACTCGAAACCAATAACTGGAATGGCCTAGGGGAAAAGTACACATACCATTGCAATCGTGCGAGTTTCTACTTTCAGGTGCAACTGGAATTTCTCGAGTTCGTCAATCCTTTCGCGAGATATGGGAGTTTGAAGTTAAGGAGTGGTTGTGAAACCATCAAAATTTTCGCTGGTCTGATACTCGAAACCAATAGCTGGAATGGCCTAGGGGAAAGATACACACACCATTGTACTCGGGCGAGTTTCTACTTTCAGGTGCAACTGGAATTTCTCGATTTCGTCAATCCGTTCGCGAGATATGGGAGTTTGAAGTTGAGGAGTGGTTGTGAAACCATCAAAATTTTCGCTGGTCTGATACTCGAAACCAATAACTGGAATGGCCTAGGGGAAAAGTACATACCCCATTGTAATCGGGCGGGTTTCTACTTTCAGATGCAACAGAAATTTCTCGAGTTCGTCAATCCGTTCGCGAGATATGGGAGTTTGAAATTATGGAATGATTGAGAAACCATCAAAATTTTCGCTGGTCTGATACTCGAAACCAATAACTGGAATGGCCTAGGGGAAAAGTACAGACACCATTGTAATCGGGCGAGTTTCTACTTTCAGATGCAACAGGAATTTCTCGAGTTCGTCAATCCGTTCGCGAGATATGGGAGTTTGAATTTAAGGAATGGTTGAGCAACCATCAAAATTTTCGCATGTCTGATGCTCGAAACCAATAACTGGAATGACCTAGGGGGAAAGTACACACACCATTGTAATCGGGCGAGTTTCTGCTTCCAGGTGCAACAGGAATTTCTCGAGTTCGTCAATCCGTTCGCGAGATACGGGAGTTTGAAATTATGGAATTATTGAGAAACCATCAAAATTTTCGCTGGTCTGATACTCGAAACCAATAACTGGAATGGCCTAGGGGAAAAGTACAGACACCATTGTAATCGGGCGAGTTTCTACTTTCAGATGCAACAGGAATTTCTCGAGTTCGTCAATCCGTTCGCGAGATATGGGAGTTTGAATTTATGGAACGGTTGTGCAACCATCAAAATTTTCGCATGTCTGATACTCGAAACCAATAACTGGAATGGCCTAGGGGAAAAGTACACATACCATTGCAATCGTGCGAGTTTCTACTTTCAGGTGCAACTGGAATTTCTCGAGTTCGTCAATCCTTTCGCGAGATATGGGAGTTTGAAGTTAAGGAGTGGTTGTGAAACCATCAAAATTTTCGCTGGTCTGATACTCGAAACCAATAACTGGAATGGCCTAGGGGAAAAGTACATACACCATTGTAATCGGGCGGGTTTCTACTTTCAGATGCAACAGAAATTTCTCGAGTTCGTCAATCCGTTCGCGAGATATGGGAGTTTGAATTTAAGGAATGGTTGAGCAACCATCAAAATTTTCGCATGTCTGATGCTCGAAACCAATAACTGGAATGACCTAGGGGGAAAGTACACACACCATTGTAATCGGGCGAGTTTCTGCTTCCAGGTGCAACAGGAATTTCTCTAGTTCGTCAATCCGTTCGCGAGATATGGGAGTTTGAAATTATGGAATTATTGAGAAACCATCAAAATTTTCGCTGGTCTGATACTCGAAACCAATAACTGGAATGGCCTAGGGGAAAAGTACAGACACCATTGTAATCGGGCGAGTTTCTACTTTCAGATGCAACAGGAATTTCTCGAGTTCGTCAATCCGTTCGCGAGATATGGGAGTTTGAAATTATGGAATGATTGAGAAACCATCAAAATTTTCGCTGGTCTGATACTCGAAACCAATAACTGGAATGGCCTAGGGGAAAAGTACAGACACCATTGTAATCGGGCGAGTTTCTACTTTCAGATGCAACAGGAATTTCTCGAGTTCGTCAATCCGTTCGCGAGATATGGGAGTTTGAATTTATGGAATGGTTGTGCAACCATCAAAATTTTCGCATGTCTGATACTCGAAACCAATAACTGGAATGGCCTAGGGGAAAAGTACACATACCATTGCAATCGTGCGAGTTTCTACTTTCAGGTGCAACTGGAATTTCTCGAGTTCGTCAATCCTTTCGCGAGATATGGGAGTTTGAAGTTAAGGAGTGGTTGTGAAACCATCAAAATTTTCGCTGGTCTGATACTCGAAACCAATAACTGGAATGGCCTAGGGGAAAAGTACATACACCATTGTAATCGGGCGGGTTTGTACTTTCAGATGCAACAGAAATTTCTCGAGTTCGTCAATCCGTTCGCGAGATATGGGAGTTTGAAATTATGGAATGATTGAGAAACCATCAAAATTTTCGCTGGTCTGATACTCGAAACCAATAACTGGAATGGCCTAGGGGAGAAGTACAGACACCATTGTAATCGGGCGAGTTTCTACTTTCAGATGCAACAGGAATTTCTCGAGTTCGTCAATCCGTTCGCGAGATATGGGAGTTTGAATTTAAGGAATGGTTGAGCAACCATCAAAATTTTCGCATGTCTGATGCTCGAAACCAATAACTGGAATGACCTAGGGGGAAAGTACACACACCATTGTAATCGGGCGAGTTTCTGCTTCCAGGTGCAACAGGAATTTCTCGAGTTCGTCAATCAGTTCGCGAGATATGGGAGTTTGAAGTTAAGGAATGGTTGAGAAACTATCAAAATTTTCGCAAGTCTGATACTCGAAACCAATAACTACAAAGGCCTAGGTGAAAAACGCACATATCTTTGTAATCGGACGAGTTTCTACTTTCAGATGCAATAGGAATTTCTCGAGTTCGTCATTCCGTTCGCGAGATATGGGAGTTTGAAGTTAAGGAATAGTTTTTTTTTTTTTTTTTTTTTTTTTTTATTTACGCTATGAACCCAGTACACGGTTATTAGCAGCATGCACATTGATGTGCATACTAACAGTACAAAACAAGAATGGAATACATAAGTTAAGATTACCCGAAGATACATCGTTATGTATCGTTATACACAAATAAATGCTTGTTACTAGTAATTGTACTTAGTGCTTATAGTTACATACTTATAACTATGGGCAATATACTACCTTGATCAAAAAGTTTTAGGACATTATTCATAAAATCAAAAATACAAATTTATTCGTCCAAATCGATATGGTCCCCTTCAAAGTAGTCCCCATTGACTGCAATGCACTTGCGCCAGCGCTTGATCCAATCCTCGAAACACCGCTGGTACTCAATTTTCGGTATGTCCATCAGAGCCGTCTTCGATTTTGTCATGACCTCCTCTCGGGTACTGTAACGCGTTCCGCGAAGCGGTTTTTTAATTCGGTTGGACAGAAAAAAGTCGCAGGGAGCCAGATCTGGTGAATTTGAAGGCTGCTGGATAGTGTTCGTGTTGTTTTTCGTCAAAAACTCGCGGATAAGGATCGCATTGTGCGCCGGTGCGTTATCGTGGTGCAAAATCCACGAGTTGTTTGCCCACAAATCTGGCCTTTTTTGACGAATTCACTAACCAAAACGTCTTGAACGGATCCATAAGCAATGTTCAAGTCCTCTGCCAGCTCTCTGATGGTCAATTTGCGGTTTTCGGACAACATTTCTTGAATTTTATCGATGTTTTCATCGGTTTTCGACGTTGTCGGCCTGCCACTGCGTTTGTCATCCTCGACCGACTCACGACCACTTCTGAAGCGTTCGTGCCATCGAAAAACATTTGATCTCGAAAGAGTATCGTTGCCGAAACACTTCTCCAACATATCCAAGGTCTGCGGACCGTTAAATCCGTTTTTTACACAAAATTTAATGCAAACTCGTTGATGCTCAAATGATGCCATTTTCAAAATCGAAGACACGAACAAAGGAGATGTGCTCAGTACAACGTAACTTTTACAAATATCAAGCTATGATGCTGAAATTGGAAGGAAGTGTTAATGACAGATATGGTAACCTAACAAAAAAAAAAAAAGAAACAATCGGGTGATTGACAGCGACACACGGGGGACAGGCCTAGAACTTTTTGATCAAGGTAGTATAATACTTATTACTAGATGCTTATAACTTGTAGCGGTTTATAAATATGGTATACTTTATATAAATAAATTCATAATTTTTTGGATCAGTATCAAACAGACAGACAGACCTCACAGGCAGTCAGAGATTTACGCCATGGTCTTTCAGAAATTTGTGAATGCACAGTAGAGGAGGAATATGCAGTTTACTTGTGAAGAACTCAATTGAGTAGGGCGGGTGGTAGCCCATGTTACGTAGTCGATTTAATAAAATATATGTATTACTGTTAAGGATGGGGCATTGCCATATCACATGGTTGGGATCCTGGACTGGCCATCCACACTGGCACTTTGTGTTCGGAGCGAGGTTGATTCTAAACAGGGATGCAGCTAACTGGAAGTGGTTAGCCCGAAGCCTGTTCGTCCAGCAAATAAACTCTCTAGTAAGATTCTTGCGTGAGAACCATGGGTAGGATGAAGAGAGATGATAATGATCAAAAAAATTTTTACCTTTAAATTCGGCTTCCGCAATAATCCTTCTTTCTGACGCTATATTGGCCTGTTTTTTAAAAATATCGGAAAAATCGCAATACGGAACTAGAATATTGAGAGACACATTGGAAAGGGATGCTTCTTTTGCTAAGGTGTCCACTTTTTCGTTAAAGGTAATACCAGTATGAGAGGGAATCCAGAAGAAGGAGAATTTCTTATTGTCTGTGGAGAAGGTATTTGTAAGATTACGAATATCAAGGATGATGGTATTAGTATTAACGTTACATGGGCATTTGTTTAAGGCTTGCAAGGCAGAAAGACTGTCCGAGTATATAAAAACATTGTTACTGGGGGCAACAGAAGCTATTTCAATAGCATTTTTTAATGCAATACATTCCGCTGAAAAAATGGAAAAATATTTATATAAGCCTAATTGTGAAGAAGTGTCAAGGTCTGGAGAGAAACATGCTGCACCTACTCTGCCAGATTCTTCATCCTTACTACCGTCGGTAAAAAAGGAGATGGAATCAGTGGGTCTGTTACGTAGATGATCGAGGAAGAGGGAATTAGGATCCCTAGCATTTTTGAGGAGAAATCCCAGTTCAGTGTCAATCAAAATTTTAGAATGGAACAATTTATATTTAGTTAGGTAAGGGGGAAAGTTATTTTCTATTCTGAGAATCTCTCTGTAGTAAAGAATAGCGTCAATTTGCCGGGGAAGTATGGTATGCGATTTAAACAGTAAATCATTCCAGATAGAAGAGTTGTGGAGTCTATCGATCCAATTATATAAGGTGGTTCCACTGTTAGAAAGATTTTTCATTACAAATTTATTACACAAATATTCGGCTCTGTATTGCAATTTACACAATTTGGACTCACTCAATATAATATTGGTGGGAGTACTGATTCTGTATCCCAATGCAATTCGCAAGGCAGCGTACTGGATTCTCTCAATTTTGATCATTAAGGTCTCGGATTTGGGAAAGTATATAAATAGGCTATAATCAAGGATAGAGCGAATAAGGTTTTTGTACAAAGTAATCAGTGTGGATGGATCGGCCCCCCACCTTATCCCGCTTATAAATTTTAGAATGTTGAGCCTGTTAAAACACTTGTTGCGGATGTATTCGATGTGATCATTGAATTTAAACTGATAGTCGAAGATAATTCCTAAAAATGTAGCCTGGGAACTTGATTTGACTAAAGTGTTTTGAATTTTAATCGAGCAGGTGCCCGGACGAATTCCTTTTTTATTAAAGTGGATAAGCACAGTCTTATCTAGGGCTAAAGAGAGCCCGAGATAATCAAGTTTGTTGATAACATTGAGAATCGCTTTTTCGATAGATTTCTTTGCAGTATCAGGCCGAGAGACTTCACAGAAAATAGCTATATCATCTGCGAATTGAGTAATATGAACGTCATTGCTTAGCTCATTAGGAACATCCTTAACAGAAATTAAATAGAGAAGAGGACTCAGAACTCCACCCTGGGGAAGCCCTTTGTAGACTTTTCTTGTTACGGTACTCTCGGAGTTAACGATGAAAGTAACGTTTCGTTCATGAGTTAGGTAGCCGATGAAATTAATAATATTACAGGGACAGCCCATATCACATAGCTTTGATAGCAGGATATCACCGTTGACATTATCAAATGCTCCCTTAACGTCTAAAAAACATGACAAAACATCTCGATTTTTGGAGAAGGCCTCTTCAATGGTTAAGGCTAAGGTGGCGAGATTGTCGGTACATGACCTTCCCGCCCTGAAGCCGGCTTGAGAGGGAGGAAGGAAACCAGTGTATTCCATCCACCAACGAAGTCTTGCCCCGATCATTTTTTCAAGAATTTTGCATAAGCAGGAGGTGAGTGATATGGGCCTAAGACCCCCACTCTCCTTCTTATCAATGAAAAAGGTTAAGCTATCCTTCCATGATGGGGGGAATCCACTAGTCAAGTAAATCTCGTTTAGAATGTCGAGTAGTATGAGTTTTACCTTGAGAGGCATCTTAACGATGAGGCAATAGTCAATCTTATCAAGACCTGGGGATGCTTTGAGGCTACAGTTGTTAAGGGCTATATTAAATTCCTGAAGATCGAATGACGAGCTGAGGAACGCAGTAATATTACTATTTGAACTTCGAGGTAATGGAGGCTGTGGATTTGAAGGTACCCAGGAGGGACTGAGTTTGTTTATTGTCTCTTCTATTTTAGATTCTCGATTAGAGGAATTACCTTCATTAAATTTAACATCAGCCCATTTGTTTTTCAAAATTTTACATTTGTTCCATACGTAAGATATATTTTCTCTAAAGTTAATACTTTTAGCGAATTCCCGAAAGTTTTCAATTTTCCTTTTTTTAATGTATTTCTTTGCAATAGCTAAGCGTCTTTTGTATTCTATATAGTCTTTTATATTGTGTGTGTAATTCCATTTTTTAAGTGAAGCTTTTCTAAGACGGATGAGCGTAGAACATTCATCATTCCACCAGGGTACCGGATTCCTATGCATTTTGTTGTTGGGATATTTTGGAGCGGGGGTGCTTTGTATAACCGCGTCAGTTATTAAATTCGTGAAATAGTAATACTTATTGATTGAATCTAATGAGATGTAAGAGGAGTCGAAAAATTTGTTATATGAATCCTCTAAAATAGAATGGTATTTAGACCAATCGGTTTTTTTGGTTGAAAGTCGAGGCCGCTCTTGGGTATAAAATACTTTATCAACTACCAAGTTGGCCCTCAAGGGATAATGATCTGATCCCCACGTATCATCGTTTATCTTAATTTTAATCAAATCAAAAATGTTAGGGGTTGAGAGAACAAGATCAAGGTTTGAAAGTTTGCATCTATGAAAATCGACATGAGTAAGCGTGTTGTGATTAGCTAGTATTAGATCAGTGTTATTAATCGAATTAAGGAGTTTGATTCCGTTGGAATTAGTGTCGGAGCAATTCCATAAAGAATGGTGAGCATTAAAATCTCCAAAAATAAGGGTAGAACCTTGAGAGCTCAGCGATGAAAAGAGATGATCCTGTGGCGGCACTACCCACGCTTGCCACCAGAGGGAAACCACCACCAACCGTTTCCCGCAAGTTCCCGTACCTGCTCCGATCGCTATATATACGACCTCTTACCGATCTTCCAATGTCCCGGCGTATAAGGCAGGGCCTGCTAGGATGCCTTACTGACGAGTCCACTAGCAGGCCCGGGATGAAACGCTTATCCCCACTTCCTTATATATTCCGTTCTTTCCTTCCTCTAACATACATTAAAATAGCGCCGCCAAAATCCCATTCTATTTGAGATACATTGAACTTAGGAACCTTGTAACAAGCTGCAATCATTAAAGGAGGAGATATATTGTGAATTTTGATCGCACCAGTTTCTAAGTTATCCGAGATGTTACAAAACTCCTGAACAGTGCTGAATTTTAAGGATTTCCTTACCAAGAAGATGAGGCCACCTCCAGGTCTATTGTTTCTGTCAATTCTGATAGAATGGAAACCTGGAAGGTCAAATTTTTTGTTATTCTTAAGCAGTGTCTCTACACCGATGAACACATCAATTTCTTCTAGCTGTTTTTGCAGCTCTTCTTTACACCTGGTGATTCCACGGCAGTTCCAAAAAACTATTTTGAGGTCAGAGAAGCAGTGTGAGTGTTGATTATGTTGGTGCATTGTCCAAGAGCTGTTTAGATGGAGTATTTTGATTAGAGGAAGGTAAGCCCTCTAAGTCGGGGTCGCAATCAGTATCCGTTTCCAATCCAGGAGATGAGGAGTATGCGTCTTCATGCTCGCCTTGATCCTTCCAGATGAGGTATGATTCGAGTTTTTTAATAATTCTTGAGATCCTGTTTTTGGTTTGTCTACCTGATATAAGGATGTAGGTTTCACGTAGCATTTTTATAAGGAGTGAAAGTTTGTCGGTATAGGATTGAGCCAGTTCAACTATATTAGGGTTGCCTTTGGCCTTGAGAAGAAATTCTTTATATTGTTGGTAATCAAGGACGTATGTATACGGGTACTGTTGGAGAATCTGTTGAATTGGTTTTAAGGCCTGTTCAATTTCGTCGAGATGAACACTGTTGTCGGAGGTCTTGTTTTCCTTTCTTCTTTTGGGTAAAGGAGTAGCTGTATTTCTCGATGATGGCTTGGTCGTACTTTTGCCGTCCTTAGTTGTAGGTGTCACTGTGAGCTTGTGTGGAGAGGGAGGAGTTTTAAATGTTCCATCCACATTGTTTTGAACAGTGCCTGAGGAACTGACCGATAGGGGTCTTTTGTTTGTTGTTTTAGGAGCCACGTTTCCTAAAGGCATAACAAGACACTTTTCTTGAGGTGGCTTAATAATGGACGGAAGGGATGGGTTTTCTTCACGAGGGTTAGGATCTATAGGTTGTGTGGGAGAGGACTGAGAGACATTATGGAGACTTGAATTGGTATTGGAAACAGCAGAAGGACAATACTTTGCCAAATGGCCTTCCTTCTTACAAAGAAAGCAAGATAGGTTGTCCGTTGAGACGAAGATCCAGTATGAGGTATCATCATAGTTGACTTGAAGGTTATCTGGTAGTTTACATATATCTTCCGGATGAATGTATAATTGCCTCCGAAAACTGAGAACGTGAGAAAAGGAGGCCTCAGAGAGTCCTACCTTAACAAACGTGATGGGGGATAGGATTCTAATCCCTAAATTTTTGAGTAAATCTATTAATGTTGTGTGTGGAATAATGGGACACACGTTGGATAGAATAACACGCTTTGTTTTCATAAGTAACGGTCTAATCGTGAGAGTTTTGTCTTTGATGATTAAGGTTGTTTTTTCGGAGGTGAGCTTGTCGACGTGGGTTTTGTCGGACAAGTATATACAAACTCTATTGTTTGCAATTCTTGAGGCAAATCTGATGTTGGATGGCTGAATCACTTTACCTATTGCTAAAACGTATTCTTTGATGGTAACGTTTTCATGGGCATCTAATACAATGGCTTGTTCTTTTGTGGGGAAGACATCTTTTTGTATAACACTGGCATAGGTAGGCACTGAAGGATCGTTGTCTTGCTTCGAGTTAACTTTTTCCATATTTATATTTTTGGTTGAAATAAATTCCTGTACTCAGGAATTTATTTAATGATTTTTAGTTAACGAATGTAGTCTTATACTACGGATTGGGATACGACGTAATAGGAGCCACAGAAACACAACACAACACTGTAAGTTGTACTCGCGGAACGACCGAGACGTCTTACTATCACGACTGTCAACACACGACACGAAAGGAATGGTTGAGAAACCATCGAAATTTTCGCAATTCTGATGCTAGAAACGAATAACTGGAATGGCCTAGGGGAAAAGTACACACACCATTCTAATCGGGCGAGTGTCTACTTTCAGATTCAACTGGAATTTCTGGAGTTCGTCAATCCGTTCGCGAGATATGGGAGTTTGAAGTTAAGGAATGGTTGAGAAACCATCAAAATTTTCGCAAGTCTGGTACTCGAAACCAATAACTGCAAAGGCCTAGGGGAAAAATGCACACACCATTGTACTCGGGCGAGTTTCTGCTTTCAGATGCAACAGAAATTTCTCGAGTTCGTCAATCCGTTCGCGAGATATGGGTGTTTGAAGTTAAGGAATAGTTGAGAAACAATCAAAATTTTCGCTGTTCTGATACTCGAAACCAATAACTGGAATGGCCTAGGGGAAAAATACACACACCATTGTAATCGGGCGAGTTTCTACTTTCAGATGCAACAGGAATTTCTCGAGTTCGGCAATCCGTTCGCGAGAAATGGGATTTGGAAGTTAAGGAATGGTTGCGAAACCATCAAAATTTTCGCTGGTCTGATTCTCGAACCAATAACTGGAATGGCCTAGGGGAAAAGTACACACACCATTGTAATCGGGCGAGTTTCTACTTTCAGATGCAACAGGAATTTCTCGAGTTCGTCAACCCGTTCGCGAGATATGGGAGTTTGAAGATACGGAATGGTTGAGAAACCATCAAAATTTTCGCTGGTCTGATACTCGAAACCAATAACTGGAATGGCCTAGGGGAAAAGTACACATACCATTGCAATCGTGCGAGTTTCTACTTTCAGGTGCAACAGGAATTTCTCGAGTTCGTCAATCCTTTCGCGAGATATGGGAGTTTGAAGTTAAGGAGTGGTTGTGAATCCATCAAAATTTTCGCTGGTCTGATACTCGAAACCAATAACTGGAATGGCCTAGGGGAAAAGTACATACACCATTGTAATCGGGCGGGTTTCTACTTTCAGATGCAACAGAAATTTCTCGAGTTCGTCAATCCGTTCGCGAGATATGGGAGTTTAAAATTATGGAATGATTGAGAAACCATCAAAATTTTCGCTGGTCTGATACTCGAAACCAATAACTGGGATGGCCTAGGGGAAAAGTACACATACCGTTGTAATCGGGCGAGTTTCTGCTTTCAGATGCAGTAGGAAATTCTCGAGTTCGTCAATCCGTTCGCGAGATATGAAAGTTTGAAGTTAAGGAATGCTTGAGAAACCAACAAAATTTTTTGCTGGTCTGATACTCGAAACCAACAATTGGAATGGCCTAGGGGAAAAGCACACACACCGTTGTAATCGGGCGAGTTTCTGCTTTCAGATGCAATAGGAAATTCTCGAGTTCGTCAATCCGTTCGCGAGATATGGGAGTTTGAAGTTAAGGAATGGTTGAGAAACCATACCGTTGTAATCGGGCGAGTTTCTGCTCTCAGATGCAATAGGAAATTCTCGAGTTCGTCAATCCGTTCGCGAGATATGGAAGTTTGAAGTTAAGGAATGGTTGAGAATCCATCACAATTTTGGCAAGTCTGATACTCGAAACCACTAACCACTATGGCTTAGGGCAAAAATACACATACCGTTGTAATCGGGCGAGTTTCTTCTTTCAGATGCAATAGGAAATTCTCGAGTTCGTCAACCCGTTCGCGAGATATGGGTGTTTGAAGTTAAGGAATGGTTGAGAAAGCATCAAAATCTTCGCTGGTCTGATACTCGAAACCAATAACTGGATTGGCCTAGGGGAATAGTACACACACCATTGTATTCGGGCGAGTTTCTGCTTTCAGATGCAATAGGAAATTCTCGAGTTCGTCAATCCGTTCGCGAGATATGGGTGTTTGAAGTTAAGGAATGGTTGAGAAACCATCACAATTTTCGCAAGTCTGATACTCGAAAGCAATAACTATTATGGCCTAGGGCAAAAATACACATACCGTTGTAATCGGGCGAGTTTCTGCTTTCAGATGCAATAGGAAATTCTCGAGTTCGTCAATCCGTTCGCGAGATATGGGAGATGGAAGTTAAGGAATGGTTGAGAAACCATCAAAATTTTCGCAAGACTGATACTCGAAACCAATAACTACAATGGCCTAGGGGAAAAATACACATACCGTTGTAATCGGGCGAGTTTCTGCTTTCAGATGCAATAGGAAATTCTCGAGTTCGTCAATCCGTTCGCGAGATATGGAAGTTTGAAGTTAAGGAATGCTTGAGAAACCATCAAAATTTTCGCTGGTCTGATACTCGAAACCAACAACTGGAATGGCCTAGGGGAAAAGGACACACACCTTTGTAATCGGGCGAGTTTCTACTTCCACATGCAACAGGAATTTCTCGAGTTCGTCAATCCGTTCGCGAGAAATGGGAGTTTGAAGTTAAGGAATTGTTGAGAAACCATCAAAATTTTCGCAAGTCTGATACTCGAAACCAATAACTACAATGGCCTAGGGCAAAAATTCACATACCGTTGTAATCGGGCGAGATTCTACTTTCAGATGCAACAGGAATTTCTCGAGTTCGTGAATCCGTTCGGGAGATATGGGAGTTTGAAGTAAAGGAATGGTTGAGACACCATCAAAATTTTCGCAAGTCTGATACTCGAAACCCATAACTACAAAGGCCTTGGGGGGAAACACACATATCTTTGTAATCGGGTGTGTTTCTACTTTCAGGTGCAACAGGAATTTCTCGAGTTCGTCAATCCGTTCGCGAGATATGGGAGTTTGAAGTTAAGGAATGGTTGAGAAACCATCAAAACTTTCGCTGGTCTGATACTCGAAACCAATAACTGGAATGGCCTAGGGGAAAAGTACACACACCATTGTATTCGGACGAGTTTCTGCTTTCAGATGCAATAGGAATTTCTCGAGTTCGCCAATCCGTTCGCGAGATATGGGAGTTTGAAGTTAAGGAATAGTTGAGAAACCATTAAAATTTTCGCAATTCTGATGCTAGAAACGAATAACTGGAATGGCCTAGGGGAAAAGTACACATACCGTTGTAATCGGGCGAGTTTCTACTTTCAGATGCAACAGGAATTTCTCGAGTTCGTCAATCCGTTCCCGAGATATGGGAGTTTGAAGTTAAGGAATGCTTGAGACACCATCAAAATTTTCGCAAGTCTGATACACGAAACCAATATTTACAAAGGCCTAGGGGGAAAACACACATATCTTTGTAATCGGGCGAGTTTCTGCTTTCAGATGCAATAGGAAATTCTCGAGTTCGCCAATCCGTTCGCGTGATATGGGAGTGTGAAGTTAAGGAATGGTTGAGAAACCAACAAAATTTTCGCAAGTCTGATACTCGAAACCAATAACTACAAAGGCCTAGGGCAAAAATACACATACCGTTGTAATCGGGCGAGTTTCTGCTTTCAGATGCAACAGGAAATTCTCGAGTTCGTCAATCCGTTCGCGAGATATGGAAGTTTGAAGTTAAGAAATGATTGAGAAACCATCAAAATTTTCGCTGGTCTGATACTCGAAACCAATAACTGGAATGGCCTAGGGGAAAAGTACACATACCATTGTAATCGGGCGAGTTTCTACTTTCAGATACAACAGGAATTTCTCGAGTTCGTCAATCCGTTCGCGAGAAATGGGGGTCTGAAGTTAAGGAATGGTTGAGAAACCATCAAAATTTTCGCAAGTCTGATACTCGAAACCCATAACTACAAAGGCCTTGGGGGGAAACACACATATCTTTGTAATCGGGTGTGTTTCTACTTTCAGGTGCAACAGGAATTTCTCGAGTTCGTCAATCCGTTCGCGAGATATGGGAGTTTGAAGTTAAGGAATGGTTGAGAAACCATCAAAACTTTCGCTGGTCTGATACTCGAAACCAATAACTGGAATGGCCTAGGGGAAAAGTACACACACCATTGTATTCGGACGAGTTTCTGCTTTCAGATGCAATAGGAATTTCTCGAGTTCGCCAATCCGTTCGCGAGATATGGGAGTTTGAAGTTAAGGAATAGTTGAGAAACCATTAAAATTTTCGCAATTCTGATGCTAGAAACGAATAACTGGAATGGCCTAGGGGAAAAGTACACATACCGTTGTAATCGGGCGAGTTTCTACTTTCAGATGCAACAGGAATTTCTCGAGTTCGTCAATCCGTTCCCGAGATATGGGAGTTTGAAGTTAAGGAATGCTTGAGACACCATCAAAATTTTCGCAAGTCTGATACACGAAACCAATATTTACAAAGGCCTAGGGGGAAAACACACATATCTTTGTAATCGGGCGAGTTTCTGCTTTCAGATGCAATAGGAAATTCTCGAGTTCGCCAATCCGTTCGCGTGATATGGGAGTGTGAAGTTAAGGAATGGTTGAGAAACCAACAAAATTTTCGCAAGTCTGATACTCGAAACCAATAACTACAAAGGCCTAGGGCAAAAATACACATACCGTTGTAATCGGGCGAGTTTCTGCTTTCAGATGCAACAGGAAATTCTCGAGTTCGTCAATCCGTTCGCGAGATATGGAAGTTTGAAGTTAAGAAATGATTGAGAAACCATCAAAATTTTCGCTGGTCTGATACTCGAAACCAATAACTGGAATGGCCTAGGGGAAAAGTACACATACCATTGTAATCGGGCGAGTTTCTACTTTCAGATACAACAGGAATTTCTCGAGTTCGTCAATCCGTTCGCGAGAAATGGGGGTCTGAAGTTAAGGAATGGTTGAGAAACCATCAAAATTTTCGCAAGTCTGATACTCGAAACCAATAACTACAAATGCCTAGGGGAAAAATACACAAACCGTTGTAAACGGGCGAGATTCTGCTTTCACATGCAACAGGAATTTCTCGATTTCGTCAATATGTTCGCCAGATATGGGAGTTTGAAGTTAAGGAATGGTTGAGAAACAATCAAAATTTTCTCTGGTCTGATACTCGAAACCAATAACTGGAATGGCCTAGGGGAAAAGTACACACACCATTGTATTCGGACGAGTTTCTGCTTTCAGATGCAATAGGAATTTCTCGAGTTCGCCAATCCGTTCGCGAGATATGGGAGTTTGAAGTTAAAGAATGGTTGAGAAACCATCAAACTTTTCGCAATTCTGATGCTAGAAACGAATAACTGGAATGGCCTAGGGGAAAAGTACACACACCATTGTAATCGGGCGAGTTTCTTCTTTCAGAAGCAACAGGAATTTCTCGAGTTCGTCAATCCGTTCGCGAGATATGGGAGTTTGAAGTTAAGGAATGGTTGAGAAAGCATCAAAATTTTCGCTGGTCTGATACTCGAAACCAATAACTGGATTGGCCTAGGGGAATAGGACACACACCATTGTATTCGGGCGAGTTTCTGCTTTCAGATGCAATAGGAATTTCTCGAGTTCGTCAATCCGTTCGCGAGATATGGGAGTTTGAAGTTCAGGAATGGTTGAGAAACCATCAACATTTTCGCAATTCTGATGCTAGAAACCAATAACTGGAATGGCCTAGGGGAGAAGTACACACACCATTGTAATCGGGCGTGTTTCTACTTTCAGGTGCAACAGGAATTTCTCGAGTTCGTCAATCCGTTCGCGAGATATGGGAGTTTGAAGTTAAGGAATGGTTGAGAAACCATCAAAATTTTCGCAAGTCTGATACTCGAAACCAATAACTACAAAGGCCTAGGGGAAAATACACATACCGTTGTAATCGGGCGAGTTTCTACTTCCACATGTAACAGGAATTTCTCGAGTTCGTCAATGCGTTCGCGAGATATGGGAGTTTGAAGTTAAGGAATGGTTGAGAAACCATCAAAATTTTCGCTGGTCTGATACTCGAAACCAATAACTGGATTGGCCTAGGGGAAAAGTACACACACCATTGTATTCGGACGAGTTTCTGCTTTCAGATGCAATAGGAATTTCTCGAGTTCGCCAATCCGTTCGCGAGATATGGGAGTTTGAAGTTAAGGAATGGTTGAGAAACCATCAAAATTTTCGCAATTCTGATGCTAGAAATGAATACCTGGAATGGCCTAGGGGAAAAGTACACACACCATTGTAATCGGGCGAGTTTCTACTTTCAGATGCAACAGGAATTTCTCGAGTTCGTCAATCCGTTCGCGAGATATGGGAGTTTGAAGTTAAGGAATGGTTGAGAAACCATCAAAATTTTCGCAAGTCTGATACTCGAAACCAATAACTACAAAGGCCTAGGGGGAAAACACACATATCTTTGTAATCGGGCGTGTTTCTACTTTCAGGTGCAACAGGAATTTCTCGAGTTCGTCAATCCGTTCGCGAGATATGGGAGTTTGAAGTTAAGGAATGGTTGAGAAAGCATCAAAATTTTCGCTGGTCTGATACTCGAAACCAATATCTGGATTGGCCTAGGGGAATTGTACACACACCATTGTATTCGGGCGAGTTTCTGCTTTCAGATGCAATAGGACTTTCTCGAGTTCGTCAATCCGTTCGCGAGATATGGGAGTTTGAAGTTAAGGAATGGTTGAGAAACCATCAAAATTTTCGCTGGTCTGATACTCGAAACCAATAACTACAATGGCCTAGGGGAAAAATACACATACCGTTGTAATCGGGCGAGATTCTACTTTCAGATGCAACAGGAATTTCTCGAGTTCGTGAATCCGTTCGCGAGATATGGGAGTTTGAAGTAAAGGAATGGTTGAGACACCATCAAAATTTTCGCAAGTCTGATACTCGAAACCCATAACTACAAAGGCCTTGGGGGGAAACACACATATCTCTGTAATCGGGCGTGTTTCTACTTTCAGGTGCAACAGGAATTTCTCGAGTTCGTCAATCCGTTCGCGAGATATGGGAGTTTGAAGTTAAGGAATGGTTGAGAAACCATCAAAATTTTCGCTGGTCTGATACTCGAAACCAATAACTGGAATGGCCTAGGGGAAAAGTACACACACCATTGTATTCGGACGAGTTTCTGCTTTCAGATGCAATAGGAATTTCTCGAGTTCGCCAATCCGTTCGCGAGATATGGGAGTTTGAAGTTAAGGAATGGTTGAGAAACCATCAAAATTTTCGCAATTCTGATGCTAGAAACGAATAACTGGAATGGCCTAGGGGAAAAGTACACACACCATTGTAATCGGGCGAGTTTCTACTTTCAGATGCAACAGGAATTTCTCGAGTTCGTCAATCCGTTCGCGAGATATGGGAGTTTGAAGTTAAGGAATGGTTGAGAAACCATCAACATTTTCGCAATTCTGATGCTAGAAACCAATAACTGGAATGGCCTAGGGGAGAAGTACACACACCATTGTATTCGGGCGTGTTTCTACTTTCAGCTGCAACAGGAATTTCTCGAGTTCGTCAATCCGTTCGCGAGATATGGGAGTTTGAAGTTAAGGAATGGTTGAGAAACCATCAAAATTTTCGCAAGTCTGAGACTCGAAACCAATAACTACAAATGCCTAGGGGAAAAATACACATACCGTTGTAATCGGGCGAGTTTCTACTTTCAGATGCAACAGGAATTTCTCGAATTCGTCAATCCGTTCGCGATATGTGGGAGTTTGAAGTTATGGAATGGTTGAGAAACCATCAAAATTTTCGCAAGTCTGATACTCGAAACCAATAACTACAAAGGCCTAGGGGAAAATACACATACCGTTGTAATCGGGCGAGTTTCTACTTCCACATGTAACAGGAATTTCTCGAGTTCGTCAATGCGTTCGCGAGATATGGGAGTTTGAAGTTAAGGAATGGTTGAGAAACCATCAAAATTTTCGCTGGTCTGATACTCGAAACCAATAACTGGATTGGCCTAGGGGAAAAGTACACACACCATTGTATTCGGACGAGTTTCTGCTTTCAGATGCAATAGGAATTTCTCGAGTTCGCCAATCCGTTCGCGATATATGGGAGTTTGAAGTTAAGGAATGGTTGAGAAACCATCAAAATTTTCGCAAGTCTGATACTCGAAACCAATAACTACAATGGCCTAGGGGAAAAATACACATACCGTTGTAATCGGGCGAGATTCTACTTTCAGATGCAACAGGAATTTCTCGAGTTCGTGAATCCGTTCGCGAGATATGGGAGTTTGAAGTAAAGGAATGGTTGAGACACAATCAAAATTTTCGCAAGTCTGATACTCGAAACCCATAACTACAAAGGCCTTGGGGGGAAACACACATATCATTGTAATCGGGCGTGTTTCTACTTTCAGGTGCAACAGGAATTTCTCGAGTTCGTCAATCCGTTCGCGAGATATGGGAGTTTGAAGTTAGGGAATGGTTGAGAAACCATCAAAATTTTCGCTGGTCTGATACTCGAAACCAATAACTACAATGGCCTAGAGGAAAAATACACATACCGTTGTAATCGGGCGAGATTCTACTTTCAGATGCAACAGGAATTTCTCGAGTTCGTGAATCCGTTCGCGAGATATGGGAGTTTGAAGTTAAGGAATGGTTGAGAAACCATCAAAATTTTCGCAAGTCTGATACTCGAAACCCATAACTACAAAGGCCTTGGGGGGAAACACACATATCATTGTAATCGGGCGTGTTTCTACTTTCAGGTGCAACAGGAATTTCTCGACTTCGTCAATCCGTTCGCGAGATATGGGAGTTTGAAGTTAAGGAATGGTTGAGAAACCAACAAAATTTTCGCAAGTCTGATACTCGAAACCAATAACTACAAAGGCCTAGGGGAAAAATACACATACCGTTGTAATCGGGCGAGTTTCTACTTCCACATGTAACAGGAGTTTCTCGAGATCGTCAATCCGTTCGCGAGATATGGGAGTTTGAAGTTAAGGAATGGTTGAGAAACCATCAAAATTTTCGCTGGTCTGATACTCGAAACCAATAACTGGATTGGCCTAGGGGAAAAGTACACACACCATTGTATTCGGACGAGTTTCTGCTTTCAGATGCAATAGGAATTTCTCGAGTTCGCCAATACGTTCGCGAGATATGGGAGTTTGAAGTTAAGGAATGGTTGAGAAACCATCAAAATTTTCGCAATTCTGATGCTAGAAACGAATACCTGGAATGGCCGAGGGGAAAAGTACACACACCATTGTAATCGGGCGAGTTTCTACTTTCAGATGCAACAGGAATTTCTCGAGTTCGTCAATCCGTTCGCGAGATATGGGAGTTTGAAGTTAAGGAATGGTTGAGAAACCATCAAAATTTTCGCAAGTCTGATACTCGAAACCAATAACTACAAAGGCCTAGGGGGAAAACACACATATCTTTGTAATCGGGCGTGTTTCTACTTTCAGGTGCAACAGGAATTTCTCGAGTTCGTCAATCCGTTCGCGAGATATGGTCGTTTGAAGTTAAGGAATGGTTGAGAAATCATCACAATTTTCGCAAGTCTGATACTCGAAACCAATCACCAATATGGGCTAGGGCAAGAATACACATACCGTTGTAATCGGGCGAGTTTCTGCTTTCAGATGCAATAGCACATTCTCGAGTTCGTCAATACGTTCGCGAGATATGGGAGTTTGAAGTTAAGAAATGATTGAGAAACCATCAAAATTTTCGCTGGTCTGATACTCGAAACCAATAACTGGAATGGCCTAGGGGAAAAGTACACATACCATTGTAATCGGGCGAGTTTCTACTTTCAGATACAACAGGAACTTCTCGAGTTCGTCAATCCGTTCGCGAGAAATGGGGGTCTGAAGTTAAGGAATGGTTGAGAAACCATCAACATTTTCGCAAGTCTGATACTCGAAACCAATAACTACAAATGCCTAGGGGAAAAATACACATACCGCTGTAAACGGGCGAGATTCTACTTTCACATGCAACAGGAATTTCTCGATTTCGTCAATACGTTCGCGAGATATGGGAGTTTGAAGTTAAGGAATGGTTGAGGAACCATCAAAGTTTTCGCAAGTCTGATTCTCGAATCTAATAACAACTGTGGCCTAGGGCAAAAATACACATACCGTTGTAATCGGGCGAGTTTCTGCTTTCAGATGCAATAGGAAATTCTCGAGTTCGTCAATCCGATCCCGAGATATGGAAGTTTGAAGTTAAGGAATGGTTGAGAAACGATCAAAATTTTCGCAAGTCTGATACTCGAAGCCAATAACTACAATGGCCTAGGGGAAAAATACACATACCGTTGTAATCGGGCGAGATTCTACTTTCAGATGCAACAGGAATTTCTCGAGTTCGTGAATCCGTTCGCGAGATATGGGAGTTCGAAGTTAAGGAATGGTTGAGAAACCATCAAAATTTTCGCAAGTCTGATACTCGAAACCAATAACAACAATGGCCTAGGGGAAAAATACACATACCGTTGTAATCGGGCGAGTTTCTGCTTTCAGATGCAATAGGAAATTCTCGAGTTCGTCAATCCGTTCGAGAGATATGGTAGTTTGAAGTTAAGGAATGGTTGAGAAACCATCAACATTTTCGCAATTCTGATGCTAGAAACGAATAACTGGAATGGCCTAGGGGAGAAGTACACACATCATTGTAATCGGGTGAGTTTCTACTTCCAGATACAACAGGAATTTCACGAGTTCGTCAATGCGTTCGCGAGATATGGGAGTTTGAAGTTAAGGAATGGTTGAGAAACCATCACAATTTTCGCTGGTCTGATACTCGAAACCAATAACTGGAATGGCCTAGGGGAAAAGTACACACACCATTGTAATCGGGCGAGCTTCTGCTTTCTAATGCAATAGGAAATTCTCGAGTTCGGCAATCCGTTCGCGAGATATTGGAGTGTGAACTTAAGGAATGGTTGAGAAACCATCAAAATTTTCGCAAGTCTGATACTCGAATCCAATAATTGGAATGACCTAGGGGAAAAGTACACACACCGTTGTAATCGGGCGAGTTTCTATTTTCAGATACAACAGGAATTTCTCGAGTTCGTCAATCCGTTCGCGAGATATGGGAGTTTGAAGTTAAGGAATGGTTGTGAAACCAACAAAATTTCCGCAAGTCTGATACTCGAAACCAATAACTACAAAGGCCTAGGGGAAAAGTACACACACCATTGTAATCGTGCTAGTTTCTGCTTCCACATGCAACAGGAATTTCTCGAGTTCGTCAATCCGTTCGCGAGATATGGGAGTTCGAAGTTACGGAATGGTTGAGAAACCATCAAAATTTTCGCAATTCTGATGCTAGAAACGAATAACTGGAATGGCCTAGGGGAAAAGTACACATACCATTGTAATCGGGCGAGTTTCTACTTTCAGATGCAATAGGAATTTTTCGAGTTCGTCAATCCGTTCGCGAGATATTGGAGTTTGAATTTAAGGAATGGTTGAGAAACCATCAAAATTTTCGCAAATCTGATACTCGAAACCAATAACTGGAATGGCCTAGGGAAAAAATACACATACCGTTGTAATCGGGCGAGATTCTACTTTCACATGCAACAGGAATTTCTCGAGTTCGTCAATCCGTTCGCGAGATATGGGAAATTGAAGTTAAGGAATGGTTGAGAAATCATCACAATTTTCGCAAGTCTGATACTCGAAACCAATAACTGGAATGGGCTAGGGGAAAAGTACGCATACTATTGTAATCGGGCGAGTTTTTACTTTAAATGCAACAGGAATTTTTCGAGTTCGTCAATCCGTTGGCGAGATATGGGAGTTTGAAGTTAAGGAATGGTATGAAACCATCAAAATTTTCGCTGGTCTGATACTCGAAACCAATAACTACAAAGGCCTAGGGTGAAAACACACATATCTTTGTAATCGGGCGAGTTTCTACTTTCAGGTGCAACAGGAATTTCTCGAGTTCGTCAATCCGTTCGCGAGATATGGGAGTTTGAAGTTAAGGAGTGGTTGAGAAACCATCAAAATTTTCGCAATTCTGATGCTAGAAACGAATAACTGGAATGGCCTAGGGGAAAAGTACACACACCATTGTAATCTGGCGAATTTCTACTTCCACATGCAACAGGAATTTCTCGAGTTCGTCAATCCGTTCGCGAGAAATGGGAGTTTGAAGTTAAGGAATGGTTGAGAAACCATCAAAATTTTCGCAAATCTGATACTCGAAACCAATAACTGGAATGGGCTAGGGGAAAAGTACGCATACTATTGTAATCGGGCGAGTTTCTACTTTAAATGCAACAGGAATTTTTCGAGTTCGTCAATCCGTTGGCGAGATATGGGATTTTGAAGTTAAGGAATGGTTTAGAAACCATCAAAATTTTCGCTGGTCTGATACTCGAAACCAATAACTACAAAGGCCTAGGGTGAAAACACACATATCTTTGTAATGGGGCGAGTTTCTACTTTCAGGTGCAACAGGAATTTCTCGAGTTCGTCAATCCGTTCGCGAGATATGGGAGTTTGAAGTTAAGGAATGGTTGAGAAACCATCACAATTTTCGCAAGTCTGATACTCGAAACCAATAACTGGAATGGCCTAGGGAAAAAGTACACATACCATTGTAATCGGGCGAGTTTCTACTTTCAGATGCAATAGGAATTTTTCGAGTTCGTCAATCCGTTCGCGAGAAATGGGAGTATGAAGTTAAGGAGTGGTTGAGAAACCATCAAAATTTTCGCAAATCTGATACTCGAAACCAATAACTGGAGTGGCCTAGGGAAAAAATACACATACCGTTGTAATCGGGCGAGATTCTACTTTCACATGCAACAGGAATTTCCCGAGTTCGTCAATCCGTTCGCGAGATATGGGAGTTTGAAGTTAAGGAATGGTTGAGAAACCATCAAAATTTTCGCTGGTCTGATACTCGAAACCAATAACTGGAATGGCCTAGGGGAAAAGTACACACACCGTTGTAACCGGGCGAGTTTCTACTTTCAGATACAACAGGCATTTCTCGAGTTCGTCAATGCGTTCGCGAGATATGGGAGTTTGATGTTGAGGAATGGTTGAGAAATCATCAAAATTTTCACAAGTCTGATACTCGAATTCAATAACTACTATGGCCTAGGGCAAAAATACACATACGGTTGTAATCGGGCGAGTTTCTGCTTTCCGATGCAATAGGAATTTCTCGAGTTCGTCAATCCGTTCGCGAGATATGGGAGTTTGAAGTTAAGGAGTGGTTGAGAAACCATCAAAATTTTCGCAATTCTGATGCTAGAAACGAATAACTGGAATGGCCTAGGGGAAAAGTACACACACCATTGTAATCTGGCGAATTTCTACTTCCACATGCAACAGGAATTTCTCGAGTTCGTCAATCCGTTCGCGAGAAATGGGAGTTTGAAGTTAAGGAATGGTTGAGAAACCATCAAAATTTTCGCAAGTCTGATGCTAGAAACGAATAACTGGAATGACCTAGGGGAAAAGTACACACAACATTGTAATCGGTCGACTTTCTGCTTTCAGATGCAACAGAAAATATTCGAGTTCGTCAATCCGTTCGCGAGATATGGGAGTTTGAAGTTAAGGAATGGTTGAGAAGCCATCAAAATTTTCGCAAGTCTGATACTCGAAACCAAAAACTACTATGGCCTAGGGCAAAAATACACATACCTTTGTAATCGGGCGAGTTTCTACTTTCAAATGCAACAGGAATTTGTCGAATTCGTCAATCCGTTCGCGAGACATGGGAGTGTGAAGTTAAAGAATGGTTGAGAAACCGTCAAAATTTTCGCAATTCTGATGCTTGAAACGAATAACTGGAATGACCTAGGGGAAAAGTACACATACCATTGTAATCGGGCGAGTTTCTGCTTTTAGATGCAACAGGAGTTTCTCGTGTTCGTCAATCAGTTCGCGAGATATGGGAGTTTGAAATTAAGGAATGGTTGAGAAACAATCACAATTTTGGCAAGTCTGATACTCGAAATCAATAACTACTATGGCCTAGGGGAAAAATACACATACCCTTGTTATCGGGCGAGTTTCTACTTTCAGATGCAACAGGAATTTCTCGAGTTCGTCAATCCGTTCGCGAGATATGGGAGTTTGAAGTTAAGGAATGGTTGAGAAACCATCAAAATTTTCGCAAATCTGATACTCGAAACCAATAACTGGAATGGCCTAGGGAAAAAATACACATACCGTTGTAATCGGGCGAGTTTCTACTTTCAGATGCAACAAGAATTTCTCGAGTTCGTCAATCCGTTCGCGAGATATGGGAGTTTTAAGTTAAGGAATGGTTGTGAAACCATCAAAATTTTCGCAAGTCTGAGACTCGAAACCAGTAACTGCAAATGCCTAGGGGAAAAATACACATACCGTTGTAATCGGGCGAGATTCTACTTTCACATGCAACAGGAATTTCTCGAGTTCGTCAATCCGTTCGCGAGATATGGGAGTTTGAAGTTAAGGAATGGTTGAGAAACCATCAAAATTTTCGCTGGTCTGATACTCGAAACCAATAACTGGAATGGCCAAGGGGAAAAGTACACACACCATTGTAATCGGGCGAGTTTCTACTTTCAGATACAACAGGAATTTCTCGAGTTCGTCAATGCGTTCGCGAGATATGGGAGTTTGAAGTTAAGGAATGGTTGAGAAACCATCAAAATTTTCGCAATTCTGATGCTAGAAACGAATAACTGGAATGACCTAGGGGAAAAGTACACACACCACTGTAATCGGTCGACTTTCTGCTTTCAGATGCAACAGGAAATAATCGAGTTCGTCAATCCGTTCGCGAGATATGGGAGTTTGAAGTTAAGGAATGCTTGAGAAACCATCAAAATTTTCGCAAGTCTGATACTCGAAACCAATAACTACAAAGGCTTAGGGGAAAAATTCACATACCGTTGTAATCGGAGGAGTTTCTTCTTCCAGATGCAACCGGAATTTCTCGTGTTCGTCAATCAGTTCGCGAGATATGGGAGTTTGAAATTAAGGAATGGTTGAGAAACAATCACAATTTTCGCAAGTCTGATACTCGAAACCAATAACTACTATGGCCTAGGGGAAAAATACACATACCTTTGTAATCGGGCGAGTTTCTACTTTCAGATGCAACAGGAATTTCTCGAGTTCGTCAATCCGTTCGCGAGATATGGGAGTTTGAAGTTAAGGAATGGTTGAGAAACCATCACAATTTTCGCAATTCTGATGCTAGAAACGAATAACTGGAATGACCTAGGGAAAAAGTACACACACCATTGTAATCGGTCGACCTTCTGCTTTCAGATGCAACAGGACATAATCGAGTTCATCAATCCGTTCGCGAGATTTGGGAGTTTGAAGTTAAGGAATGGTTGAGAGACCATCACAATTTTCGCAAGTCTGATACTCGAAACCAATAACTACTATGGCCTGGGGCAAAAATACACATACCGTTGTAATCGGACGAGTTTCTACTTTCAGATGCAACAGGAATATCTCGAGCTCGTCAATCCGTTCGCGAGAAATGTGAGTTTGAAGTTAAGGAATGGTTGAAAAACCATCAAAATTTTCGCAAATCTGATACTCGAAACCAATAACTGGAATGGCCTAGGGGAAAAGTACGCATACTATTGTAATCGGGCGAGTTTCTACTTTAAATGCAACAGGAATTTATCGAGTTCGTCAATCCGTTGGCGAGATATGGGAGTTTGAAGTTAAGGAATGGTTTAGAAACCATCAAAATTTTCGCTGGTCTGATACTCGAAACCAATAACTACAAAGGCCTAGGGTGAAAACACACATATCTTTGTAATCGGGCGAGTTTCTACTTTCAGGTGCAACAGGAATTTCTCGAGTTCGTCAATCCGTTCGCGAGAAATGGGAGTTTGAAGTTAAGGAATTGTTGAGAATCCATCACAATTTTCGCAAGTCTGATACTCGAAACCAATAACTGGAATGGCCTAGGGAAAAAGTACACATACCATTGTAATCGGGCAAGTTTCTACTTTCAGATGCAATAGGAATTTTTCGAGTTCGTCAATCCGTTCGCGAGAAATGGGAGTTTGAAGTTAAGGAATGGTTGTGAAACCATCAAAATTTTCGCAAGTCTGAGACTCGAAATCAGTAACTACAAATGCCTAGGGCAAAAATACACATACCGCTGTAATCGGGCGAGATTCTACTTTCACATGCAACAGGAATTTCTCTAGTTCGTCAATCTGTTTGCGAGATATGGGAGTTTGAAGTTAAGGAATGGTTGAGAATCCATCAAAGTTTTCGCAAGTCTGGTACCTGAAACCAATAACTGGAACGGCCTAGGGGAAAACTACACATACCATTGTAATCGGGCGAGTTTCTGCTTTCAGATGCAACAGGAATTTCTCGAGTTCGTCAATCCGTTCGCGAGATATGGGAGTTTGAAGTTAAGGAATGCTTGAGAAACCATCAAAATGTTCGCAATTCTGATGCTAGAAACGAATAACTGGAATGACCTAGGGGAAAAGTACACACACCATTGTAATCGGTCGACCTTCTGCTTTCAGATGCAACAGGACATAATCGAGTTCATCAATCCGTTCGCGAGATTTGGGAGTTTGAAGTTAAGGAATGGTTGAGAGACCATCACAATTTTCGCAAGTCTGATACGCGAAACCAATAACTACTATGGCCTAGGGCAAAAGTAAACACACCATTGTAATGGGGCGAGATTCTACTTTCAGAAGCAACAGGAATTTTTCGAGTTCGTCAATCCGTTCGCGAGGTATGGGAGTTTGAAGTTAAGGAATGGTTGAGAAACCATCAAAATTTTCGCAAGTGTGATACTCGAAACCAATAAGTGGAATGGCCTAGGGGATGAGTACACATACCATTGTAATCGGGCGTGTTTCTGCTTTCAGATGCAACAGGAATTTCTCGTGTTCGTCAATCAGTTCGCGAGATATGGGAGTTTGAAATTAAGGAATGGTTGAGAAACAATCACAATTTTCGCAAATCTGATACTCGAAACCAATAACTACTATGGCCTGGGGGAAGAATACACATACCTTTGCAATCGAGCGAGCTTCTACTTTCAGATGCAACAGGAATTTCTCGAGTTCGTCAATCCGTTGGCGAGATATGGGAGTTTGAAGTTGAGGAATGGTTGAGAAACCATCAAAATGTTCGCAATTCTGATGCTAGAAACGAATAACTGGAATGACCTAGGGGAAAAGTACACACACCATTGTAATCGGTCGACCTTCTGCTTTCAGATGCAACAGGACATAATCGAGTTCATCAATCCGTTCGCGAGATTTGGGAGTTTGAAGTTAAGGAATGGTTGAGAGACCATCACAATTTTCGCAAGTCTGATACTCGAAACCAATAACTACTATGGCCTGGGGGAAAAATACACATACCTTTGCAATCGGGCGAGTTTCTACTTTCAGATGCAACAGGAATTTCTCGAGCTCGACAATCCGTTCGCGAGATATGGGAGTTTGAAGTTAAGGAATGGTTGAGAAACCATCAAAATTTTCGCAATTCTGATGCTAGAAACGAATAACTGGAATGACCTAGGGGAAAAGTACACACACCACTGTAATCGGTCGACTCTCTGCTTTCAGATGCAAGAGGAAATAATCGATTTCGTTAATCCGTTCGCGAGATATGGGAGTTTGAAATTAAGGAATGGTTGAGAAACCATCAAAATTTTCGCAATTCTGATGCTAGAAACGAATAACTGGAATGACCTAGGGGAAAAGTACATACACCACTGTAATCGGTCGACTTTCTGCTTTCAGATGCAACAGGAAATAATCGAGTTCGTCAATCCGTTCGCGAGGTATGGGAGTTTGAAGTTAAGGAATGGTTGAGAAACCATCAAAATTTTCGCAAGTGTGATACTCGAAACCAATAAGTGGAATGGCCTAGGGGAAAGCTACACACGCCATAGTAATGGGGCGAGTTTCTACTTTCAGATGCAACAGGAATTCCTCGAGTTCGTCAATCCGTTCGCGAAATACGGGAGTTTGAAGTTAAGGAATGGTTGAGAGACCATCACAATTTTCGCAAGTCTGATACTCGAAACCAATAACTACTATGGCCTGGGGGAAGAATACACATACCATTGCAATCGAGCGAGTTTCTACTTTCAGATGCAACAGGAATTTCTCGAGTTCGTCAATCCGTTCGCGAGATATGGGAGTTTGAAGTTGAGGAATGGTTGAGAAACCATCAAAATGTTCGCAAATCTGATGCTAGAAACGAATAACTGGAATGACCTAGGGGAAAAGTACACACACCATTGTAATCGGTCGACCTTCTGCTTTCAGATGCAACAGGACATAATCGAGTTCATCAATCCGTTCGCGAGATTTGGGAGTTTGAAGTTAAGGAATGGTTGAGAGACCATCACAATTTTCGCAAGTCTGATACTCGAAACCAATAACTACTATGGCCTGGGGGAAAAATACACATACCTTTGCAATCGGGCAAGTTTCAACTTTCAGATGCAACAGGAACTTCTCGAGTTCGCCAATCCGTTGGCGAGGTATCGGAGTTTGAAGTTAAGGAATGGTTGAGAGACCATCACAATTTTCGCAAGTCTGATACTCGAAACCAATAACTACTATGGCCTATGGCAAAAGTAAACACACCATTGTAATGGGGCGAGATTCTACTTTCAGAAGCAACAGGAATTTTTCGAGTTCGTCAATCCGTTCGCGAGGTATGGGAGTTTGAAGTTAAGGAATGGTTGAGAAACCATCAAAATTTTCGCAAGTGTGATACTCGAAACCAATAAGTGGAATGGCCTAGGGGAAGAGTACACATACCATTGTAATCGGGCGAGTTTCTGCTTTCAGATGCAACAGGAATTTCTCGTGTTCGTCAATCAGTTCGCGAGATATGGGAGTTTGAAATTAAGGAATGGTTGAGAAACAATCACAATTTTCGCAAATCTGATACTCGAAACCAATAACTACTATGGCCTGGGGGAAGAATACACATACCTCTGTAATCGGGCGAGTTTCTACTATCAGATGCAACAGGAATTTGTCGAATTCGTCAATCCGTTCGCGATATATGGGAGTTTGAAGTTAAAGAATGGTTGAGAAACCATCAAAATTTTCGCAATTCTGATGCTAGAAACGAATAACTGGGATGACCTAGGGGAAAAGTACACACACCATTGTAATCGGTCGACTTTCTGCTTTCAGATGCAACAGGAAATAATCGAGTTCGTCAATACGTTCGCGAGATACGGGAGTATGAAATTAAGGAATGGTTGAGAAGCCATCAAAATTTTCGCAATTCTGATGCTAGAAACGAATAACTGGAATGACCTAGGGGAAAAGTACACACACCATTGTAATCGGTCGACGTTCTGCTTTCAGATGTAACAGGAAATAATCGAGTTCGTCAATCCGTTCGCGAGATATGGGAGTTTGAGGTTAAGGAATGGTTGAGAGACCATCACAATTTTCGCAAGTATGATACTCGAAACCAATAACTACAATGGCCTAGGGGAAAAATACACATAACTTTGTAATCGGGCGAGTTTCTACTTTCAGATGCAACAGGAATTTGTCGAATTCGTCAATCCGTTCGCGAGATATGGGAGTTTGAAGTTAAGGAATGGTTGAGAAACCAGCACAATTTTCGCAAGTCTGATACTCGAAACCAATAACTACCATGGCCTAGGGCAAAAATACACATACCTCTGTAATCGGGCGAGTTTCTACTTTCAGATGCAACAGGAATTTGTCGAATTCGTCAATCCGTTCGCGATATATGGGAGTTTGAAGTTAAATAATGGTTGAGAAACCATCAAAATTTTCGCAATTCTGATGCTAGAAACGAATAACTGGAATGACCTAGGGGAAAAGTACACACATCATTGTAATCGATCGACTTTCTGCTTTCAGATGCAACAGGAAATAATCGATTTCGTTAATCCGTTCGCGAGGTATGGGAGTTTGAAATTAAGGAATGGTTGAGAAACCATCACAATTTTCGCAAGTCTGATACTCGAAACCAATAACTACTATGGCCTGGGGGAAGAATACACATACCTTTGCAATCGAGCGAGTTTCTACTTTCAGATGCAACAGGAATTTCTCGAGTTCGTCAATCCGTTCGCGAGATATGGGAGTTTGAAGTTGAGGAATGGTTGAGAAACAATCACAATTTTCGCAAATCTGATACTCGAAACCAATAACTACTATGGCCTGGGGGAAGAATACACATACCTCTGTAATCGGGCGAGTTTCTACTATCAGATGCAACAGGAATTTGTCGAATTCGTCAATCCGTTCGCGATATATGGGAGTTTGAAGTTAAAGAATGGTTGAGAAACCATCAAAATTTTCGCAATTCTGATGCTAGAAACGAATAACTGGGATGACCTAGGGGAAAAGTACACACACCATTGTAATCGGTCGACTTTCTGCTTTCAGATGCAACAGGAAATAATCGAGTTCGTCAATACGTTCGCGAGATACGGGAGTATGAAATTAAGGAATGGTTGAGAAACCATCAAAATTTTCGCAATTCTGATGCTAGAAACGAATAACTGGAATGACTTAGGGGAAAAGTACACACACCATTGTAATCGGTCGACGTTCTGCTTTCAGATGTAACAGGAAATAATCGAGTTCGTCAATCCGTTCGCGAGATATGGGAGTTTGAGGTTAAGGAATGGTTGAGAGACCATCACAATTTTCGCTAGTATGATACTCGAAACCAATAACTACAATGGCCTAGGGGAAAAATACACATAACTTTGTAATCGGGCGAGTTTCTACTTTCAGATGCAACAGGAATTTGTCGAATTCGTCAATCCGTTCGCGAGATATGGGAGTTTGAAGTTAAGGAATGGTTGAGAAACCAGCACAATTTTCGCAAGTCTGATACTCGAAACCAATAACTACCATGGCCTAGGGCAAAAATACACATACCTCTGTAATCGGGCGAGTTTCTACTTTCAGATGCAACAGGAATTTGTCGAATTCGTCAATCCGTTCGCGATATATGGGAGTTTGAAGTTAAATAATGGTTGAGAAACCATCAAAATTTTCGCAATTCTGATGCTAGAAACGAATAACTGGAATGACCTAGGGGAAAAGTACACACATCATTGTAATCGATCGACTTTCTGCTTTCAGATGCAACAGGAAATAATCGATTTCGTTAATCCGTTCGCGAGATATGGGAGTTTGAAATTAAGGAATGGTTGAGAAACCATCACAATTTTCGCAAGTCTGATACTCGAAACCAATAACTACTATGGCCTGGGGGAAGAATACACATACCTTTGCAATCGAGCGAGTTTCTACTTTCAGATGCAACAGGAATTTCTCGAGTTCGTCAATCCGTTCGCGAGATATGGGAGTTTGAAGTTGAGGAATGGTTGAGAAACCATCAAAATGTTCGCAATTCTGATGCTAGAAACGAATAACTGGAATGACCTAGGGGAAAAGTACACACACCATTGTAATCGGTCGACCTTCTGCTTTCAGATGCAACAGGACATAATCGAGTTCATCAATCCGTTCGCGAGATTTGGGAGTTTGAAGTTAAGGAATGGTTGAGAGACCATCACAATTTTCGCAAGTCTGATACTCGAAACCAATAACTACTATGGCCTGGGGGAAAAATACACATACCTTTGCAATCGGGCGAGTTTCTACTTTCAGATGCAACAGGAATTTCTCGAGTTCGACAATCCGTTCGCGAGATATGGGAGTTTGAAGTTAAGGAATGGTTGAGAAACCATCAAAATTTTCGCAAGTCTGATACACGAAACCAATAACTACTATGGCCTAGGGCAAAAATACACATACCGTTGTAATCGGACGAGTTTCTGGTTTCAGATGCAACAGGAACTTCTCGAGTTCGTCAATCCGTTCGCGAGATATGGGAGTTTGAAGTTAAGGAATGGTTGAGAAACCATCACAATTTTCGCAATTCTGATGCTAGAAACGAATAACTGGAATGACCTAGGGAAAAAGTCCACACACCATTGTAATCGGTCGACTTTCTGCTTTCAGATTTAACAGGAAATAATCGAGTTCGTCAATCCGTTCGCGAGATATGGGAGTTTGAAGTTAAGGAATGCTTGAGAAACCATCAAAATTTTCGCAAGTCTGATACTCGAAACCAATAACTACAAAGGCCTAGTGGAAAAATACACATACCTTTCTAATCGGGCGAGTTTCTACTTTCAGATGCAACAGGAATTTCTCGAGTTCGTCAATCCGTTCGCGAGATATGGGAGTTTGAAGTTAAGGAATGATTGAGAAACCATCAAAATTTTCGCAAGTCTGATACTCGAAACCAATAACTACAAAGGCCTAGGGGAAAAATACACATAACTTTGTAATCGGGCGAGTTTCTACTTTCAGATGCAACAGGAATATCTCGAGCTCGTCAATCCGTTCGCGAGATATGGGAATTTGAAGTTAAGGAATGGTTGAGAAACCATCAAAATTTTCGCAATTCTGATACAAATAACTGGAACGGCCTAGGGGAGAAGTACACACACCATTGTAATCGGGCAAGTTTCAACTTTCAGATGCAACAGGAACTTCTCGAGTTCGCCAATCCGTTGGCGAGGTATCGGTGTTTGAAGTTAAGGAATGGTTGAGAGACCATCACAATTTTCGCAAGTCTGATACTCGAAACCAATAACTACTATGGCCTAGGGCAAAAGTACACACACCATTGTAATGGGGCGAGATTCTACTTTCAGAAGCAACAGGAATTTTTCGAGTTCGTCAATCCGCTCGCGAGGTATGGGAGTTTGAAGTTAAGGAATGGTTGAGAAACCATCAAAATTTTCGCAAGTGTGATACTCGAAACCAATAAGTGGAATGGCCTAGGGGAAGAGTACACATACCATTGTAACCGGGCGAGTTTCTGCTTTCAGATGCAACAGGAATTTCTCGTGTTCGTCAATCAGTTCGCGAGATATGGGAGTTTGAAAATAAGGAATGGTTGAGAAACAATCACAATTTTCGCAAATCTGATACTCGAAACCAATAACTACTATGGCCTGGGGGAAGAATACACATACCTTTGCAATCGAGCGAGCTTCTACTTTCAGATGCAACAGGAATTTCTCGAGTTCGTCAATCCGTTGGCGAGATATGGGAGTTTGAAGTTGAGGAATGGTTGAGAAACCATCAAAATGTTCGCAATTCTGATGCTAGAAACGAATAACTGGAATGACCTAGGGGAAAAGTACACACACCATTGTAATCGGTCGACCTTCTGCTTTCAGATGCTACAGGACATAATCGAGTTCATCAATCCGTTCGCGAGATTTGGGAGTTTGAAGTTAAGGAATGGTTGAGAGACCATCACAATTTTCGCGAGTCTGATACTCGAAACCAATAACTACTATGGCCTGGGGGAAAAATACACATACCGTTGTAATCGGACGAGTTTCTGGTTTCAGATGCAACAGGAACTTCTCGAGTTCGTCAATCCGTTCGCGAGATATGGGAGTTTGAAGTTAAGGAATGCTTGAGAAACCATCAAAATTTTCGCAAGTCTGATACTCGAAACCAATAACTACAAAGGCCTAGTGGAAAAATACACATACCTTTCTAATCGGGCGAGTTTCTACTTTCAGATGCAACAGGAATTTCTCGAGTTCGTCAATCCGTTCGCGAGATATGGGAGTTTGAAGTTAAGGAATGATTGAGAAACCATCAAAATTTTCGCAAGTCTGATACTCGAAACCAATAACTACAAAGGCCTAGGGGAAAAATACACATACCTTTGCAATCGAGCGAGCTTCTACTTTCAGATGCAACAGGAACTTCTCGAGTTCGTCAATCCGTTGGCGAGATATGGGAGTTTGAAGTTGAGGAATGGTTGAGAAACCATCAAAATGTTCGCAATTCTGATGCTAGAAACGAATAACTGGAATGACCTAGGGGAAAAGTACACACACCATTGTAATCGGTCGACCTTCTGCTTTCAGATGCAACAGGACATAATCGAGTTCATCAATCCGTTCGCGAGATTTGGGAGTTTGAAGTTAAGGAATGGTTGAGAGACCATCACAATTTTCGCGAGTCTGATACTCGAAACCAATAACTACTATGGCCTGGGGGAAAAATACACATACCGTTGTAATCGGACGAGTTTCTGGTTTCAGATGCAACAGGAACTTCTCGAGTTCGTCAATCCGTTCGCGAGATATGGGAGTTTGAAGTTAAGGAATGATTGAGAAACCATCAAAATTTTCGCAAGTCTGATACTCGAAACCAATAACTACAAAGGCCTAGGGGAAAAATACACATAACTTTGTAATCGGGCGAGTTTCTACTTTCAGATGCAACAGGAATATCTCGAGCTCGTCAATCCGTTCGCGAGATATGGGAATTTGAAGTTAAGGAATGGTTGAGAAACCATCTAAATTTTCGCAATTCTGATGCTCGAAACGAATAACTGGAATGACCTAGGGTAAATGTACACACACCATTGTAATCGGTCGACTTTCTACTTTCAGATGCAACAGGAAATAATCGAGTTCGTCAATCCGTTCGCGAGATATGGGAGTTTGAAGTTAAGGAATGCTTGAGAAACCATCAAAATTTTCGCAAGTCTGATACTCGAAACCAATAACTACAAAGGCTTAGGGGAAAAATTCACATACCGTTGTAATCGGAGGAGTTTCTTCTTCCAGATGCAACCGGAATTTCTCGTGTTCGTCAATCAGTTCGCGAGATATGGGAGTTTGAAGTTAAGGAATGGTTGAGAAACCATCACAATTTTCGCAAGTCTGATACTCGAAACCAATAACTACCATGGCCTAGGGCAAAAATACACATACCTCTGTAATCGGGCGAGTTTCTACTTTCAGATGCAACAGGAATTTGTCGAATTCGTCAATCCGTTCGCGATATATGGGAGTTTGAATGTAAGGAATGCTTGAGAAACCATCAAAATTTTCGCAAGTCTGATACTCGAAACCAATAACTACAAAGGCTTAGGGGAAAAATTCACATACCGTTGTAATCGGAGGAGTTTCTTCTTCCAGATGCAACCGGAATTTCTCGTGTTCGTCAATCAGTTCGCGAGATATGGGAGTTTGAAGTTAAGGAATGGTTGAGAAACCATCACAATTTTCGCAAGTCTGATACTCGAAACCAATAACTACCATGGCCTAGGGCAAAAATACACATACCTCTGTAATCGGGCGAGTTTCTACTTTCAGATGCAACAGGAATTTCTCGAGTTCGTCAATGCGTTCGCGAGATATGGGAGTTTGAAGTTAAGGAATGGTTGAGAGACCATCACAATTTTCGCATGTCTGATACTCGAAACCAATAACTACAAAGGCCTAGGGGAAAAATACACATACCTTTGCAATCGGGCGAGTTTCTACTTTCAGATGCAACAGGAATTTCTCGAGTTCGTCAATCCGTTCGCGAGATATGGGAGTTTGAAATTAAGGAATGGTTGAGAAACCATCAATTTTCGCAAGTCTGATACTCGAAACCAATAACTACTATGGCCTAGGAGAAAAATACACATACCTTTGTAAACGCGCGAGTTTCTACTTTCAGATGCAACAGGAATTTCTCGAGTTCGTCAATCCGTTCGCGAGATATGGGAGTTTGAAGTTAAGGAATGGTTGAGAAACCATCAAAATTTTCCCAAGTCTGATACTCGAAACCAATAACTACAAAGCCCCAGGGGAAAAATACACATACCTTTGTAATCGGGCGAGTTTCTACTTTCCGGTGCAACAGGAATTTCTCGAGCTCGTCAATCCGTTCGTGAGATATGGGAGTTTGAAATTAAGGAACGGTTGAGAAACAATCACAATTTTCGCAAGTCTGATACTCGAAACCAATAACTACTCTGGCCTAGGGGTGAAATACACATACCTTTGTAATCGGGCGAGTTTCTACTTTCAGATGCAACAGGAATTTCTCGAGTTCGTCAATCCGTTCGCGAGATATGGGAGTTTGAATTTAAGGAATGGTTGAGAAACCATCAAAATTTTCGCAAGTCTGATACTCGAAACCAATAACTACAAAGGCCTAGGGGAAAAATACACATACCTTTGCAATCGGGCGAGTTCCTACTTTCAGATGCAACAGGAATTTCTCGAGCTCGTCAATCCGTTCGCGAGATATAGGAGTTTGAAATTAAGGAATGGTTGAGAAACCATCACAATTTTCGCAAGTCTGATACTCGAAACCAATAACTACTATGGCCTAGGAGAAAAATACACGTAGCGTTGTAATCGGGGGAGTTTCTATTTTCAGATGCAACAGAAATTTTTCGGATTCGTCAATCCGTTCGCCAGATATGGGAGTTGGAAGTTAAGGAATGGTTGAGAAACCATCAAAATTTTCGCAAGTCTGATACTCGAAACCAATAACTACTATGGCCTAGGGCAAAAATACACATACCGTTGTAATCGGACGAGTTTCTGGTTTCAGATGCAACAGGAATTTATCGAGTTCGTAAATCCGTTCGCGAGATATGGGAGTTTGAAATTAAGGAACGGTTGAGAAACCATCAAAACTTTCGCAAAGCTGATACTCGAAACCAATAACTACAAAGGCTTAGGGGAAAAATACACATACCGTTGTAATCGGGAGAGTTTCTTCTTCCAGATGCAACCGGAATTTCTCGTGTTCGCTAATCCGTTCGCGAGATATGGGAGTTTGAAATGAAGGAATGGTTGAGAAACCATCACAATTTTCGCCAGTCTGATACTCGAAACCAATCACTACAAAGGCCTAGGGGAAAAATACACATACCTTTGTAATCGGGCGAGTTTCTACTTTCAGATGCAACAGGAATTTCTTGAGTTCGTCAATCCGTTCGCGAGATATGGGAGTTTGAAGTTAAGGAATGGTTGAGAAACCATCAAAATTTTCGCAAGTCTGATACTCGAAACCAATAACTACAAAGGCCTAGCGGAAAAATACACATACCATTGCAATCGGGCGAGTTTCTACTTTCAGATGCAGCTGGAATTTCTCGAGCTCGTCAATCCGTTCGCGAGATATGGAAGTTTGAAATTAAGGAACGGTTGAGAAACCATAAAAATTTTCGCAAATCTGATACTCGAAACCAATAACTACTGTGGCCTAGCGGAAAAATACACTTACCTTTGTAATTGGGCGAGTTTCTACTTTCAGATGCAACAGGAATTTTACGAGTATGTCAATCCGTTCGCGAGATATGGGAGTCTGAAGTTAAGGAATGGTTGAGAAACCATCAAAACTTTCCCAAGTCTGATACTCGAAACCAATAACTACAAAGGCCTAGGGGAAAAATACACATACCTTTGTAATCGGGCGAGTTTCTACTTTCAGATGCAACAGGAATTTCTCGAGCTCGTCAATCCGTTCGCGAGATATGGAAGTTTGAAATTAAGGAACGGTTGAGAAACCATCAAAATTTTCGCGAGTCTGATACTCGAAACCAATAACTACAAAGGCTTAGGGGAAAAATACACATACCGTTGTAATCGGGAGAGTTTCTTCTTCCAGGTGCAACCGGAATTTCTCGTGTTCGTCAATCCGTTCGCGAGATATGGGAGTTTGAAGTTAAGGAACGGTTGAGAAACAATCACAATTTTCGCAAGTCTGATACTCCAAACCAATAACTACTGTCGCCTAGGGGAAAAATACACATACCTGGGTAATTGGGCGAGTTTCTACTTTCAGATGCAACAGGAATTTCTCGAGTATGTCAATCCGTTCGCGCGATATGGGAGTTTGAAGTTAACGAATGGTTGAGAAACCATCAAAATTTTCGCAATTCTGATGCTAGAAACGGATAACTGGAATGACCTAGGGGAAAAGTACACACACCATTCTAATCGGTCGAGTTTCTAATTTCAGATGCAACGGGAAATAATCGAGTTCTTCAATCCGTTCGCGAGATATGGGAGTTTGAAGTTAAGGAATGGTTGAGAAACCATCAAAATTTTCCCAAGTCTGATACTCGAAACCAATAACTACAAAGGCCTAGCGGAAAAATACACATACCTTTGTAATCGGGCGAGTTTCTACTTTCAGATGCAACAGGAACCTCCCGAGTATGTCAATCCGTTCGCGAGATATGGGAGTTTGAAGTTAAGGAATGGTTGAGAGACCATCACAATTTTCGCAAGTCTGATACTCGAAACCAATAACTACTATGGCCTGGGGGAAAAGTACACACACCATTGTAATGGGGCGAGATTCTACTTTCAGAAGCAACAGGAATTTTTCGAGTTCGTCAATTCGTTCGCGAGGTATGGGAGTTTGAAGTTAAGGAATGGTTGAGAAACCATCAAAATTTTCGCAAGTGTGATACTCGAAACCAATAAGTGGAATGGCCTAGGGGAAAGCTACACACACCATAGTAATGGGGCGAGTTTCTACTTTCAGATGCAACCGGAATTTCTCGTGTTCGCTAATCCGTTCGCGAGATATGGGAGTTTGAAATGAAGGAATGGTTGAGAAACCATCACAATTTTCGCCAGTCTGATACTCGAAACCAATCACTACAAAGGCCTAGGGGAAAAATACACATACCTTTGCAATCGGGCGAGTTTCTACTTTCAGATGCAACAGGAATTTCTCGAGCTCGTCAATCCGTTCGCGAGATATAGGAGTTTGAAATTAAGGAATGGTTGAGAAACCATCACAATTTTCGCAAGTCTGATACTCGAAACCAATAACTACTATGGCCTAGGAGAAAAATACACGTAGCGTTGTAATCGGGGGAGTTTCTATTTTCAGATGCAACAGAAATTTTTCGGATTCGTCAATCCGTTCGCCAGATATGGGAGTTGGAAGTTAAGGAATGGTTGAGAAACCATCAAAATTTTCGCAAGTCTGATACTCGAAACCAATAACTACTATGGCCTAGGGCAAAAATACACATACCGTTGTAATCGGACGAGTTTCTGGTTTCAGATGCAACAGGAATTTATCGAGTTCGTAAATCCGTTCGCGAGATATGGGAGTTTGAAATTAAGGAACGGTTGAGAAACCATCAAAACTTTCGCTGGTCTGATACTCGAAACCAATAACTACTATGGCCTAGGGCAAAAATACACATACCGTTGTAATCGGGCGAGTTTCTACTTTCAGATGCAACAGGAATTTCTCGAGTTCGTCAATCCGTTCGCGAGATATGGGAGTTTGAAGTTAAGGAATGGTTGAGAAACCATCAAAATTTTCGCAAAGCTGATACTCGAAACCAATAACTACAAAGGCTTAGGGGAAAAATACACATACCGTTGTAATCGGGAGAGTTTCTTCTTCCAGATGCAACCGGAATTTCTCGTGTTCGCTAATCCGTTCGCGAGATATGGGAGTTTGAAATGAAGGAATGGTTGAGAAACCATCACAATTTTCGCCAGTCTGATCCTCGAAACCAATCACTACAAAGGCCTAGGGGAAAAATACACATACCTTTGCAATCGGGCGAGTTTCTACTTTCAGATGCAACAGGAATTTCTCGAGCTCGTCAATCCGTTCGCGAGATATGGGAGTTTGAAATTAAGGAACTGTTGAGAAACAATCACAATTTTCGCAAGTCTGATACTCGAAAACAATAACTACTGTGGCCTAGGGGAAAAATACACATACCTTTGTAATCGGGCGAGTTTCTACTTTCAGATGCAACAGGAATTTCTTGAGTTCGTCAATCCGTTCGCGAGATATGGGAGTTTGAAGTTAAGGAATGGTTGAGAAACCATCAAAATTTTCGCAAGTCTGATACTCGAAACCAATAACTACAAAGGCCTAGGGGAAAAATACACATACCATTGCAATCGGGCGAGTTTCTACTTTCAGATGCAGCTGGAATTTCTCGAGCTCGTCAATCCGTTCGCGAGATATGGAAGTTTGAAATTAAGGAACGGTTGAGAAACCATAAAAATTTTCGCAAATCTGATACTCGAAACCAATAACTACTGTGGCCTAGCGGAAAAATACACTTACCTTTGTAATTGGGCGAGTTTCTACTTTCAGATGCAACAGGAATTTCACGAGTATGTCAATCCGTTCGCGAGATATGGGAGTCTGAAGTTAAGGAATGGTTGAGAAACCATCAAAACTTTCCCAAGTCTGATACTCGAAACCAATAACTACAAAGGCCTAGGGGAAAAATACACATACCTTTGTAATCGGGCGAGTTTCTACTTTCAGATGCAACAGGAATTTCTCGAGCTCGTCAATCCGTTCGCGAGATATGGAAGTTTGAAATTAAGGAACGGTTGAGAAACCATCAAAATTTTCGCGAGTCTGATACTCGAAACCAATAACTACAAAGGCTTAGGGGAAAAATACACATACCGTTGTAATCGGGAGAGTTTCTTCTTCCAGGTGCAACCGGAATTTCTCGTGTTCGTCAATCCGTTCGCGAGATATGGGAGTTTGAATTTAAGGAACGGTTGAGAAACAATCACAATTTTCGCAAGTCTGATACTCCAAACCAATAACTACTGTCGCCTAGGGGAAAAATACACATACCTGGGTAATTGGGCGAGTTTCTACTTTCAGATGCAACAGGAATTTCTCGAGTATGTCAATCCGTTCGCGCGATATGGGAGTTTGAAGTTAACGAATGGTTGAGAAACCATCAAAATTTTCGCAATTCTGATGCTAGAAACGGATAACTGGAATGACCTAGGGGAAAAGTACACACACCATTCTAATCGATCGAGTTTCTAATTTCAGATGCAACGGGAAATAATCGAGTTCTTCAATCCGTTCGCGAGATATGGGAGTTTGAAGTTAAGGAATGGTTGAGAAACCATCAAAATTTTCCCAAGTCTGATACTCGAAACCAATAACTACAAAGGCCTAGCGGAAAAATACACATACCTTTGTAATCGGGCGAGTTTCTACTTTCAGATGCAACAGGAACCTCCCGAGTATGTCAATCCGTTCGCGAGATATGGGAGTTTGAAGTTAAGGAATGGTTGAGAGACCATCACAATTTTCGCAAGTCTGATACTCGAAACCAATAACTACTATGGCCTGGGGGAAAAGTACACACACCATTGTAATGGGGCGAGATTCTACTTTCAGAAGCAACAGGAATTTTTCGAGTTCGTAAATCCGTTCGCGAGGTATGGGAGTTTGAAGTTAAGGAATGGTTGAGAAACCATCAAAATTTTCGCAAGTGTGATACTCGAAACCAATAAGTGGAATGGCCTAGGGGAAAGCTACACACACCATAGTAATGGGTCGAGTTTCTACTTTCAGATGCAACAGGAATTCCTCGAGTTCGTCAATCCGTTCGCGAAATACGGGAGTTTGAAGTTAAGGAATGGTTGAGAGACAATCACAATTTTTGCAAGTGTGATACTCGAAACCAATAACTACTATGGCCTGGGGGAAGAATACACATACCTTTGCAATCGGGCGAGTTTCTACTTTCAGATGCAACAGCAATTTCTCGAGTTCGACAATCCGTTCGCGAGATATGGGAGTTTGAAGTTAAGGAATGGTTGAGAAACCATCAAAATTTTCGCAAGTCTGATACTCGAAACCAATAACTACTATGGCCTAGGGCAAAAATACACATACCGTTGTAATCGGACGAGTTTCTGGTTTCAGATGCAACAGGAACTTCTCGAGTTCGTCAATCCGTTCGCGAGATATGGGAGTTTGAAGTTAAGGAATGGTTGAGAAACCATCTATATTTTGGCAAGTCTGTTACTCGAAACCAATAACTACTATAGCCTAGGGCAAAAATACACATACCGTTGTAATCGGGCGACTTTCTGCTTTCAGATGCAACAGGAATATCTCGAGTTCGTCAATCCTTTCGCGAGATATGGGAGTTTGAAGTGAAGGAATGGTTGAGAAACCATCTATATTTTGGCAAGTCTGTTACTCGAAACCAATAACTACTATAGCCTAGGGCAAAAATACACATACCGTTGTAATCGGGCGACTTTCTACTTTCAGATGCAACAGGAATTTCTCGAGTTCGTCAATCCTTTCGCGAGATATGGGAGTTTGAAGTTAAGGAATGGTTGAGAAACCATCAAAATTTTCGCAAGTTTGATACTCGAAACCAATAACTGGAATGGCCTAGAGGAAAAGAACACATACCGTTCCAATCGGGCGAGTTTCTACATTCAGATGCAACAGGAATATCTCAAGTTCGTCAACCCGCTCGCGAGATATGGGAGTTCGAAGTTAAGTAATGGTTGAGAAACCGTCAAAATTTTCGCTGGTCTGATACTCGAAACCTATAACTGGAATGGCCTAGGGGTAAAGAACACACACCTTTGTAATCGGGAGAGTTTCTACTCTCAGATGCAACAGGAATTTCTCCTGTTCGTCAATCCGTTCGCGAGATGTGGGAGTTTGAAGTTAAGGAATGGTTGATAAAGCATCAAAATCTTCGCAAGTCTGATACTCGAAACCAATAACTACAAAGACCTGGGGGAAAAATACACATACCGTTGTAATCGGGCGAGATTCTGCTTTCAGATGCAACAGGAATTTCTCGAGTTCGTCAATCCGTTCGCGAGATATGGGAGTCTGGAGTTAAGAGACGGTTGAGAATCCATCAAAATTTTCGCAATTCTGATGCTAGAAACGAATAACTGGAATGGCCTAGTGGAAAAGAACACATACCGTTGCAATCGGGCGAGTTTCTACATTCAGATGCAACAGGAATAGCTCGAGTGCGTCAATCCGCTCGCGAGATATGGGAGTTCGAAGTTAAGTAATGGTTGAGAAACCGTCAAAATTTTCGCTGGTCTGATACTCGAAACCTATAACTGGAATGGCCTAGGGATAAGGAACACACACCTTTGTAATCGGGAGAGTTTCTACTCTCAGATGCAACAGGAATTTCTCCAGTTCGTCAATCCGTTCGCGAGATGTGGGAGTTTGAAGTTAAGGAATGGTTGATAAAGCATCAAAATCTTCGCAAGTCTGATACTCGAAACCAATAACTACAAGGACCTAGGGGAAAAATACACATACCGTTGTAATCGGGCGAGTTTCTACTTTCAGATGCAACAGGAATTTCTCGAGTTCGTCAATCCGTTCGCGAGATATGGGAGTCTGGAGTTAAGAGACGGTTGAGAATCCATCAAAATTTTCGCAATTCTGATGCTAGAAACGAATAACTGGAATGGCCTAGTGGAAAAGAACACATACCGTTGCAATCGGGCGAGTTTCTACATTCAGATGCAACAGGAATATCTCGAGTGCGTCAATCCGCTCGCGAGATATGGGAGTTCGAAGTTAAGTAATGGTTGAGAAACCGTCAAAATTTTCGCTGGTCTGATACTCGAAACCTATAACTGGAATGGCCTAGGGGTAAAGCACACACACCGTTGTAATCGGGCGAGTTTCTACTTTCAGATACAACAGGAATTTCGCGAGTTCGTCAATCCGTTCCTGAGATATGCGAGTTTGAAGTTAAGGAATGGTTGAGAATCCATCAAAATTTTCGCAAATCTGATACTCGAAACCAATAACTGGAATGGCCTAGGGGAAAAGTACACACATCATTGTAATCGGGCGAGTTTCTACTTTCAGATGCAACAGGAATTTCTCGAGTTCGTCAATCCGTTCGCGAGATATGGGAGTTTGAAGTTAAGGAATGGTTGAGAAGCAATCAAAATTTTCGCAAGTCTGATACTCGAAACAAATAACTGGAATGGCCTAGGGGAAAAGTACACACACCATTGTAATCGGGCAAGTTTCTACTTTCAGATGCAACAGGAATTTCTCGAGTTCGTCAATCCGTTCGCGAGATATGGGAGTTTGAAGTTAAGGAATGGTTGAGAATCCATCAAAATTTTCGCAAATCTGATACTCGAAACCAATAACAGGAATGGCCTAGGGGAAAAGTACACACATCATTGTAATCGGGCGAGTTTCTACTTTCAGATGCAACAGGAATTTCTCGAGTTCGTCAATCCGTTCGCGAGATATGGGAGCTTGAATTTAAGGAATGGTTGAGAAACCATCAAAATTTTCGGAATCTGATACTCGAAACCAATAACTACTATGGTCTAGGGCAGAAATACACATACCGTTGTAATCGGGCGAGCTTCTGCTTTCAGATGCAACAGGAATTTCTCGAGTTCGTCAATCCTTTCGCGAGATATGCGAGTTTGAAATTAAGGAATGGTTGAGAAGCCATCAAAATTTTCGCAAGTCTGATACTCGAAACAAATAACTACAATGGCCAAGGGGAAAAATACACATACCGTTGTAATCGGGCGAGTTTCTGCTTTCAGATGCAACAGGAATTTCTCGAGTTCGTCAATCCGTTCGCGAGATATGGGAGTTTGAAGTTAAGGAATGCTTGAGAAACCATCAAAATTTTCGCAAGTCTGATACTCGAAACCAATAACTACAAAGGCCTAGTGGAAAAATACACATACCTTTCTAATCGGGCGAGTTTCTACTTTCAGATGCAACAGGAATTTCTCGAGTTCGTCAAACCGTTCGCGAGATATGGGAGTTTGAAGTTAAGGAATGATTGAGAAACCATCAAAATTTTCGCAAGTCTGATACTCGAAACCAATAACTACAAAGGCCTAGGGGAAAAATACACATAACTTTGTAATCGGGCGAGTTTCTACTTTCAGATGCAACAGGAACTTCTCGAGTTCGCCAATCCGTTGGCGAGGTATCGGAGTTTGAAGTTAAGGAATGGTTGAGAAACCATCAAAATTTTCACAAGTCTGATACTCGAATCCAATAACTACTATGGCCTAGGGCAAAAATACACATACCGTTGTAATCGGGCGACTTTCTGCTTTCAGATGCAACAGGAATATCTCGAGTTCGTCAATCCTTTCGCGAGATATGGGAGTTTGAAGTGAAGGAATGGTTGAGAAACCATCAAAATTTGCGCTGGTCTGATACTCGAAACCTATAACTGGAATGGCCTAGGGGAAAAGCACACAAACCATTATAATCGGGCGAGCTTCTACTTTCAGATGCAACAGGAATTTCTCGAGTTCGTCAATCCTTTCGCGAGATATGGGAGTTTGAAGTGAAGGAATGGTTGAGAATCCATCAAAATTTTCGCTGGTCTGATACTCGAAACCTATAACTGGAATGGCCTAGGGGAAAAATACACAGAGCGTTGTAATCGGGCGAGCTTCTACTTTCAGATGCAACAGGAATTTCTCGAGTTCGTCAATCCTTTCGCGAGATATGGGAGTTTGAAGTGAAGGAATGGTTGAGAATCCATCAAAATTTTCGCTGGTCTGATACTCGAAACCTATAACTGGAATGGCCTAGGGGAAAAATACACAGAGCGTTGTAATCCGGCGAGTATCTGCTTTCAGATGCAATAGGAATTTTTCGAGTTCGTCAATCCGTTCGCGAGATATGGGAGTTTGAAGTTAAGGAATGGTTGAGAAACCATCAAAATTTTCGCAAGTTTGATACTCGAAACCAATAACTGGAATGGCCTAGAGGAAAAGAACACATACCGTTCCAATCGGGCGAGTTTCTACATTCAGATGCAACAGGAATATCTCAAGTTCGTCAACCCGCTCGCGAGATATGGGAGTTCGAAGTTAAGTAATGGTTGAGAAACCGTCAAAATTTTCGCTGGTCTGATACTCGAAACCTATAACTGGAATGGCCTAGGGGTAAAGAACACACACCTTTGTAATCGGGAGAGTTTCTACTCTCAGATGCAACAGGAATTTCTCCTGTTCGTCAATCCGTTCGCGAGATGTGGGAGTTTGAAGTTAAGGAATGTTTGATAAAGCATCAAAATCTTCGCAAGTCTGATACTCGAAACCAATAACTACAAAGACCTAGGGGAAAAATACACATACCGTTGTAATCGGGCGAGATTCTGCTTTCAGATGCAACAGGAATTTCTCGAGTTCGTCAATCCGTTCGCGAGACATGGGAGTCTGGAGTTAAGAGACGGTTGAGAATCCATCAAAATTTTCGCAATTCTGATGCTAGAAACGAATAACTGGAATGGCCTAGTGGAAAAGAACACATACCGTTGCAATCGGGCGAGTTTCTACATTCAGATGCAACAGGAATAGCTCGAGTGCGTCAATCCGCTCGCGAGATATGGGAGTTCGAAGTTAAGTAATGGTTGAGAAACCGTCAAAATTTTCGCTGGTCTGATACTCGAAACCTATAACTGGAATGGCCTAGGGGTAAAGAACACACACCTTTGTAATCGGGAGAGTTTCTACTCTCAGATGCAACAGGAATTTCTCCAGTTCGTCAATCCGTTCGCGAGATGTGGGAGTTTGAAGTTAAGGAATGGTTGATAAAGCATCAAAATCTTCGCAAGTCTGATACTCGAAACCAATAACTACAAGGACCTAGGGGAAAAATACACATACCGTTGTAATCGGGCGAGTTTCTACTTTCAGATGCAACAGGAATTTCTCGAGTTCGTCAATCCGTTCGCGAGATATGGGAGTCTGGAGTTAAGAGACGGTTGAGAATCCATCAAAATTTTCGCAATTCTGATGCTAGAAACGAATAACTGGAATGGCCTAGTGGAAAAAAACACATACCGTTGCAATCGGGCGAGTTTGTACATTCAGATGCAACAGGAATATCTCGAGTGCGTCAATCCGCTCGCGAGATATGGGAGTTCGAAGTTAAGTAATGGTTGAGAAACCGTCAAAATTTTCGCTGGTCTGATACTCGAAACCTATAACTGGAAGGGATGGCCTAGGGGTAAAGCACACTTACACCGTTGTAATCGGGTGAGTTTCTACTTTCAGATACAACAGGATTTCGCGAGTTCGTCAATCCGTTCTGAGATATGCGAGTTTGAAGTTAAGGAATGGTTGAGAATCCATCAAAATTTTCGCAAATCTGATACTCGAAACCAATAACTGGAATGGCCTAGGGGAAAAGTACACACATCATTGTAATCGGGCGAGTTTCTACTTTCAGATGCAACAGGAATTTCTCGAGTTCGTCAATCCGTTCGCGAGATATGGAGTTTGAAGTTAAGGAATGGTTGAGAAGCAATCAAAATTTTCGCAAGTCTGATACTCGAAACAAATAACTGGAATGGCCTAGGGGAAAAGTACACACACCATTGTAATCGGGCAAGTTTCTACTTCAGATGCAACAGGAATTTCTCGAGTTCGTCAATCCGTTCGCGAGATATGGGAGTTTGAAGTTAAGGAATGGTTGAGAATCCATCAAAATTTTCGCAAATCTGATACTCGAAACCAATAACAGGAATGGCCTAGGGGAAAAGTACACACATCATTGTATCGGGCGAGTTTCTACTTTCAGATGCAACAGGAATTTCTCGAGTTCGTCAATCCGTTCGCGAGATATGGGAGCTTGAATTTAAGGAATGGTTGAGAAACCATCAAAATTTTCGGAATCTGATACTCGAACCAATAACTACTATGGTCTAGGGCAGAAATACACATACCGTTGTAATCGGGCGAGCTTCTGCTTTCAGATGCAACAGGAATTTCTCGAGTTCGTCAATCCTTTCGCGAGATATGCGAGTTTGAAATTAAGGAATGGTTGAGAAGCCATCAAAATTTTCGCAAGTCTGATACTCGAAACAAATAACTGCAATGGCCAAGGGGAAAAATACACATACCGTTGTAATCGGGCGAGTTTCTGCTTTCAGATGCAACAGGAATTTCTCGAGTTCGTCAATCCGTTCGCGAGATATGGGAGTTTGAAGTTAAGGAATGGTTGAGAAACCATAAAAATTTTGCAAGTCTCTTACTCGAAACGAATAACTGGACTGGCCTAGGGGAAAAGCAGACACACCACTGTGATCGGGCGAGTTTCTACTTTCAGATGCAACGGGAGTTTCTCTAGTTCGTCAATCCGTTCGCGAGATATGGGAGTCTGAAATTGAGGAATGGTTGAGAAACCATCAAAATTTTCGCAAGTCTGATACTCGAAATCAATGACTACAATGGCCTAGGGGAAAAGTACACACACCATTGTAATCGGGAGAGTTTATACTTTCTGATGCAACAAGAATTTCTCGAGTTCGTCAATCCGTTCGCGAGATATGGGAGTTTGAAGTTAAGGAATGGTTGAGAATCCATCAAAATTTTCGCAAGTCTGATACTCGAAACAAATAACTACAATGGCCAAGGGGAAAAATACACATACCGTTGTAATCGGGCGAGTTTCTGCTTTCAGATGCAACAGGAATTTCTCGAGTTCGTCAATCCGTTCGCGAGATATGGGAGTTTGAAGTTAAGGAATGGTTGAGAATCCATCAAAATTTTCGCAAATCTGATACTCGAAACCAATAACAGGAATGGCCTAGGGGAAAAGTACACACATCATTGTAATCGGGCGAGTTTCTACTTTCAGATGCAACAGGAATTTCTCGAGTTCGTCAATCCGTTCGCGAGATATGGGAGCTTGAATTTATGGAATGGTTGAGAAACCATCAAAATTTTCGGAATCTGATACCCGAAACCAATAACTACTATGGTCTAGGGCAGAAATACACATACCGTTGTAATCGGGCGAGCTTCTGCTTTCAGATGCAACAGGAATTTCTCGAGTTCGTCAATCCTTTCGCGAGATATGCGAGTTTGAAATTAAGGAATGGTTGAGAAGCCATCAAAATTTTCGCAAGTCTGATACTCGAAACAAATAACTACAATGGCCAAGGGGAAAAATACACATACCGTTGTAATCGGGCGAGTTTCTGCTTTCAGATGCAACAGGAATTTCTCGAGTTCGTCAATCCGTTCGCGAGATATGGGAGTTTGAAGTTAAGGAATGGTTGAGAAACCATAAAAACTTTGCAAGTCTCTTACTCGAAACGAATAACTGGAATGGCCTAGGGGAAAAGCAGGCACACCACTGTGATCGGGCGAGTTTCTACTTTCAGATGCAACGGGAGTTTCTCTAGTTCGTCAATCCGTTCGCGAGATATGGGAGTCTGAAATTGAGGAATGGTTGAGAAACCATCAAAATTTTCGCAAGTCTGATACTCGAAATCAATGACTACAATGGCCTAGGGGAAAAGTACACACACCATTGTAATCGGGAGAGTTTATACTTTCTGATGCAACAAGAATTTCTCGAGTTCGTCAATCCGTTCGCGAGATATGGGAGTTTGAAGTTAAGGAATGGTTGAGAATCCATCAAAATTTTCGCAAGTCTGATACTCGAAACAAATAACTACAATGGCCAAGGGGAAAAATACACATACCGTTGTAATCGGGCGAGTTTCTGCTTTCAGATGCAACAGGAATTTCTCGAGTTCGTCAATCCGTTCGCGAGATATGGGAGTTTGAAGTTAAGGAATGGTTGAGAATCCATCAAAATTTTCGCAAATCTGATACTCGAAACCAATAACAGGAATGGCCTAGGGGAAAAGTACACACATCATTGTAATCGGGCGAGTTTCTACTTTCAGATGCAACAGGAATTTCTCGAGTTCGTCAATCCGTTCGCGAGATATGGGAGCTTGAATTTAAGGAATGGTTGAGAAACCATCAAAATTTTCGGAATCTGATACTCGAAACCAATAACTACTATGGTCTAGGGCAGAAATACACATACCGTTGTAATCGGGCGAGCTTCTGCTTTCAGATGCAACAGGAATTTCTCGAGTGCGTCAATCCGCTCGCGAGATATGGGAGTTCGAAGTTAAGTAATGGTTGAGAAACCGTCAAAATTTTCGCTGTCTGATACTCGAAACCTATAACTGGAATGGCCTAGGGGTAAAGCACACACACCGTTGTAATCGGGTGAGTTTCTACTTTCAGATACAACAGGAATTTCGCGAGTTCGTCAATCCGTTCCTGAGATATGCGAGTTGAAGTTAAGGAATGGTTGAGAATCCATCAAAATTTTCGCAAATCTGATACTCGAAACCAATAACTGGAATGGCCTAGGGGAAAAGTACACACATCATTGTAATCGGGCGAGTTTCTACTTTCAGATGCAACAGGAATTTCTCGAGTTCGTCAATCCGTTCGCGAGATATGGGAGTTTGAAGTTAAGGAATGGTTGAGAAGCAATCAAAATTTCGCAAGTCTGATACTCGAAACAAATAACTGGAATGGCCTAGGGGAAAAGTACACACACCATTGTAATCGGGCAAGTTTCTACTTTCAGATGCAACAGGAATTTCTCGAGTTCGTCAATCCGTTCGCGAAATATGGGAGTTTGAAGTTAAGGAATGGTTGAGAATCCATCAAAATTTCGCAAATCTGATACTCGAAACCAATAACAGGAATGGCCTAGGGGAAAAGTACACACATCATTGTAATCGGGCGAGTTTCTACTTTCAGATGCAACAGGAATTTCTCGAGTTCGTCAATCCGTTCGCGAGATATGGGAGCTTGAATTTAAGGAATGGTTGAGAAACCATCAAAATTTTCGGAATCTGATACTCGAAACCAATAACTACTATGGTCTAGGGCAGAAATACACATACCGTTGTAATCGGGCGAGCTTCTGCTTTCAGATGCAACAGGAATTTCTCGAGTTCGTCAATCCTTTCGCGAGATAATGCGAGTTTGAAATTAAGGAATGGTTGAGAAGCCATCAAAATTTTCGCAAGTCTGATACTCGAAACAAATAACTGCAATGGCCAAGGGGAAAAATACACATACCGTTGTAATCGGGCGAGTTTCTGCTTTCAGATGCAACAGGAATTTCTCGAGTTCGTCAATCGTTCGCGAGATATGGAGTTTGAAGTTAAGGAATGGTTGAGAAACCATAAAAATTTTGCAAGTCTCTTACTCGAAACGAATAACTGGACTGGCCTAGGGGAAAAGCAGACACACCACTGTGATCGGGCGAGTTTCTACTTTCAGATGCAACGGGAGTTTCTCTAGTTCGTCAATCCGTTCGCGAGATATGGGAGTCTGAAATTGAGGAATGGTTGAGAAACCATCAAAATTTTCGCAAGTCTGATACTCGAAATCAATGACTACAATGGCCTAGGGGAAAAGTACACACACCATTGTAATCGGGAGAGTTTATACTTTCTGATGCAACAAGAATTTCTCGAGTTCGTCAATCCGTTCGCGAGATATGGGAGTTTGAAGTTAAGGAATGGTTGAGAATCCATCAAAATTTTCGCAAGTCTGATACTCGAAACAAATAACTACAATGGCCAAGGGGAAAAATACACATACCGTTGTAATCGGGCGAGTTTCTGCTTTCAGATGCAACAGGAATTTCTCGAGTTCGTCAATCCGTTCGCGAGATATGGGAGTTTGAAGTTAAGGAATGGTTGAGAATCCATCAAAATTTTCGCAAATCTGATACTCGAAACCAATAACAGGAATGGCCTAGGGGAAAAGTACACACATCATTGTAATCGGGCGAGTTTCTACTTTCAGATGCAACAGGAATTTCTCGAGTTCGTCAATCCGTTCGCGAGATATGGGAGCTTGAATTTATGGAATGGTTGAGAAACCATCAAAATTTTCGGAATCTGATACCCGAAACCAATAACTACTATGGTCTAGGGCAGAAATACACATACCGTTGTAATCGGGCGAGCTTCTGCTTTCAGATGCAACAGGAATTTCTCGAGTTCGTCAATCCTTTCGCGAGATATGCGAGTTTGAAATTAAGGAATGGTTGAGAAGCCATCAAAATTTTCGCAAGTCTGATACTCGAAACAAATAACTACAATGGCCAAGGGGAAAAATACACATACCGTTGTAATCGGGCGAGTTTCTGCTTTCAGATGCAACAGGAATTTCTCGAGTTCGTCAATCCGTTCGCGAGATATGGGAGTTTGAAGTTAAGGAATGGTTGAGAAACCATAAAAACTTTGCAAGTCTCTTACTCGAAACGAATAACTGGAATGGCCTAGGGGAAAAGCAGGCACACCACTGTGATCGGGCGAGTTTCTACTTTCAGATGCAACGGGAGTTTCTCTAGTTCGTCAATCCGTTCGCGAGATATGGGAGTCTGAAATTGAGGAATGGTTGAGAAACCATCAAAATTTTCGCAAGTCTGATACTCGAAATCAATGACTACAATGGCCTAGGGGAAAAGTACACACACCATTGTAATCGGGAGAGTTTATACTTTCTGATGCAACAAGAATTTCTCGAGTTCGTCAATCCGTTCGCGAGATATGGGAGTTTGAAGTTAAGGAATGGTTGAGAATCCATCAAAATTTTCGGCAAGTCTGATACTCGAAACAAATGACTACAATGGCCAAGGGGAAAAATACACATACCGTTGTAATCGGGCGAGTTTCTGCTTTCAGATGCAACAGGAATTTCTCGAGTTCGTCAATCCGTTCGCGAGATATGGGAGTTTGAAGTTAAGGAATGGTTGAGAATCCATCAAAATTTTCGCAAATCTGATACTCGAAACCAATAACAGGAATGGCCTAGGGGAAAAGTACACACATCATTGTAATCGGCGAGTTTCTACTTCAGATGCAACAGGAATTTCTCGAGTTCGTCAATCCGTTCGCGAGATATGGGAGCTTGAATTTAAGGGAATGGTTGAGAAACCATCAAAATTTTCGGAATCTGATACTCGAAACCAATAACTACTATGGTCTAGGGCAGAAATACACATACCGTTGTAATCGGGCGAGCTCTGCTTTCAGATGCAACAGGAATTTCTCGAGTTCGTCAATCCTTTCGCGAGATATGCGAGTTTGAAATTAAGGAATGGTTGAGAAGCCCATCAAAATTTTCGCAAGTCTGATACTCGAAACAAATAACTACAATGGCCAAGGGGAAAAATACACATACCGTTGTAATCGGGCGAGTTTCTGCTTTCAGATGCAACAGGAATTTCTCGAGTTCGTCAATCCGTTCGCGAGATATGGGAGTTTGAAGTTAAGGAATGGTTGAGAAACCATAAAAACTTTGCAAGTCTCTTACTCGAAACGAATAACTGGAATGGCCTAGGGGAAAAGCAGGCACACCACTGTGATCGGGCGAGTTTCTACTTTCAGATGCAACGGGAGTTTCTCGAGTTCGTCAATCCGTTCGCGAGATATGGGAGTTTGAAATTGAGGAATGGTTGAGAAACCATCAAAATTTTCGCAAGTCTGATACTCGAAATCAATGACTACAATGGCCTAGGGGAAAAGTACACACACCATTGTAATCGGGAGAGTTTATACTTTCTGATGCAACAAGAATTTCTCGAGTTCGTCAATCCGTTCGCGAGATATGGGAGCTTGAAGTTAAGGAATGGTTGAGAAACCATCAAAATTTTCGGAGTATGATACTCGAAACCAATAACTACTATGGTCTAGGGGAAAAGTACACACACCATTGTAATCGGGAGGGTTTATACTTTCTGACGCAACAGGAATTTCTCGAGTTTGTCAATCCGTTCGCGAGATATGGGAGTTTGAAATTGAGGCATGGTTGAGAAACCATCAAAATTTTCGCAAGTCTGATACTCGAAATCAATGACTACAATGGCCTAGGGGAAAAGTACACACACCATTGTAATCGGGAGAGTTCATACTTTCTGATGCAACAAGAATTTCTCGAGTTCGTCAATCCGTTCGCGAGATATGGGAGCTTGAAGTTAAGGAATGGTTGAGAAACCCTCAAAATTTTCGGAATCTGATACTCGAAACCAATAACTACTATGGTCTAGGGCAAAAATACACATACCTTTGTAATCGGGCGAGTTTCTGCTTTCAGATGCAACAGGAATTTCTCAAGTTCGTCATTCCGTTCGCGAGATATGCGAGTCTGAAATTAAGGAATGGTTGAGAAACCATAAAAATTTTCGCAAGTCTGATACTCGAAACCAATAACTACCATGGCCTAGGGGAAAAGTACACAAACCGTTGTAAACGGTCGAGTGTCTGCGTTCAGATGCAACAGGAATTTCTCGAGTTCGTCAATCCGTTCGCGAGATATGGGAGTTTGAGGTTAAGGAATGGTTGAGAAACCATCAAAATTTTCGCAAGTCAGATACTCGAAACCAATAACTACAATGGCCTGGGGCAAAAGTACACACACCATTGTAATCGGGCGAATTTCCACTTTCAGATGCAACTGGAATTTTTCGAGTTCGCCAATCCGTTCGCGAGATATGGAAGTGTGAAGTTATGGAATGGTTGACAAACAATCAAAATTTTCGCAAGTCTGATACTAGAAACCAATAACTGGAATGGCCTAGGGGAAAAGTACACACACCATTGTAATCGGGCGAGTTTCCACTTTCAGATGCAACCGGAATTTCTCGAGTTCGCCAATCCGTTCGCGAGATATGGGAGTTTGAAGATAAGGAATGGTTGAGATACCATCAAAATTTTCGGAATCTGATACTCGAAACCAATAACTACTATGGTCTAGGGCAAAAATACAGACAACTCTGTAATCGGGCGAGTTTCTGCTTTCAGATGCAACAGGAATTTCTCGAGTTCGTCAATCCGTTCGCGAGATATGCGAGTTTGAAATTGAGGAATGGTTGAGAAACCATCAAAATTGTCGCAAGTCTGATACTCGAAACCAATGACTACAATGCCCTAGGGGAAAAGTACACACACCATTGTAATCGGGAGAGCTTCTACTTTCAGATGCAACAGGAATTTCTCTAGTTCGTCAATCCGTTCGCGAGATATGCGAGTTTGAAATTGAGGAATGGTTGAGAAACCATCAAAATTTTCGCATGTCTGATACTCGAAACCATTAACTGCAATGGCCTAGGGCAAAAATACACATACCGTTGTAATCGGGCGAGTTTCTGCTTTCAGATGCAACAGAAATTTCTCGAGTTCGTCAATCCGTTCGCGAGATATGGAAGTGTGAATTTATGGAATGGTTGACAAACAATCAAAATTTTCGCAATTCTGATACTCGAAACCAATAACTACAATGGCCTAGGGGAAAAATGCACATACCGTTCTAATCGGGAGAGTTTCTGCTTTCAGACGCAACAGGAATTTCTCGAGTTCGTCAATCCGTTCGCGAAAAATGGGAGTTTGAAGTTAAGGAATGGTTGAGAAACCATCAAAATTTTCGCAAGTCTGATACTCGAAACCAATAACTTGAATGGCCTAGGGGAAAAGTACACTCACCAATGTAATCGGGCAAGTTTCTACTTTCAGATGCAACAGGAATTTCTCGAGTTCGTCAATCCGTTCGCGAGATATGGGAGTTTGAAGTTAAGGAGTGGTTGAGAAACCATCAAAGTTTTCGCAAGTCTGATACTCGAAACCAATAACTTCTATGGTCTAGAGCAAAAATACCCATACCGTTGTAATAGGGCGAGTTTCTGCCTTCAGATGCAGTAGGAATTTCTCGAGTTCGTCAATCCGTTCGCGAGGTATGGGAGTTTGAAGTTAAGGAATGGTTGAGAAACCATCAAAATTTTCGCAATTCTGATACTCGAAACCAATAACTACAATGGCCTAGGGGAAAAATGCACATACCGTTCTAATCGGGAGAGTTTCTGCTTTCAGACGCAACAGAAATTTTTCGAATTCGGCTATCCGTTCGCGAAATATCGGAGTTTGGATTTAAGAGATGGTTGAGAAACCATCAAAATTTTCGCAATTCTGATACTCGAAACGAATAACTGGAGAAGCCTAGGCGGAAAGTACACACACCATTGTAATCGGTCGAGTTTCTACTTTCAGATGCAACAGGAATTTCTCGAGTTCGTCAATCCGTTCGCGAGATATGGGAGTTTGAAGTTAAGGAACGTTTGAGAAACCATCAAAATTTTCGCAAGTCTGCTACTCGAAACCAATAACTACAATGGCCTAGGGGAAAAATACAAGTAGCATTGTAATCGGGGGAGTTTCTATTTTCAGATGCAACAGAAATTTTTCGGATTCGTCAATCCGTTCGCGAGATATGGGAGTTTGAAGTTAAGGAATGGTTGAGAAACCATCAAAATTTTCGCAAGTCTGATACTCGAAACCAATAACTACATTGGCCTAGGGGAAAAATACACGTAGCATTGTAATCGGGGGAGTTTCTATTTTCTGATGCAACAGAAATTTTTCGGATTCGTCAATCCGTTCGCGAGATATGGGAGTTTGAAGTTAAGGAATGGTTGAGAAACCATCAAAATTTTCGCAAGTCGGATACTCGAAACCAATAACTACAATGGCCTAGGGGAAAAATACACGTAGCATTGAAATCGGGGGAGTTTCTATTTTCAGATGCAACAGAAATTTTTCGGATTCGTCAATCCGTTCGCCAGATATGGGAGTTTGAAGTTAAGGATTGGTTGAGAAACCATCAAAATTTTCGCAAGTCTGATACTCGAAACCAATAACTACAATGGCCTAGGGGAAAAATACACATAGCATTGTAATCGGGGGAGTTTCTATTTTCAGATGCAACATGAATTTCTCGAGTTCGTCAATCCGTTCGCGAGATATGGGAGTTTGAAGTTAAGGAATGCTTGAGAAACCATCAACATTTTCGCAATTCTGATGCTAGAAACGAATAACTGGAATGGCCTAGGGGAGAAGTACACACACCATTGTAATCGGGCGAGTTTCTACTTTCAGATGCAACAGGAATTTCTCGAGTTCGTCAATCCGTTCGCGAGATATGGGAGTTTGAAGTTAAGGAATGGTTGAGAAACCATCAAAACTTTCGCAATTCTGATACTCGAAACCAATAACTACTATGGCCTAGGGCAAAAATACACATACCGTTGTAATCGGACGAGTTTCTGGTTTCAGATGCAACAGGAATTTATCGAGTTCGTAAATCCGTTCGCGACATATGGGAGTTTGAAGTTAAGGAACGGTTGAGAAACCATCAAAACTTTCGCTGGTCTGATACTCGAAACCAATAACTACTATGGCCTAGGGCAAAAATACACATACCGTTGTAATCGGGCGAGTTTCTACTTTCAGATGCAACAGGAATTTCTCGAGTTCGTCAATCCGTCCGCGAGATATGGGAGTTTGAAGTTAAGGAATGGTTGAGAAACCATCAAAATTTTCGCAAGTCTGATACTCGAAACCAATAACTACAAAGGCCTAGGGCAAAAATACACATACCTTTGCAATCGGACGAGTTTCTACTTTCAGATGCAACAGGAATTTCTCGAGCTCGTCAATCCGTTCGCGAGATATGGGAGTTTGAAGTTAAGGAACGGTTGAGAAACAATCACAATTTTCGCAAGTCTGATACTCGAAACCAATAACTACTGTGGCCTAGGGGAAAATACAGATACCTTTGTAATCGGGCGAGTTTCTACTTTCAGATGCAGCATGAATTTCTCAAGTTCGTCAATCCGTTCGCGAGATATGGGAGTTTGATGTTAAGGAATGTTTGAGGAACAGTCACAATTTTCGCAAGTCGGATACTCGAAACCAATACTACTGTGGCCTAGGGGAAAAATACACTTACCTTTGTAATTGGGCGAGTTTCTACTTTCAGATGCAACAGGAATTTCTCGAGTTCGTCAATCCGTTCGCGAGATATGGAGCTTGAAGTTAAGGAATGGTTGAGAAACCATCAAAATTTTCGGAATCTGATACTCGAAACCAATAACTACTATGGTCTAGGGCAGAAATACACATACCGTTGTAATCGGGCGAGCTTCTGCTTTCAGATGCAACAGGAATTTCTCGAGTTCGTCAATCCTTTCGCGAGATATGCGAGTTTGAAATTAAGGAATGGTTGAGAAGCCATCAAAATTTTCGCAAGTCTGATACTCGAAACAAATAACTACAATGGCCAAGGGGAAAAATACACATACCGTTGTAATCGGGCGAGTTTCTGCTTTCAGATGCAACAGGAATTTCTCGAGTTCGTCAATCCGTTCGCGAGATATGGGAGTTTGAAGTTAAGGAATGGTTGAGAAACCATAAAAACTTTGCAAGTCTCTTACTCGAAACGAATAACTGGAATGGCCTAGTGGAAAAGCAGGCACACCACTGTGATCGGGCGAGTTTCTACTTTCAGATGCAACGGGAGTTTCTCGAGTTCGTCAATCCGTTCGCGAGATATGGGAGTTTGAAATTGAGGAATGGTTGAGAAACCATCAATATTTTCGCAAGTCTGATACTCGAAATCAATGACTACAATGGCCTAGGGGAAAAGTACACACACCATTGTAATCGGGAGAGTTTATACTTTCTGATGCAACAAGAATTTCTCGAGTTCGTCAATCCGTTCGCGAGATATGGGAGCTTGAAGTTAAGGAATGGTTGAGAAACCATCAAAATTTTCGGAGTATGATACTCGAAACCAATAACTACTATGGTCTAGGGGAAAAGTACACACACCATTGTAATCGGGAGGGTTTATACTTTCTGACGCAACAGGAATTTCTCGAGTTTGTCAATCCGTTCGCGAGATATGGGAGTTTGAAATTGAGGAATGGTTGAGAAACCATCAAAATTTTCGCAAGTCTGATACTCGAAATCAATGACTACAATGGCCTAGGGGAAAAGTACACACACCATTGTAATCGGGAGAGTTCATACTTTCTGATGCAACAAGAATTTCTCGAGTTCGTCAATCCGTTCGCGAGATATGGGAGCTTGAAGTTAAGGAATGGTTGAGAAACCCTCAAAATTTTCGGAATCTGATACTCGAAACCATTAACTGCAATGGCCTAGGGCAAAAATACACATACCGTTGTAATCGGGCGAGTTTCTGCTTTCAGATGCAACAGAAATTTCTCGAGTTCGTCAATCCGTTCGCGAGATATGGAAGTGTGAATTTATGGAATGGTTGACAAACAATCAAAATTTTCGCAAGTCTGATACTAGAAACCAATAACTGGAATGGCCTAGGGGAAGAGTATACACACCATTGTAATCGGGCGAGTTTCTACTTTCAGATGCAACAGGAATTTCTCGAGTTCGTCAATCCGTTCGCGAAAAATGGGAGTTTGAAATTAAGGAATGGTTGAGAAACCATCAAAATTTTCGCAAGTCTGATACTCGAAACCAATAACTTGAATGGCCTAGGGGAAAAGTACACTCACCAATGTAATCGGGCAAGTTTCTACTTTCAGATGCAACAGGAATTTCTCGAGTTCGTCAATCCGTTCGCGAGATATGGGAGTTTGAAGTTAAGGAGTGGTTGAGAAACCATCAAAGTTTTCGCAAGTCTGATACTCGAAACCAATAACTTCTATGGTCTAGAGCAAAAATACCCATACCGTTGTAATAGGGCGAGTTTCTGCCTTCAGATGCAGTAGGAATTTCTCGAGTTCGTCAATCCGTTCGCGAGGTATGGGAGTTTGAAGATAAGGAATGGTTGAGATACCATCAAAGTTTTCGGAATCTGATACTCGAAACCAATAACTAGTATGGTCTAGGGCAAAAATACACATACCGTTGTAATCGGGCGAGTCTCTGCTTTCAGATGCAACAGGAATTTTTCGAGTTCGTCAATCCGTTCGCGAGATATGCGAGTTTGAAATTAGGGAATGGTTGAGAAACCATCAAAATTTTCGCAAGTCTGATACTGGAAACCAATAACTACAATGGCCTAGGGGAAAAATACACGTAGCATTGAAATCGGGGGAGTTTCTATTTTCAGATGCAACAGAAATTTTTCGGATTCGTCAATCCGTTCGCCAGATATGGGAGTTTGAAGTTAAGGATTGGTTGAGAAACCATCAAAATTTTCGCAAGTCTGATACTCGAAACCAATAACTACAATGGCCTAGGGGAAAAATACACATAGCATTGTAATCGGGGGAGTTTCTATTTTCAGATGCAACAGAAATTTTTCGGATTCGTCAATCCGTTCGCGAGATATGGGAGTTTGAAGTTAAGGAATGGTTGAGAAACCATCAAAACTTTCGCAATTCTGATACTCGAAACCAATAACTACTATGGCCTAGGGCAAAAATACACATACCGTTGTAATCGGACGAGTTTCTGGTTTCAGATGCAACAGGAATTTATCGAGTTCGTAAATCCGTTCGCGACATATGGGAGTTTGAAGTTAAGGAACTGTTGAGAAACCATCAAAACTTTCGCTGGTCTGATACTCGAAACCAATAACTACTATGGCCTAGGGCAAAAATACACATACCGTTGTAATCGGGCGAGTTTCTACTTTCAGATGCAACAGGAATTTCTCGAGTTCGTCAATCCGTCCGCGAGATATGGGGAGTTTGAAGTTAAGGAATGGTTAAGAAACCATCAAAATTTTCGCAAGTCTGATACTCGAAACCAATAACTACAAAGGCCTAGGGCAAAATACACATACCTTTGCAATCGGACGAGTTTCTACTTTCAGATGCAACAGGAATTTCTCGAGCTCGTCAATCCGTTCGCGAGATATGGGAGTTTGAAGTTAAGGAACGGTTGAGAAACAATCACAATTTTCGCAAGTCTGATACTCGAAACCAATAACTACTGTGGCCTAGGGGAAAAATACACATACCTTTGTAATCGGGCGAGTTGCTACTTTCAGATGCAATAGGAATTTCTCGAGTTCGTCAATCCGTCCACGAGATATGGGAGTTTGAAGTTAAGGAATGGTTGAGAAACCATCAAAATTTTCGCAAGTCTGATACTCGAAACCAATAACTACAAAGGCCTAGGGAAAAAATACACATACCATTGCAATCGGGCGAGTTTCTACTTTCAGATGCAACAGGAATATCTCGATTTCCTCAATCCGCTCGCGAGATATGGAGTTTGAAGTTAAGGAATGGTTGAGGAACCCTCAAAATTTTCGCAACTCTGATACTCGAAACCAATAACTACAATGGCCTAGGGGAAAAAATGCACATACCGTTCTAATCGGGAGAGTTTCTGCTTTCAGACGCAACAGAAATTTTCGAGTTCGTCAATCCGTTCGCGAAAAATGGGAGTTTGAAGTTAAGGAATGGTTGAGAAACCATCAAAATTTTCGCAAGTCTGATACTCGAAACCAATAACTTGAATGGCCTAGGGGAAAAGTACACTCACCATTGTAATCGGTCGAGTTTCTACTTTCAGATGCAACAGAAATTTTTCGGATTCGTCAATCCGTTCGCGAGATATGGGAGTTTGAAGTTAAGGAATGGTTGAGAAACCATCAAAATTTTCGCAAGTCTGATACTCGAAACCAATAACTACATTGGCCTAGGGGAAAAATACACGTAGCATTGTAATCGGGGGAGTTTCTATTTTCTGATGCAACAGAAATTTTTCGGATTCGTCAATCCGTTCGCGAGATATGGGAGTTTGAAGTTAAGGAATGGTTGAGAAACCATCAAAATTTTCGCAAGTCGGATACTCGAAACCAATAACTACAATGGCCTAGGGGAAAAATACACGTAGCATTGAAATCGGGGGAGTTTCTATTTTCAGATGCAACAGAAATTTTTCGGATTCGTCAATCCGTTCGCCAGATATGGGAGTTTGAAGTTAAGGATTGGTTGAGAAACCATCAAAATTTTCGCAAGTCTGATACTCGAAACCAATAACTACAATGGCCTAGGGGAAAAATACACATAGCATTGTAATCGGGGGAGTTTCTATTTTCAGATGCAACAGAAATTTTTCGGATTCGTCAATCCGTTCGCGAGATATGGGAGTTTGAAGTTAAGGAATGGTTGAGAAACCATCAAAACTTTCGCAATTCTGATACTCGAAACCAATAACTACTATGGCCTAGGGCAAAAATACACATACCGTTGTAATCGGACGAGTTTCTGGTTTCAGATGCAACAGGAATTTATCGAGTTCGTAAATCCGTTCGCGACATATGGGAGTTTGAAGTTAAGGAACGGTTGAGAAACCATCAAAACTTTCGCTGGTCTGATACTCGAAACCAATAACTACTATGGCGTAGGGCAAAAATACACATACCGTTGTAATCGGGCGAGTTTCTACTTTCAGATGCAACAGGAATTTCTCGAGTTCGTCAATCCGTCCGCGAGATATGGGAGTTTGAAGTTAAGGAATGGTTAAGAAACCATCAAAATTTTCGCAAGTCTGATACTCGAAACCAATAACTACAAAGGCCTAGGGCAAAAATACACATACCTTTGCAATCGGACGAGTTTCTACTTTCAGATGCAACAGGAATTTCTCGAGCTCGTCAATCCGTTCGCGAGATATGGGAGTTTGAAGTTAAGGAACGGTTGAGAAACAATCACAATTTTCGCAAGTCTGATACTCGAAACCAATAACTACTGTGGCCTAGGGGAAAAATACACATACCTTTGTAATCGGGCGAGTTTCTACTTTCAGATGCAATAGGAATTTCTCGAGTTCGTCAATCCGTCCACGAGATATGGGAGTTTGAAGTTAAGGAATGGTTGAGAAACCATCAAAATTTTCGCAAGTCTGATACTCGAAACCAATAACTACAAAGGCCTAGGGGAAAAATACACATACCATTGCAATCGGGCGAGTTTCTACTTTCAGATGCAACAGGAATTTCTCGAGTTCGTCAATCCGTTCGCGAGATATGGGAGTTTGAAATTAAGGAACTGTTGAGAAACAATCACAATTCTCGCAAGTCTGATACTCGAAACCAATAACTACTGTGGCCTAGGGGAAAATACACATACCTTTGTAATTGGGCGAGTTTCTACTTTCAGATGCAACAAGAATTTCTCGAGTTCGTCAATCCGTTCGCGAGCTATGGGAGTTTGAAGTTAAGGAATGGTTGAGAAACCATCAAAATTTTCGCAAGTCTGATACTCGAAACAAATAACAACAAAGGCCTAGGGGGAAAAATACACATACCTGTGCAATCGGGCGAGTTTCTACTTTCAGATGCAACAGGAATTTCTCGAGCTCGTCAATCCGTTCGCGAGATATGGGAGTTTGAAATTAAGGAACGCGATGAGAAACAATCACAATTTTCGCAAGTCGGATACTCGAAACCAATAACTACTGTGGCCTAGGGGAAAATACAGATACCTTTGTAATCGGGCGAGTTTCTACTTTCAGATGCAGCATGAATTTCTCAAGTTCGTCAATCCGTTCGCGAGATATGGGAGTTTGATGTTAAGGAATGTTTGAGAAACAGTCACAATTTTCGCAAGTCGGATACTCGAAACCAATACTACTGTGGCCTAGGGGAAAAATACACTTACCTTTGTAATTGGGCGAGTTTCTACTTTCAGATGCAACAGGAATTTCTCGAGTTCGTCAATCCGTTCGCGAGATATGGGAGCTTGAAGTTAAGGAATGGTTGAGAAACCATCAAAATTTTCGGAATCTGATACTCGAAACCAATATCTACTATGGTCTAGGGCAGAAATACACATACCGTTGTAATCGGGCGAGCTTCTGCTTTCAGATGCAACAGGAATTTCTCGAGTTCGTCAATCCTTTCGCGAGATATGCGAGTTTGAAGTTAAGGAATGGTTGAGAAGCCATCAAAATTTTCGCAAGTCTGATACTCGAAACAAATAACTACAATGGCCAAGGGAAAAATACACATACCGTTGTAATCGGGCGAGTTTCTGCTTTCAGATGCAACAGGAATTTCTGGAGTTCGTCAATCCGTTCGCGAGATATGGGAGTTTGAAGTTAAGGAATGGTTGAGAAACCATAAAAACTTTGCAAGTCTCTTACTCGAAACGAATAACTGGAATGGCCTAGGGGAAAAGCAGGCACACCACTGTGATCGGGCGAGTTTCTACTTTCAGATGCAACGGGAGTTTCTCGAGTTCGTCAATCCGTTCGCGAGATATGGGAGTTTGAAATTGAGGAATGGTTGAGAAACCATCAAAATTTTCGCAAGTCTGATACTCGAAATCAATGACTACAATGGCCTCGGGGAAAAGTACACACACCATTGTAATCGGGAGAGTTTATACTTTCTGATGCAACAAGAATTTCTCGAGTTCGTCAATCCGTTCGCGAGATATGGGAGCTTGAAGTTAAGGAATGGTTGAGAAACCATCAAAATTTTCGGAGTCTGATACTCGAAACCAATAACTACTATAGTCTAGGGGAAAAGTACACACACCATTGTAATCGGGAGGGTTTATACTTTCTGACGCAACAGGAATTTCTCGAGTTTGTCAATCCGTTCGGGAGATATGGGAGTTTGAAATTGAGGAATGGTTGAGAAACCATCAAAATTTTCGCAAGTCTGATACTCGAAATCAATGACTACAATGGCCTAGGGGAAAAGTACACACACCATTGTAATCGGGAGAGTTCATACTTTCTGATGCAACAAGAATTTCTCGAGTTCGTCAATCCGTTCGCGAGATATGGGAGCTTGAAGTTAAGGAATGGTTGAGAAACCCTCAAAATTTTCGGAATCTGATACTCGAAACCAATAACTACTATGGTCTAGGGCAAAAATACACATACCTTTGTAATCGGGCGAGTTTCTGCTTTCAGATGCAACAGGAATTTCTCGAGTTCGTCATTCCGTTCGCGAGATATGCGAGTCTGAAATTAAGGAATGGTTGAGAAACCATAAAAATTTTGCAAGTCTCTTACTCGAAACGAATAACTGGAATGGCCTAGGGGAAAAGCACACACACCTTTGTAATCGGGCGAGTTTTTACTTTCAGATGCAACAGGAGTTTCTCGACTTCGACAATCCGTTCGCGAAATATGGGAGTTTGAAGTTAAGGAATGGTCGAGAAACCATCAAAATTTTCGCAAGTCTGATACTCGAAACCAATAACTACCATGGCCTAGGGGAAAAGTACACAAACCGTTGTAAACGGTCGAGTGTCTGCGTTCAGATGCAACAGGAATTTCTCGAGTTCGTCAATCCGTTCGCGAGATATGGGAGTTTGAGGTTAAGGAATGGTTGAGAAACCATCAAAATTTTCGCAAGTCAGATACTCGAAACCAATAACTACAATGGCCTGGGGCAAAAGTACACACACCATTGTAATCGGGCGAATTTCCACCTTCAGATGCAACTGGAATTTCTCGAGTTCGCCAATCCGTTCGCGAGATATGGAAGTGTGAAGTTATGGAATGGTTGACAAACAATCAAAATTTTCGCAAGTCTGATACTAGAAACCAATAACTGGAATGGCCTAGGGGAAAAGTACACACACCATTGTAATCGGGCGAGTTTCCACTTTCAGATGCAACCGGAATTTCTCGAGTTCGCCAATCCGTTCGCGAGATATGGGAGTTTGAAGATAAGGAATGGTTGAGATACCATCAAAATTTTCGGAATCTGATACTCGAAACCAATAACTACTATGGTCTAGGGCAAAAATACAGACACCTTTGTAATCGGGCGAGTTTCTGCTTTCAGATGCAACAGGAATTTCTCGAGTTCGTCAATCCGTTCGCGAGATATGCGAGTTTGAAATTGAGGAATGGTTGAGAAACCATCAAAATTTTCGCAAGTCTGATACTCGAAACCAATGACTACAATGCCCTAGGGGAAAAGTACACACACCATTGTAATCGGGAGAGCTTCTACTTTCAGATGCAACAGGAATTTCTCTAGTTCGTCAATCCGTTCGCGAGATATGCGAGTTTGAAATTGAGGAATGGTTGAGAAACCATCAAAATTTTCGCATGTCTGATACTCGAAACCATTAACTGCAATGGCCTAGGGCAAAAATACACATACCGTTGTAATCGGGCGAGTTTCTGCTTTCAGATGCAACAGAAATTTCTCGAGTTCGTCAATCCGTTCGCGAGATATGGAAGTGTGAATTTATGGAATGGTTGACAAACAATCAAAATTTTCGCAAGTCTGATACTAGAAACCAATAACTGGAATGGCCTAGGGGAAGAGTATACACACCTTTGTAATCGGGCGAGTTTCTACTTTCAGATGCAACAGGAATTTCTCGAGTTCGTCAATCCGTTCGCGAAAAATGGGAGTTTGAAGTTAAGGAGTGGTTGAGAAACCATCAAAATTTTCGCAAGTCTGATACTCGAAACCAATAACTTGAATGGCGTAGGGGAAAAGTACACTCACCAATGTAATCGGGCAAGTTTCTACTTTCAGATGCAACAGGAATTTCTCGAGTTCGTCAATCCGTTCGCGAGATATGGGAGTTTGAAGTTAAGGAGTGGTTGAGAAACCATCAAAGTTTTCGCAGGTCTGATACTCGAAACCAATAACTTCTATGGTCTAGAGCAAAAATACCCATACCGTTGTAATAGGGCGAGTTTCTGCCTTCAGATGCAGTAGGAATTTCTCGAGTTCGTCAATCCGTTCGCGAGGTATGGGAGTTTGAAGTTAAGGAATGGTTGAGGAACCATCAAAATTTTCGCAATTCTGATACTCGAAACCAATAACTACAATGGCCTAGGGGAAAAATGCACATACCGTTCTAATCGGGAGAGTTTCTGCTTTCAGACGCAACAGAAATTTTTCGAATTCGGCTATCCGTTCGCGAGATATGGGAGTTTGAAGTTAAGGAATGGTTGAGAAACCATAAAAACTTTGCAAGTCTCTTACTCGAAACGAATAACTGGAATGGCCTAGGGGAAAAGCAGGCACACCACTGTGATCGGGCGAGTTTCTAATTTCAGATGCAACAAGAATTTCTCGAGTTCGTCAATCCGTTCGCGAGATATGGGAGCTTGAAGTTAAGGAATGGTTGAGAAACCATCAAAATTTTCGGAGTCTGATACTCGAAACCAATAACTACTATGGTCTAGGGGAAAAGTACACACACCATTGTAATCGGGAGGGTTTATACTTTCTGACGCAACAGGAATTTCTCGAGTTTGTCAATCCGTTCGCGAGATATGGGAGTTTGAAATTGAGGAATGGTTGAGAAACCATCAAAATTTTCGCAAGTCTGATACTCGAAATCAATGACTACAATGGCCTAGGGGAAAAGTACACACACCATTGTAATCGGGAGAGTTCATACTTTCTGATGCAACAAGAATTTCTCGAGTTCGTCAATCCGTTCGCGAGATATGGGAGCTTGAAGTTAAGGAATGGTTGAGAAACCCTCAAAATTTTCGGAATCTGATACTCGAAACCAATAACTACTATGGTCTAGGGCAAAAATACACATACCTTTGTAATCGGGCGAGTTTCTGCTTTCAGATGCAACAGGAATTTCTCGAGTTCGTCATTCCGTTCGCGAGATATGCGAGTCTGAAATTAAGGAATGGTTGAGAAACCATAAAAATTTTGCAAGTCTCTTACTCGAAACGAATAACTGGAATGGCCTAGGGGAAAAGCACACACACCTTTGTAATCGGGCGAGTTTTTACTTTCAGATGCAACAGGAGTTTCTCGAGTTCGACAATCCGTTCGCGAAATATGGGAGTTTGAAGTTAAGGAATGGTCGAGAAACCATCAAAATTTTCGCAAGTCTGATACTCGAAACCAATAACTACCATGGCCTAGGGGAAAAGTACACAAACCGTTGTAAACGGTCGAGTGTCTGCGTTCAGATGCAACAGGAATTTCTCGAGTTCGTCAATCCGTTCGCGAAATATGGGAGTTTGAGGTTAAGGAATGGTTGAGAAACCATCAAAATTTTCGCAAGTCTGATACTAGAAACCAATAACTGGAATGGCCTAGGGGAAAAGTACACACACCATTGTAATCGGGCGAGTTTCTGCTTTCAGATGCAACAGGAATTTCTCGAGTTCGTCATTCCGTTCGCGAGATATGCGAGTCTGAAATTAAGGAATGGTTGAGAAACCATAAAAATTTTGCAAGTCTCTTACTCGAAACGAATAACTGGAATGGCCTAGGGGAAAAGTACACAAACCGTTGTAAACGGTCGAGTGTCTGCGTTCAGATGCAACAGGAATTTCTCGAGTTCGTCAATCCGTTCGCGAGATATGGGAGTTTGAGGTTAAGGAATGGTTGAGAAACCATCAAAATTTTCGCAAGTCAGATACTCGAAACCAATAACTACAATGGCCTGGGGCAAAAGTACACACACCATTGTAATCGGGCGAATTTCCACTTTCAGATGCAACTGGAATTTCTCGAGTTCGCCAATCCGTTCGCGAGATATGGAAGTGTGAAGTTATGGAATGGTTGACAAACAATCAAAATTTTCGCAAGTCTGATACTAGAAACCAATAACTGGAATGGCCTAGGGGAAAAGTACACACACCATTGTAATCGGGCGAGTTTCCACTTTCAGATGCAACCGGAATTTCTCGAGTTCGCCAATCCGTTCGCGAGATATGGGAGTTTGAAGATAAGGAATGGTTGAGATACCATCAAAATTTTCGGAATCTGATACTCGAAACCAATAACTACTATGGTCTAGGGCAAAAATACAGACACCTTTGTAATCGGGCGAGTTTCTGCTTTCAGATGCAACAGGAATTTCTCGAGTTCGTCAATCCGTTCGCGAGATATGCGAGTTTGAAATTGAGGAATGGTTGAGAAACCATCAAAATTTTCGCAAGTCTGATACTCGAAACCAATGACTACAATGCCCTAGGGGAAAAGTACACACACCATTTTAATCGGGAGAGCTTCTACTTTCAGATGCAACAGGAATTTCTCTAGTTCGTCAATCCGTTCGCGAGATATGCGAGTTTGAAATTGAGGAATGGTTGAGAAACCATCAAAATTTTCGCATGTCTGATACTCGAAACCATTAACTGCAATGGCCTAGGGCAAAAATACACATACCGTTGTAATCGGGCGAGTTTCTGCTTTCAGATGCAACAGAAATTTCTCGAGTTCGTCAATCCGTTCGCGAGATATGGAAGTGTGAATTTATGGAATGGTTGACAAACAATCAAAATTTTCGCAAGTCTGATACTAGAAACCAATAACTGGAATGGCCTAGGGGAAGAGTATACACACCATTGTAATCGGGCGAGTTTCTACTTTCAGATGCAACAGGAATTTCTCGAGTTCGTCAATCCGTTCGCGAAAAATGGGATTTTGAAGTTAAGGAATGGTTGAGAAACCATCAAAATTTTCGCAAGTCTGATACCCGAAACCAATAACTGGAATTGCCTAGGGGAAAAGTACACACACCATTGTAATCGGGCGAGTTTCTGACTTCAGATGCAGTAGGAATTTCTCGAGTTCGTCAATCCGTTCGCGAGGTATGGGAGTTTGAAGTTAAGGAATGGTTGAGAAACCATCAAAATTTTCGCAAGTCTGATACTCGAAACCAATAACTTGAATGGCCTAGGGGAAAAGTACACTCACCAATGTAATCGGGCAAGTTTCTACTTTCAGGTGCAACAGGAATTTCTCGAGTTCGTCAATCCGTTCGCGAGATATGGGAGTTTGAAGTTAAGGAGTGGTTGAGAAACCATCAAAGTTTTCGCAAGTCTGATACTCGAAACCAATAACTACTATGGTCTAGGGCAAAAATACACATACCGTTGTAATCGGACGAGTTTCTGGTTTCAGATGCAACAGGAATTTATCGAGTTCGTAAATCCGTTCGCGACATATGGGAGTTTGAAGTTAAGGAACGGTTGAGAAACCATCAAAACTTTCGCTGGTCTGATACTCGAAACCAATAACTACTATAGCCTAGGGCAAAAATACACATACCGTTGTAATCGGGCGAGTTTCTACTTTCAGATGCAACAGGAATTTCTCGAGTTCGTCAATCCGTCCGCGAGATATGGGAGTTTGAAGTTAAGGAATGGTTGAGAAACCATCAAAATTTTCGCAAGTCTGATACTCGAAACCAATAACTACAAAGGCCTAGGGCAAAAATACACATACCTTTGCAATCGGACGAGTTTCTACTTTCAGATGCAACAGGAATTTCTCGAGCTCGTCAATCCGTTCGCGAGATATGGGAGTTTGAAATTAAGGAACGGTTGAGAAACAATCACAATTTTCGCAAGTCTGATACTCGAAACCAATAACTACTGTGGCCTAGGGGAAAATACAGATACCTTTGTAATCGGGCGAGTTTCTACTTTCAGATGCAGCATGAATTTCTCAAGTTCGTCAATCCGTTCGCGAGATATGGGAGTTTGAAGTTAAGGAATGTTTGAGAAACAGTCACAATTTTCGCAAGTCGGATACTCAAAACCAATACTACTGTGGCCTAGGGGAAAAATACACTTACCTTTGTAATTGGGCGAGTTTCTACTTTCAGATGCAACAGGAATTTCTCGAGTATGTCAATCCGTTCGCGAGATATGGGAGTTTGAATTTAAGGAATGGTTGAGAAACCGTCAAAATTTTCGCAAGTCTGATACTCGAAACCAATAACTACTATGGCCTAGGAGAAAAATACACATACCTCTGTAATCGCGCGAGTTTCTACTTTCAGATGCAGCATGAATTTCTCGAGTTCGTCAATCCGTTCGCGAGATATGGGAGTTTGAAGTTAAGGAACGGTTGAGAAACAATCACAGTTTTCGCAAGTCTGATACTCGAAACCAATAACTACAAAGGCTTAGGGGCAAAATACACATACCGTTGTAATCGGGAGAGTTTCTTCTTCCAGATGCAACCGGAATTTCTCGTGTTCGTCAATCCGTTCGCGAGATATGGGAGTTTGAAACTAAGGAATGGTTGAGAAACCATCACAATTTTCGCAAGTCTGACACTCGAAACCAATAACTACTATGGCCTAGGGCAAAAATACACATACCGTTGTAATCGGGCGAGTTTCTACTTTCAGATGCAACAGGAACTTCTCGAGTTCGTCAATCCGTTCGCGAGATATGGGAGTTTGAATTTAAGGAATGGTTGAGAAACCATCAAAATTTTCGCAAGTCTGATACTCGAAACCAATAACTACAAAGGCCTAGGGGAAAAATACACATACCTTTGTAATCGGGCGAGTATCTACTTTCAAATGCAACAGGAATTTCTCGAGCTCGTCAATCCGTTCGCGAGATATGGAAGTTTGAAATTAAGGAACGGTTTGAAACCATCAAAATTTTCGCAAGTCTGATACTCGAAACCAATAACTACAAAGGCTTAGGGAAAAATACACATACCGTTGTAATCGGGAGAGTTTCTTCTTCCAGACGCAACCGGAATTTCTCGAGTTCGTCAATCCGTTCGCGAGATATGGGAGTTTGAAGTTAAGGAATGTGTGAGAAACAATCCCAATTTTCGCAAGCCGGATACTCGAAACCAATAACTACTGTGGCCTAGCGGAAAAATACACTTACCTTTGTAATTGGGCGAGTTTCTACTTTCAGATGCAACAGGAATTTCACGAGTATGTCAATCCGTTCGCGAGATATGGGAGTCTGAAGTTAAGGAATGTTTGAGAAACCATCAAAAATTTCCCAAGTCTGATACTCGAAACCAATAACTACAAAAGCCTAGGGGAAAAATACACATACCTTTGCAATGGGGCGAGTTTCTACTTTCAGATGCAACAGGAATTTCTCGAGCTCGTCAATCCGTTCGCGAGATATGGGAGTTTGAAGTTAAGGAACGGTTGAGAAACAATCACAGTTTTCGCAAGTCTGATACTCGAAACCAATAACTACAAAGGCTTAGGGGCAAAATACACATACCGTTGTAATCGGGAGAGTTTCTTCTTCCAGATGCAACCGGAATTTCTCGTGTTCGTCAATCCGTTCGCGAGATATGGGAGTTTGAAACTAAGGAATGGTTGAGAAACCATCACAATTTTCGCAAGTCTGATACTCGAAACCAATAACTACTATGGCCTAGGGCAAAAATACACATACCGTTGTAATCGGGCGAGTTTCTACTTTCAGATGCAACAGGAACTTCTCGAGTTCGTCAATCCGTTCGCGAGATATGGGAGTTTGAAGTTAAGGAATGGTTGAGAAACCATCAAAATTTTCGCAAGTCTGATACTCGAAACCAATAACTACAAAGGCCTAGGGGAAAAATACACATACCTTTGTAATCGGGCGAGTATCTACTTTCAAATGCAACAGGAATTTCTCGAGCTCGTCAATCCGTTCGCGAGATATGGAAGTTTGAAATTAAGGAACGGTTGAGAAACCATCAAAATTTTCGCAAGTCTGATACTCGAAACCAATAACTACAAAGGCTTAGGGGAAAAATACACATACCGTTGTAATCGGGAGAGTTTCTTCTTCCAGACGCAACCGGAATTTCTCGAGTTCGTCAATCCGTTCGCGAGATATGGGAGTTTGAAGTTAAGGAATGTGTGAGAAACAATCCCAATTTTCGCAAGCCGGATACTCGAAACCAATAACTACTGTGGCCTAGCGGAAAAATACACTTACCTTTGTAATTGGGCGAGTTTCTACTTTCAGATGCAACAGGAATTTCACGAGTATGTCAATCCGTTCGCGAGATATGGGAGTCTGAAGTTAAGGAATGGTTGAGAAACCATCAAAAATTTCCCAAGTCTGATACTCGAAACCAATAACTACAAAGGCCTAGGGGAAAAATACACATACCTTTGCAATGGGGCGAGTTTCTACTTTCAGATGCAACAGGAATTTCTCGAGCTCGTCAATCCGTTCGCGAGATATGGGAGTTTGAAATTGAGGAACGGTTGAGAAACAATCACAATTTTCGCAAGTCTGATACTCGAAACCAATAACTACAAAGGCCTAGGGGAAAAATACACATACCTCTATAATCGGGCGAGTTTCTACTTTCAGATGCAACAGGAATTTCTCGAGTATGTCAATCCGTTCGCGAGATATGGGAGTTTGAAGTTAAGGAATGGTTGAGAAACCGTCAAAATTTTCGCAAGTCTGATACTCGAACCAGTAACTACTATGGCCTAGGAGAAAAATACACATACCTTTGTAATCGCGCGAGTTTCTACTTTCAGATGCAGCATGAATTTCTCGAGTTCGTCAATCCGTTCGCGAGATATGGGAGTTTGAAGTTAAGGAACGGTTGAGAAACAATCACAGTTTTCGCAAGTCTGATACTCGAAACCAATAACTACAAAGGCTTAGGGGCAAAATCCACATACCGTTGTAATCGGGAGAGTTTCTTCTTCCAGATGCAACCGGAATTTCTCGTGTTCGTCAATCCGTTCGCGAGATATGGGAGTTTGAAACTAAGGAATGGTTGAGAAACCATCACAATTTTCGCAAGTCTGATACTCGAAACCAATAACTACTATGGCCTAGGGCAAAAATACACATACCGTTGTAATTGGGCGAGTTTCTACTTTCAGATGCAACAGGAATTTCTCGAGTTCGTCAATCCGTTCGCGAGATATGGGAGTTTGAAGTTAAGGAATGGTTGAGAAACCATCAAAATTTTCGCAAGTCTGATACTCGAAACCAATAACTACAAAGGCCTAGGGGAAAAATACACATACCTTTGTAATCGGGCGAGTATCTACTTTCAGATGCAACAGGAATTTCTCGAGCTCGTCAATCCTTTCGCGAGATATGGAAGTTTGAAATTAAGGAACGGTTGAGAAACCTTCAAAATTTTCGCAAGTCTGATACTCGAAACCAATAACTACAAAGGCTTAGGGGAAAAATACACATACCGTTGTAATCGGGAGAGTTTCTTCTTCCAGACGCAACCGGAATTTCTCGAGTTCGTCAATCCGTTCGCGAGATATGGGAGTTTGAAGTTAAGGAATGTGTGAGAAACAATCACAATTTTCGCAAGTCGGATACTCGAAACCAATAACTACTGTGGCCTAGCGGAAAAATACACTTACCTTTGTAATTGGGCGAGTTTCTACTTTCAGATGCAACAGGAATTTCACGAGTATGTCAATCCGTTCGCGAGATATGGGAGTCTGAAGTTAAGGAATGGTTGAGAAACCATCAAAATTTTCCCAAGTCTGATACTCGAAACCAATAACTACAAAGGCCTAGGGGAAAAATACACATACCTTTGCAATGGGGCGAGTTTCTACTTTCAGATGCAACAGGAATTTCTCGAGCTCGTCAATCCGTTCGCGAGATATGGGAGTTTGAAGTTAAGGAACGGTTGAGAAACAATCACAATTTTCGCAAGTCTGATACTCGAAACCAATAACTACTGTGGCCTAGGGGAAAAGAACACATACCGTTCCAATCGGGCGAGTTTCTACATTCAGATGCAACAGGAATATCTCGAGTGCGTCAACCCGCTCGCGAGATATGGGAGTTCGAAGTTAAGTAATGGTTGAGAAACCATCAAAATCTTCGCAAGTCTGATACTCGAAACCAATAACTACAAAGACCTAGGGGAAAAATACACATACCGTTGTAATCGGGCGAGTTTCTGCTTTCAGATGCAACAGGAATTTCTCGAGTTCGTCAATCCGTTCGCGAGATATGGGAGTCTGGAGTTAAGAGACGGTTGAGAATCCATCAAAATTTTCGCAATTCTGATGCTAGAAACGAATAACTGGAATGGCCTAGTGGAAAAGAACACATACCGTTGCAATCGGGCGAGTTTCTACATTCAGATGCAACAGGAATATCTCGACTGCGTCAATCCGCTCGCGAGATATGGGAGTTCGAAGTTAAGTAATGGTTGAGAAACCGTCAAAATTTTCGCTGGTCTGATACTCGAAACCTATAACTGGAATGGCCTAGGGGTAAAGAACACACACCTTTGTAATCGGGAGAGTTTCTACTCTCAGATGCAACAGGAATTTCTCCAGTTCGTCAATCCGTTCGCGAGATGTGGGAGTTTGAAGTTAAGGAATGGTTGATAAAGCATCAAAATCTTCGCAAGTCTGATACTCGAAACCAATAACTACAAGTACCTAGGGTAAAAATACACATACCGTTGTAATCGGGCGAGTTTCTACTTTCAGATGCAACAGGAATTTCTCGAGTTCGTCAATCCGCTCGCGAGATATGGGAGTTCGAAGTTAAGTAATGGTTGAGAAACCGTCAAAATTTTCGCTGGTCTGATACTCGAAACCTATAACTGGAATGGCCTAGGGGTAAAGCACACACACCGTTTTAATCGGGCGAGTTTCTACTTTCAGATACAACAGGAATTTCGCGAGTTCGTCAATCCGTTCCTGAGATATGCGAGTTTGAAGTTAAGGAATGGTTGAGAATCCATCAAAATTTTCGCAAATCTGATACTCGAAACCAATAACTGGAATGGCCTAGGGGAAAAGTACACACACCTTTGTAATCGGGAGAGTTTCTACTCTCAGATGCAACAGGAATTTCTCCAGTTCGTCAATCCGTTCGCGAGATGTGGGAGTTCGAAGTTAAGTAATGGTTGAGAAACCGTCAAAATTTTCGCTGGTCTGATACTCGAAACCTATAACTGGAATGGCCTAGGGGTAAAGCACACACACCGTTTTAATCGGGCGAGTTTCTACTTTCAGATACAACAGGAATTTCGCGAGTTCGTCAATCCGTTCCTGAGATATGCGAGTTTGAAGTTAAGGAATGGTTGAGAATCCATCAAAATTTTCGCAAATCTGATACTCGAAACCAATAACTGGAATGGCCTAGGGGAAAAGTACACACATCATTGTAATCGGGCGAGTTTCTACTTTCAGATGCAACAGGAATTTCTCGAGTTCGTCAATCCGTTCGCGAGATATGGGAGTTTGATGTTAAGGAATGGTTGAGAAGCCATCAAAATTTTCGCAAATCTGATACTCGAAACAAATAACTGGAATGGCCTAGGGGAAAAGTACACACACCATTGTAATCGGGCAAGTTTCTACTTTCAGATACAATAGGAATTTCTCGAGTACGTCAATCCGTTCGCGAGATATGGGAGTTTGAAGTTAAGGAGTGGTTGAGAAACCATCAAAATTTTCGCAAGTCTGATACACGAAACCAATAACTACTATTGCCTAGGGCAAAAATACACATACTGTTGTAATCGGGCGAGTTTCTGCTTTCAGATGCAACAGGAATTTCTCGAGTTCGTCAATCCGTTCGCGAGATATGGGAGTTTGAAGTTAAGGAATGGTTGAGAAACCATCAAAATTTTCGCAAGTCTGATACTCGAAATCAATGACTACAATGGCCTAGGGGAAAAGTACACACACCATTGTAATCGGGAGAGTTTATACTTTCTGATGCAACAAGAATTTCTCGAGTTCGTCAATCCGTTCGCGAGATATGGAAGCTTGAAGTTAAGGAATGGTTGAGAAACCCTCAAAATTTTCGGAATCTGACACTCGAAACCAATAACTACTATGGTCTAGGGCAAAAATACACATACCTTTGTAATCGGGCGAGTTTCTGCTTTCAGATGCAACAGGAATTTCTCGAGTTCGTCATTCCGTTCGCGAGATATGCGAGTCTGAAATTAAGGAATGGTTGAGAAACCATAAAAATTTTGCAAGTCTCTTACTCGAAACGAATAACTGGAATGGCCTAGGGGAAAAGCACACACACCATTGTAATCGGGCGAGTTTCCACTTTCAGATGCAACCGGAATTTCTCGAGTTCGCCAATCCGTTCGCGAGATATGGGAGTTTGAAGATAAGGAATGGTTGAGAAACCATCAAAATTTTCGGAATCTGATACTCGAAACCAATAACTACTATGGTCTAGGGCAAAAATACAGACACCTTTGTAATCAGGCGAGTTTCTGCTTTCAGATGCAACAGGAATTTCTCGAGTTCGTCAATCCGTTCGCGAGATATGCGAGTTTGAAATTGAGGAATGGTTGAGAAACCATCAAAATTTTCGCAAGTCTGATACTCGAAACCAATGACTACAATGCCCTAGGGGAAAAGTACACACACCATTGTAATCGGGAGAGCTTCTACTTTCAGATGCAAGAGGAATTTCTCGAGTTCGTCAATCCGTTCCTGAGATATGCGAGTTTGAAGTTAAGGAATGGTTGAGAATCCATCAAAAGTTTCGCAAATCTGATACTCGAAACCAATAACTGGAATGGCCTAGGGGAAAAGTACACACATCATTGTAATCGGGCGAGTTTCTACTTTTGAGATGCAACAGGAATTTCTCGAGTTCGTCAATCCGTTCGCGAGGTATGGGAGTTTGATGTTAAGGAATGGTTGAGAAGCCATCAAAATTTTCGCAAGTCTGATACTCGAAACAAATAACTGGAATGGCCTAGGGGAAAAGTACACACACCATTGTAATCGGGCAAGTTTCTACTTTCAGATACAATAGGAATTTCTCGAGTACGTCAATCCGTTCGCGAGATATGGGAGTTTGAAGTTAAGGAGTGGTTGAGAAACCATCAAAATTTTCGCAAGTCTGATACACGAAACCAATAACTACTATTGCCTATGGCAAAAATACACACACTGTTGTAATCGGGCGAGTTTCTGCTTTCAGATGCAACAGGAATTTCTCGAGTTCGTCAATCCGTTCGCGAGATATGGGAGTTTGAAATTAAGGAATGGTTGAGAAGCCATCAAAATTTTCGCAAATCTGATACTCGAAACCAATAACAGGAATGGCCTAGGGGAAAAGTACACACATCATTGTAATCGGGCGAGTTTCTACTTTCAGATGCAACAGGAATTTCTCGAGTTCGTCAATCCGTTCGCGAGATATGGGAGCTTGAAGTTAAGGAATGGTTGAGAAACCATCAAAATTTTCGGAATCTGATACTCGAAACCAATAACTACTATGGTCTAGGGCAGAAATACACATACCGTTGTAATCGGGCGAGCTTCTGCTTTCAGATGCAACAGGAATTTCTCGCGTTCGTCAATCCTTTCGCGAGATATGCGAGTTTGAAATTAAGGAATGGTTGAGAAGCCATCAAAATTTTCGCAAGTCTGATACTCGAAACAAATAACTACAATGGCCAAGGGGAAAAATACACATACCGTTGTAATCGGGCGAGTTTCTGCTTTCAGATGCAACAGGAATTTCTCGAGTTCGTCAATCCGTTCGCGAGATATGGGAGTTTGAAGTTAAGGAATGGTTGAGAAACCATCAAAGTTTTCGCAAGTCTGATACTCGAAACCAATGACTACTATGGTCTAGAGCAGAAATACCCATACCGTTGTAATCGGGCGAGTTTCAACTTTCAGATGCAACAGGAATTTCTCGTGTTCGTCAGTCCGTTCGCGAGATATGCGAGTTTGAAATTGAGGAATGGTTGAGAAACCATCAAAATTTTCGCATGTCTGATACTCGAAACCATTAACTGCAATGGCCTAGGGCAAAAATACACATACCGTTGTAATCGGGCGAGTTTCTGCTTTCAGATGCAACAGAAATTTCTCGAGTTCGTCAATCCTTTCGCGAGATATGGAAGTGTGAATTTATGGAATGGTTGACAAACAATCAAAATTTTCGCAAGTCTGATACTAGAAACCAATAACAGGAATGGCCTAGGGGAAGAGTACACACACCATTGTAATCGGGCGAGTTTCTACTTTCAGATGCAACAGGAATTTCTCGAGTTCGTCAATCCGTTCGCGAAATATGGGAGTTTGAAGTTAAGGAATGGTTGAGAAACCATCAAAATTTTCGCAAGTCTGATACCCGAAACCAATAACTGGAATTGCCTAGGGGAAAAGTACACACACCATTGTAATCGGGCGAGTTTCTGACTTCAGATGCAGTAGGAATTTCTCGAGTTCGTCAATCCGTTCGCGAGGTATGGGAGTTTGAAGTTAAGGAATGTTTGAGAAACCATCAAAATTTTCGCAAGTCTGATACTCGAAACCAATAACTGGAATGGCCTAGGGCAATAATACACATACCGTGGTAATCGGGCGAGTTTCTGCTTTCAGATGCAACAGAAATTTCTCGAGTTCGTGAATCCGTTCGCGAGATATGGGAGTTTGAGGTTAAGGAATGGTTGAGAAACCATCAAAATTTTCGCAAGTCAGATACTCGAAACCAATAACTGGAATGGCCTAGGGGAAAAGTACACACACCATTGTAATCGGGCGAGTTTCCACTTTCAGATGCAACCGGAATTTCTCGAGTTCGCCAATCCGTTCGCGAGATATGGGAGTTTGAAGATAAGGAATGGTTGAGAAACCATCAAAATTTTCGTAAGTCTGATACTCGAAACCAATAACTGGAATGGCCTAGGGGAAAAATACACAGACCGTTGTAATCGGGAGAGCTTCTACTTTCAGACGCAACAGAAATTTGTCGGATTCGTCAATACGTTCGCGAAATACCGGATTTTGGAGTTAAGAGATGGTTGAGCAATTATCAAAATTTTCGCAAGTCTGATACTCGAAACCAATAACTACAATGGCCCAGGGGAAAAATGCGCATACCGATCTAATCGGGAGAGTTTCTGCTTTCAAACGCAACAGAAATTTTTCGAATTCGTCAATCCATTCGCGAAATATCGGAGTTTGGAATTAAGAGATGGTTGAGAAACCATCAAAATTTTAGCAATTCTGGTACTCGAAACCAATAACTGGAATGGCCTAGGGGAAAAGTACACATACCGTTGTAATGGAGCGAGCTTCTACATTCAGATGCAATAGGAATTTCCCGATTTCCTCAATCCGTTCACGAGATATGGGAGTTTGAAGTTAAGGAATGGTTGAGAAACCGTCAAAATTTTCGCAAGTCTGATACTCGAAATCAATAACTACTATGACCTAGGGCAAAAATACACAAACCGTTGCAATCGGGCGAGCTGCTGCTTTCAGATGCAACAGGAATTTCTCGAGTTCGTCAATCCGTTCGCGAGATATGGGAGTTTGAAGTTAAGGAATGTTTGAGAAACCATCAAAATTTTCGCAAGTCTGATACTCGAAACCAATAACTGGAATGGCCTAGGGCAATAATACACATACCGTTGTAATCGGGCGAGTTTCTGCTTTCAGATGCAACAGAAATTTCTCGAGTTCGTGAATCCGTTCGCGAGATATGGGAGTTTGAGGTTAAGGAATGGTTGAGAAACCATCAAAATTTTCGCAATTCAGATACTCGAAACCAATAACTGGAATGGCCTAGGGGAAAGGTACACACACCACTGTAATCGGGCGAGTATCCACTTTCAGATGCAACCGGAATTTCTCGAGTTCGCCAATCCGTTCGCGAGATATGGGAGTTTGAAGATAAGGAATGGTTGAGAAACCAGCAAAATTTTTACAAGTCTGATACTCGAAACCCATAACTACAATGGCCTAGGGGAAAAGTACACACACCACTGTAATCAGGCGAGATTCTACTTTCAGATGCAACAGGAATTTCTCGAGTTCGTCAATCCGTTCGCGAGATATGGGAGTTTGAAGTTAAGGAATGGCTGAGAAACCATCAAAATTTTCGCATGTCTGATACTCGAAACCATTAACTGCAATGGCCTAGGGCAAAAATACACATACCGTTGTTATCGGGCGGGTTTCTGCTTTCAGATGCAACAGAAATTTCTCGAGTTCGTCAATCCGTTCGCGAGATATGGTAGTTTGAAATTAAGGAATGGTTGAGAAACCATCAAAAATTTCGCAAGTCTGATACACGAAACGAATAACTGGAATGGCCTAGGGGAAAAGTACACATACCGTTGTAATGGAGCGAGCTTCTACATTCAGATGCAATAGGAATTTCTCGATTTCCTCAATCCGTTCACGAGATATAGGAGTTTGAAGTTAGGGAATGGTTGAGAAACTGTCAAAATTTTCGCAAGTCTGATACTCGAAACCAATAACTGGAATGGCCTAGGGCAAAAATACACATACCGTTGTAATCGGACGAGTTTCTGCTTTCAGATGCAACAGGAATTTCGAGAGTTCGTCAATCCGTTCGCGAGATATGGGAGTTTGATGTTAAGGAATGGTTGAGAGACCATGAAAATTTTCGCAAATCAGATACTCGAATCCAATAACTACTATCGCCTAGGGCAAAAATACACATACCGTTGTAATCGGGCGAGTTTCTGCTTTCAGACGCAACAGGAATTTCTCGAGTACGTCAATCCGTTCGCGAGATATGGGAGTTTGAAGTTAAGGAATGGTTGAGAAACTATCAATATTTTCGGAATCTGATACTCGAAACCAATAACTTCTATGGTCTAGGGCAAAAATACACATACCGTTGTAATCGGGCGAGTTTCTGCTTTCAGATACAACCGGAATTTCTCGAGTTCGTCAATCGGTTCGCGAGATATGGGAGTTTGAAATTAAGGAATGGTTGAGAAACCATCAAAGTTTTCGCAAGTCTGATACTCGAAACCAATAACTACTATGGTCTAGAGCAAAAATACACATACCGTTGTAATGGGGCGAGCTTCTACTTTCAGATGCAACAGGAATTTCCCGATTTCCTCAACCTGTTCACGAGATATGGGAGTTTGAAGTTAAGGAATGGTTGAGAAACCATCAAAATTTTCGCAAGTCTGATACTCGAAACCATTAACTGCAATGGCCTAGGGCAAAAATACACATACCGTTGTAATCGGGAGAGCTTCTACTTTCAGACGCAACAGAAATTTGTCGGATTCGTCAATACGTTCGCGAAATACCGGATTTTGGAGTTAAGAGATGGTTGAGCAATCATCCAAATTTTCGCAAGTCTGATACTCGAAACCAATAACTACAATGGCCCAGGGGAAAAATGCACATACCGATCTAATCGGGAGAGTTTCTGCTTTCAAACGCAACAGAAAGTTTTCGAATTCGTCAATCCGTTCGCGAAATATCGGAGTTTGGAATTAAGAGATGGTTGAGAAACCATCAAAATTTTCGCAATTCTGGTACTCGAAACCAATAACTGGAATGGCCTAGGGGAAAAGTACACATACCGTTGTAATGGAGCGAGCTTCTACATTCAGATGCAATAGGAATTTCTCGATTTCCTCAATCCGTTCACGAGATATGGGAGTTTGAAGTTAAGGAATGGTTGAGAAACCGTCAAAATTTTCGCAAGTCTGATACTCGAAATCAATAACTACTATGACCTAGGGCAAAAATACACATACCGTTGTAATCGGGCGAGCTTCTGCTTTCAGATGCAACAGGAATTTCTCGAGTTCGACAATCCGTTCGCGAGATATGGGAGTTTGAAGTTAAGAAATGGTTGAGAGACCATCAAAATTTTCGCAAATCCGATACTCGAAACCAATAACTACTATGGCCTAGGGCAAAAATACACATACCGTTGTAATCGGGCGAGTTTCTGCTTTCAGACGCAACTTGAATTTCTCGAGTACGTCAATCCGTTCGCGAGATATGGCTGTTTGAAGTTAAGGAATGGTTGAGAAACCATCAAAATTTTCGGAATCTGACACTCCAAACCAATAACTACTATGGTCTAGGGCAAAAATACACATACCGTTGTAATCGGGCGAGTTTCTGCTTTCAGATTCAACCGGAACTTCTCGAATTCGTCAATCCGTTCGCGAGATATGGGAGTTTGAAGTTAAGGAATGTTTGAGAAACCATCAAAATTTTCGCAAGTCTGATACTCGAAACCAATAACTGGAATGGCCTAGGGCAATAATACACATACCGTTGTAATCGGGCGAGTTTCTGCTTTCAGACGCAACAGAAATTTCTCGAGTTCGTCAATCCGTTCGCGAGGTATGGGAGTTTGAAGTTAAGGAATGGTTGAGAAACCATCAAAATTTTCGCAAGTCTGATACTCGAAACCAATGACTACAATGGCCTAGGGGAAAAGTACACACACCATTGTAATCGGGAGAGTTTATACTTTCTGGTGCAACAGGAATTTCTCGAGTTCGTCAATACGTTCGCGAGATATGGGAGCTTGAAGTTAAGGAATGGTTGAGAAACCATCAAAATTTTCGGAATCTGATACCTTAAACCATTAACTACTATGGTCTAGGGCAAAAATACACATACCGTTGTAATCGGGCGAGTTTCTGCTTTCAGATGCAACAGAAATTTCTCGAGTTCGTCAATCCGTTCGCGAGATATGGTAGTTTGAAATTAAGGAATGGTTGAGAAACCATCAAAAATTTCGCAAGTCTGATACACGAAACGAATAACTGGAATGGCCTAGGGGAAAAGTACACATACCGTTGTAATGGAGCGAGCTTCTACATTCAGGTGCAATAGGAATTTCTCGATTTCCTCAATCCGTTCACGAGATATGGGAGTTTGAAGTTAAGGAATGGTTGAGAAACCGTCAAAATTTTCGCAAGTCTGATACTCGAAACCAATAACTGGAATGGCCTAGGGCAAAAATACACATACCGTTGTAATCGGACGAGTTTCTGCTTTCAGATGCAACAGGAATTTCGAGAGTTCGTCAATCCGTTCGCGAGATATGGGAGTTTGCTGTTAAGGAATGGTTGAGAGACCATGAAAATTTTCGCAAATCTGATACTCCAAACCAATAACTACTATGGCCTAGGGCAAAAATACACACACCGTTGTAATCGGGCGAGTTTCTGCTTTCAGACGCAACAGGAATTTCTCGAGTACATCAATCCGTTCGCGAGATATGGGAGTTTGAAGTTAAGGAATGGTTGAGAAACCATCAATATTTTCGGAATCTGATACTCGAAACCAATAACTACTATGGTCTAGGGCAAAAATACACATACCCTTGTAATGGGGCGAGCTTCTACTTTCAGATGCAACAGGAATTTCCCGATTTCCTCAACCCGTTCACGAGATATGGGAGTTTGAAGTTAAGGAATGGTTGAGAAACCATCAAAAATTTCGCAAGTCTGATACACGAAACGAATAACTGGAATGGCCTAGGGGAAAAGTACACATACCGTTGTAATGGAGCGAGCTTCTACATTCAGATGCAATAGGAATTTCTCGATTTCCTCAATCCGTTCACGAGATATGGGAGTTTGAAGTTAAGGAATGGTTGAGATACCGTCAAAATTTTCGCAAGTCTGATACTCGAAACCAATAACTGGAATGGCCTAGGGCAAAAATACACATGCCGTTGTAATCGGACGAGTTTCTGCTTTCAGATGCAACAGGAATTTCGAGAGTTCGTCAATCCGTTCGCGAGATATGGGAGTTTGATGTTAAGGAATGGTTGAGAGACCATGAAAATTTTCGCAAATCTGATACTCGAAACTATTAACTACTATGGCCTAGGGAAAAAATACACATACCGTTGTAATCGGGCGAGTTTCTGCTTTCAGATGCAACAGAAATTTCTCGAGTTCGTCAATCCGTTCGCGAGATATAGGAGTTTGAAATTAAGGAATGGTTGAGAAACCATCAAAGTTTTCGCAAGTCTGATACTCGAAACCAATAACTACTATGGTCTAGAGCAAAAATACACATACCGTTGTAATCGGGCGAGTTTCTATTTTCAGATGCAACAGGAATTTCTCGAGTTCGTCAATCGGTTCGCGAGATATGGGAGTTTGAAGTTAAGGAATGGTTGAGAGACCATCAAAATTTTCGCAAATCTGATACTCGAAACCAATAACTACTATGGCCTAGGGCAAAAATACACATACCGTTGTAATCGGGCGAGTTTCTACTTTCAGATGCAACAGGAATTTCTCGAGTTCGTCAATCCGTTCGGGAGATATGGGAGTTTGAAATTAAGGAATGGTTGAGAAACCATCAAAGTTTTCGCAAGTCTGATACTCGAAACCAATAACTGGAATGGCCTAGGGCAAAAATACACATGCCGTTGTAATCGGACGAGTTTCTGCTTTCAGATGCAACAGGAATTTCGAGAGTTCGTCAATCCGTTCGCGAGATATGGGAGTTTGATGTTAAGGAATGGTTGAGAGACCATGAAAATTTTCGCAAATCTGATACTCGAAACCAATAACTACTATGGCCTAGGGCAAAAATACACACACCGTTGTAATCGGGCGAGTTTCTGCTTTCAGACGCAACAGGAATTTCTCGAGTACGTCAATCCGTTCGCGAGATATGGGAGTTTGAAGTTAAGGAATGGTTGAGAAACCATCAATATTTTCGGAATCTGATACTCGAAACCAATAACTACTATGGTCTAGGGCAAAAATACACATACCGTTGTAATGGGGCGAGTTTCTGCTTTCAGATACAACCGGAATTTCTCGAGTTCGTCAATCGGTTCGCGAGATATGGGAGTTTGAAATTAAGGAATGGTTGAGAAACCATCACAGTTTTCGCAAGTCTGATACTCGAAACTATTAACTACTATGGCCTAGGGAAAAAATACACATACCGTTGTAATCGGGCGAGTTTCTGCTTTCAGATGCAACAGAAATTTCTCGAGTTCGTCAATCCGTTCGCGAGATATAGGAGTTTGAAATTAAGGAATGGTTGAGAAACCATCAAAGTTTTCGCAAGTCTGATACTCGAAACCAATAACTACTATGGTCTAGAGCAAAAATACACATACCGTTGTAATCGGGCGAGTTTCTACTTTCAGATGCAACAGGAATTTCTCGAGTTCGTCAATCCGTTCGGGAGATATGGGAGTTTGAAATTAAGGAATGGTTGAGAAACCATCAAAGTTTTCGCAAGTCTGATGCTCGAAACCAATAACTGGAATGGCCTAGGGGAAAAGTACACATACCGTTGTAATCGGGCAAGCTTCTGCTTTCATATGCAACAGGAATTTCTCGATTTCCTCAATCCGTGCACGAGATATGGGAGTTTGAAGTTAAGGAATGGTTGTGAAACCGTCAAAATTTTCGCAAGTCTGATGCTCGAAACCAATAACTGGAATGGCCTAGGGGAAAAGTACACATACCGTTGTAATCGGGCGAGCTTCTGCTTTCATATGCAACAGGAATTTCTCGATTTCCTCAATCCGTGCACGAGATATGGGAGTTTGAAGTTAAGGAATGATTGAGAAACCGTCAAAATTTTCGCAAGTCTGATACTCGAAACCAATAACTGGAATGGCCTAGGACAAAAATACACATACCGTTGTAATGGGGCGAGCTTCTACATTCAGATAGAACAGGAATTTCTCGATTTCCTCAATCCGTTCGTGAGATATGGGAATTTGAAGTTAAGGAATGGTTGAGAAACTATCAAAATTTTCGCATGTCTGATACACGAAACCATTAACTGCAATGGCCTAGGGCAAAAATACACATACCGTTGTAATCGGGCGAGTTTCTGCTTTCAGATGCAACAGAAATTTCTCGAGTTCGTCAATCCGTTCGCGAGATATGGTAGTTTGAAATTAAGGAATGGTTGAGAAACCATCAAAGTTTTCGCAAGTCTGATACTCGAAACCAATAACTGGAATGGCCTAGGGGAAAAGTACACATACCGTTGTAATGGAGCGAGCTTCTACATTCAGGTGCAATAGGAATTTCTCGATTTCCTCAATCCGTTCACGAGATATGGGAGTTTGAAGTTAAGGAATGGTTGAGAAACCGTCAAAATTTTCGCAAGTCTGATACTCGAAACCAATAACTGGAATGGCCTAGGGCAAAAATACACATACCGTTGTAATCGGACGAGTTTCTGCTTTCAGATGCAACAGGAATTTCGAGAGTTCGTCAATCCGTTCGCGAGATATGGGAGTTTGCTGTTAAGGAATGGTTGAGAGACCATGAAAATTTTCGCAAATCTGATACTCCAAACCAATAACTACTATGGCCTAGGGCAAAAATACACACACCGTTGTAATCGGGCGAGTTTCTGCTTTCAGACGCAACAGGAATTTCTCGAGTACATCAATCCGTTCGCGAGATATGGGAGTTTGAAGTTAAGGAATGGTTGAGAAACCATCAATATTTTCGGAATCTGATACTCGAAACCAATAACTACTATGGTCTAGGGCAAAAATACACATACCCTTGTAATGGGGCGAGCTTCTACTTTCAGATGCAACAGGAATTTCCCGATTTCCTCAACCCGTTCACGAGATATGGGAGTTTGAAGTTAAGGAATGGTTGAGAAACCATCAAAAATTTCGCAAGTCTGATACACGAAACGAATAACTGGAATGGCCTAGGGGAAAAGTACACATACCGTTGTAATGGAGCGAGCTTCTACATTCAGATGCAATAGGAATTTCTCGATTTCCTCAATCCGTTCACGAGATATGGGAGTTTGAAGTTAAGGAATGGTTGAGATACCGTCAAAATTTTCGCAAGTCTGATACTCGAAACCAATAACTGGAATGGCCTAGGGCAAAAATACACATGCCGTTGTAATCGGACGAGTTTCTGCTTTCAGATGCAACAGGAATTTCGAGAGTTCGTCAATCCGTTCGCGAGATATGGGAGTTTGATGTTAAGGAATGGTTGAGAGACCATGAAAATTTTCGCAAATCTGATACTCGAAACTATTAACTACTATGGCCTAGGGAAAAAATACACATACCGTTGTAATCGGGCGAGTTTCTGCTTTCAGATGCAACAGAAATTTCTCGAGTTCGTCAATCCGTTCGCGAGATATAGGAGTTTGAAATTAAGGAATGGTTGAGAAACCATCAAAGTTTTCGCAAGTCTGATACTCGAAACCAATAACTACTATGGTCTAGAGCAAAAATACACATACCGTTGTAATCGGGCGAGTTTCTATTTTCAGATGCAACAGGAATTTCTCGAGTTCGTCAATCGGTTCGCGAGATATGGGAGTTTGAAGTTAAGGAATGGTTGAGAGACCATCAAAATTTTCGCAAATCTGATACTCGAAACCAATAACTACTATGGCCTAGGGCAAAAATACACATACCGTTGTAATCGGGCGAGTTTCTACTTTCAGATGCAACAGGAATTTCTCGAGTTCGTCAATCCGTTCGGGAGATATGGGAGTTTGAAATTAAGGAATGGTTGAGAAACCATCAAAGTTTTCGCAAGTCTGATACTCGAAACCAATAACTGGAATGGCCTAGGGCAAAAATACACATGCCGTTGTAATCGGACGAGTTTCTGCTTTCAGATGCAACAGGAATTTCGAGAGTTCGTCAATCCGTTCGCGAGATATGGGAGTTTGATGTTAAGGAATGGTTGAGAGACCATGAAAATTTTCGCAAATCTGATACTCGAAACCAATAACTACTATGGCCTAGGGCAAAAATACACACACCGTTGTAATCGGGCGAGTTTCTGCTTTCAGACGCAACAGGAATTTCTCGAGTACGTCAATCCGTTCGCGAGATATGGGAGTTTGAAGTTAAGGAATGGTTGAGAAACCATCAATATTTTCGGAATCTGATACTCGAAACCAATAACTACTATGGTCTAGGGCAAAAATACACATACCGTTGTAATGGGGCGAGTTTCTGCTTTCAGATACAACCGGAATTTCTCGAGTTCGTCAATCGGTTCGCGAGATATGGGAGTTTGAAATTAAGGAATGGTTGAGAAACCATCACAGTTTTCGCAAGTCTGATACTCGAAACCAATAACTACTATGGTCTAGAGCAAAAATACACATACCCTTGTAATGGGGCGAGCTTCTACTTTCAGATGCAACAGGAATTTCCCGATTTCCTCAACCCGTCACGAGATATGGGAGTTTGAAGTTAAGGAATGGTTGAGAAACCATCAAAATTTTCGCAAGTCTGATACTCGAAACCATTAACTCCAATGGCCTAGGGCAAAAATACACATACCGTTGTAATCGGGCGAGTTTCTACTTTCAGATGCAACAGGAATTTCTCGAGTTCGTCAATCGGTTCGCGAGATATAGGAGTTTGAATTTAAGGAATGGTTGAGAGTCCATTAAAATTTTCGCAAGTCTGATACACGAAACGAATAACTGGAATGGCCTAGGGGAAAAGTACACATACCGTTGTAATGGAGCGAGTTTCTACATTCAGATGCAATAGGAATTTCTCGATTTCCTCAATCCGTTCACGAGATATGGGAGTTTGAAGTTAAGGAATGGTTGAGAAACCATCAAAATTTTCGCAAGTCTGATACTCGAAACCAATAACTGGAATGGCCTAGGGGAAAAGTACAGATACCGTTGTGATCGGGCGAGTTTCTACTTTCAGATGCAACAGGAATTTCTCGATTTCCTCAATCGGTTCGCGAGATATGGAAGTTTGAGGTTAAGGAATGTTTGAGAAACCATCAAAATTTTCGCAAGTCTGATACTCGAAACCAATAACTGGAATGGCCTAGGGGAAAAGTACACATACCGTTGTAATGGGGCGTGCTTCTACTTTCAGATGCAAGAGGAATTTCTCGATTTCCTCAATCCGTTCACGAGATATGGGAGTTTGAAGTTAAGCAATGGTTGAGGAACCATCAAAATTTTCGCAAGTCTGATACTCGAAATCATTAACTACTATGGCCTAGGGCAAAAATACACATACCGTTGTAATCGGGCGAGTTCCTGCTTTCAGACGCAACAGGAATTTCTCGAGTACGTCAATCCGTTCGCGAGATATGGGAGTTTGAAGTTAAGGAATGGTTGAGAAACGATCAAAATTTTCGCAAGTCTGATACTCGAAACCATTCACTACTATGGTCTAGGGCAAAAATACACATACCGTTGTAATCGGGCGAGTTTCTGCTTTCAGATTCGACCGGAATTTCTCGAGTTCGTCAATCCGTTCGCGAGATATGGGAGTTTGTAGTTAAGGAATGTTTGAGAAACCATCAAAATTTTCGCAAGTCTGATACTCGAGACCAATAACTGGAATGGCCTGGGGGAAAAGTACACATACCGTTGTAAAGGGGCGAGCTTCTACTTTCAGATTCAACAGGAATTTCTCGATTTCCACAATCCGTTCACGAGATATGTGAGTTTGAAGTTAAGGAATAGTTGAGAAACCATTAAAATTTTCGCAAGTCTGATACTCGAAACTATTAACTACTATGGCCTAGGGCAAAAATACACATACCGTTGTAATCGGGCGAGTTTCTACTTTCAGATGCAACAGGAATTTCTCGAGTTCGTCAATCCGTTCGGGAGATATGGGAGTTTGAAATTAAGGAATGGTTGAGAAACCATCAAAATTTTCGCAAATCTGATACTCGAAACCAATAACTACTATGGCCTAGGGCAAAAATACACATACCGTTGTAATCGGGCGAGTTTCTACTTTCAGATGCAACAGGAATTTCTCGAGTTCGTCAATCGGTTCGCGAGATATGGGAGTTTGAAGTTAAGGAATGGTTGAGAAACCAACAAAATTTTCGCAAGTCTGATACTCGAAACCAATAACTGGAATGGCCTAGGGCAAAAATACACATACCGTTGTAATGGGGCGAGCTTCTACATTCAGATGCAACAGGAATTTCTCGATTTCCTCAATCCGTTCGTGAGATATGGGAATTTGAATTTAAGGAATGGTTGAGAAACCATAAAAATTTTCGCGAGTCTGATACACGAAATCAATAACTACTATGACCTAGGGCAAAAATACACATACCGTTGTAATCGGGCGAGTTTCTGCTCTCAGATGCAACAGGAATTTCTCGAGTTCGTCAATCCGTTCGCGAGATATGGGAGTTTGAAGTTAAGGAATGGTTGAGAGACCATCAAAATTTTCGCAAATCTGATACTCGAAACCAATAACTACTATGGCCTAGGGCAAAAATACACATACCGTTGTAATGGGGCGAGCTTCTAGATTCAGATGCAACAGGAATTTCTCGATTTCCTCAATCGGTTCGCGAGATATGGGAGTTTGAAGTCAAGGAATGGTTGAGAAACCGTCAAAATTTTCGCAAGTCTGATACTCGAACCCAATAACAGGAATGGCCTAGGGGAAAAGTACACATACCGTTGTCATCGGGCGAGTTTCTACTTTCAGATGCAACAGGAATTTCTCGATTTCCTCAATCGGTTCGCGAGATATGGAAGTTTGAGGTTAAGGAATGTTTGAGAAACCATCAAAATTTTCGCAAGTCTGATACTCGAAACAATTAACTAATATGGCCTAGGGCAAAAATACACATACCGTTGTAATCGGGCGAGTTTCTGCTTTCAGATTCAACCGGAATTTCTCGAGTTCGTCAATCCGTTCGCGAGATATGGGAGTTTGAAGTTAAGGAATGTTTGAGAAACCATCAAAATTTTCGCAAGTCTGATACTCGAAACCAATAACTGGAATGGCCTAGGGGGAAAGTACACATACCGTTGTAATGGGGCGAGCTTCTACTTTCAGATGCAACAGGAATTTCTCGATTTCCTCAATCCGTTCACGAGATATGGGAGTTTGAAGTTAAGGAATGGTTGAGAAACCATCAAAATTTTCGCAAGTCTGATAGTCGAACCCAATAACAGGAATGGCCTAGGGGAAAAGTACACATACCGTTGTGATCGGGCGAGTTTCTACTTTCAGATGCAACAGGAATTTCTCGATTTCCTCAATCGGTTCGCGAGATATGGAAGTTTGAGGTTAAGGAATGTTTGAGAAACCATCAAAATTTTCGCAAGTCTGATACTCGAAACCATTAACTACTATGGTCTAGGGCAAAAATACACATACCGTTGTAATCGGGCGAGTTTCTGCTTTCAGATTCAACCGGAATTTCTCGAGTTCGTCAATCCGTTCGCGAGATATGGGAGTTTGAAGTTAAGGAATGTTTGAGAAACCATCAAAATTTTCGCAAGTCTGATACTCGAGACCAATAACTGGTATGGCCTGGGGGAAAAGTACACATTCCGTTGTAATCGGGCGAGTTTCTGCTTTCAGATTCAACCGGAATTTCTCGAGTTCGTCAATCCGTTCGCGACATATGGGAGTTTGAAGTTAAGGAATGTTTGAGAAACCATCAAAATTTTCGCAAGTCTGATACTCGAAACCAATAACTGGAATGGCCTAGGGGGAAAGTACACATACCGTTGTAATGGGGCGAGCTTCTACTTTCAGATGCAACAGGAATTTCTCGATTTCCTCAATCCGTTTACGAGATATGGGAGTTTGAAGTTAAGGAATGGTTGAGAAACCATCAAAATTTTCGCAAGTCTGATAGTCGAACCCAATAACAGGAATGGCCTAGGGGAAAAGTACACATACCGTTGTGATCGGGCGAGTTTCTACTTTCAGATGCAACAGGAATTTCTCGATTTCCTCAATCGGTTCGCGAGATATGGAAGTTTGAGGTTAAGGAATGTTTGAGAAACCATCAAAATTTTCGCAAGTCTGATACTCGAAACCATTAACTAATATGGTCTAGGGCAAAAATACACATACCGTTGTAATCGGGCGAGTTTCTGCTTTCAGATTCAACCGGAATTTCTCGAGTTCGTCAATCCGTTCGCGAGATATGAGAGTTTGAAGTTAAGGAATGTTTGAGAAACCATCAAAATTTTCGCAAGTCTGATACTCGAAACCAATAACTGGAATGGCCTAGGGGGAAAGTACACATACCGTTGTAATGGGGCGAGCTTCTACTTTCAGATGCAACAGGAATTTCTCGATTTCCTCAATCCGTTCACGAGATATGGGAGCTTGAAGTTTAGGAATGGTTGAGAAACCATCAAAATTTTCGCATGTCTGATACTCGAAGCCATTAACTACTATGGTCTAGGGCAAAAATACACATACCGTTGTAATCGGGCGAGTTTCTGCTTTCAGATTCAACCGGAATTTCTCGAGTTCGTCAATCCGTTCGCGAGATATGGGAGTTTGAAGTTAAGGAATGTTTGAGAAACCATCAAAATTTTCGCAAGTCTGATACTCGAGACCAATAACTGGTATGGCCTGGGGGAAAAGTACACATACCTTTGTAAAGGGGCGAGCTTCTACTTTCAGATTCAACAGGAATTTCTCGATTTCCACAATCCGTTCACGAGATATGGGAGTTTGAAGTTAAGGAATGGTTGAGAAACCAACAAAATTTTCGCAAGTCTGATACTCGAAACCAATAACTGGAATGGCCTAGGGCAAACATACACATACCGCTGTAATGGGGCGAGCTTCTACATTCAAATGCAACAGGAATTTCTCGATTTCCTCAATCCGTTCATGAGATATGGGAATTTGAAGTTAAGGAATGGTTGAGAAACCATAAAAATTTTCGCGAGTCTGATACTCGAAACCAATAACTGGAGTAGCCTACGGGAAAAGTACACACACCATTGTAATCGGGCGAGTTTCTGCTTTCAGATGCAATAGGAACTTCTTGAGTTCGTCAATCCGTTCGCGAGATATGCGAGTTTGGAGTTAAGCAATGGTTGAGAAACAATCAAAAATTTCGCAAGTCTGATACACGAAACCAATAACTGGAATGGCCTAGGGGAAAAGTACACATACCGTTGTAATCGGGCGAGCTTCTACTTTCAGATGCAACAGGAACTTCTCGATTTCCTCAATCCGTTCACGAGATATGGGAGTTTGAAGTTAAGGAATGGTTGAGAAACCATCAAAATTTTCGCAAGTCTGATACTCGAAACCATTAACTAATATGGCCTAGGGCAAAAATACACATACCGTTGTAATCGGGCGAGTTTCTGCTTTCAGATGCAACAGAAATTTCTCGAGTTCGTCAATCCGTTCGCGAGATATGGGAGTTTGAAATTAAGGAATGGTTGAGAAACCGTCAAAATTTTCGCAAGTCTGATACTCGAAACCAATAACTGGAATGGCCTAGGGCAAACATACACATACCGCTGTAATGGGGCGAGCTTCTACATTCAAATGCAACAGGAATTTCTAGGTTACCTCAATCCGTTCATGAGATATGGGAATTTGAAGTTAAGGAATGGTTGAGAAACCATAAAAATTTCGCGAGTCTGATACTCGAAATCAATAACTACTATGACCTAGGGCAAAAATACACATACCGTTGTAATCGGGCGAGTTTCTGCTTTCAGATGCAACAGGAATTTCTCGAGTTCGTCAATCCGTTCGCGAGATATGGGAGTTTGAAGTTAAGGAATGGTTGAGAGACCATAAAAATTTTCGCAAATCTGATACTCGAAACCAATAACTACAATGGCCAAGGGGAAAAATCCACATACAGTTGTAATCGGGCGGGTTTCTACTTTCAGATGCAATAGGAATTTCTCGATATCCTCAATCCGTTCGCGAGATATGGGAATTTGAAGTTAAGGAATGGTTGAGAAACATTAAAAATTTACGCGAGTCTGATACTCGAAATCAATAACTACTATGGCCTAGGGCAAAAATACACATACCGTTGTAATCGGGCGAGTTTCTGCTTTCAGATGCAACAGGAATTTCTCGAGTTCGTCAATCCGTTCGCGAGATATGCGAGTTTGAAATTAAGGAATGGTTGAGAAACCATCAAAATTTTCGCATGTCTGATACTGGAAACCAATAACTACTATGGTCTCGAGCAAAAATACACATACCGTTGTAATCGGGCGAGTTGCTACTTTCAGATGCAACAGGAATTTCTCGAGATCGTCAATCCGTTCGCGAGATATGGGAGTTTGAAGTTAAGGAATGGTTGAGATACCATCAAAATATTTGCAAGTCTGATACTCGAAACCAATAACTGGAATGGCCTAGGGGGAAAGTAAACACACCATTGTAATCGGGCGAGTTTCTGCCTTCAGATGCAATAGGAATTTCTGGAGTTCGTCAATCCGTTCGCGAGATATGGGAGTTTGAAGTTAAGCAATGGTTGAGAAACCATCAAAATTTTCGCAAATCTGATACTCGAAACCAATAACTACTATGGTCTAGGGCAAAAATAGACACACCGTTGTAATCGGGCGAGTTTCTGCTTTCAGATGCAACAGGAATTTCTCGAGTTCGTCAATCCGTGCGCGAGATATGCGAGTTTGAAATTAAGGAATGGTTGAGGAACCATCAAAATTTTCGCAAGTCTGATACTGAAAACCAATAACTACTGTGGCCTCGAGCAAAAATACACATACCGTTGTAATCGGGCGAGTTGCTACTTTCAGATGCAACAGGAATTTCTCGAGTTCGTCAATCGGTTCGCGAGAAATGGGAGTTTGAATTTAAGGAATGGTTGAGAGTCCATTAAAATTTTCGCAAGTCTGATACTCGAAACCAATATCTGGAATGGCCTAGGAGAAAAGTACACACACCATTGTAATCGGGCGAGTTTCTGCTTTCAGATGCAACAGGAATTTCTCGAGTTCGTCAATCCGTTCGCGAGATATGCGAGTTTGAAATTAAGGAATGGTTGAGAAACCATCAAAATTTTCGCAAGTCTGATACTGGAAACCAATAACTACTATGGTCTCGAGAAAAAATAAACATACCGTTGTAATCGGGCGAGTTGCTACTTTCAGATGCAACAGGAATTTCTCGAGTTCGTCAATCGGTTCGCGAGAAATGGGAGTTTGAATTTAAGGAATGGTTGAGAGTCCATTAAAATTTTCGCAGGTCTGATACTCGAAGCCAATAACTGGAATGGCCTAGGGGAAAAGTACACACACCATTGTAATCGGGCGAGTTTCTGCCTTCAGATGCAATAAGAGTTTCTCGAGTTCGTCAATCCGTTCGCGAGATATGGGAGTTTGAAGTTAAGGAATGGTTGAGAAACAATCAAACATTTCGCAAGTCTGATACTCGAAACCAATAACTACAATGGCCAAGGGGAAAAATACACATACCGTTGTAATCGGGCGAGTTTCTGCCTTCAGATGCAATAGGAATTTCTCGAGTTCGTCAATCCGTTCGCGAGATATGGGAGTTTGAAGTTAAGCAATGGTTGAGAAACCATCAAAATTTTCGCAAATCTGATACTCGAAACCAATAACTACTATGGTCTAGGGCAAAAATAGACACGCCGTTGTAATCGGCCGAGCTTGTGCTTTCAGATGCAACAGGAATTTCGCGAGTTCGTCAATCCGTTCGCGAGATATGCGAGTTTGAAATTAAGGAATGGTTGAGAAACCATCACAATTTTCGCAAGTCTGATACTGGAAACCAATAACTACTATGGTCTCGAGCAAAAATACACATACCGTTGTAATCGGGCGAGTTGCTACTTTCAGATGTAACAGGAATTTCTCGAGTTCGTCAATCGGTTCGCGAGAAATGGGAGTTTGAATTTAAGGAATTATTGAGAGTCCATTAAAATTTTCGCAAGTCTGACACTCGAAACCAATAACTGGAACGGCCTAGGGGAAAAGTACACACACCATTGTAGTCGGGCGAGTTTCTGCTTTCAGATGCAACAGGAATTTCTCGAGTTCTTCAATCCGTTCGCGAGATATGGGAATATGAAGTTAGGAATGGTTGAGAAACCATAAAAATTTTCGCGAGTCTGATACTCGAAATCGATAACTACTATGGGCTAGGGCAAAATTACACATACCGTTGTAATCGGGCGAGTTTCTACTTTCAGATGCAACAGGAGTTTCTCGAGTTCGTCAATCGGTTCGCGAGGAATGGGAGTTTGAATTTAAGGAATGGTTGAGAGTCCATTAAAATTTTCGCAAGTCTGATACTCGAAACCAATAACTGGAATGGCCTAGGGGAAAAGTACACACACCATTGTAATCGGGCGAGTTTCTGCCTTCAGATGCAATAGGAATTTCTCGAGTTCGTCAATCCGTTCGCGAGATATGGGAGTTTGAAGTTAAGGAATGGTTGAGAAACAATCAAACATTTCGCAAGTCTGATACACGAAAGCAATAACTGGAATGGCCTAGGGGAAAAGTACACACACGATTGTAAACGGGCGAGATACTACTTTCAGATGCAACAGGAATTTCTCCAGTTCGTCAATCCGTTCGCGAGATATGGGACTTTGAAGTTAAGGAATGGTTGAGAAACCATCAAAATTTTCGCAAGTCTGATAATCGAAACCAATAACTACAATGGCCAAGGGGAAAAATACACATACCGTTGTAATCGGGCGAGTTTCTACTTTCAGATGCAATAGGAATTTCTCGAGTTCGTCAATCCGTTCGCGAGATATGGGAGTTTGAAGTTAAGGAATGGTTGAGAAACAATCAAACATTTCGCAAGTCTGATACACGAAACCAATAACTGGAATGGCCTAGGGGAAAGGTACACACACGATTGTAATCGGGCGAGTTTCTACTTTCAGATGCAACAGGAATTTCTCGAGTTCGTCAATCCGTTCGCGAGATATGGGAGTTTGAAGTTAAGGAATGGTTGAGAAACCATCAAAATTTTCGCAAGTCTGGTACTCGAAACCAATAACTACAATGGCCAAGGGGAAAAATACACAAACCGTTGTAATCGGGCGAGCTTCTACTTTCAGATGCAATAGGAAATTCTCGAGTTCGTCAATCCGTTCGCGAGATATGGGAGTTTGAAGTTAAGGAATGGTTGAGAAACCATCAAAATTTTCGCAAGTCTGATACTCGAAACCAATAACTACAATGGCCAAGGGGAAAAATACACAAACCGTTGTAATCGGGCGATCTTCTACTTTCAGATGCAATAGGAAATTCTCGAGTTCGTCAATCCGTTCGCGAGATATGGGAGTTTGAAGTTAAGGAATGGTTGAGAAACAATCAAACATTTCGCAAGTCTGATACACGAAACCAATAACTGGAATGGCCTAGGTGAAAGGTACACACACGATTGTAATCGGGCGAGTTTCTACTTTCAGATGCAACAGGAATTTCTCGAGTTCGTCAATCCGTTCGCGAGATATGGGAGTTTGAAGTTAAGGAATGGTTGAGAAACCATCAAAATTTTCGCAAGTCTGATACTCGAAACCAATAACTACAATGGCCAAGGGGAAAAATACACATAACGTTGTAATCGGGCGAGTTTCTACTTTCAGATGCAACAGGAATTTCTCGATTTCCTCAATCCGTTCGCGAGATATGGGAAATTGAAGTTAAGGAATGGTTGAGAAACCATAAAAATTTTCGCGAGTCTGATACTCGAAATCAATAACTACAATGGCCTAGGGCAAAAATACACATACCGTTGTAATCGGGCGAGTCTCTGCTTTCAGATGCAACAGGAATTTTTCGAGTTCGTCAATCCGTTCGCGAGATATGCGAGTTTGAAATTAGGGAATGGTTGAGAAACCATCAAAATTTTCGCAAGTCTGATACTGGAAACCAATAACTACAATGGTCTCGAGCAAAAATACACATACCGTTGTAATCGGGCGAGTTGCTGCTTTCAGATGCAACAGGAATTTCTCGAGTTCGTCAATCGGTTCGCGAGAAATGGGAGTTAGAATTTAAGGAATTGTTGAGAGTCCATTAAAATTTTCGCAAGTCTGATACTCGAAACCATTAACTGGAACGGCCTAGGGGAAAAGTACACACACCATTGTAATCGGGCGAGTTTCTGCTTTCAGATGCAACAGGAATTTCTCGAGTTCTTTAATCCGTTCGCGAGATATGGGAATATGAAGTTAAGGAATGGTTGAGAAACCATAAAAATTTTCGCGAGTCTGATACTCGAAATCAATAACTACTATGGGCTAAGGCAAAATTACACATACCGTTGTAATCGGGCGAGTTTCTACTTTCAGATGCAACAGGAATTTCTCGAGTTCGTCAATCCGTTCGCGAGATATGGGAGTTTGAAGTTAAGGAATGGTTGAGAAACAATCAAACATTTCGCAAGTCTGATACACGAAACCAATAACTGGAATGGCCTAGGGGAAAAGTACACACACGATTGTAAACGGGCGAGATACTACTTTCAGATGCAACAGGAATTTCTCCAGTTCGTCAATCCGTTCGCGAGATATGGGACTTTGAAGTTAAGGAATGGTTGAGAAACCATCAAAATTTTCGCAAGTCTGATACTCGAAACCAATAACTACAATGGCCAAGGGGAAAAATACACATACCGTTGTAATCGGGCGAGTTTCTACTTTCAGATGCAATAGGAATTTCTCGAGTTCGTCAATCCGTTCGCGAGATATGGGAGTTTGAAGTTAAGGAATGGTTGAGAAACAATCAAACATTTCGCAAGTCTGATACACGAAACCAATAACTGGAATGGCCTAGGGGAAAGGTACACACACGATTGTAATCGGGCGAGTTTCTACTTTCAGATGCAACAGGAATTTCTCGAGTTCGTCAATCCGTTCGCGAGATATGGGAGTTTGAAGTTAAGGAATGGTTGAGAAACCATCAAAATTTTCGCAAGTCTGACTCGAAACCAATAACTACAATGGCCAAGGGGAAAAATACACAAACCGTTGTAATCGGGCGAGCTTCTACTTTCAGATGCAATAGGAAATTCTCGAGTTCGTCAATCCGTTCGCGAGATATGGGAGTTTGAAGTTAAGGAATGGTTGAGAAACAATCAAACATTTCGCAAGTCTGATACACGAAACCAATAACTGGAATGGCCTAGGTGAAAGGTACACACACGATTGTAATCGGGCGTGTTTCTGCTTTCAGATGCAACAGGAATATCTCGATTTCCTCAATCCGCTCGCGAGATATGGGAGTTTGAAGTTAAGGAATGGTTGAGAGTCTATTAAAATTTTCGCAAGTCTGATACTCGAAAACAATAACTACTATGGTCTAGGGCAAAAATAGACACGCCGTTGTAATCGGGCGTGTTTGTGCTCTCAGATGCAACAGGAATTTCGCGAGTTCGTCAATCGGTTCGCGAGATATGCGAGTTTGAAATTAAGGAATGGTTGAGAAACCATCAAAATTTTCGCAAGTCTGATACTGGAAACCACTAACTACTATGGTCTCGATCAAAAATACACATACCGTTGTAATCGGGCGAGTTGCTACTTTCAGATGCAACAGGAATTTCTCGAGTTCGTCAATCGGTTCGCGAGAAATGGGAGTTTGAATTTAAGGAATTGTTGAGAGTCCATTAAAATTTTCGCAAGTCTGATACTCGAAACCATTAACTGGAACGGCCTAGGGGAAAAGTACACACACCATTGTAATCGGGCGAGTTTCTGCTTTCAGATGCAACAGGAATTTCTCGAGTTCTTCAATCCGTTCGCGAGATATGGGAATATGAAGTTAAGGAATGGTTGAGAAACCATAAAACTTTTCGCGAGTCTGATACTCGAAATCAATAACTACTATGGGCTAAGGCAAAATTACACATACCGTTGTAATCGGGCGAGTTTCTACTTTCAGATGCAACAGGAATTTCTCGATTTCCTCAATCCGCTCGCGAGATATGGGAGTTTGAAGTTAAGGAATGGTTGAGAGTCTATTAAAATTTTCGCAAGTCTGATACTCGAAAACAATAACTACTATGGTCTAGGGCAAAAATAGACACGCCGTTGTAATCGGGCGTGTTTGTGCTCTCAGATGCAACAGGAATTTCGCGAGTTCGTCAATCGGTTCGCGAGATATGCGAGTTTGAAATTAAGGAATGGTTGAGAAACCATCAAAATTTTCGCAAGTCTGATACTGGAAACCACTAACTACTATGGTCTCGATCAAAAATACACATACCGTTGTAATCGGGCGAGTTGCTACTTTCAGATGCAACAGGAATTTCTCGAGTTCGTCAATCGGTTCGCGAGAAATGGGAGTTTGAATTTAAGGAATTGTTGAGAGTCCATTAAAATTTTCGCAAGTCTGATACTCGAAACCATTAACTGGAACGGCCTAGGGGAAAAGTACACACACCATTGTAATCGGGCGAGTTTCTGCTTTCAGATGCAACAGGAATTTCTCGAGTTCTTCAATCCGTTCGCGAGATATGGGAATATGAAGTTAAGGAATGGTTGAGAAACCATAAAACTTTTCGCGAGTCTGATACTCGAAATCAATAACTACTATGGGCTAAGGCAAAATTACACATACCGTTGTAATCGGGCGAGTTTCTACTTTCAGATGCAACAGGAATTTCTCGAGTTCGTCAATCCGTTCACGAGATATGGGAGTTTGAAGTTAAGGAATGGTTGAGAGTCCATTAAAATTTTCGCAAGTCTGATACTCGAAACCAATAACTGGAATGGCCTAGGGGAAAAGTACACACACCATTGTAATCGAGCGAGTTTCTGCCTTCCGATGCAATAGGAATTTCTCGAGTTCGTCAATCCGTTCGCGAGATATGGGAGTTTGAAGTTAAGGAATGGTTGAGAAACAATCAAACATTTCGCAAGTCTGATACACGAAACCAATAACTGGAATGGCCTAGGGGAAAGGTACACACACGATTGTAACCAGGCGAGTTTCTACTTTCAGATGCAACAGGAATTTCTCGAGTTCGTCAATCCGTTCGCGAGATATGCGAGTTTGATATTAGGGAATGGTTGAGAAACCATCAAAATTTTCGCAAGTCTGAAACTGGAAACCAATAACTACAATGGTCTCGAGCAAAAATACACATACCGTTGTAATCGGGCGCGTTGCTACTTTCAGATGCAACAGGAATTTCTCGATTTCCTCAATCCGTTCGCGAGATATGGGAAATTGAAGTTAAGGAATGGTTGAGAAACCATAAAAATTTTCGCGAGTCTGATACTCGAAATCAATAACTACTATGGCCTAGGGCAAAAATACACATACCGTTGTAATCGGGCGAGTCTCTGCTTTCAGATGCAACAGGAATTTTTCGAGTTCGTCAATCCGTTCGCGAGATATGCGAGTTTGATATTAGGGAATGGTTGAGAAACCATCAAAATTTTCGTAAGTCTGATACTGGAAACCAATAACTACAGTGGTTTCGAGCAAAAATACACATACCGTTGTAATCGGGCGCGTTGCTACTTTCAGATGCAACAGGAATTTCTCGAGTTCGTCAATCGGTTCGCGAGAAATGGGAGTTTGAATTTAAGGAATGGTTGAGAGTCCATTAAAATTTTCGCAAGTCTGATACTCGAAACCAATAACTGGAATGGCCTAGGGGAAAAGTACACACACCATTGTAATCGGGCGAGTTTCTGCCTCCAGATGCAATAGGAATTTCTCGAGTTCATCAATCCGTTCGCGAGATATGGGAGTTTGAAGTTAAGGAATGGTTGAGGAACCCTCAAAATTTTCGCAACTCTGATACTCGAAACCAATAACTACAATGGCCTAGGGGAAAAATACACATACCGTTGTAATCGGGCGAGTTTCTACTATCAGATGCAACAGGAATTTCTCGAGTTCGTCAATCCGTTCGCGAGATATGGGATTTTGAAGTTAAGGAATGGTTGAGATACCAACAAAATTTTCGCAAATCTGATACTCGAAACCAATAACTACTATCGCTTAGGGCAAAAATACACATACCGTTGTAGTCGGGGGAGTTTCTGCTGTCAGATGCAACAGGAATTTCTCGAGTTCGTCAATCCGTTCGCGAGATATGGGAGTTTGAAGTTAAGGAATGGTTGAGGAACCCTCAAAATTTTCGCAAATCTGATACTCGAAACCAATAACTGGAATGGCCTAGGGGAGAAGTACACACACCAATGTAATCGGGCGAGTTCCTACTTTCAGATGCAACAGGAATTTCTCGAGTTCGTCAATCCGTTCGCGAGATATGGGAGTTTGAAGTTAAGCAATGGCTGAGAAAATATCAAAATTTTCGCAAATCTGATACTCGAAACCAATAACTACAATGGCCTAGGTGAAAAACACAAATACTGTTGTAATCGGGCGAGTTTCTGCTTTCAAATTCAACAGAAGTTTCTCGAGTTCGTCAATCCGTTCGCGAGATATGGGATGTTGAAGTTAAGGTATGGTTGAGAAACCATCAAAATTTTCGCAAGTCTGATACTCCAAACCAATAACTACAATGGCCAAGGGGAAAAATACACATACCGTTGTAATCGGGCGAGTTTCTACTTTCAGATGCAACAGGAATTTCTCGAGTTCGTGAATACGTTCGCGAGATATGCGAGTTTGAAACTGAGGAATGGTTGAGAAACCATCAAAATCTTCGCAAGTCTGATACTCGAAACCAATAACTACATTGGCCTAGGGGAAAAGTACACATACCGTTGTAATGGGGCGAGTTTCTGCTTTCAGATGCAACAGGAATTTCTCGATTTCGTTAATCCGTTCGCGAGATATGGGAGTTTGAAGTTAAGCAATGGTTGAGAAACCATCAAAATTTTCGCAAGTCTGATACTCGAAACCAATAACTACAATTTCCAAGGGGAAAAATGCACACTCCATTGTAATCGTGCGAGTTTCTACTTTCAGATGCAACAGGAGTTTCTCGAGTTCGCCAATCCGTTCGCGAGATATGGGAGTATGAAGTTAAGGAATTGTTGACAAACCATCAAAATTTTCGCAAATCTGATACTCGAAACCAATAACTGGAATGGCCTAGGGGAAAAGTACACATACCGTTGTAATGGGGCGAGTTTCTACTTTCAGATGCAACAGAAATTTCTCGATTTCCTCAATCCGTTCGCGAGATATGGGAGTTTGAAGTTAAGGAATGGTTGAGAATCAATCAAAATTTTCGCAAGTCTGATACTCTAATCCAATAACTACAATGGCCTAGGGGAAAAGTACACACACCATTGTAATCGGGCGAGTTTCTACTTTCAGATGCAATAGGAATTGCTCGAGTTCGTCAATCCGTTCGCGAGATATGGGAGTTTGAAGTTAAGGAATGGTTGAGAAACCATCAAAATTTTCGCAAGTCTGATACTCGAAACCAATAACTACATTGGCCTAGGGGAAAAGTACACATACCGTTGTAATGGGGCGAGTTTCTGCTTTCAGATGCAACAGGAATTTCTCGAGTTCGTCAATCCGTTCGCGAGATATGCGAGTTTGAAACTGAGGAATGGTTGAGAAACCATCAAAATCTTCGCAAGTCTGATACTCGAAACCAATAACTACATTGGCCTAGGGGAAAAGTACACATACCGTTGTAATGGGGCGAGTTTCTGCTTTCAGATGCAACAGGAATTTCTCGAGTTCGTCAATCCGTTCGCGAGATATGGGAGTTTGATGTTAAGGAATGGTTGAGAAACCATCAAAATTTTCGCAGGTCTGATACTCGAAACTAATAACTGGAATGGCCTAGGGGAAAAGTACACACCATTGTAATCGGGCGAGTTTCTACTTTCAGATGCAACAGGTATTTTTCGAGTTCGTCTATCCGTTCGCGAGATATGGGAGTTTGATGTTAAGGAATGGTTGAGAAACCTTCAAAATTTTCGCTAGTCTGATAGTCGAAACCAATAACTACAATGGCCTAGGGGAAAAATACACATACCGTTGTAATCGGGCGAGTTTCTGCTTTCAGATGCAACAGGAATTTCCGAGTTCGTCTATCCGTTCGCGAGATATGGGAGTTTGAAGTTAGGGAATGGTTGATAAACCATCAAAATTTTCGCAAGTCTGATACTCGAAACCAATAACTACTATGGCCTAGGGCAAAAATACACATACCGATGTAATCGGGCGAGTTTCTGCTTTCAGATGCAGCAGGAATTTCTCGAGTTCGTCAATCCGTTCGCGAGATATTGGAGTTTGAAATTAAGGAATGGTTGAGAAACCATCAAAATTTTCGCAAGTCTGATACTCGTAACCAATAACTACAATGGCCTGGGGGAAAAATACCCTCACAATTGTAATCGGGCGAGATTCTGCTTTCAAATGCGTCAGGAATTTCTCGAGTTGGTCAATCCGTTCGCGAGATATGGGAGTTTGAAGTTAAGGAATGGATGAGATACCCTCAAAATTTTCGAAAGTCTGATACCAGAAACCAATAACTACTATGGCCTAGGGCAAAATACACATACCGTTGTAATCGGGCGAGTTTCTACTTTCAGATGCAAAAGGAATTTCTCGAGTTCGACAATCCATTCGCGAGATATGGGAGTTTGAATTTAAGGAATGGTTGAGAAACCATCAAAATTTTCGCAAGTCTAATACTCGAAACAAATAACTACAGTGGCCTAGGTGAAAAATAGACAAACCGTTGTAATCGGGCGAGTTTCTTCTTTTAGATGCGTCAGGAATTACTCGAGGTCATCAATCCGTTTGCTAGATATGGGAGTACGATGTTAAGGAATGGTTGAGAAACCATCAAAATTTTCGCAAGTCTGATACTCGAAACCAATAACTACAATGGCCTAGGGGAAAAATACACATACCGTTGTAATCGGGCGAGTTTTTGCTTTCAGATGCGTCAGGAATTTCTCGAGTTCGTCAATGCGTTCGCGAGATATGGGAGTTTGAAGTTAAGGAATGGTTGAGAAACCATCAAAATTTTCGCAAGTCTCATACTCGAAACCAATAACTGGAATGGCCTAGGGGAAAAGTACACGTACCATTGTAATCGGGCGAGTTTCTGCTGTCAGATGCAACGGGAATTTCTCGAATTCGTCAATCCGTTCGCGAGATATGGGAGTTTGAATTTAAGCAATGGTTGAGAAAACATCAAAATTTTCGCAAGTCTAATGCTAGAAACGAATGACTGGAATGGCCTATGGGAAAAGTACAGACACCGTTGTAATCGGGCGAGTTTCTAGTATCAGATGCAACAGAAATTTTTCGGATTCGTCAATCCGTTCGCGAAATATCGGAGTTTGGATTTGAAAAATGGTTGAGAAACCATCAAAATTTTCGCAAGTCTGATACTCGAAACCAATAACTGGAATGGCCTAGGGGAAAGGTACACACACCATTGTAATCGGGCGAGTTTCTACTTTCAGATGCAACAGGTATTTCTCGAGTTCGTCAATCCGTCCGCGAGATATGGGAGTTTGAAATTAAGGAATGGTTGAGAAACCATCAAAATTTTCGCAAGTCTGATACTCGTAACCAATAACTACAATGGCCTGGGGGAAAAATACACTCACAATTGTAATCGGGCGAGATTCTGCTTTCAGATGCGTCAGGAATTTCTCGAGTTGGTCAATCCGTTCGCGAGATATGGGAGTTTGAAATTAAGGAATGGTTGAGAAACCATCAAAATTTTCGCAAGTCTGATGCTCGAAACTAATAACTGGAATGGCCTAGGGGAAAAGCACACACACCATTGTAAACGGGCGAGTTTCTACCTTCAGATGCAACAGGAATTTCTCGAGTTCGTCAATCCGTTCGCGAGATATGGGGGTTTGAAGTTAGGGAATGGTTGAGAAACCATCAAAATTTTCGCAATTCTGATACTCCAAACCAATAACTACAATGGCCTAGGGGAAAAATACACATATCGCTGTAATCGGGGGAGTCTCTACTTTCAGATGCAACAGAAATTTTTCGGATTAATCAATCCGTTCGTGAAATATCGGACTTTGGAATTAAGAGATGGTTGAGAAACCATCAAACTTTTCGCAAGTCTGATACTCGAAACTAATAACTGGAGTGGCCTAGGGGAAAAGTTCACACACCGTTGTAATCGGGCGAGTATCTACTTTCAGATGCAACCGGAATTTCTCGAGTTCGTCAATCCGTTCGCAAGATATGGGGGTTTGAAGTTAAGGAATGTTTGAGAAACCATCAAAATTTTCGCAATTCTGATATTCGAAACCAATAACTACAATGGCCTAGGGGAAAAGTACACATACCGTTGTAATCGGGCAAGTATCTACTTTCAGATGCAACCGGAATTTCTCGAGTTCCTCAATCCGTTCGCGAGATATGGGGGTTTGAAGTTAAGGAATGGTTGAGAAACCATCAAAATTTCCGCAATTCTGATACTCGAAAACAATAACTACAATGGCCTAGGGGAAGAATACACATACCGTTGTAATCGGGCGAGTTTCTACTTTCAGATGCAACCGGAATTTCTCGAGTTCGTCAATCCGCTCGCGAGATATGGGAGTTTGAAGTTAAGGAATGGTTGAGAAACAATCAAAATTTTCGCAATTCTGATACTCGAAACCAATGACTACTATGGCCTAGGGCAAAAATACGCATACCGTTGTAATTGGGCTAGCTTCTACTTTTAGATGCAAGAGGAATTTCTCGAGTTCGTCAATCCGTTCGCGAGATATGGGAGTATCAAATTAAGGGATGTTTGAGAGACCATCAAAATTTTCCGAATCTGATACTCGAAACCAATAACTGCAATGGCCTAGGGGAAAAATTCACATACCGTTGTAATCGGGCGAGTTTCTACTTTCAGATGCAACCGGAATTTCTCGAGTTCGTCAATCCGCTCGCGAGATATGGGAGTTTGAAGTTAAGGAATGGTTGAGAAACCATCAAAATTTTTGCGAGTCTGATACTCGCAACCAATAACTACAATGGCCTAGGGGAAAAATACTTGAACCATTGTAATCGGGAGAGTTTCTACTTGCAGACGCAACAGGAATTTCTCGATTTCCCCAATCCGTTCGAGAAATATGGGAATTTGAAGTTAAGGAATGGTTGAGAAACCATAAAAATTTGCGGAATCTGATCCTCGAAACCAATAACTACTATGGTCTAGGGCAAAAATTCACATACAGTTGTAATCGGGCGAGTTTCTGCTTTCAGATTCAACAGGAATTACTCGAGTTCGTCAATCCGTTCGCGAGATATGGGAGTTTGAAGTTAAGGAATGGTTGAGAAACCATCAAAATTTTCGCAAGTCTGATGCTAGAAACGAATGACTGGCATGGCCTAGGGGAAAAGTACACATACCATTGTAATCGGGCGAGTTTCTGCTGTCAGATGCAACAGGAATTTTCCGAGTTCGTCAATCCGTTCGCGAGATATGGGAGTTTGAAGTTAAGGAATGGTTGAGAAACCATCAAAATTTTCGCAAGTCTGATACTCGAAACAAATAACTACAGTGGCCTAGGTGAAAAATACACATACCGTTGTAGTCGGGCAAGTTTCTGCTTTTAGATGCGTCAGGAATTACTCGAGGTCGTCAATCGGTTTGCTGGATATGGGAGTTTGAAGTTAAGGAATGGTTGAGAAACCATCAAAATTTTCGCAAGTCTGATACTCGAAACCAATAACTACAATGGCCTAGGGGAAAAATACACATACCGTTGTAATCGGGCGAGTTTTTGCTTTCAGATGCGTCAGGAATTTCTCGAGTTCGTCAATCCGTTCGCGAGATACGGGAGTTTGAAATTAAGGAATGGTTGAGAAACCATCAAAATTTTCGCAAGTCTGATACTCGAAACCAATAACCGGAATGGCCTAGGGGAAAAGTACACATACCATTGTAATCGGGAGAGTTTCTGCTGTCAGATGCAACGGGAATTTCTCGAATTCGTCAATCCGTTCGCGAGATATGGGAGTTTGAAGTTAAGGAAAGGTTGAGAAACCATCAAAATTTTCATAAGTCTGATACTCGAAACCAATAACTACTATGGCCTAGGGCAAAATACACATACCGTTGTAATCGGGCGAGTTTCTACTTTCAGATGCAAAAGGAATTTCTCGAGTTCGACAATCCATTCGCGAGATATGGGAGTTTGAAGTTAAGGAATAATTGACAAACCATCAAAATTTTCGCAAGTCTGATTCTCGAAACCAATAACTACAATGGCATAGCGGTAAAATACACATACCGTTGTAATCGTGAGAGTTTGTACTTTCAGATGCAACAGAATCTTTTCGGATTCGTCAATCCGTTTACGAAATATCGGAGTTTGGACTTAAGCGATGGTTGAGAAACGATCAAAATTTTCGAAATTCTGATGCTAGAAACGAATAACTGGAATGGCCTAGGGGAAAAGTACAGACACCATTGTAATCGGGCGAGTTTCTAGTTTCAGATGCAACAGGAATTACTCGAGTTCGTCGATCCGTTCGCGAGATATGGGCGTTTGAATTTAAGGAATGGTTGAGAAACCATCAAAATTTTCGCAAGTCTGATACTCGAAACAAATAACTACAGTGGCCTAGGTGAAAAATACACATACCGTTGTAATCGGGCGAGTTTCTGCTTTTAGAGGCGTCAGGAATTACTCGAGGTCGTCAATACGTTTGCTAGATATGGGAGTTTGAAGTTAAGGAATGGTTGAGAAACCATCAAAATTTTCGCAAGTCTGATACTCGAAACCAATAACTACAATGGCCTAGGGGAAAAATACACATACCGTTGTAATCGGGCGAGTTTTTACTTTCAGATGCGTCAGGAATTTCTTGAGTTCGTCAATCCGTTCGCGAGATATGGGAGTTTGAAGTTAAGGAATGGTTGAGAAACCATCAAAATTTTCGCAAGTCTGATACTCGAATTAATAACTACAACTGCCTAGGGGAAAAGTACACACACCATTGTAATTGGGCGAGTTTCTACTTTCAGATGCAAAAGGAATTTCTCGAGTTCGACAATCCATTCGTGAGATATGGGAGTTTGAAGTTAAGGAATAATTGAGAAACCATCAAAATTTTCGCAATTCTGATACTCGAAACCAATAACTACTATGGCCCAGGGCAAAAATACTCATACCGCTGTAATTGGGCTAGCTTCTACTTTCAGGTGCAACAGGAATTTCTCGAGTTCGTCAATCTGTTCGCGAGATATACGAGTTTCAAATTAAGGAATGGTTGAGAGACCATCAAAATTTTCCGAATCTGATACTCGAAACCAATAACTGCAATGGCCTAGGGGAAAAATTCACATACCGTTGTAATCGGGCGAGTTTCTACTTTCAGATGCAACCGGAATTTCTCGAGCTCGTCAATCCGCTCGCGAGATATGGGAGTTTGAAGTTAAGGAATGGTTGAGAAACCATCAAAATTTTTGCGAGTCTGATACTCGAAACCAATAACTACAATGGCCTAGGGGAAAAATACACATACCGTTGTAATCGGGCGAGTTTCTGCTTTCAGATGCAACAGGAATTTCTCGAGTTCGTCAATCCGTTCGCGAGATATGCGAGTTTCAAATTAAGGAATGGTTGAGAGACCATCAAAATTTTCCGAATCTGATACTCGAAACCAATAACTGCAATGGCCTAGGGGAAAAATTCACATACCGTTGTAATCGGGCGAGTTTCTACTTTCAGATGCAACCGGAATTTCTCGAGCTCGTCAATCCGCTCGCGAGATATGGGAGTTTGAAGTTAAGGAATGGTTGAGAAACCATCAAAATTTTTGCGAGTCTGATACTCGAAAACAATAACTACAATGGCCTAGGGGAAAACTTCACATACCGTTGCAATCGGGCGAGTTTCTACTTTCAAATGCAACCGGAATTTCTCGAGTTCGTCAATCCGCTCGCGAGATATGGGAGTTTGAATTTAAGGAATGGTTGAGGAACCATCAAAATTTTTGCAAGTCTGATACTCGAAACCAATAACTACAATGGCCTTGGGGAAAAATACACATACCGTTGTAATCGGGCGAGTTTCTACTTTCTGGCGCAACAGGAATTTTTCGGATTTATCAATCCGTTCGCGAGATATGCGAAGTTGATGTTAAGGAATGGTTGAGAAGCCATCAAAATGTTCGCAAGTCTGATACTCGAAACCAATAACTGGAATGGCCTAGGGGAAAAGTACACACACCATTGTAATTGGGAGAGTTTCTGCTTTCAGATGCAACAGGAATTTCTCGAGTTCGTAAATCCGTTCGCGAGATATGGGAGTTTCAAATTAAGGAATGGTTGAGAAACCATCAAAATTTTCGGAATCTGATACTCGAAACCAATAACTACAATGGCCTAGGGGAAAAATACTCGTACCATTGTAATCGGGAGAGTTTCTACTTGCAGACGCAACAGGAATTTCTCGATTTTCTCAGTCCGTTCGAGAAATGTGGGAATTTGAAGTTAAGGAATGGTTGAGAAACCATAAAAATTTGCGGAATCTGTAACTCGAAACCAATAACTACTATGGTCTACGGCAAAAATACACATACAGTTGTAATCGGGCAAGCTTCTACTTTCAGCTGCAACAGGAATTTCTCGAGTTCGTCAATGCGTTCGCGAGATATGCGAAGTTGATGTTAAGGAATGGTTGAGAAGCCATCAAAATTTTCGCAAGTCTGATACTCGAAACCAATAACTACAATGGCCTAGGAGAAAAATACACATACCGTTTTAATCGGGCGAGCTTCTACTTTCAGGCGCAACAGGAATTTTTCGGATTCATCAATCCGCTCGCGAGATATGGGAGTTTGGATTTAAGAAATGGTTGAGGAACCATAAAAATTTTCGCAATTCTGATGCTTGAAAGGAATAACTCAAGTGGCCTAGGGGAAAAATACATATACGGTTGTAACCGGCGGGTTTGTACTTTCAGATGCAACAGGAATTTCTCGAGTTCCTCAATCCGTTCGCGAGATATGCGTGCTTGAAGTTAAGGAATGGTTGAGAAACCATCAAAATTTGCGGAATCTGATACTCGAAAACAATAACAACTGTAGTCTAGGGCAAAAATACACATACAGTTGTAATCGGGCAAGCTTCTACTTTCAGCTGCAACAGGAATTTCTCGAGTTCGTCAATGCGTTCGCGAGATATGGGAGTTTGAAGTTAAGGAATGGTTGAGAAACCATCAAAATTTTCGGAATCTGATACTCGAAACCAATAACTACTATGGTCTAGGGCAGAAATACACATACAGTTGTAATCGGGCGAGTTTCTGCTTTCAGATTCAACAGGAATTACTCGAGTTCGTCAATCCGTTCGCGAGATATGGGAGTTTGAAGTTAAGGAATGGTTGAGGAACCATCAAAATTTTTGCCAGTCTGATACTCGAAACCAATAACTACAATGGCCTTGGGGAAAAATACACATACCGTTGTAATCGGGCGAGTTTCTACTTTCAGGCGCAACAGGAATTTTTCGGATTCATCAATCCGTTCGCGAGATATGCGAAGTTGATGTTAAGGAATGGTTGAGTAACCATCAAAATTTTCGCAAGTCTGATACTCGAAACCAATAACTACTATGGTCTAGGGCAAATATACACATACAGTTGTAATCGGGCGAGATTCTGCTTTCAGATTCAACAGGAATTACTCGAGTTCGTCAATCCGTTCGCGAGATATGGGAGTTTGAAGTTAAGGAATGGTTGAGAAACGATCAAAATTTTCGCAAGTCTCATACTCGAAACCAATAACTGGAATGGCCTAGGGGAAAAGTAGACATACCGTTGTAATCGGGCGAGTTAATACCTTCAGACGCAACAGGAATTTCTCGATTTCCTCAATCCGTTCGCGAGATATGGGAGTTTGAAGTTAAGGAATGGTTGAGAAACGATCAAAATTTATGCAAGTCTGATACTCGAAACCAATAACTAAAATGGCCTAGGGAAAAAATACACACACAGCATTGTAACCGGGCGAGTTTCTACTTACAGATGCAACAGGAATGTCTCGATTTCCTCAATCCGTTCGCGAGATATGGGAGTTTGAAGTTAAGGAATGGTTGAGAAACCATCAAAATTTTCGCAAGTCTGATACTCGAAATCAGTAACTGGAATGGCCTAGCGGAAAAGTACACACACCTCTGTAATCGGGCGAGTTTCTGCTTTCAGATGCAACAGGAATTTCTAGAGTTCGTCAATCCGTTCGCCAGATATGCGAGTTTGAAATTAAGGAATGGTTGAGAAACCATCAAAATTAAATGGAAGTCTGATACTCGAAACCAATAAATAAAATGGCCTAGGGGAAAAATACACACACAGCATTGTAACCGGGCAAGTTTCTACTTACAGATGCAACAGGAATGTCTCGATTTCCTCAATCCGTTCGCGCGATATGGGAGTTTGAAGTTAAGGAATGCATGAGAAACCATCAAAATTTGCGGAATCTGATACTCGAAAACAATAACTACTATGGTCTAGGGCAAAAATACACATACAGTTGTAATCGGACGAGTTTCTGCGTTCAGATTGAAGAGGAATTACTCGAGTTCGTCAATCCGTTCGCGAGATATGGGAGTTTGAACTTAAGGAATGGTTGAGAAACGATCAAAATTTTCGCTTGTCTGATACTCGAAACCAATAACTGGAATGGCCTAGGGGAAAAGTACACACACCGTTGTAATCGGGCGAGTTTCTACTTCCACATGCAACAGGAATTTCTCGAGTTCGTCAAACCGTTCGCGAGATATGGGAGTTTCAAGATAAGGAATGGTCGAGAAAGCATCAAAATTTTCGCTGGTCTGATACTCGAAACCAATAACTGGATTGGCCTAGGGGAATAGTACACACACCATTGTATTCGGCGAGTTTCTGCTTTCAGATGCAATAGGAATTTCTCGAGCTCGTCAATCCGTTCGCGAGATATGGGAGTTTGAAATTAAGGAATGGTTGAGAAACCATCAAAATTTTCGCAAGTATGATACTCGAAACCAATAACTACAATTGCCTAGGGCAAAAATACACACACCGTTGTAATCGGGCGAGTTTCTGCTTTCAGATGCAATAGGAAATTCTCGATTTAGCCATTCCGTTCGCGAGATATGGGAGTTTGAAGTTAAGGAATGGTTGAGAAACCATCAAAGTTTTCGTAAGTCTGATACTCGAAACCAATAACTGGAATGGCCTAGGGGAAAAGTACACACACCATTGTAATCGGGCGAGTTTCTACTTTCAGATGCAACAGAAATTTCTCGAGTTCATCAATCCGTTCGCGAGATATGGGAGTTTCAAGATAAGGAAGGGTTGAGAAACCATCAAAATTTTCGCTTGTCTGATACTCGAAACCAATAACTGGAATGGCCTAGTGGAAAAGTACACACACCGTTGTAATCGGGCGAGTTTCTACTTCCACATGCAACAGGAATTTCTCGAGTTCGTCAAACCGTTCGCGAGATATGGGAGTTTCAAGATAAGGAATGGTCGAGAAAGCATCAAAATTTTCGCTGGTCTGATACTCGAAACCAATAACTCGATTGGCCTAGGGGAATAGTACACACACCATTGTATTCGGCGAGTTTCTGCTTTCAGATGCAATAGGAATTTCTCGAGTTCGTCAATCCGTTCGCGAGATATGGGAGTTTGAAATTAAGGAATGGTTGAGAAACCATCAAAATTTTCGCAAGTATGATACTCGAAACCAATAACTACAATTGCCTAGGGCAAAAATACACATACCGTTGTAATCGGGCGGGTTTCTGCTTTCAGATGCAATAGGAAATTCTCGAATTAGTCAATCCGTTCGCGAGATATGGGAGTTTGAAGTTAAGGAATGGTTGAGAAACCATCAATGTTTTCGCTGGTCTGATACTCGAAACCAATAACTGGAATGGCCTAGGGGAAAAGTACACACACCATTGTAATCGGGCGAGTTTCTACTTTCAGATGCAACAGGAATTTCTCGAGTTCGTCAATCCGTTCGCGAGATATGGGTGTTTGAAGTTAAGGAATGGTTGAGAAACCATCAAAATTTTCGCTTGTTTGATACTCGAAACCAATAACTGGAATGGCTTAGGGGAAAAGTACACACACCGTTGTAATCGGGCGAGTTTCTACTTCCACATGCAACAGGAATTTCTCGAGTTCGTCAAACCGTTCGCGAGATATGGGAGTTTCAAGATAAGGAATGGTTGAGAAACCATCAAAGTTTTCGCTGGTCTGATACTCGAAACCAATAACTGGAATGGCCTAGGGGAAAAGTACACACACCATTGTAATCGGGCGAGTTTCTACTTTCAGATGCAACAGGAATTTCTCGAGTTCGTCAATCCGTTCGCGAGATATGGGAGTTTGAAGTTAAGGAATGGTTGAGAAACCATCAAAATTTTCGCTTGTCTGATACTCGAAACCAATAACTGGAGTGGCCCAGGGGAAAAGTACACACACCGTTGTAATCGGGCGAGTTTCTACTTCCACATGCAACAGGAATTTCTCGAGTTCGTCACACCATTCGCGAGATATGGGAGTTTCAAGATAAGGAATGGTCGAGAAACCATCAAAATTTTCGCTGGTCTGGAACTCGAAACCAATAACTGGAATGGCCTAGGGGAATAGTACACACCCCATTGTATTCGGACGAGTTTCTGCTTTCAGATGCAATAGGAAATTCTCGAGTTCATCAATACTTTCGCGAGATATGGGAGTTTGAAGTTAAGGAATGGTTGAGAAACCATCAAAATTTTCGTAAGTCTGATACTCGAAACCAATAACTGGAATGGCCTAGGGGAAAAGTACACACACCATTGTAATCGGGCGAGTTTCTACTTTCAGATGCAACAGGAGTTTCTCGAGTTCGTCAATCCGTTCGCGAGATATGGGAGTTTGAAGTTAAGGAATGGTTGAGAAACCATCAAAATTTTCGCTTGTCTGATACTCGAAACCAATAACTGGAATGGCTTAGGGGAAAAGTACACACACCGTTGTAATCGGGCGAGTTTCTACTTGCACATGCAACAGGAATTTCTCGAGTTCGTCAAACCGTTCGCGAGATATGGGAGTTTCATGATAAGGAATGGTCGAGAAAGCGTCAAAATTTTCGCTGGTCTGATACTCGAAACCTATAACTGGATTGGCCTAGGGGAATGGTACACACACCATTGTATTCGGCGAGTTTCTACTTTCAGATGCAACAGGAGTTTCACGAGTTCGTCAATCCGTTCGCGAGATATGGGAGTTTGAAGTTAAGGAATGGTTGAGAAACCATCAAAATTTTCGCTTGTCTGATACTCGAAACCAATAACTGGAATGGCTTAGGGGAAAAGTACACACACCGTTGTAATCGGGCGAGTTTCTACTTCCACATGCAACAGGAATTTCTCGAGTTCGTCAAACCGTTCGCGAGATATGGGAGTTTCAAGATAAGGAATGGTCGAGAAAGCGTCAAAATTTTCGCTGGTCTGATACTCGAAACCTATAACTGGATTGGCCTAGGGGAATAGTACACACACCATTGTATTCGGCGAGTTTCTGCTTTCAGATGCAATAGGAATTTCTCGAGTTCGTCAATCCGTTCGCGAGATATGGGAGTTTGAAATTAAGGAATGGTTGAGAAAACATCAAAATTTTCGCAAGTATGATACTCGAAACCAATAACTACAATTGCCTAGGGCAAAAATACACATACCGTTGTAATCGGGCGAGTTTCTGCTTTCAGATGCAATAGGAAATTCTCGATTTAGTCAATCCGTTCGCGAGATATGGGAGTTTGAAGTTAAGGAATGGTTGAGAAACCATCAAAGTTTTCGCTGGTCTGATACTCGAAACCAATAACTGGAATGGCCTAGGGGAAAAGTACACACACCATTGTAATCGGGCGAGTTTCTACTTTCAGATGCAACAGGAATTTCTCGAGTTCGTCAATCCGTTCGCGAGATATGGGAGTTTGAAGTTAAGGAATGGTTGAGAAACCATCAAAATTTTCGCTTGTCTGATACTCGAAACCAATAACTGGAATGGCCTAGGGGAAAAGTACACACACCGTTGTAATCGGGCAAGTTTCTACTTCCACATGCAACAGGAATTTCTCGAGTTCGTCAAACCATTCGCGAGATATGGGAGTTTCAAGATAAGGAATGGTCGAGAAACCATCAAAATTTTCGCTGGTCTGGAACTCGAAACCAATAACTGGAATGGCCTAGGGGAATAGTACACACCCCATTGTATTCGGACGAGTTTCTGCTTTCAGATGCAATAGGAAATTCTCGAGTTCATCAATACGTTCGCGAGATATGGGAGTTTGAAGTTAAGGAATGGTTGAGAAACCATCAAAATTTTCGCTGGTCTGATACTCGAAACCAATAACTGGATTGGCCTAGGGGAATAGTACACACACCATTGTATTCGGCGAGTTTCTGCTTTCAGATGCAATAGGAATTTCTCGAGTTCGTCAATCCGTTCGCGAGATATGGGAGTTTGAAATTAAGGAATGGTTGAGAAACCATCAAAATTTTCGCAAGTCTGATACTCGAAACCAATAACTACAAATGCCTAGGGGAAAAATACACATACCGTTGTAATCGGGCGAGATTCTACTTTCACATGCAACAGGAATTTCTCGATTTAGTCAATCCGTTCGCGAGATATGGGAGTTTGAAGTTAAGGAATGGTTGAGAAACCATCAAAATCTTCGCTGGTCTGATACTCGAAACCAATAACTGGATAGGCCTAGGGGAATAGTACACACACCATTGTATTCGAGCGAGTTTCTGCTTTCAGATGCAATAGGAATTTCTCGAGTTCGTCAATCCGTTGGCGAGATATGGGAGTTTGAAGTTAAGGAATGGTTGAGAAACCATCAAAATCTTCGCTGGTCTGATACTCGAAACCAATAACTGGATTGGCCTAGGGGAATAGTACACACACCATTGTATTCGAGCGAGTTTCTGCTTTCAGATGCAATAGGAATTTCCCGAGTTCGTCAATCCGTTGGCGAGATATGGGAGTTTGAAGTTAAGGAATGGTTGAGAAACCATCAACATTTTCGCAATTCTGATGCTAGAAAAGAATAACTGGAGTGGCCTAGGGGAGAAGTGCACACACGATTGTAATCGGGCGACTTTCTACTTTCAGATACAACAGGAATTTCTCGAGTTCGTCAATGCGTTCGCGAGATATGGGAGTTTGCGGTTAAGGAATGGTTGAGAAATCACCAAAATTTTCGCAAGTCTGATTCTCGAAACCAATAACCAATATGGCCTAGGGCAAAAATACACATACTGTTGTAGTCGGACGAGTTTCTGCTTTCAGATGGAATAGGAAATTCTCGAGTTCGTCAATCCGTTCGCGAGATATGGGAGTTTGAAGTTAAGCAATGATTGAGAAACCATCAAAATTTTCGTAAGTCTGATACTCGAAACCAATAACTGGAATGGCCTAGGGGAAAAGTACACACACCATTGTAATCGGGCGAGTTTCTACTTTCAGATGCAACAGGAATTTCTCGAGTTCGTCAATCCGTTCGCGAGATATGGGAGTTTGAAGTTAAGGAATGGTTGAGAAACCATCAAAATTTTCGCTTGTCTGATACTCGAAACCAATAACTGGAATGGCTTAGGGGAAAAGTACACACACCGTTGTAATCGGGCGAGTTTCTACTTCCACATGCAACAGGAATTTCTCGAGTTCGTCAAACCGTTCGCGAGATATGGGAGTTTCAAGATAAGGAATGGTCGAGAAAGCGTCAAAATTTTCGCTGGTCTGATACTCGAAACCTATAACTGGATTGGCCTAGGGGAATAGTACACACACCATTGTATTCGACGAGTTTCTGCTTTCAGATGCAATAGGAATTTCTCGAGTTCGTCAATCCGTTCGCGAGATATGGGAGTTTGAAATTAAGGAATGGTTGAGAAACCATCAAAATTTTCGCAAGTATGATACTCGAAACCAATAACTACAATTGCCTAGGGCAAAAATACACATACCGTTGGAATCGGGCGAGTTTCTGCTTTCAGATGCAATAGGAAATTCTCGATTTAGTCAATCCGTTCGCGAGATATGGGAGTTTGAAGTTAAGGAATGGTTGAGAAACCATCAAAGTTTTCGCTGGTCTGATACACGAAACCAATAACTGGAATGGCCTAGGGGAAAAGTACACACACCATTGTAATCGGGCGAGTTTCTACTTTCAGATGCAATAGGAATTTCTCGAGTTCGTCAATCCGTTCGCGAGATATGGGAGTTTGAAGTTAAGGAATGGTTGAGATACCATCAAAATTTTCGCTTGTCTGATACTCGAAACCAATAACTGGAATGGCCTAGGGGAAAAGTACACACACCGTTGTAATCGGGCGAGTTTCTACTTCCACATGCAACAGGAATTTCTCGAGTTCGTCAAACCATTCGCGAGATATGGGAGTTTCAAGATAAGGAATGGTCGAGAAACCATCAAAATTTTCGCTGGTCTGGAACTCGAAACCAATAACTGGAATGGCCTAGGGGAATAGTACACACCCCATTGTATTCGGACGAGTTTCTGCTTTCAGATGCAATAGGAAATTCTCGAGTTCATCAATCCGTTCGCGAGATATGGGAGTTTGAAATTAAGGAATGTTTGAGAAACCATCAAAATTTTCGCAAGTCTGATACTCGAAACCAATAACTACAAATGCCTAGGGGAAAAATACACATACCGTTGTAATCGGGCGAGATTCTACTTTCACATGCAACAGGAATTTCTCGATTTAGTCAATCCGTTCGCGAGATATGGGAGTTTGAAGTTAAGGAATGGTTGAGAAACCATCAAAATCTTCGCTGGTCTGATACTCGAAACCAATAACTGGATTGGCCTAGGGGAATAGTACACACCCCATTGTATTCGGGCGAGTTTCTGCTTTCGGATGCAATAGGAATTTCTCGAGTTCGTCAATCCGTTCGCGAGATATGGGAGTTTGAAGGTAAGGAATGGTTGAGAAACCATCAAAACTTTCGGTGGTCTGATACTCGAAACCAATAACTGGAATGGCCTAGGGGAAAAGTACACACACCATTGTAATCGGGCGAGTTTCTACTTTCAGATGCAACAGGAATTTCTCGAGTTCGTCAATCCGTTCGGGAGATATGGGAGTTTGAAGTTAAGGAATGGTTGAGAAACCATCAAAATTTTCGCTTGTCTGATACTCGAAACCAGTAACTGGAATGGCCCTGGGGGAAAAGTACACACACCGTTGTAATCGGACGAGTTTCTACTTCCACATGCAACAGGAATTTCTCGAGTTCGTCAATCCGTTCGCGAGATATGGGAGTTTGAAGTTAAGGAATGATTGAGAAACCATCAAAATTTTCGCAAGTCTGATACTCGAAACCAATAACTGGAATGGCCTAGGGGAAAAGTTCACACACCATTGTAATCGGGCGAGTTTCTACTTTCAGATGCAACAGGAGTTTCTCGAGTTCGTCAATCCGTTCGCGAGATATGGGAGTTTGAAGTTAAGGAATGGTTGAGAAACCATCAAAATTTTCGCTTGTCTGATACTCGAAACCAATAACTGGAATGGCTTAGGGGAAAAGTACACACACCGTTGTAATCGGGCGAGTTTCTACTTGCACATGCAACAGGAATTTCTCGAGTTCGTCAAACCGTTCGCGAGATATGGGAGTTTCATGATAAGGAATGGTCGAGAAAGCGTCAAAATTTTCGCTGGTCTGATACTCGAAACCTATAACTGGATTGGCCTAGGGGAATAGTACACACCCCATTGTATTCGGGCGAGTTTCTGCTTTCGGATGCAATAGGAATTTCTCGAGTTCGTCAATCCGTTCGCGAGATATGGGAGTTTGAAGGTAAGGAATGGTTGAGAAACCATCAAAACTTTCGGTGGTCTGATACTCGAAACCAATAACTGGAATGGCCTAGGGGAAAAGTACACACACCATTGTAATCGGGCGAGTTTCTACTTTCAGATGCAACAGGAATTTCTCGAGTTCGTCAATCCGTTCGGGAGATATGGGAGTTTGAAGTTAAGGAATGTTTGAGAAACCATCAAAATTTTCGCTTGTCTGATACTCGAAACCAGTAACTGGAATGGCCCTGGGGGAAAAGTACACACACCGTTGTAATCGGACGAGTTTCTACTTCCACATGCAACAGGAATTTCTCGAGTTCGTCAATCCGTTCGCGAGATATGGGAGTTTGAAGTTAAGGAATGATTGAGAAACCATCAAAATTTTCGCAAGTCTGATACTCGAAACCAATAACTGGAATGGCCTAGGGGAAAAGTTCACACACCATTGTAATCGGGCGAGTTTCTACTTTCAGATGCAACAGGAGTTTCTCGAGTTCGTCAATCCGTTCGCGAGATATGGGAGTTTGAAGTTAAGGAATGGTTGAGAAACCATCAAAATTTTCGCTTGTCTGATACTCGAAACCAATAACTGGAATGGCTTAGGGGAAAAGTACACACACCGTTGTAATCGGGCGAGTTTCTACTTGCACATGCAACAGGAATTTCTCGAGTTCGTCAAACCGTTCGCGAGATATGGGAGTTTCATGATAAGGAATGGTCGAGAAAGCGTCAAAATTTTCGCTGGTCTGATACTCGAAACCTATAACTGGATTGGCCTAGGGGAATAGTACACACACCATTGTATTCGGCGAGTTTCTGCTTTCAGATGCAATAGGAATTTCTCGAGTTCGTCAATCCGTTCGCGAGATATGGGAGTTTGAAATTAAGGAATGGTTGAGAAACCATCAAAATTTTCGCAAGTCTGATACTCGAAACCAATAACTGGAATGGCTTAGGGGAAAAGTACACACACCGTTGTAATCGGGCGAGTTTCTACTTCCACATGCAACAGGAATTTCTCGAGTTCGTCAAACCGTTCGCGAGATATGGGAGTTTCAAGATAAGGAATGGTCGAGAAAGCGTCAAAATTTTCGCTGGTCTGATACTCGAAACCTATAACTGGATTGGCCTAGGGGAATAGTACACACACCATTGTATTCGGCGAGTTTCTGCTTTCAGATGCAATAGGAATTTCTCGAGTTCGTCAATCCGTTCGCGAGATATGGGAGTTTGAAATTAAGGAATGGTTGAGAAAACATCAAAATTTTCGCAAGTATGATACTCGAAACCAATAACTACAATTGCCTAGGGCAAAAATACACATACCGTTGTAATCGGGCGAGTTTCTGCTTTCAGATGCAATAGGAAATTCTCGATTTAGTCAATCCGTTCGCGAGATATGGGAGTTTGAAGTTAAGGAATGGTTGAGAAACCATCAAAGTTTTCGCTGGTCTGATACTCGAAACCAATAACTGGAATGGCCTAGGGGAAAAGTACACACACCATTGTAATCGGGCGAGTTTCTACTTTCAGATGCAACAGGAATTTCTCGAGTTCGTCAATCCGTTCGCGAGATATGGGAGTTTGAAGTTAAGGAATGGTTGAGAAACCATCAAAATTTTCGCTTGTCTGATACTCGAAACCAATAACTGGAATGGCCTAGGGGAAAAGTACACACACCGTTGTAATCGGGCAAGTTTCTACTTCCACATGCAACAGGAATTTCTCGAGTTCGTCAAACCATTCGCGAGATATGGGAGTTTCAAGATAAGGAATGGTCGAGAAACCATCAAAATTTTCGCTGGTCTGGAACTCGAAACCAATAACTGGAATGGCCTAGGGGAATAGTACACACCCCATTGTATTCGGACGAGTTTCTGCTTTCAGATGCAATAGGAAATTCTCGAGTTCATCAATACGTTCGCGAGATATGGGAGTTTGAAGTTAAGGAATGGTTGAGAAACCATCAAAATTTTCGCTGGTCTGATACTCGAAACCAATAACTGGATTGGCCTAGGGGAATAGTACACACACCATTGTATTCGGCGAGTTTCTGCTTTCAGATGCAATAGGAATTTCTCGAGTTCGTCAATCCGTTCGCGAGATATGGGAGTTTGAAATTAAGGAATGGTTGAGAAACCATCAAAATTTTCGCAAGTCTGATACTCGAAACCAATAACTACAAATGCCTAGGGGAAAAATACACATACCGTTGTAATCGGGCGAGATTCTACTTTCACATGCAACAGGAATTTCTCGATTTAGTCAATCCGTTCGCGAGATATGGGAGTTTGAAGTTAAGGAATGGTTGAGAAACCATCAAAATCTTCGCTGGTCTGATACTCGAAACCAATAACTGGATAGGCCTAGGGGAATAGTACACACACCATTGTATTCGAGCGAGTTTCTGCTTTCAGATGCAATAGGAATTTCTCGAGTTCGTCAATCCGTTGGCGAGATATGGGAGTTTGAAGTTAAGGAATGGTTGAGAAACCATCAAAATCTTCGCTGGTCTGATACTCGAAACCAATAACTGGATTGGCCTAGGGGAATAGTACACACACCATTGTATTCGAGCGAGTTTCTGCTTTCAGATGCAATAGGAATTTCCCGAGTTCGTCAATCCGTTGGCGAGATATGGGAGTTTGAAGTTAAGGAATGGTTGAGAAACCATCAACATTTTCGCAATTCTGATGCTAGAAAAGAATAACTGGAGTGGCCTAGGGGAGAAGTGCACACACGATTGTAATCGGGCGACTTTCTACTTTCAGATACAACAGGAATTTCTCGAGTTCGTCAATGCGTTCGCGAGATATGGGAGTTTGCAGTTAAGGAATGGTTGAGAAATCACCAAAATTTTCGCAAGTCTGATTCTCGAAACCAATAACCAATATGGCCTAGGGCAAAAATACACATACTGTTGTAGTCGGACGAGTTTCTGCTTTCAGATGCAATAGGAAATTCTCGAGTTCGTCAATCCGTTCGCGAGATATGGGAGTTTGAAGTTAAGGAATGGTTGAGAAACCATCAAAATTTTCGCTTGTCTGATACTCGAAACCAATAACTGGAATGGCCTAGGGGAAAAGTACACACACCTTTGTAATCGGGCGAGTTTCTACTTCCACATGCAACAGGAATTTCTCGAGTTCGTCAAACCGTTCGCGAGATATGGGAGTTTCAAGATAAGGAATGGTCGAGAAAGCGTCAAAATTTTCGCTGGTCTGATACTCGAAACCTATAACTGGATTGGCCTAGGGGAATAGTACACACACCATTGTATTCGACGAGTTTCTGCTTTCAGATGCAATAGGAATTTCTCGAGTTCGTCAATCCGTTCGCGAGATATGGGAGTTTCAAGATAAGGAATGGTCGAGAAACCATCAAAATTTTCGCTTGTCTGATACTCGAAACCAATAACTGGAATGGCCTAGGGGAAAAGTACACACACCGTTGTAATCGGGCGAGTTTCTACTTCCACATGCAACAGGAATTTCTCGAGTTCGTCAAACCATTCGCGAGATATGGGAGTTTCAAGATAAGGAATGGTCGAGAAACCATCAAAATTTTCGCTGGTCTGGAACTCGAAACCAATAACTGGAATGGCCTAGGGGAATAGTACACACCCCATTGTATTCGGACGAGTTTCTGCTTTCAGATGCAATAGGAAATTCTCGAGTTCATCAATACGTTCGCGAGATATGGGAGTTTGAAGTTAAGGAATGGTTGAGACACCATCAAAATTTTCGCTGGTCTGATACTCGAAACCAATAACTGGATTGGCCTAGGGGAATAGTACACACACCATTGTATTCGGCGAGTTTCTGCTTTCAGATGCAATAGGAATTTCTCGAGTTCGTCAATCCGTTCGCGAGATATGGGAGTTTGAAATTAAGGAATGTTTGAGAAACCATCAAAATTTTCGCAAGTCTGATACTCGAAACCAATAACTACAAATGCCTAGGGGAAAAATACACATACCGTTGTAATCGGGCGAGATTCTACTTTCACATGCAACAGGAATTTCTCGATTTAGTCAATCCGTTCGCGAGATATGGGAGTTTGAAGTTAAGGAATGGTTGAGAAACCATCAAAATCTTCGCTGGTCTGATACTCGAAACCAATAACTGGATTGGCCTAGGGGAATAGTACACACCCCATTGTATTCGGGCGAGTTTCTGCTTTCGGATGCAATAGGAATTTCTCGAGTTCGTCAATCCGTTCGCGAGATATGGGAGTTTGAAGGTAAGGAATGGTTGAGAAACCATCAAAACTTTCGGTGGTCTGATACTCGAAACCAATAACTGGAATGGCCTAGGGGAAAAGTACACACACCATTGTAATCGGGCGAGTTTCTACTTTCAGATGCAACAGGAATTTCTCGAGTTCGTCAATCCGTTCGGGAGATATGGGAGTTAGAAGTTAAGGAATGGTTGAGAAACCATCAAAATTTTCGCTTGTCTGATACTCGAAACCAGTAACTGGAATGGCCCTGGGGGAAAAGTACACACACCGTTGTAATCGGACGAGTTTCTACTTCCACATGCAACAGGAATTTCTCGAGTTCGTCAATCCGTTCGCGAGATATGGGAGTTTGAAGTTAAGGAATGATTGAGAAACCATCAAAATTTTCGCAAGTCTGATACTCGAAACCAATAACTGGAATGGCCTAGGGGAAAAGTTCACACACCATTGTAATCGGGCGAGTTTCTACTTCCACATGCAACAGGAATTCCTCGAGTTCGTCAATCCGTTCGCGAGATATGGGAGTTTGAAGGTAAGGATTGGTTGAGAAACCATCAAAACTTTCGGTGGTCTGATACTCGAAACCAATAGCTGGAATTGCCTAGGGGAAAAGTACACACACCATTGTAATCGGGCGAGCTTCTACTTTCAGGTGCAACAGGAATTTCTCGTTTTCGACTATCCGTTCGCGAGATATGGGAGTTTGAAGTTAAGGAATGGTTGAGAAACCATCAACATTTTCGCAAGTCTGATACTCGAAAACAATAACTGGAATGGCCTAGGGGAAAAGTGCACACACCATTGTAATCGGGCGAGTTTCTACTTTCAGATGCAACAGGAATTTCTCGAGTTCGTCAATCCGTTCGCGAGATATGGGAGTTTGAAGTTAAGGAATGGTTGAGAAACCATCAAAATTTTCGCTTGTCTGATACTCGAAACCAATAACTGGAATGGCCTAGGGGAAAAGTACACACACCGTTGTAATCGGGCGAGTTTCTACTTCCACATGCAACAGGAATTTCTCGAGTTCGTCAAACCGTTCGCGAGATATGGGAGTTTCAAGATAAGGAATGGTCGAGAAAGCGTCAAAATTTTCGCTGGTCTGATACTCGAAACCTATAACTGGATTGGCCTAGGGGAATAGTACACACACCATTGTATTCGACGAGTTTCTGCTTTCAGATGCAATAGGAATTTCTCGAGTTCGTCAATCCGTTCGCGAGATATGGGAGTTTCAAGATAAGGAATGGTCGAGAAACCATCAAAATTTTCGCTTGTCTGATACTGGAAACCAATAACTGGAATGGCCTAGGGGAAAAGTACACACACCGTTGTAATCGGGCGAGTTTCTACTTCCACATGCAACAGGAATTTCTCGAGTTCGTCAAACCATTCGCGAGATATGGGAGTTTCAAGATAAGGAATGGTCGAGAAACCATCAAAATTTTCGCTGGTCTGGAACTCGAAACCAATAACTGGAATGGCCTAGGGGAATAGTACACACCCCATTGTATTCGGACGAGTTTCTGCTTTCAGATGCAATAGGAAATTCTCGAGTTCATCAATACGTTCGCGAGATATGGGAGTTTGAAGTTAAGGAATGGTTGAGACACCATCAAAATTTTCGCTGGTCTGATACTCGAAACCAATAACTGGATTGGCCTAGGGGAATAGTACACACACCATTGTATTCGGCGAGTTTCTGCTTTCAGATGCAATAGGAATTTCTCGAGTTCGTCAATCCGTTCGCGAGATATGGGAGTTTGAAATTAAGAAATGTTTGAGAAACCATCAAAATTTTCGCAAGTCTGATACTCGAAACCAATAACTACAAATGCCTAGGGGAAAAATACACATACCGTTGTAATCGGGCGAGATTCTACTTTCACATGCAACAGGAATTTCTCGATTTAGTCAATCCGTTCGCGAGATATGGGAGTTTGAAGTTAAGGAATGGTTGAGAAACCATCAAAATCTTCGCTGGTCTGATACTCGAAACCAATAACTGGATTGGCCTAGGGGAATAGTACACACCCCATTGTATTCGGGCGAGTTTCTGCTTTCGGATGCAATAGGAATTTCTCGAGTTCGTCAATCCGTTCGCGAGATATGGGAGTTTGAAGGTAAGGAATGGTTGAGAAACCATCAAAACTTTCGGTGGTCTGATACTCGAAACCAATAACTGGAATGGCCTAGGGGAAAAGTACACACACCATTGTAATCGGGCGAGTTTCTACTTTCAGATGCAACAGGAATTTCTCGAGTTCGTCAATCCGTTCGGGAGATATGGGAGTTAGAAGTTAAGGAATGGTTGAGAAACCATCAAAATTTTCGCTTGTCTGATACTCGAAACCAGTAACTGGAATGGCCCTGGGGGAAAAGTACACACACCGTTGTAATCGGACGAGTTTCTACTTCCACATGCAACAGGAATTTCTCGAGTTCGTCAATCCGTTCGCGAGATATGGGAGTTTGAAGTTAAGGAATGATTGAGAAACCATCAAAATTTTCGCAAGTCTGATACTCGAAACCAATAACTGGAATGGCCTAGGGGAAAAGTTCACACACCATTGTAATCGGGCGAGTTTCTACTTCCACATGCAACAGGAATTCCTCGAGTTCGTCAATCCGTTCGCGAGATATGGGAGTTTGAAGGTAAGGATTGGTTGAGAAACCATCAAAACTTTCGGTGGTCTGATACTCGAAACCAATAGCTGGAATTGCCTAGGGGAAAAGTACACACACCATTGTAATCGGGCGAGCTTCTACTTTCAGGTGCAACAGGAATTTCTCGTTTTCGACTATCCGTTCGCGAGATATGGGAGTTTGAAGTTAAGGAATGGTTGAGAAACCATCAACATTTTCGCAAGTCTGATACTCGAAAACAATAACTGGAATGGCCTAGGGGAAAAGTGCACACACCATTGTAATCGGGCGAGTTTCTACTTTCAGATGCAACAGGAATTTCTCGAGTTCGTCAATCCGTTCGCGAGATATGGGAGTTTGAAGTTAAGGAATGGTTGAGAAACCATCAAAATTTTCGCTTGTCTGATACTCGAAACCAATAACTGGAATGGCCTAGGGGAAAAGTACACACACCGTTGTAATCGGGCGAGTTTCTACTTCCACATGCAACAGGAATTTCTCGAGTTCGTCAAACCGTTCGCGAGATATGGGAGTTTCAAGATAAGGAATGGTCGAGAAAGCGTCAAAATTTTCGCTGGTCTGATACTCGAAACCTATAACTGGATTGGCCTAGGGGAATAGTACACACACCATTGTATTCGACGAGTTTCTGCTTTCAGATGCAATAGGAATTTCTCGAGTTCGTCAATCCGTTCGCGAGATATGGGAGTTTCAAGATAAGGAATGGTCGAGAAACCATCAAAATTTTCGCTTGTCTGATACTGGAAACCAATAACTGGAATGGCCTAGGGGAAAAGTACACACACCGTTGTAATCGGGCGAGTTTCTACTTCCACATGCAACAGGAATTTCTCGAGTTCGTCAAACCATTCGCGAGATATGGGAGTTTCAAGATAAGGAATGGTCGAGAAACCATCAAAATTTTCGCTGGTCTGGAACTCGAAACCAATAACTGGAATGGCCTAGGGGAATAGTACACACCCCATTGTATTCGGACGAGTTTCTGCTTTCAGATGCAATAGGAAATTCTCGAGTTCATCAATACGTTCGCGAGATATGGGAGTTTGAAGTTAAGGAATGGTTGAGACACCATCAAAATTTTCGCTGGTCTGATACTCGAAACCAATAACTGGATTGGCCTAGGGGAATAGTACACACACCATTGTATTCGGCGAGTTTCTGCTTTCAGATGCAATAGGAATTTCTCGAGTTCGTCAATCCGTTCGCGAGATATGGGAGTTTGAAATTAAGGAATGTTTGAGAAACCATCAAAATTTTCGCAAGTCTGATACTCGAAACCAATAACTACAAATGCCTAGGGGAAAAATACACATACCGTTGTAATCGGGCGAGATTCTACTTTCACATGCAACAGGAATTTCTCGATTTAGTCAATCCGTTCGCGAGATATGGGAGTTTGAAGTTAAGGAATGGTTGAGAAACCATCAAAATCTTCGCTGGTCTGATACTCGAAACCAATAACTGGATTGGCCTAGGGGAATAGTACACACCCCATTGTATTCGGGCGAGTTTCTGCTTTCGGATGCAATAGGAATTTCTCGAGTTCGTCAATCCGTTCGCGAGATATGGGAGTTTGAAGGTAAGGAATGGTTGAGAAACCATCAAAACTTTCGGTGGTCTGATACTCGAAACCAATAACTGGAATGGCCTAGGGGAAAAGTACACACACCATTGTAATCGGGCGAGTTTCTACTTTCAGATGCAACAGGAATTTCTCGAGTTCGTCAATCCGTTCGGGAGATATGGGAGTTAGAAGTTAAGGAATGGTTGAGAAACCATCAAAATTTTCGCTTGTCTGATACTCGAAACCAGTAACTGGAATGGCCCTGGGGGAAAAGTACACACACCGTTGTAATCGGACGAGTTTCTACTTCCACATGCAACAGGAATTTCTCGAGTTCGTCAATCCGTTCGCGAGATATGGGAGTTTGAAGTTAAGGAATGATTGAGAAACCATCAAAATTTTCGCAAGTCTGATACTCGAAACCAATAACTGGAATGGCCTAGGGGAAAAGTTCACACACCATTGTAATCGGGCGAGTTTCTACTTCCACATGCAACAGGAATTCCTCGAGTTCGTCAATCCGTTCGCGAGATATGGGAGTTTGAAGGTAAGGATTGGTTGAGAAACCATCAAAACTTTCGGTGGTCTGATACTCGAAACCAATAGCTGGAATTGCCTAGGGGAAAAGTACACACACCATTGTAATCGGGCGAGCTTCTACTTTCAGGTGCAACAGGAATTTCTCGTTTTCGACTATCCGTTCGCGAGATATGGGAGTTTGAAGTTAAGGAATGGTTGAGAAACCATCAACATTTTCGCAAGTCTGATACTCGAAAACAATAACTGGAATGGCCTAGGGGAAAAGTGCACACACCATTGTAATCGGGCGAGTTTCTACTTTCAGATGCAACAGGAATTTCTCGAGTTCGTCAATCCGTTCGCGAGATATGGGAGTTTGAAGTTAAGGAATGGTTGAGAGACCATCAAAATTTTCGCAAGTCTGATACTCGAAACCAATAACTACAAAGGCCTAGGGGGAAAATACACATACCGTTGTAATCGGGCGGGTTTCTACTTCCTCATGCAACAGGAATTTCTCGAGTTCGTCAATCCGTTCGCGAGATATGGGTGTTTGAAGTCAAGGAATGGTTGAGAAACCATCAAAATTTTGGCTGGTCTGATACTCGAAACCAATAACTGGATTGGCCTAGGGGAATAGTACACACACCATTGTATTCGGGCGAGTTTCTGCTTTCAGATGCAATACGAATTTCTCGAGTTCGTCAATCCGTTCGCGAGATATGGGAGTTTGAAGTTAAGGAATGGTTGAGAAACCATCAACATTTTCGCAATTCTGTTCCTAGAAACGAATAACTGGAATGGCCTAGGGGAGAAGTACACATACCGTTGTAATCGGGAGAGTTTCTACTTTCAGATGCAACAGGAATTTCTCGAGTTCGTCAATCCGTTCGCGAGATATGGGAGTTTGAAGTTAAGGAATGGTTGAGAAACCATCAAAACTTTCGGTGGTCTGATACTCGAAACCAATAGCTGGAATGGCCTACGGGAAATGTACACACACCATTGTAATCGGGCGAGTTTCTACTTTCAGGTGCAACAGGAATTTCTCGAGTTCGTCAATCCGTTCGCGAGATATGGGAGTTTGAAGTTAAGGAATGGTTGAGAAACCATCAAAACTTTCGGTGGTCTGATACTCGAAACCAATAGCTGGAATGGCCTAGGGGAAAAGTACACACACCATTGTATTCGGGCGAGTTTCTGCATTCGGATGCAATAGGAATTTCTCGAGTTCGTCAATCCGTTCGCGAGATATGGGAGTTTGAAGGTAAGGAATGGTTGAGAAACCATCAAAACCTTCGGTGGTCTGATACTCGAAACCAATAACTGGAATGGCCTAGGGGAAAAGTAAACAAACCATTGTAATCGGGCGAGCTTCTACTTTCAGGTGCAACAGGAATTTCTCGAGTTCGACAATCCGTTCGCGAGATATGGGAGTTTGAAGTTAAGGAATGGTTGAGAAACCATCAAAATTTTCGCAAGTCTGACACTCGAAACCAATAACTACAATGGCCTAGGGCAAAAATACACATACCGTTGTAATCGGGCGAGTTTCTGCTTTCAGATGCAATAGGAAATTCTCGAGTTCGTCAATCCGTTCGCGAGATATGGAAGTTTGAAGTTAAGGAATGATTGAGAAACCATCAAAATTTTCGCAAGTCTGATACTCGAAACCAATAACTGGAATGGCCTAGGGGAATAGTACACAACCCATTGTATTCGGGCGAGTTTCTGCTTTCGGATGCAATAGGAATTTCTCGAGTTCGTCAATCCGTTCGCGTGATATGGGAGTTTGAAGGTAAGGAATGGTTGAGAAACCATCAAAACTTTCGGTGGTCTGATACTCGAAACCAATAGCTGGAATGGCCTAGGGGAAAAGTACACACACCATTGTATTCGGGCGAGTTTCTGCTTTCGGATGCAATAGGAATTTCTCGAGTACGTAAATCCGTTCGCGTGATATGGGAGTTTGAAGGTAAGGAATGGTTGAGAAACCATCAAAACTTTCGGTGGTCTGATACTCGAAACCAATAGCTGGAATGGCCTAGGGGAAAAGTACACACACCATTGTAATCGGGCGAGCTTCTACTTTCAGGTGCAATAGGAATTTCTCGAGTTCGACAATCCGTTCGCGAGATATGGGAGTTTGAAGTTAAGGAATGGTTGAGAAACCATCAAAATTTTCGCAAGTCTGATACTCGAAACCAATAACTGGAATGGCCTAGGGGAAAAGTGCACACACTGTTGTAATCGGCCGAGTTTTTACTTTCAGATGCAACAGGAATTTCTCGAGTTCGTCAATCCATTCGCGAGATATGGGAGTTTGAGGGTAAGGAATGGTTGAGAAACCATCAAAACTTTCGGTGGTCTGATACTCGAAAACAATAACTGGAATGGCCTAGGGGAAAAGTACACACACCATTGTAATCGGGCGAGCTTCTACTTTCAGATACAACAGGAATTTCTCGAGTTCGTCAATACGTTCGCGAGATATGGGAGTCAGAAGTTAAGGAATGGTTGAGAGACCATCAAAATTTTCGCAAGTCTGATACTCGAAACCAATAACTACAAAGGCCTAGGGGGAAAATACACGTACCGTTGTAATCGGGCTGGTTTCTACTTCCTCATGCAACAGGAATTTCTCGAGTTCGTCAATCCATTCGCGAGATATGGGAGTTTGAGGGTAAGGAATGGTTGAGAAACCATCAAAACTTTCGGTGGTCTGATACTCGAAAACAATAACTGGAATGGCCTAGGGGAAAAGTACACACACCATTGTAATCGGGCGAGCTTCTACTTTCAGATACAACAGGAATTTCTCGAGTTCGTCAATACGTTCGCGAGATATGGGAGTCAGAAGTTAAGGAATGGTTGAGAGACCATCAAAATTTTCGCAAGTCTGATACTCGAAACCAATAACTACAAAGGCCTAGGGGGAAAATACACGTACCGTTGTAATCGGGCTGGTTTCTACTTCCTCATGCAACAGGAATTTCTCGAGTTCGTCAATCCGTTCGCGAGACATGGGAGTTTGAAGTTAAGGAATGGTTGAGAAACCATCAAAACTTTCGGTGGTCTGATACTCGAAAACAATAACTGGAATGGCCTAGGGGAATAGTACACACCCCATTGTATTCGGGCGAGTTTCTGCTTTCGGATGCAATAGGAATTTCTCGAGTTCGTCAATCCGTTCGCGAGATATGGGAGTTTGAAGGTAAGGAATGGTTGAGAAACCATCAAAACTTTCGGTGGTCTGATACTCGAAACCAATAGCTGGAATGGCCTAGGGGAAAAGTACACACACCATTGTAATCGGGCGAGCTTCTATTTTCAGGTGCAACAGGAATTTCTCGAGTTCGACAATCCGTAAGCGAGATATGGGAGTTTGAAGTTAAGGAATGGTTGAGAAACCATCAAAATTTTCGCAAGTCTGATACTCGAAACCAATAACTGGAATGGCCTAGGGGAAAAGTGCACACACCGTTGTAATCGGTCGAGCTTCTACTTTCAGATACAACAGGAATTTCTCGAGTTCGTCAATACGTTCGCGAGATATGGGAGTTTGATGGTAAGGAATGGTTGAGAAACCATCAAAACTTTCGGTGGTCTGATACTCGAAACCAATAACTGGAATGGCCTAGGGGAAAAGTACACACACCATTGTAATCGGGCGAGCTTCTACTTTCAGATACAACGGGAATTTCTCGAGTTCGTCAATACGTTCGCGAGATATGGGAGTTTGAAGTTAAGGAATGGTTGAGAGACCATCAAAATTTTCGTGACTGATACTCGAAACCAATAACTACAAAGGCCTAGGGGGAAAACACACATATCTTTGTAATCGGGCGAGTTTCTGCTTTCAGATGCAATAGGAAATTCTCGAGTTCTTCAATCCGTTCGCGAGATATGGGAGTGTGAAGTTAAGGAATGGTTGAGAAACCAACAAAATTTTCGCAAGTCTGATACTCGAAACCAATAACTACAAACGCCTAGGGGAAAAATACACATACCGTTGTAATCGGGCGGGTTTCTACTTCCTCATGCAACAGGAATTTCTCGAGTTCGTCAATCCGTTCGCGAGATATGGGAGTTTGAAGTTAAGGAATGGTTGAGAAACCATCAAAATTTTCGCTGGTCTGATACTCGAAACCAATAACTGGATTGGCCTAGGGGAATAGTACACACACCATTGTATTCGGGCGAGTTTCTGCTTTCAGATGCAATAGGAATTTCACGAGTTCGTCAATCCGTTCGCGAGATATGGGAGTTTGAAGTTAAGGAATGGTTGAGAAACCATCAAAATTTTCGCTTGTCTGATACTCGAAACCAATAACTGGAATGGCCTAGGGGAAAAGTACACACACCGTTGTAATCGGGCGAGTTTCTACTTCCACATGCAACAGGAATTTCTCGAGTTCGTCAAACCATTCGCGAGATATGGGAGTTTCAAGATAAGGAATGGTCGAGAAACCATCAAAATTTTCGCTGGTCTGGAACTCGAAACCAATAACTGGAATGGCCTAGGGGAATAGTACACACCCCATTGTATTCGGACGAGTTTCTGCTTTCAGATGCAATAGGAAATTCTCGAGTTCATCAATACGTTCGCGAGATATGGGAGTTTCAAGATAAGGAATGGTTGAGAAACCATCAAAATTTTCGCTGGTCTGATACTCGAAACCAATAACTGGATTGGCCTAGGGGAATAGTACACACACCATTGTATTCGGCGAGTTTCTGCTTTCAGATGCAATAGGAATTTCTCGAGTTCGTCAATCCGTTCGCGAGATATGGGAGTTTGAAATTAAGGAATGGTTGAGAAACCATCAAAATTTTCGCAAGTCTGATACTCGAAACCAATAACTACAAATGCCTAGGGGAAAAATACACATACCGTTGTAATCGGGCGAGATTCTACTTTCACATGCAACAGGAATTTCTCGATTTAGTCAATCCGTTCGCGAGATATGGGAGTTTGAAGTTAAGGAATGGTTGAGAAACCATCAAAATCTTCGCTGGTCTGATACTCGAAACCAATAACTGGATTGGCCTAGGGGAATAGTACACACACCATTGTATTCGAGCGTGTTTCTGCTTTCAGATGCAATAGGAATTTCTCGAGTTCGTCAATCCGTTGGCGAGATATGGGAGTTTGAAGTTAAGGAATGGTTGAGAAACCATCAAAATCTTCGCTGGTCTGATACTCGAAACCAATAACTGGATTGGTCTAGGGGAATAGTACACACACCATTGTATTCGAGCGAGTTTCTGCTTTCAGATGCAATAGGAATTTCCCGAGTTCGTCAATCCGTTGGCGAGATATGGGAGTTTGAAGTTAAGGAATGATTGAGAAACCATCAAAATTTTCGCAAGTATGATACTCGAAACCAATAACTACAATTGCCTAGGGCAAAAATACACATACCGTTGGAATCGGGCGAGTTTCTGCTTTCAGATGCAATAGGAAATTCTCGATTTAGTCAATCCGTTCGCGAGATATGGGAGTTTGAAGTTAAGGAATGGTTGAGAAACCATCAAAGTTTTCGCTGGTCTGATACTCGAAACCAATAACTGGAATGGCCTAGGGGAAAAGTACACACACCATTGTAATCGGGCGAGTTTCTACTTTCAGATGCAACAGGAATTTCTCGAGTTCGTCAATCCGTTCGCGAGATATGGGAGTTTGAAGTTAAGGAATGGTTGAGAAACCATCAAAATTTTCGCTTGTCTGATACTCGAAACCAATAACTGGAATGGCCTAGGGGAAAAGTACACACACCGTTGTAATCGGGCGAGTTTCTACTTCCACATGCAACAGGAATTTCTCGAGTTCGTCAAACCATTCGCGAGATATGGGAGTTTCAAGATAAGGAATGGTCGAGAAACCATCAAAATTTTCGCTGGTCTGGAACTCGAAACCAATAACTGGAATGGCCTAGGGGAATAGTACACACCCCATTGTATTCGGACGAGTTTCTGCTTTCAGATGCAATAGGAAATTCTCGAGTTCATCAATACGTTCGCGAGATATGGGAGTTTGAAGTTAAGGAATGGTTGAGAAACCATCAAAATTTTCGCTGGTCTGATACTCGAAACCAATAACTGGATTGGCCTAGGGGAATAGTACACACACCATTGTATTCGGCGAGTTTCTGCTTTCAGATGCAATAGGAATTTCTCGAGTTCGTCAATCCGTTCGCGAGATATGGGAGTTTGAAATTAAGGAATGTTTGAGAAACCATCAAAATTTTCGCAAGTCTGATACTCGAAACCAATAACTACAAATGCCTAGGGGAAAAATACACATACCGTTGTAATCGGGCGAGATTCTACTTTCACATGCAACAGGAATTTCTCGATTTAGTCAATCCGTTCGCGAGATATGGGAGTTTGAAGTTAAGGAATGGTTGAGAAACCATCAAAATTTTCGCAAGTCTGATACTCGAAACCAATAACTACAATGGCCTAGGGCAAAAATACACATACCGTTGTAATCGGGCGAGTTTCTGCTTCCACATGCAGCAGGAATTTCTCGAGTTCGTCAATCCGTTCACGAGATATGGGAGTTTGAAGTTAAGGAATGGTTGAGAAACCGTCAAAATCTTCGCTGGTCTGATACTCGAAACCAATAACTGGATTGGCCTAGGGGAATAGTACACACCCCATTGTATTCGGGCGAGTTTCTGCTTTCGGATGCAATAGGAATTTCTCGAGTTCGTCAATCCGTTCGCGAGATATGGGAGTTTGAAGGTAAGGAATGGTTGAGAAACCATCAAAACTTTCGGTGGTCTGATACTCGAAACCAATAACTGGAATGGCCTAGGGGAAAAGTACACACACCATTGTAATCGGGCGAGTTTCTACTTTCAGATGCAACAGGAATTTCTCGAGTTCGTCAATCCGTTCGGGAGATATGGGAGTTTGAAGTTAAGGAATGGTTGAGAAACCATCAAAATTTTCGCTTGTCTGATACTCGAAACCAGTAACTGGAATGGCCCTGGGGGAAAAGTACACACACCGTTGTAATCGGACGAGTTTCTACTTCCACATGCAACAGGAATTTCTCGAGTTCGTCAATCCGTTCGCGAGATATGGGAGTTTGAAGTTAAGGAATGATTGAGAAACCATCAAAATTTTCGCAAGTCTGATACTCGAAACCAATAACTGGAATGGCCTAGGGGAAAAGTTCACACACCATTGTAATCGGGCGAGTTTCTACTTCCACATGCAACAGGAATTCCTCGAGTTCGTCAATCCGTTCGCGAGATATGGGAGTTTGAAGGTAAGGATTGGTTGAGAAACCATCAAAACTTTCGGTGGTCTGATACTCGAAACCAATAGCTGGAATGGCCTAGGGGAAAAGTACACACACCATTGTAATCGGGCGAGTTTCTACTTTCAGATGCAACAAGAATTTCTCGAGTTCGTCAATCCGTTCGCGAGATATGGGAGTTTGAAGTTAAGGAATGGTTGAGAAACCATCAAAATTTTCGCTTGTCTGATACTCGAAACCAATAACTGGAATGGCCTAGGGGAAAAGTACACACACCGTTGTAATCGGGCGAGTTTCTACTTCCACATGCAACAGGAATTTCTCGAGTTCGTCAAACCATTCGCGAGATATGGGAGTTTCAAGATAAGGAATGGTCGAGAAACCATCAAAATTTTCGCTGGTCTGGAACTCGAAACCAATAACTGGAATGGCCTAGGGGAATAGTACACACCCCAATGTATTCGGACGAGTTTCTGCTTTCAGATGCAATAGGAAATTCTCGAGTTCATCAATACGTTCGCGAGATATGGGAGTTTGAAGTTAAGGAATGGTTGAGAAACCATCAAAATTTTCGCTGGTCTGATACTCGAAACCAATAACTGGATTGGCCTAGGGGAATAGTACACACACCATTGTATTCGGCGAGTTTCTGCTTTCAGATGCAATAGGAATTTCTCGAGTTCGTCAATCCGTTCGCGAGATATGGGAGTTTGAAATTAAGGAATGTTTGAGAAACCATCAAAATTTTCGCAAGTCTGATACTCGAAACCAATAACTACAAATGCCTAGGGGAAAAATACACATACCGTTGTAATCGGGCGAGATTCTACTTTCACATGCAACAGGAATTTCTCGATTTAGTCAATCCGTTCGCGAGATATGGGAGTTTGAAGTTAAGGAATGGCTGAGAAACCATCAAAATTTTCGCAAGTCTGATACTCGAAACCAATAACTACAATGGCCTAGGGCAAAAATACACATACCGTTGTAATCGGGCGAGTTTCTGCTTCCACATGCAGCAGGAATTTCTCGAGTTCGTCAATCCGTTCACGAGATATGGGAGTTTGAAGTTAAGGAATGGTTGAGAAACCATCAAAATCTTCGCTGGTCTGATACTCGAAACCAATAACTGGATTGGCCTAGGGGAATAGTACACACCCCATTGTATTCGGGCGAGTTTCTGCTTTCGGATGCAATAGGAATTTCTCGAGTTCGTCAATCCGTTCGCGAGATATGGGAGTTTGAAGGTAAGGAATGGTTGAGAAACCATCAAAACTTTCGGTGGTCTGATACTCGAAACCAATAACTGGAATGGCCTAGGGGAAAAGTACACACACCATTGTAATCGGGCGAGTTTCTACTTTCAGATGCAACAGGAATTTCTCGAGCTCGTCAATCCGTTCGGGAGATATGGGAGTTTGAAGTTAAGGAATGGTTGAGAAACCATCAAAATTTTCGCTTGTCTGATACTCGAAACCAGTAACTGGAATGGCCCTGGGGGAAAAGTACACACACCGTTGTAATCGGACGAGTTTCTACTTCCACATGCAACAGGAATTTCTCGAGTTCGTCAATCCGTTCGCGAGATATGGGAGTTTGAAGTTAAGGAATGATTGAGAAACCATCAAAATTTTCGCAAGTCTGATACTCGAAACCAATAACTGGAATGGCCTAGGGGAAAAGTTCACACACCATTGTAATCGGGCGAGTTTCTACTTCCACATGCAACAGGAATTCCTCGAGTTCGTCAATCCGTTCGCGAGATATGGGAGTTTGAAGGTAAGGATTGGTTGAGAAACCATCAAAACTTTCGGTGGTCTGATACTCGAAACCAATAGCTGGAATGGCCTAGGGGAAAAGTACACACACCATTGTAATCGGGCGAGTTTCTACTTTCAGATGCAACAGGAATTTCTCGAGTTCGTCAATCCGTTCGCGAGATATGAGAGTTTGAAGTTAAGGAATGGTTGAGAAACCATCAAAATTTTCGCAAGTCTGATACTCGAAACCAATAACTACAAAGGCCTATGGGAAAAATACATATACCGTTGTAATCGGGCGAGTTTCTACTTCCTCATGCAACAGGAATTTCTCGAGTTCGTCAATCCGTTCGCGAGATATGGGAGTTTGAAGTTAAGGAATGGTTGAGAAACCATCAAAGTTTTCGCTGGTCTGATACTCGAAACCAATAACTGGAATGGCCTAGGGGAAAAGTACACACACCATTGTAATCGGGCGAGTTTCTACTTTCAGATGCAACAGGAATTTCTCGAGTTCGTCAATCCGTTCGCGAGATATGGGAGTTTGAAGTTAAGGAATGGTTGAGAAACCATCAAAATTTTCGCTTGTCTGATACTCGAAACCAATAACTGGAATGGCCTAGGGGAAAAGTACACACACCGTTGTAATCGGGCGAGTTTCTACTTCCACATGCAACAGGAATTTCTCGAGTTCGTCAAACCATTCGCGAGATATGGGAGTTTCAAGATAAGGAATGGTCGAGAAACCATCAAAATTTTCGCTGGTCTGGAACTCGAAACCAATAACTGGAATGGCCTAGGGGAATAGTACACACCCCATTGTATTCGGACGAGTTTCTGCTTTCAGATGCAATAGGAAATTCTCGAGTTCATCAATACGTTCGCGAGATATGGGAGTTTCAAGATAAGGAATGGTTGAGAAACCATCAAAATTTTCGCTGGTCTGATACTCGAAACCAATAACTGGATTGGCCTAGGGGAATAGTACACACACCATTGTATTCGGCGAGTTTCTGCTTTCAGATGCAATAGGAATTTCTCGAGTTCGTCAATCCGTTCGCGAGATATGGGAGTTTGAAATTAAGGAATGGTTGAGAAACCATCAAAATTTTCGCAAGTCTGATACTCGAAACCAATAACTACAAATGCCTAGGGGAAAAATACACATACCGTTGTAATCGGGCGAGATTCTACTTTCACATGCAACAGGAATTTCTCGATTTAGTCAATCCGTTCGCGAGATATGGGAGTTTGAAGTTAAGGAATGGTTGAGAAACCATCAAAATCTTCGCTGGTCTGATACTCGAAACCAATAACTGGATTGGCCTAGGGGAATAGTACACACACCATTGTATTCGAGCGAGTTTCTGCTTTCAGATGCAATAGGAATTTCTCGAGTTCGTCAATCCGTTGGCGAGATATGGGAGTTTGAAGTTAAGGAATGGTTGAGAAACCATCAAAATCTTCGCTGGTCTGATACTCGAAACCAATAACTGGATTGGCCTAGGGGAATAGTACACACACCATTGTATTCGAGCGAGTTTCTGCTTTCAGATGCAATAGGAGTTTCCCGAGTTCGTCAATCCGTTGGCGAGATATGGGAGTTTGAAGTTAAGGAATGGTTGAGAAACCATCAACATTTTCGCAATTCTGATGCTAGAAAAGAATAACTGGAGTGGCCTAGGGGAGAAGTGCACACACGATTGTAATCGGGCGACTTTCTACTTTCAGATACAACAGGAATTTCTTGAGTTCGTCAATCCGTTCGCGAGATATGGAAGTTTGAAGTTAAGGAATGATTGAGAAACCATCAAAATTTTCGTAAGTCTGATACTCGAAACCAATAACTGGAATGGCCTAGGGGAAAAGTACACACACCATTGTAATCGGGCGAGTTTCTACTTTCAGATGCAACAGGAATTTCTCGAGTTCGTCAATCCGTTCGCGAGATATGGGAGTTTGAAGTTAAGGAATGGTTGAGAAACCATCAAAATTTTCGCAAGTATGATACTCGAAACCAATAACTACAATTGCCTAGGGCAAAAATACACATACCGTTGGAATCGGGCGAGTTTCTGCTTTCAGATGCAATAGGAAATTCTCGATTTAGTCAATCCGTTCGCGAGATATGGGAGTTTGAAGTTAAGGAATGGTTGAGAAACCATCAAAGTTTTCGCTTGTCTGATACTCGAAACCAATAACTGGAATGGCCTAGGGGAAAAGTACACACACCGTTGTAATCGGGCGAGTTTCTACTTCCACATGCAACAGGAATTTCTCGAGTTCGTCAAACCATTCGCGAGATATGGGAGTTTCAAGATAAGGAATGGTCGAGAAACCATCAAAATTTTCGCTGGTCTGGAACTCGAAACCAATAACTGGAATGGCCTAGGGGAATAGTACACACCCCATTGTATTCGGACGAGTTTCTGCTTTCAGATGCAATAGGAAATTCTCGAGTTCATCAATACGTTCGCGAGATATGGGAGTTTGAAGTTAAGGAATGGTTGAGAAACCATCAAAATTTTCGCTGGTCTGATACTCGAAACCAATAACTGGATTGGCCTAGGGGAATAGTACACACACCATTGTATTCGGCGAGTTTCTGCTTTCAGATGCAATAGGAATTTCTCGAGTTCGTCAATCCGTTCGCGAGATATGGGAGTTTGAAATTAAGGAATGTTTGAGAAACCATCAAAATTTTCGCAAGTCTGATACTCGAAACCAATAACTACAAATGCCTAGGGGAAAAATACACATACCGTTGTAATCGGGCGAGATTCTACTTTCACATGCAACAGGAATTTCTCGATTTAGTCAATCCGTTCGCGAGATATGGGAGTTTGAAGTTAAGGAATGGTTGAGAAACCATCAAAATTTTCGCAAGTCTGATACTCGAAACCAATAACTACAATGGCCTAGGGCAAAAATACACATACCGTTGTAATCGGGCGAGTTTCTGCTTCCACATGCAGCAGGAATTTCTCGAGTTCGTCAATCCGTTCACGAGATATGGGAGTTTGAAGTTAAGGAATGGTTGAGAAACCATCAAAATCTTCGCTGGTCTGATACTCGAAACCAATAACTGGATTGGCCTAGGGGAATAGTACACACCCCATTGTATTCGGGCGAGTTTCTGCTTTCGGATGCAATAGGAATTTCTCGAGTTCGTCAATCCGTTCGCGAGATATGGGAGTTTGAAGGTAAGGAATGGTTGAGAAACCATCAAAACTTTCGGTGGTCTGATACTCGAAACCAATAACTGGAATGGCCTAGGGGAAAAGTACACACACCATTGTAATCGGGCGAGTTTCTACTTTCAGATGCAACAGGAATTTCTCGAGTTCGTCAATCCGTTCGGGAGATATGGGAGTTTGAAGTTAAGGAATGGTTGAGAAACCATCAATATTTTCGCTTGTCTGATACTCGAAACCAGTAACTGGAATGGCCCTGGGGGAAAAGTACACACACCGTTGTAATCGGACGAGTTTCTACTTCCACATGCAACAGGAATTTCTCGAGTTCGTCAATCCGTTCGCGAGATATGGGAGTTTGAAGTTAAGGAATGATTGAGAAACCATCAAAATTTTCGCAAGTCTGATACTCGAAACCAATAACTGGAATGGCCTAGGGGAAAAGTTCACACACCATTGTAATCGGGCGAGTTTCTACTTCCACATGCAACAGGAATTCCTCGAGTTCGTCAATCCGTTCGCGAGATATGGGAGTTTGAAGGTAAGGATTGGTTGAGAAACCATCAAAACTTTCGGTGGTCTGATACTCGAAACCAATAGCTGGAATGGCCTAGGGGAAAAGTACACACACCATTGTAATCGGGCGAGTTTCTACTTTCAGATGCAACAGGAATTTCTCGAGTTCGTCAATCCGTTCGCGAGATATGGGAGTTTGAAGTTAAGGAATGGTTGAGAAACCATCAAAATTTTCGTTTGTCTGATACTCGAAACCAATAACTGGAATGGCCTAGGGGAAAAGTACACACACCGTTGTAATCGGGCGAGTTTCTACTTCCACATGCAACAGGAATTTCTCGAGTTCGTCAAACCATTCGCGAGATATGGGAGTTTCAAGATAAGGAATGGTCGAGAAACCATCAAAATTTTCGCTGGTCTGGAACTCGAAACCAATAACTGGAATGGCCTAGGGGAATGGTACACACCCCATTGTATTCGGACGAGTTTCTGCTTTCAGATGCAATAGGAAATTCTCGAGTTCATCAATACGTTCGCGAGATATGGGAGTTTGAAGTTAAGGAATGGTTGAGAAACCATCAAAATTTTCGCTGGTCTGATACTCGAAACCAATAACTGGATTGGCCTAGGGGAATAGTACACACACCATTGTATTCGGCGAGTTTCTGCTTTCAGATGCAATAGGAATTTCTCGAGTTCGTCAATCCGTTCGCGAGATATGGGAGTTTGAAATTAAGGAATGTTTGAGAAACCATCAAAATTTTCGCAAGTCTGATACTCGAAACCAATAACTACAAATGCCTAGGGGAAAAATACACATACCGTTGTAATCGGGCGAGATTCTACTTTCACATGCAACAGGAATTTCTCGATTTAGTCAATCCGTTCGCGAGATATGGGAGTTTGAAGTTAAGGAATGGCTGAGAAACCATCAAAATTTTCGCAAGTCTGATACTCGAAACCAATAACTACAATGGCCTAGGGCAAAAATACACATACCGTTGTAATCGGGCGAGTTTCTGCTTCCACATGCAGCAGGAATTTCTCGAGTTCGTCAATCCGTTCACGAGATATGGGAGTTTGAAGTTAAGGAATGGTTGAGAAACCATCAAAATCTTCGCTGGTCTGATACTCGAAACCAATAACTGGATTGGCCTAGGGGAATAGTACACACCCCATTGTATTCGGGCGAGTTTCTGCTTTCGGATGCAATAGGAATTTCTCGAGTTCGTCAATCCGTTCGCGAGATATGGGAGTTTGAAGGTAAGGAATGGTTGAGAAACCATCAAAACTTTCGGTGGTCTGATACTCGAAACCAATAACTGGAATGGCCTAGGGGAAAAGTACACACACCATTGTAATCGGGCGAGTTTCTACTTTCAGATGCAACAGGAATTTCTCGAGTTCGTCAATCCGTTCGGGAGATATGGGAGTTTGAAGTTAAGGAATGGTTGAGAAACCATCAAAATTTTCGCTTGTCTGATACTCGAAACCAGTAACTGGAATGGCCCTGGGGGAAAAGTACACACACCGTTGTAATCGGCCGAGTTTCTACTTCCACATGCAACAGGAATTTCTCGAGTTCGTCAATCCGTTCGCGAGATATGGGAGTTTGAAGTTAAGGAATGATTGAGAAACCATCAAAATTTTCGCAAGTCTGATACTCGAAACCAATAACTGGAATGGCCTAGGGGAAAAGTTCACACACCATTGTAATCGGGCGAGTTTCTACTTCCACATGCAACAGGAATTCCTCGAGTTCGTCAATCCGTTCGCGAGATATGGGAGTTTGAAGGTAAGGATTGGTTGAGAAACCATCAAAACTTTCGGTGGTCTGATACTCGAAACCAATAGCTGGAACGGCCTAGGGGAAAAGTACACACACCATTGTAATCGGGCGAGCTTCTACTTTCAGGTGCAACAGGAATTTCTCGTGTTCGACTATCCGTTCGCGAGATATGGGAGTTTGAAGTTAAGGAATGGTTGAGAAACCATCAACATTTTCGCAAGTCTGATACTCGAAAACAATAACTGGAATGGCCTAGGGGAAAAGTGCACACACCATTGTAATCGGGCGAGTTTCTACTTTCAGATGCAACAGGAATTTCTCGAGTTCGTCAATCCGTTCGCGAGATATGGGAGTTTGAAGTTAAGGAATGGTTGAGAAACCATCAAAATTTTCGCTTGTCTGATACTCGAAACCAATAACTGGAATGGCTTAGGGGAAAAGTACACACACCGTTGTAATCGGGCGAGCTTTTACTTTCAGATACAACAGGAATTTCTCGAGTTCGTCAATACGTTCGCGAGATATGGGAGTCAGAAGTTAAGGAATGGTTGAGAGACCATCAAAATTTTCGCAAGTCTGATACTCGAAACCAATAACTACAAAGGCCTAGGGGGAAAATACACATACCGTTGTAATCGGGCGGGTTTCTACTTCCTCATGCAACAGGAATTTCTCGAGTTCGTCAATCCGTTCGCGAGATATGGGAGTTTGAAGTCAAGGAATGGTTGAGAAACCATCAAAATTTTGGCTGGTCTGATACTCGAAACCAATAACTGGATTGGCCTAGGGGAATAGTACACACACCATTGTATTCGGGCGAGTTTCTGCTTTCAGATGCAATAGGTATTTCTCGAGTTCGTCAATCCGTTCGCGAGATATGGGAGTTTGAATTTAAGGAATGGTTGAGAAACCATCAAAGTTTTCGCTGGTCTGATACTCGAAATCAATAACTGGAATGGCCTAGGGGAAATGTACACACATCATTGTAATCGGGCGAGTTTCTACTTTCAGGTGCAACAGGAATTTCTCGAGTTCGTCAATCCGTTCGCGAGATATGGGAGTTTGAAGTTAAGGAATGGTTGAGAAACCATCACAATTTTCGCAAGTCTGATACTCGAAACCAATAACTGGAATGGCCTAGGGGAAAAGTACACAGAGCATTGTCATCGGGCGAGTTTCTACTTCGACATGCAACAGGAATTTCTCGAGTTCGTCAATCCGTTCGCGAGATATGGGAGTTTGAAGGTAAGGAATGGTTGAGAAACCATCAAAGTTTTCGCTGGTCTGATACTCGAAACCAATAACTGGAATGGCCTACGGGAAATGTACACACACCATTGTAATCGGGCGAGTTTCTACTTTCAGGTGCAACAGGAATTTCTCGAGTTCGTCAATCCGTTCGCGAGATATGGGAGTTTGAAGTTAAGGAATGGTTGAGAAACCATCAAAACTTTCGGTGGTCTGATACTCGAAACCAATAGCTGGAATGGCCTAGGGGAAAAGTACACACACCATTGTATTCGGGCGAGTTTCTGCTTTCGGATGCAATAGGAATTTCTCGAGTTCGTCAATCCGTTCGCGAGATATGGGAGTTTGAAGGTAAGGAATGGTTGAGAAACCATCAAAACCTTCGGTGGTCTTATACTCGAAACCAATAACTGGAATGGCCTAGGGGAAAAGTACACAAACCATTGTAATCGGGCGAGCTTCTACTTTCAGGTGCAACAGGAATTTCTCGAGTTCGACAATCCGTTCGCGAGATATGGGAGTTTGAAGTTAAGGAATGGTTGAGAAACCATCAAAATTTTCGCAAGTCTGACACTCGAAACCAATAACTACAATGGCCTAGGGCAAAAATACACATACCGTTGTAATCGGGCGAGTTTCTGTTTTCAGATGCAATAGGAAATTCTCGAGTTCGTCAATCCGTTCGCGAGATATGGAAGTTTGAAGTTAAGGAATGATTGAGAAACCATCAAAATTTTCGCAAGTCTGATACTCGAAACCAATAACTGGAATGGCCTAGGGGAATAGTACACACCCCATTGTATTCGGGCGAGTTTCTGCTTTCGGATGCAATAGGAATTTCTCGAGTTCGTCAATCCGTTCGCGTGATATGGGAGTTTGAAGGTAAGGAATGGTTGAGAAACCTTCAAAACTTTCGGTGGTCTGATACTCGAAACCAATAGCTGGAATGGCCTAGGGGAAAAGTACACACACCATTGTATTCGGGCGAGTTTCTGCTTTCGGATGCAATAGGAATTTCTCGAGTTCGTAAATCCGTTCGCGTGATATGGGAGTTTGAAGGTAAGGAATGGTTGAGAAACCATCAAAACTTTCGGTGGTCTGATACTCGAAACCAATAGCTGGAATGGCCTAGGGGAAAAGTACACACACCATTGTAATCGGGCGAGCTTCTACTTTCAGGTGCAATAGGAATTTCTCGAGTTCGACAATCCGTTCGCGAGATATGGGAGTTTGAAGTTAAGGAATGGTTGAGAAACCATCAAAATTTTCGCAAGTCTGATACTCGAAACCAATAACTGGAATGGCCTAGGGGAAAAGTGCACACACCGTTGTAATCGGCCGAGTTTTTACTTTCAGATGCAACAGGAATTTCTCGAGTTCGTCAATCCATTCGCGAGATATGGGAGTTTGAGGGTAAGGAATGGTTGAGAAACCATCAAAACTTTCGGTGGTCTGATACTCGAAAACAATAACTGGAATGGCCTAGGGGAAAAGTACACACACCATTGTAATCGGGCGAGCTTCTACTTTCAGATACAACAGGAATTTCTCGAGTTCGTCAATACGTTCGCGAGATATGGGAGTCAGAAGTTAAGGAATGGTTGAGAGACCATCAAAATTTTCGCAATTCTGATACTCGAAACCAATAACTACAAAGGCCTAGGGGGAAAATACACATACCGTTGTAATCGGGCTGGTTTCTACTTCCTCATGCAACAGGAATTTCTCGAGTTCGTCAATCCGTTCGCGAGATATGGGAGTTTGAAGTTAAGGAATGGTTGAGAAACCATCAAAATTTTCGCAAGTCTGATACTCGAAACCAATGACTGGAATGGCCTAGGGGAAAAGTGCACACACCGTTGTAATCGGGCGAGCTTCTACTTTCAGATACAACAGGAATTTCTCGAGTTCGTCAATACGTTCGCGAGATATGGGAGTTTGAAGGTAAGGAATGGTTGAGAAACCATCAAAACTTTCGGTGGTCTGATACTCGAAACCAATAACTGGAATGGCCTAGGGGAAAAGTACACACACCATTGTAATCGGGCGAGCTTCTACTTTCAGATACAACAGGAATTTCTCGAGTTCGTCAATACGTTCGCGAGATATGGGAGTTTGAAGTTAAGGAATGGTTGAGAGACCATCAAAATTTTCGTGACTGATACTCGAAACCAATAACTACAAAGGCCTAGGGGGAAAACACACATATCTTTGTAATCGGGCGAGTTTCTGCTTTCAGATGCAATAGGAAATTCTCGAGTTCGTCAATCCGTTCGCGAGATATGGGAGTGTGAAGTTAAGGAATGGTTGAGAAACCAACAAAATTTTCGCAAGTCTGATACTCGAAACCAATAACTACAAAGGCCTAGGGGAAAAATACACATACCGTTGTAATCGGGCGGGTTTCTACTTCCTCATGCAACAGGAATTTCTCGAGTTCGTCAATCCGTTCGCGAGATATGGGAGTTTGAAGTTAAGGAATGGTTGAGAAACCATCAAAATTTTCGCTGGTCTGATACTCGAAACCAATAACTGGATTGGCCTAGGGGAATAGTACACACACCATTGTATTCGGCCGAGTTTTTACTTTCAGATGCAATAGGAATTTCTCGAGTTCGTCAATCCGTTCGCGAGATATGGGAGTTTGAAGTTAAGGAATGGTTGAGAAACCATCAACATTTTCGCAATTCTGATGCTAGAAACGAATAACTGGAATGGCCTAGGGGAGAAGTACACATACCATTGTAATCGGGAGAGTTTCTACTTTCAGATGCAACAGGAATTTCTCGACTTCGTCAATCCGTTCGCGAGATATGGGAGTTTGAAGTTAAGGAATGGTTGAGAAACCATCAAAATTTTCGCAAGTCTGATACTCGAAACCAATAACTACAAAGGCCTAGGGGAAAAATACATATACCGTTGTAATCGGGCGAGTTTCTACTTCCTCATGCAACAGGAATTTCTCGAGTTCGTCAATCCGTTCGCGAGATATGGGAGTTTGAAGTTAAGGAATGGTTGAGAAACCATCAAAATTTTCGCAGGTCTGATACTCGAAACCAATAACTGGATTGGCCTAGGGGAATAGTACACACACCATTGTATTCGGGCGAGTTTCTGCTTTCAGATGCAATAGGAATTTCTCGAGTTCGTCAATCCGTTCGCGAGATATGGGAGTTTGAATTTAAGGAATGGTTGAGAAACCATCAAAGTTTTCGCTGGTCTGATACTCGAAACCAATAACTGGAATGGCCTAGGGGAAATGTACACACACCATTGTAATCGGGCGAGTTTCTACTTTCAGGTGCAACAGGAATTTATCGAGTTCGTCAATCCGTTCGCGAGATATGGGAGTTTGAAGTTAAGGAATGGTTGAGAAACCATCACAATTTTCGCAAGTCTGATACTCGAAACCAATAACTACAAAGGCCTAGGGGAAAAATACACATACCGTTGTAATCGGGCGGGTTTCTACTTCCTCATGCAACAGGAATTTCTCGAGTTCGTCAATCCGTTCGCGAGATATGGGAGTTTGAAGTTAAGGAATGGTTGAGAAACCATCAAAATTTTCGCTGGTCTGATACTCGAAACCAATAACTGGATTGGCCTAGGGGAATAGTACACACACCATTGTATTCGGGCGAGTTTCTGCTTTCAGATGCAATAGGAATTTCACGAGTTCGTCAATCCGTTCGCCAGATATGGGAGTTTGAAGTTAAGGAATTGTTGAGAAACCATCAACATTTTCGCAATTCTGATGCTAGAAACGAATAACTGGAATGGCCTAAGGGAGAAGTACACATACCATTGTAATCGGGAGAGTTTCTACTTTCAGATGCAACAGGAATTTCTCGAGTTCGTCAATCCGTTCGCGAGATATGGGAGTTTGAAGTTAAGGAATGGTTGAGAAACCATCAAAATTTTCGCAAGTCTGATACTCGAAACCAATAACTACAAAGGCCTAGGGGAAAAATACATATACCGTTGTAATCGGGCGAGTTTCTACTTCCTCATGCAACAGGAATTTCTCGAGTTCGTCAATCCGTTCGCGAGATATGGGAGTTTGAAGTTAAGGAATGGTTGAGAAACCATCAAAATTTTCGCTGGTCTGATACTCGAAACCAATAACTGGATTGGCCTAGGGGAATAGTACACACACCATTGTATTCGGGCGAGTTTCTGCTTTCAGATGCAATAGGAATTTCTCGAGTTCGTCAATCCGTTCGCGAGATATGGGAGTTTGAAGTTAAGGAATGGTTGAGAAACCATCACAATTTTCGCAAGTCTGATACTCGAAACCAAAAACTACAAAGGCCTAGGGGAAAAATACACATACCGTTGTAATCGGGCGGGTTTCTACTTCCTCATGCAACAGGAATTTCTCGAGTTCGTCAATCCGTTCGCGAGATATGGGAGTTTGAAGTTAAGGAATGGTTGAGAAACCATCAAAATTTTCGCTGGTCTGATACTCGAAACCAATAACTGGATTGGCCTAGGGGAATAGTACACACACCATTGTATTCGGCCGAGTTTTTACTTTCAGATGCAATAGGAATTTCTCGAGTTCGTCAATCCGTTCGCGAGATATGGGAGTTTGAAGTTAAGGAATGGTTGAGAAACCATCAACATTTTCGCAATTCTGATGCTAGAAACGAATAACTGGAATGGCCTAGGGGAGAAGTACACATACCATTGTAATCGGGAGAGTTTCTACTTTCAGATGCAACAGGAATTTCTCGAGTTCGTCAATCCGTTCGCGAGATATGGGAGTTTGAAGTTAAGGAATGGTTGAGAAACCATCACAATTTTCGCAAGTCTGATACTCGAAACCAATAACTACAAAGGCCTAGGGGAAAAATACACATACCGTTGTAATCGGGCGGGTTTCTACTTACTCATGCAACAGGAATTTCTCGAGTTCGTCAATCCGTTCGCGAGATATGGGAGTTTAAATTTAAGGAATGGTTGATAAATCATCAAAATCTTCGCTGTTCTGATACTCGAAACCAATAACTGGATTGGCCTAGGGGAATAGTACACACACCATTGTATTCGGGCGAGTTTCTGCTTTCAGATGCAATAGGAATTTCACGAGTTCGTCAATCCGTTCGCGAGATATGAGAGTTTGAAGTTAAGGAATGGTTGAGAAACCAACAACATTTTCGCAATTCTGATGCTAGAGACGAATAACTGGAATGGCCTAGGGTAGAAGTACACATACCATTGTAACCGGGAGAGTTTCTACTTTCAGATGCAACAGGAATTTCTCGAGTTCGTCAATTCGTTCGCGAGATATGGGAGTTTGAAGTTAAGGAATGGTTGAGAAACCAACAAAATTTTCGCTGGTCTGATACTCGAAACCAATAACTGGATTGGCCTAGGGGAATAGTACACACACCATTGTAATCGGGCGAGTTTCTACTTTCAGGTGCAACAGGAATTTCTCGAGTTCGTCAATCCGTTCGCGAGATATGGGAGTTTGAATTTAAGGAATGGTTGAGAAATCATCAAAATTTTCGCTGTTCTGATACTCGAAACCAATAACTGGATTGGCCTAGGGGAACAGTACACACACCATTGTATTCGGGCGAGTTTCTGCTTTCAGATGCAATAGGAATTTCACGTGTTAGTCAATCCGTTCGCGAGATATGAGAGTTTGAAGTTAAGGAATGGTTGAGAAACCATCAACATTTTCGCAATTCTGATGCTAGAAACGAATAACTGGAATGGCCTAGGGGAGAAGTACACAGAGCATTGTCATCGGGCGAGTTTCTACTTCCACATGCAACAGGAATTTCTCGAGTTCGTCAATCCGTTGCGAGATATGGGAGTTTGAAGGTAAGGAATGGTTGAGAAACCATCAAAACTTTCGGTGGTCTAATACTCGAAACCAATAACTGGAATGGCCTAGGGGAAAAATACACATACCGTTGAAATCGGGCGAGTTTCTACTTCCTCATGCAACAGGAATTTCTCGAGTTCGTCAATCCGTTCGCGAGATATGGGAGTTTGAAGTTAAGAAATGGTTGAGAAACCATCAAAATTTTCGCTGGTCTGATACTCGAAACCAATAACTGGATTGGCCTAGGGGAATAGTACACACACCGTTGTATTCGGGCGAGTTTCTGCTTTCAGATGCAATAGGAATTTCTCGAGTTCGTCAAACCGTTCGCGAGATATGGGAGTTTGAAGTTAAGGAATGGTTGAGAAACCATCAAAGTTTTCGCTGGTCTGATACTCGAAACCAATAACTGGAATGGCCTAGGGGAAATGTACACACACCATTGTAATCGGGCGAGTTTCTACTTCCACATGCAACAGGAATTTCTCGAGTTCGTCAATCCGTTCGCGAGATATGGGAGTTTGAAGTTAAGGAATGGTTGAGAAACCATCACAATTTTCGCAAGTCTGATTCTCGAAACCAATAACCAATATGGCCTAGGGCAAAAATACACATACCGTTGTAATCGGACGAGTTTCTGCTTTCAGATGCATTAGGAAATTCTCGAGTTCGTCAATACGTTCGCGAGATATGGGAGTTTGAAGTTAAGGAATGGTTGAGAAACCATCAAAATTTTCGCAAGTCTGATACTCGAAACCAATAACTACAAAGGCCTAGGGGGAAAACACACATATCTTTGTAATCGGGCGAGTTTCTGCTTTCAGATGCAATAGGAAATTCTCGAGTTCGTCAATCCGTTCGCGAGATATGGGAGTTTGAAGTTAAGGAATGGTTGAGAGACCATCAAAATTTTCGCAAGTCTGATACTCGAAACCAATAACTACAAAGGCCTAGGGGGAAAACACACATACCGTTGTAATCGGGCGAGTTTCTATTACCTCATGCAACAGGAATTTCTCGAGTTCGTCAATCCGTTCGCGAGATATGGGAGTTTGAAGATAAGGAATGGTTGAGAAACCATCAAAATTTTCGCAAGTCTGATACTCGAAACCAATAACTGGAATGGCCTAGGGGAAAAGTACACACACCATTGTAATCGGGCGAGTTTCTACTTCCACATGCACAGGAGTTTCTCGAGTTCGTCAATCCGTTGGCGAGATATGGGAGTTTGAAGTTAAGGAATGGTCGAGAAACCATCAAAATTTTCGCTGGTCTGGAGCTCGAAACCAATAACTGGAATGGCCTAGGGGAATAGTACACAGCCCATTGTATTCGGGCGAGTTTCTGCTTTCGGATGCAATAGGAATTTCTCGAGTTCGTCAATCCGTTCGCGAGATATGGGAGTTTGAAGTTAAGGAATGGTTGAGAAACCATCAAAATTTTCGCAATTCTGATACCCGAAACCAATAACAACAAAGGCCTAGGGGGAAAACACACATATCTTTGTAATCGGGCGTGTTTCTACTTTCAGGTGCAACAGGAATTTCTCGAGTTCGTCAATCCGTTCGCGAGATATGGGAGTTTGAAGTTAAGGAATGGTTGAGAAACCATCAAAATCTTCGCAAGCCTGATACTCGAAACCAATAACTACAAAGGCCTAGGGGGAAAACACACATATCTTTGTAATCGGGCGTGTTTCTACTTTCAGGTGCAACAGGAATTTCTCGAGTTCGTCAATCCGATCGCGAGATATGGGAGTTTGAAGTTAAGGAATGATTGAGAAACCATCAAAATTTTCGCAAGTCTGATACTCGAAACCAATAACTGGAATGGCCTAGGGGAACAGTGCACACACCGTTGTAATCGGCCGAGTTTTTACTTTCAGATGCAACAGGAATTTCTCGAGTTCGTCAATCCGTTCGCGAGAAATGGGGGTTTGAAGTTAAGGAATGGTTGAGAAACCATCAAAATTTTCGCAAGTCTGATACTCGAAATCAATAACTGGAATGGCCTAGGGGAAATGTTCACACACCATTGTAATCGGGCGAGTTTCTACTTTCAGGTGCAACAGGAATTTCTCGAGTTCGTCAATCCGTTCGCGAGATATGGGAGTTTGAATTTAAGGAATGGTTGAGAGACCATCAAAATTTTCGTGACTGATACTCGAAACCAATAACTACAAAGGCCTAGGGGGAAAACACACATATCTTTGTAATCGGGCGAGTTTCTGCTTTCAGATGCAATAGGAAATTCTCGAGTTCGTCAATCCGTTCGCGAGATATGGGAGTGTGAAGTTAAGGAATGGTTGAGAAACCAACAAAATTTTCGCAAGTCTGATACTCGAAACCAATAACTACAAAGGCCTAGGGGAAAAATACATATACCGTTGTAATCGGGCGAGTTTCTACTTCCTCATGCAACAGGAATTTCTCGAGTTCGTCAATCCGTTCGCGAGATATGGGAGTTTGAAGTTAAGGAATGGTTGAGAAACCATCAAAATTTTCGCAGGTCTGATACTCGAAACCAATAACTGGATTGGCCTAGGGGAATAGTACACACACCATTGTATTCGGGCGAGTTTCTGCTTTCAGATGCAATAGGAATTTCTCGAGTTCGTCAATCCGTTCGCGAGATATGGGAGTTTGAATTTAAGGAATGGTTGAGAAACCATCAAAGTTTTCGCTGGTCTGATACTCGAAACCAATAACTGGAATGGCCTAGGGGAAATGTACACACACCATTGTAATCGGGCGAGTTTCTACTTTCAGGTGCAACAGGAATTTATCGAGTTCGTCAATCCGTTCGCGAGATATGGGAGTTTGAAGTTAAGGAATGGTTGAGAAACCATCACAATTTTCGCAAGTCTGATACTCGAAACCAATAACTACAAAGGCCTAGGGGAAAAATACACATACCGTTGTAATCGGGCGGGTTTCTACTTCCTCATGCAACAGGAATTTCTCGAGTTCGTCAATCCGTTCGCGAGATATGGGAGTTTGAAGTTAAGGAATGGTTGAGAAACCATCAAAATTTTCGCTGGTCTGATACTCGAAACCAATAACTGGATTGGCCTAGGGGAATAGTACACACACCATTGTATTCGGGCGAGTTTCTGCTTTCAGATGCAATAGGAATTTCACGAGTTCGTCTATCCGTTCGCGAGATATGGGAGTTTGAAGTTAAGGAATGGTTGAGAAACCATCAACATTTTCGCAATTCTGATGCTAGAAACGAATAACTGGAATGGCCTAGGGGAGAAGTACACATACCATTGTAATCGGGAGAGTTTCTACTTTCAGATGCAACAGGAATTTCTCGACTTCGTCAATCCGTTCGCGAGATATGGGAGTTTGAAGTTAAGGAATGGTTGAGAAACCATCAAAATTTTCGCAAGTCTGATACTCGAAACCAATAACTACAAAGGCCTAGGGGAAAAATACATATACCGTTGTAATCGGGCGAGTTTCTACTTCCTCATGCAACAGGAATTTCTCGAGTTCGTCAATCCGTTCGCGAGATATGGGAGTTTGAAGTTAAGGAATGGTTGAGAAACCATTAAAATTTTCGCAGGTCTGATTCTCGAAACCAATAACTGGATTGGCCTAGGGGAATAGTACACACACCATTGTATTCGGGCGAGTTTCTGCTTTCAGATGCAATAGGAATTTCTCGAGTTCGTCAATCCGTTCGCGAGATATGGGAGTTTGAAGTTAAGGAATGGTTGAGAAACCATCACAATTTTCGCAAGTCTGATACTCGAAACCAAAAACTACAAAGGCCTAGGGGAAAAATACACATACCGTTGTAATCGGGCGGGTTTCTACTTCCTCATGCAACAGGAATTTCTCGAGTTCGTCAATCCGTTCGCGAGATATGGGAGTTTGAAGTTAAGGAATGGTTGAGAAACCATCAAAATTTTCGCTGGTCTGATACTCGAAACCAATAACTGGATTGGCCTAGGGGAATAGTACACACACCATTGTATTCGGCCGAGTTTTTACTTTCAGATGCAATAGGAATTTCTCGAGTTCGTCAATCCGTTCGCGAGATATGGGAGTTTGAAGTTAAGGAATGGTTGAGAAACCATCAACATTTTCGCAATTCTGATGCTAGAAACGAATAACTGGAATGGCCTAGGGGAGAAGTACACATACCATTGTAATCGGGAGAGTTTCTACTTTCAGATGCAACAGGAATTTCTCGACTTCGTCAATCCGTTCGCGAGATATGGGAGTTTGAAGTTAAGGAATGGTTGAGAAACCATCAAAATTTTCGCAAGTCTGATACTCGAAACCAATAACTACAAAGGCCTAGGGGAAAAATACATATACCGTTGTAATCGGGCGAGTTTCTACTTCCTCATGCAACAGGAATTTCTCGAGTTCGTCAATCCGTTCGCGAGATATGGGAGTTTGAAGTTAAGGAATGGTTGAGAAACCATCAAAATTTTCGCAGGTCTGATACTCGAAACCAATAACTGGATTGGCCTAGGGGAATAGTACACACACCATTGTATTCGGGCGAGTTTCTGCTTTCAGATGCAATAGGAATTTCTCGAGTTCGTCAATCCGTTCGCGAGATATGGGAGTTTGAATTTAAGGAATGGTTGAGAAACCATCAAAGTTTTCGCTGGTCTGATACTCGAAACCAATAACTGGAATGGCCTAGGGGAAATGTACACACACCATTGTAATCGGGCGAGTTTCTACTTTCAGGTGCAACAGGAATTTATCGAGTTCGTCAATCCGTTCGCGAGATATGGGAGTTTGAAGTTAAGGAATGGTTGAGAAACCATCACAATTTTCGCAAGTCTGATACTCGAAACCAATAACTACAAAGGCCTAGGGGAAAAATACACATACCGTTGTAATCGGGCGGGTTTCTACTTCCTCATGCAACAGGAATTTCTCGAGTTCGTCAATCCGTTCGCGAGATATGGGAGTTTGAAGTTAAGGAATGGTTGAGAAACCATCAAAATTTTCGCTGGTCTGATACTCGAAACCAATAACTGGATTGGCCTAGGGGAATAGTACACACACCATTGTATTCGGGCGAGTTTCTGCTTTCAGATGCAATAGGAATTTCACGAGTTCGTCAATCCGTTCGCCAGATATGGGAGTTTGAAGTTAAGGAATTGTTGAGAAACCATCAACATTTTCGCAATTCTGATGCTAGAAACGAATAACTGGAATGGCCTAAGGGAGAAGTACACATACCATTGTAATCGGGAGAGTTTCTACTTTCAGATGCAACAGGAATTTCTCGAGTTCGTCAATCCGTTCGCGAGATATGGGAGTTTGAAGTTAAGGAATGGTTGAGAAACCATCAAAATTTTCGCAAGTCTGATACTCGAAACCAATAACTACAAAGGCCTAGGGGAAAAATACATATACCGTTGTAATCGGGCGAGTTTCTACTTCCTCATGCAACAGGAATTTCTCGAGTTCGTCAATCCGTTCGCGAGATATGGGAGTTTGAAGTTAAGGAATGGTTGAGAAACCATCAAAATTTTCGCTGGTCTGATACTCGAAACCAATAACTGGATTGGCCTAGGGGAATAGTACACACACCATTGTATTCGGGCGAGTTTCTGCTTTCAGATGCAATAGGAATTTCTCGAGTTCGTCAATCCGTTCGCGAGATATGGGAGTTTGAAGTTAAGGAATGGTTGAGAAACCATCACAATTTTCGCAAGTCTGATACTCGAAACCAAAAACTACAAAGGCCTAGGGGAAAAATACACATACCGTTGTAATCGGGCGGGTTTCTACTTCCTCATGCAACAGGAATTTCTCGAGTTCGTCAATCCGTTCGCGAGATATGGGAGTTTGAAGTTAAGGAATGGTTGAGAAACCATCAAAATTTTCGCTGGTCTGATACTCGAAACCAATGACTGGATTGGCCTAGGGGAATAGTACACACACCATTGTATTCGGCCGAGTTTTTACTTTCAGATGCAATAGGAATTTCTCGAGTTCGTCAATCCGTTCGCGAGATATGGGAGTTTGAAGTTAAGGAATGGTTGAGAAACCATCAACATTTTCGCAATTCTGATGCTAGAAACGAATAACTGGAATGGCCTAGGGGAGAAGTACACATACCATTGTAATCGGGAGAGTTTCTACTTTCAGATGCAACAGGAATTTCTCGAGTTCGTCAATCCGTTCGCGAGATATGGGAGTTTGAAGTTAAGGAATGGTTGAGAAACCATCACAATTTTCGCAAGTCTGATACTCGAAACCAATAACTACAAAGGCCTAGGGGAAAAATACACATACCGTTGTAATCGGGCGGGTTTCTACTTACTCATGCAACAGGAATTTCTCGAGTTCGTCAATCCGTTCGCGAGATATGGGAGTTTAAATTTAAGGAATGGTTGATAAATCATCAAAATCTTCGCTGTTCTGATACTCGAAACCAATAACTGGATTGGCCTAGGGGAATAGTACACACACCATTGTATTCGGGCGAGTTTCTGCTTTCAGATGCAATAGGAATTTCACGAGTTCGTCAATCCGTTCGCGAGATATGAGAGTTTGAAGTTAAGGAATGGTTGAGAAACCAACAACATTTTCGCAATTCTGATGCTAGAGACGAATAACTGGAATGGCCTAGGGTAGAAGTACACATACCATTGTAACCGGGAGAGTTTCTACTTTCAGATGCAACAGGAATTTCTCGAGTTCGTCAATTCGTTCGCGAGATATGGGAGTTTGAAGTTAAGGAATGGTTGAGAAACCAACAAAATTTTCGCTGGTCTGATACTCGAAACCAATAACTGGATTGGCCTAGGGGAATAGTACACACACCATTGTAATCGGGCGAGTTTCTACTTTCAGGTGCAACAGGAATTTCTCGAGTTCGTCAATCCGTTCGCGAGATATGGGAGTTTGAATTTAAGGAATGGTTGAGAAATCATCAAAATTTTCGCTGTTCTGATACTCGAAACCAATAACTGGATTGGCCTAGGGGAACAGTACACACACCATTGTATTCGGGCGAGTTTCTGCTTTCAGATGCAATAGGAATTTCACGTGTTAGTCAATCCGTTCGCGAGATATGAGAGTTTGAAGTTAAGGAATGGTTGAGAAACCATCAACATTTTCGCAATTCTGATGCTAGAAACGAATAACTGGAATGGCCTAGGGGAGAAGTACACATACCATTGTAACCGGCAGAGTTTCTACTTTCAGATGCAACAGGAATTTCTCGAGTTCGTCAATCCGTTCGCGAGATATGGGAGTTTGAAGTTAAGGAATGGTTGAGAAACCATCAAAATTTTCGCAAGTCTGATACTCGAAACCAATAACTACAAAGGCCTAGGGGAAAAATACATATACCGTTGTAATCGGGCGAGTTTCTACTTCCTCATGCAACAGGAATTTCTCGAGTTCGTCAATCCGTTCGCGAGATATGGGAGTTTGAATTTAAGGAATGGTTGAGAAACCATCAAAATTTTCGCTGGTCTGATACTCGAAACCAATAACTGGATTGGCCTAGGGGAATAGTACACACACCATTGTATTCGGGCGAGTTTCTGCTTTCAGATGCAATAGGAATTTCTCGTGTTCGTCAATCCGTTCGCGAGATATGGGAGTTTGAATTTAAGGAATGGTTGAGAAACCATCAAAGTTTTCGCTGGTCTGATACTCGAAATCAATAACTGGAATGGCCTAGGGGAAATGTACACACACCATTGTAATCGGGCGAGTTTCTACTTTCAGGTGCAACAGGAATTTCTCGAGTTCGTCAATCCGTTCGCGAGATATGGGAGTTTGAAGTTAAGGAATGGTTGAGAAACCATCACAATTTTCGCAAGTCTGATACTCGAAACCAATAACTGGAATGGCCTAGGGGAAAAGTACACAGAGCATTGTCATCGGGCGAGTTTCTACTTCCACATGCAACAGGAATTTCTCGAGTTCGTCAATCCGTTCGCGAGATATGGGAGTTTGAAGGTAAGGAATGGTTGAGAAACCATCAAAACTTTCGGTGGTCTAATACTCGAAACCAATAACTGGAATGGCCTAGGGGAAAAATACACATACCGTTGAAATCGGGCGAGTTTCTACTTCCTCATGCAACAGGAATTTCTCGAGTTCGTCAATCCGTTCGCGAGATATGGGAGTTTGAAGTTAAGAAATGGTTGAGAAACCATCAAAATTTTCGCTGGTCTGATACTCGAAACCAATAACTGGATTGGCCTAGGGGAATAGTACACACACCGTTGTATTCGGGCGAGTTTCTGCTTTCAGATGCAATAGGAATTTCTCGAGTTCGTCAAACCGTTCGCGAGATATGGGAGTTTGAAGTTAAGGAATGGTTGAGAAACCATCAAAGTTTTCGCTGGTCTGATACTCGAAACCAATAACTGGAATGGCCTAGGGGAAATGTACACACACCATTGTAATCGGGCGAGTTTCTACTTTCAGGTGCAACAGGAATTTCTCGAGTTCGTCAATCCGTTCGCGAGATATGGGAGTTTGAAGTTAAGGAATGGTTGAGAAACCATCACAATTTTCGCAAGTCTGATTCTCGAAACCAATAACCAATATGGCATAGGGCAAAAATACACATACCGTTGTAATCGGACGAGTTTCTGCTTTCAGATGCATTAGGAAATTCTCGAGTTCGTCAATACGTTCGCGAGATATGGGAGTTTGAAGTTAAGGAATGGTTGAGAAACCATCAAAATTTTCGCAAGTCTGATACTCGAAACCAATAACTACAAAGGCCTAGGGGGAAAACACACATATCTTTGTAATCGGGCGAGTTTCTGCTTTCAGATGCAATAGGAAATTCTCGAGTTCGTCAATCCGTTCGCGAGATATGGGAGTTTGAAGTTAAGGAATGGTTGAGAGACCATCAAAATTTTCGCAAGTCTGATACTCGAAACCAATAACTACAAAGGCCTAGGGGGAAAACACACATACCGTTGTAATCGGGCGAGTTTCTATTACCTCATGCAACAGGAATTTCTCGAGTTCGTCAATCCGTTCGCGAGATATGGGAGTTTGAAGATAAGGAATGGTTGAGAAACCATCAAAATTTTCGCAAGTCTGATACTCGAAACCAATAACTGGAATGGCCTAGGGGAAAAGTACACACACCATTGTAATCGGGCGAGTTTCTACTTCCACATGCACAGGAGTTTCTCGAGTTCGTCAATCCGTTGGCGAGATATGGGAGTTTGAAGTTAAGGAATGGTCGAGAAACCATCAAAATTTTCGCTGGTCTGGAGCTCGAAACCAATAACTGGAATGGCCTAGGGGAATAGTACACAGCCCATTGTATTCGGGCGAGTTTCTGCTTTCGGATGCAATAGGAATTTCTCGAGTTCGTCAATCCGTTCGCGAGATATGGGAGTTTGAAGTTAAGGAATGGTTGAGAAACCATCAGAATTTTCGCAATTCTGATACCCGAAACCAATAACAACAAAGGCATATGGGGAAAACACACATATCTTTGTAATCGGGCGTGTTTCTACTTTCAGGTGCAACAGGAATTTCTCGAGTTCGTCAATCCGTTCGCGAGATATGGGAGTTTGAAGTTAAGGAATGGTTGAGAAACCATCAAAATCTTCGCAAGCCTGATACTCGAAACCAATAACTACAAAGGCCTAGGGGGAAAACACACATATCTTTGTAATCGGGCGTGTTTCTACTTTCAGGTGCAACAGGAATTTCTCGAGTTCGTCAATCCGTTCCCGAGATATGGGAGTTTGAAGTTAAGGAATGGTTGCGAAACCATCAAAAGTTTCGCAAGTCTGATGCTAGAAACGAATAACTGGAATGGCCTAGGGGAGAAGTACATACACCATTGTAATCGGGCGAATTTCTACTTTCAGATGCAACAGGAATTTCTCGAGTTCGTCAATCCGTTCGCGAGATATGGGAATTTGAAGTTAAGGAATGGTTGAGAAACCATCAAAATTTTCGCAAGTCTGATACTCGAAACCAATAACTACAAAGGCCTAGGGGGAAAACACACATATCTTTGTAATCGGGCGAGTTTCTGCTTTCAGATGCAATAGGAAATTCTCGAGTTCGTCAATCCGTTCGCGAGATATGGGAGTGTGAATTTAAGGAATGGTTCAGAAACCATCAAAATTTTCGCATGTCTGATACTCGAAACCAATAACTGGAATGGCCTAGGGGAAAAGTACACACACCATTGTTATCGGGCGAGTTTCTACTTCCACATGCAACAGGAATTTCTCGAGTTCGTCAATCCGTTCGCGAGATATGGGAGTTTGAAGTTAAGGAATGGTCGAGAAACTATCAAAATTTTCGCTGCTCTGGAACTCGAAACCAATAACTGGAATGGCCTAGGGGAATAGTACTCATCCCATTGTATTCGGGCGAGTTTCTGCTTTCGGATGCAATAGGAATTTCTCGAGTTCGTCAATCCGTTCGCGAGATATGGGAGTTTGAAGTTAAGGAATGGTTGAGAAACCATCAAAATATTCGCTGGTATAATACTCGAAACCAATAACTGGATTGGCCTAGGGGAATAGTACACACACCATTGTAATCGGGCGAGTTTCTGCTTTCAGATGCAATAGGAATTTCTTGAGTTCGTCAATCCTATCGCGAGATATGGGAGTTTGAAGTTAAGGAATGGTTGAGAAACCATCACAATTTTCGCAATTCTGATGCTAGAAACGAATAACTGGAATGGCCTAGGGGAAAAGTACATACACCATTGTAATCGGGAGAATTTCTACTTTCAGATGCAACAGGAATTTCTCGAGTTCGTCAATCCGTTCGCGAGATATGGGAGTTTGAAGTTAAGGAATGGTTGAGGGACCATCAAAATTTTCGCACGTCTGATACTCGAAACCAATAACTACAAAGGCCTAGGGGGAAAACACACATACCGTTGTAATCGGGCGAGTTTCTACTTCCTCATGCAACAGGAATTTCTCGAGTTCGTCAATCCGTTCGCGAGATATGGGAGTTTGAAGTTAAGGAATGGTTGAGAAACCATCAAAATATTCGCTGGTCTCATACTCGAAACCAATAACTGGATTGGCCTAGGGGAATAGTACACACACCATTGTATTCGGGCGAGTTTCTGCTTTCAGATGCAATAGGAATTTCTCGAGTTCGTCAATCCGTTCGCGAGATATGGGAGTTTGAAGTTAAGGAATGGTTGAGAAACCATCACAATTTTCGCAATTCTGGTGCTAGAAACGAATAACTGGAATGGCCTAGGGGAAAAGTACATACACCATTGTAATCGGGAGAATTTCTACTTTCAGATGCAACAGGAATTTCTCGAGTTCGTCAATCCGTTCGCGAAATATGGGAGTTTGAAGTTAAGGAATGGTTGAGAAGCCATCAAAATTTTCGGTGGTCTGATACTCGAAACCAATAACTGGAATGGTCTAGGGGAAAAGTACACACACCATTGTATTCGGGCGAGTTTCTGCATTCAGATGCAATAGGAATTTCTCGAGTTCGTCAATCCGTTCGCGAGATATGGGAGTTTGAAGTTAAGGAATGGTTGAGAAACCATCAAAGTTTTCGCTGGTCTGATACTCGAAACCAATAACTGGAATGGCCTAGGGGAAAAGTACACACACCATTGTAATCGGGCGAGTTTCTACTTTCAGACACAACAGGAATTTCTCGAGTTCTTCAATGCGTTCGCGAGATATGGGAGTTTGAAGTTAAGGAATGGTTGAGAAATCACCAAAATTTTCGCAAGTCTGATTCTCGAATCCAATATCTACTATGGCCTAGGGCAAAAATACACATACCGTTGTAATCGGACGAGTTTCTGCTTTCAGATGCAATAGGAAATTCTCGAGCTCGTCAATACGTACGCGAGATATGGGAGTTGGAAGTTAAGGAATGATTGAGAAACCATCAAAATTTTCGCAAGTCTGATACTCGAAACCAATAACTGGAATGGCCTAGGGGAAATGTACACACACCATTGTAATCGGGCGAGTTTCTACTTTCAGGTGCAACAGGAATTTCTCGAGTTCGTCAATCAGTTCGCGAGATATGGGAGTTTGAAGTTAAGGAATGGTTGAGAAACCATCACAATTTTGGCAAGTCTGATACTCGAAACCAATAACCAATATGGCCTAAGGCAAAAATACACACACCATTGTAATCGGGAGAGTTTCTACTTTCAGATGCAACAGGAATTTCTCGAGTTCGTCAATCCGTTCGCGAGATATGGGAGTTTGAAGTTAAGGAATGGTTGAGAAATCATCAACATTTTCGCAATTCTGATGCTAGAAACGAATAACTGGAATGGCCTAGGGGAGAAGTACACACACCATTGTAATCGGGCGTGTTTCTACTTTCATATGCAACAGGAATTTCTCGAGTTCGTCAATCCGTTCGCGAGATATGGGAGTTTGAAGTTAAGGAATGGTTGAGAAACCATCACAATTTTCGCAATTCTGATGCTAGAAACGAATAACTGGAATGGGCTAGGGGAGAAGTACACACACCATTGTAATCGGGCGAGTATCTACTTTCAGATGCAACAGGAATTTCTCGAGTTCGTCAATCCGTTCCCGAGATATGGGAGTTTGAAGTTAAGGAATGGTTGAGAAACCATCAAAAGTTTCGCAAGTCTGATGCTAGAAACGAATAACTGGAATGGCCTAGGGGAAAAGTACACACACACCATTGTAATCGGGCGAATTTCTACTTTCAGATGCAACAGGAATTTCTCGAGTTCGTCAATCCGTTCGCGAGATATGGGAGTTTGAAGTTAAGGAATGGTTGAGAAACCATCAAAATTTTCGCAAGTCTGATACTCGAAACCAATAACTACAAAGGCCTAGGGGGAAAACACACATATCTTTGTAATCGGGCGTGTTTCTACTTTCAGGTGCAACAGGAATTTCTCGAGTTCGTCAATCCGTTCGCGAGAAATGGGAGTTTGAAGTTAAGGAATGGTTGAGAAACCATCAAAATTTTCGGTGGTCTAATACTCGAAACCAATAACTGGAATGGCCTAGGGGAAAAGTACACACACCATTGTAATCGGGCGAGTTTCTGCTTTCAGATGCAATAGGAATTTCTCGAGTTCGTCAATCCGTTCGCGAGATATGGCAGTGTGAAGTTAAGGAATGGTTCAGAAACCAACAAAATTTTCGCAAGTCTGATACTCGAAAACAATAACTACAAAGGCCTAGGGGAAAAATACACATACCGTTGTAATCGGGCGAGTTTCTACTTCCTCATGCAACAGGAATTTCTCGAGTTCGTCAATCCGTTCGCGAGATATGGGAGTTTGAAGATAAGGAATGGTTGAGAAACCATCAAAATTTTCGCAAGTCTGATACTCGAAACCAATAACTGGAATGGCCTAGGGGAAAAGTACACACACCATTGTAATCGGGCGAGTTTCTACTTCCACATGCACAGGAGTTTCTCGAGTTCGTCAATCCGTTGGCGAGATATGGGAGTTTGAAGTTAAGGAATGGTCGAGAAACCATCAAAATTTTCGCTGGTCTGGAGCTCGAAACCAATAACTGGAATGGCCTAGGGGAATAGTACACAGCCCATTGTATTCGGGCGAGTTTCTGCTTTCGGATGCAATAGGAATTTCTCGAGTTCGTCAATCCGTTCGCGAGATATGGGAGTTTGAAGTTAAGGAATGGTTGAGAAACCATCAGAATTTTCGCAATTCTGATACCCGAAACCAATAACAACAAAGGCCTAGGGGGAAAACACACATATCTTTGTAATCGGGCGTGTTTCTACTTTCAGGTGCAACAGGAATTTCTCGAGTTCGTCAATCCGTTCGCGAGATATGGGAGTTTGAAGTTAAGGAATGGTTGAGAAACCATCAAAATCTTCGCAAGCCTGATACTCGAAACCAATAACTACAAAGGCCTAGGGGGAAAACACACATATCTTTGTAATCGGGCGTGTTTCTACTTTCAGGTGCAACAGGAATTTCTCGAGTTCGTCAATCCGTTCCCGAGATATGGGAGTTTGAAGTTAAGGAATGGTTGCGAAACCATCAAAAGTTTCGCAAGTCTGATGCTAGAAACGAATAACTGGAATGGCCTAGGGGAGAAGTACATACACCATTGTAATCGGGCGAATTTCTACTTTCAGATGCAACAGGAATTTCTCGAGTTCGTCAATCCGTTCGCGAGATATGGGAATTTGAAGTTAAGGAATGGTTGAGAAACCATCAAAATTTTCGCAAGTCTGATACTCGAAACCAATAACTACAAAGGCCTAGGGGGAAAACACACATATCTTTGTAATCGGGCGAGTTTCTGCTTTCAGATGCAATAGGAAATTCTCGAGTTCGTCAATCCGTTCGCGAGATATGGGAGTGTGAATTTAAGGAATGGTTCAGAAACCATCAAAATTTTCGCATGTCTGATACTCGAAACCAATAACTGGAATGGCCTAGGGGAAAAGTACACACACCATTGTTATCGGGCGAGTTTCTACTTCCACATGCAACAGGAATTTCTCGAGTTCGTCAATCCGTTCGCGAGATATGGGAGTTTGAAGTTAAGGAATGGTCGAGAAACTATCAAAATTTTCGCTGCTCTGGAACTCGAAACCAATAACTGGAATGGCCTAGGGGAATAGTACTCATCCCATTGTATTCGGGCGAGTTTCTGCTTTCGGATGCAATAGGAATTTCTCGAGTTCGTCAATCCGTTCGCGAGATATGGGAGTTTGAAGTTAAGGAATGGTTGAGAAACCATCAAAATATTCGCTGGTATAATACTCGAAACCAATAACTGGATTGGCCTAGGGGAATAGTACACACACCATTGTAATCGGGCGAGTTTCTGCTTTCAGATGCAATAGGAATTTCTTGAGTTCGTCAATCCTATCGCGAGATATGGGAGTTTGAAGTTAAGGAATGGTTGAGAAACCATCACAATTTTCGCAATTCTGATGCTAGAAACGAATAACTGGAATGGCCTAGGGGAAAAGTACATACACCATTGTAATCGGGAGAATTTCTACTTTCAGATGCAACAGGAATTTCTCGAGTTCGTCAATCCGTTCGCGAGATATGGGAGTTTGAAGTTAAGGAATGGTTGAGAAGCCATCAAAATTTTCGCAAGTCTGATACTCGAAACCAATAACTACAAAGGCCTAGGGGGAAAACACACATATCTTTGTAATCGGGCGAGTTTCTGCTTTCAGATGCAACAGGAAATTCTCGAGTTCGTCAATCCGTTCGCGAGATATGGGAGTTTGAAGTTAAGGAATGGTTGAGGGACCATCAAAATTTTCGCACGTCTGATACTCGAAACCAATAACTACAAAGGCCTAGGGGGAAAACACACATACCGTTGTAATCGGGCGAGTTTCTACTTCCTCATGCAACAGGAATTTCTCGAGTTCGTCAATCCGTTCGCGAGATATGGGAGTTTGAAGTTAAGGAATGGTTGAGAAACCATCAAAATATTCGCTGGTCTCATACTCGAAACCAATAACTGGATTGGCCTAGGGGAATAGTACACACACCATTGTATTCGGGCGAGTTTCTGCTTTCAGATGCAATAGGAATTTCTCGAGTTCGTCAATCCGTTCGCGAGATATGGGAGTTTGAAGTTAAGGAATGGTTGAGAAACCATCACAATTTTCGCAATTCTGGTGCTAGAAACGAATAACTGGAATGGCCTAGGGGAAAAGTACATACACCATTGTAATCGGGAGAATTTCTACTTTCAGATGCAACAGGAATTTCTCGAGTTCGTCAATCCGTTCGCGAAATATGGGAGTTTGAAGTTAAGGAATGGTTGAGAAGCCATCAAAATTTTCGGTGGTCTGATACTCGAAACCAATAACTGGAATGGTCTAGGGGAAAAGTACACACACCATTGTATTCGGGCGAGTTTCTGCATTCAGATGCAATAGGAATTTCTCGAGTTCGTCAATCCGTTCGCGAGATATGGGAGTTTGAAGTTAAGGAATGGTTGAGAAACCATCAAAGTTTTCGCTGGTCTGATACTCGAAACCAATAACTGGAATGGCCTAGGGGAAAAGTACACACACCATTGTAATCGGGCGAGTTTCTACTTTCAGACACAACAGGAATTTCTCGAGTTCTTCAATGCGTTCGCGAGATATGGGAGTTTGAAGTTAAGGAATGGTTGAGAAATCACCAAAATTTTCGCAAGTCTGATTCTCGAATCCAATATCTACTATGGCCTAGGGCAAAAATACACATACCGTTGTAATCGGACGAGTTTCTGCTTTCAGATGCAATAGGAAATTCTCGAGCTCGTCAATACGTACGCGAGATATGGGAGTTGGAAGTTAAGGAATGATTGAGAAACCATCAAAATTTTCGCAAGTCTGATACTCGAAACCAATAACTGGAATGGCCTAGGGGAAATGTACACACACCATTGTAATCGGGCGAGTTTCTACTTTCAGGTGCAACAGGAATTTCTCGAGTTCGTCAATCAGTTCGCGAGATATGGGAGTTTGAAGTTAAGGAATGGTTGAGAAACCATCACAATTTTGGCAAGTCTGATACTCGAAACCAATAACCAATATGGCCTAAGGCAAAAATACACACACCATTGTAATCGGGAGAGTTTCTACTTTCAGATGCAACAGGAATTTCTCGAGTTCGTCAATCCGTTCGCGAGATATGGGAGTTTGAAGTTAAGGAATGGTTGAGAAATCATCAACATTTTCGCAATTCTGATGCTAGAAACGAATAACTGGAATGGCCTAGGGGAGAAGTACACACACCATTGTAATCGGGCGTGTTTCTACTTTCATATGCAACAGGAATTTCTCGAGTTCGTCAATCCGTTCGCGAGATATGGGAGTTTGAAGTTAAGGAATGGTTGAGAAACCATCACAATTTTCGCAATTCTGATGCTAGAAACGAATAACTGGAATGGGCTAGGGGAGAAGTACACACACCATTGTAATCGGGCGAGTATCTACTTTCAGATGCAACAGGAATTTCTCGAGTTCGTCAATCCGTTCCCGAGATATGGGAGTTTGAAGTTAAGGAATGGTTGAGAAACCATCAAAAGTTTCGCAAGTCTGATGCTAGAAACGAATAACTGGAATGGCCTAGGGGAAAAGTACACACACACCATTGTAATCGGGCGAATTTCTACTTTCAGATGCAACAGGAATTTCTCGAGTTCGTCAATCCGTTCGCGAGATATGGGAGTTTGAAGTTAAGGAATGGTTGAGAAACCATCAAAATTTTCGCAAGTCTGATACTCGAAACCAATAACTACAAAGGCCTAGGGGGAAAACACACATATCTTTGTAATCGGGCGTGTTTCTACTTTCAGGTGCAACAGGAATTTCTCGAGTTCGTCAATCCGTTCGCGAGAAATGGGAGTTTGAAGTTAAGGAATGGTTGAGAAACCATCAAAATTTTCGGTGGTCTAATACTCGAAACCAATAACTGGAATGGCCTAGGGGAAAAGTACACACACCATTGTAATCGGGCGAGTTTCTGCTTTCAGATGCAATAGGAATTTCTCGAGTTCGTCAATCCGTTCGCGAGATATGGCAGTGTGAAGTTAAGGAATGGTTCAGAAACCAACAAAATTTTCGCAAGTCTGATACTCGAAAACAATAACTACAAAGGCCTAGGGGAAAAATACACATACCGTTGTAATCGGGCGAGTTTCTACTTCCTCATGCAACAGGAATTTCTCGAGTTCGTCAATCCGTTCGCGAGATATGGGAGTTTGAAGTTAAGGAATAGTTGAGAAACCATCACAATTTTCGCTGGTCTGATACTCGAAACCAATAACTGGATTGGCCTAGGGGAATAGTACACACACCATTGTTTACGGGCGAGTTTCTGCTTTCAGATGCAATAGGAATTTCTCGAGTTCGTCAATCCGTTCACGAGATATGGGAGTTTGAAGTTAAGGAATGGTTGAGGAACCATCAAAATTTTCGCAAGTCTGATACTCGAAACCAATAACTACAAAGGCCAAGAGGGAAAACACACATATCTTTGTAATCGGGCGTGTTTCTACTTTCAGGTGCAACAGGAATTTCTCGAGTTCGTCAATCCGTTCGCGAGAAATGGGAGTTTGAAGTTAAGGAATGGTTGAGAAACCATCAAAATTTTCGGTGTTCTGATACTCGAAACCAATAACTGGAATGGTCTAGGGGAAAAGTACATACACCATTGTAATCGGGCGTGTTTCTGCATTCAGATGCAATAGGAATTTCTCGAGTTCGTCAATCCGTTCGCGAGATATGGGAGTTTGAAGTTAAGGAATGGTTGAGAAACCATCAAAGTTTTCGCTGGTCTGATACTCGAAACCAATAACTGGAATGGCCTAGGGGAGAAGTACATACACCATTGTAATCGGGCGAATTTCTACTTTCAGATGCAACAGGAATTTCTCGAGTTCGTCAATCCGTTCGCGAGATATGGGAATTTGAAGTTAAGGAATGGTTGAGAAACCATCAAAATTTTCGCAAGTCTGATACTCGAAACCAATAACTACAAAGGCCTAGGGGGAAAACACACATATCTTTGTAATCGGGCGAGTTTCTGCTTTCAGATGCAATAGGAAATTCTCGAGTTCGTCAATCCGTTCGCGAGATATGGGAGTGTGAATTTAAGGAATGGTTCAGAAACCAACAAAATTTTCGCAAGTCTGATACTCGAAAACAATAACTACAAAGGCCTAGTGGAAAAATAAACATACCGTTGTAATCGGGCGAGTTTCTACTTCCTCATGCAACAGGAATTTCTCGAGTTCGTCAATCCGCTCGCGAGATATGGGAGTTTGAAGTTAAGGAATGGTTGAGAAACCATCAAAATTTTCGCAAGTCTGATACTCGAAACCAATAACTACAAAGGCCTAGGGAAAAAATACACATACCGTTGTAATCGGGCGAGTTTCTACTTCCTCATGCAACAGGAATTTCTCGAGTTCGTCAATCCGTTCGCGAGATATGGGAGTTTGAAGTTAAGGAATGGTTGAGAAACCATCAAAATATTCGCTGGTCTGATACTCGAAACCAATAACTGGATTGGCCTAGGGGAATAGTACACACACCGTTGTATTCGGGCGAGTTTCTGCTTTCAGATGCAATAGAAATTTCTCGAGTTCGTCAATCCGTTCGCGAGATATGGGAGTTTGAAGTTAAGGAATGGTTGAGAAACCATCACAATTTTCGCAATTCTGATGCTAGAAACGAATAACTGGAATGGCCTAGGGGAATAGTACACACACCGTTGTATTCGGGCGAGTTTCTGCTTTCAGATGCAATAGAAATTTCTCGAGTTCGTCAATCCGTTCGCGAGATATGGGAGTTTGAAGTTAAGGAATGGTTGAGAAACCATCACAATTTTCGCAATTCTGATGCTAGAAACGAATAACTGGAATGGCCTAGGGGAAAAGTACACACACCATTGTAATCGGGCGAGTTTTTACTTTCAGATGCAACAGGAATTTCTCGAGTTCGTCAATCCGTTCCCGAGATATGGGAGTTTGAAGTTAAGGAATGGTTGCGAAACCATCAAAAGTTTCGCAATTCTGATGCTAGAAACGAATAACTGGAATGGCCTAGGGGAAAAGTACACACACCATTGTAATCGGGCGAGTATCTACTTTCAGATGCAACAGGAATTTCTCGAGTTCGTCAATCCGTTCCCGAGATATGGGAGTTTGAAGTTAAGGAATGGTTGAGAAACCATCAAAAGTTTCGCAAGTCTGATGCTAGAAACGAATAACTGGAATGGCCTAGGGGAAAAGTACACACACACCATTGTAATCGGGCGAATTTCTACTTTCAGATGCAACAGGAATTTCTCGAGTTCGTCAATCCGTTCGCGAGATATGGGAGTTTGAAGTTAAGGAATGGTTGAGAAACCATCAAAATTTTCGCAAGTCTGATACTCGAAACCAATAACTACAAAGGCCTAGGGGGAAAACACACATATCTTTGTAATCGGGCGCGTTTCTACTTTCAGGTGCAACAGGAATTTCTCGAGTTCGTCAATCCGTTCGCGAGAAATGGGAGTTTGAAGTTAAGGAATGGTTGAGAAACCATCAAAATTTTCGGTGGTCTAATACTCGAAACCAATAACTGGAATGGCCTAGGGGAAAAGTACACACACCATTGTAATCGGGCGAGTTTCTGCTTTCAGATGCAATAGGAATTTCTCGAGTTCGTCAATCCGTTCGCGAGATATGGCAGTGTGAAGTTAAGGAATGGTTCAGAAACCAACAAAATTTTCGCAAGTCTGATACTCGAAAACAATAACTACAAAGGCCTAGGGGAAAAATACACATACCGTTGTAATCGGGCGAGTTTCTACTTCCTCATGCAACAGGAATTTCTCGAGTTCGTCAATCCGTTCGCGAGATATGGGAGTTTGAAGTTAAGGAATAGTTGAGAAACCATCACAATTTTCGCTGGTCTGATACTCGAAACCAATAACTGGATTGGCCTAGGGGAATAGTACACACACCATTGTTTACGGGCGAGTTTCTGCTTTCAGGTGCAACAGGAATTTCTCGAGTTCGTCAATCCGTTCGCGAGAAATGGGAGTTTGAAGTTAAGGAATGGTTGAGAAACCATCAAAATTTTCGCAAGTCTGATACTCGAAACCAATAACTGGAATGGTCTAGGGGAAAAGTACATACACCATTGTAATCGGGCGTGTTTCTGCATTCAGATGCAATAGGAATTTCTCGAGTTCGTCAATCCGTTCGCGAGATATGGGAGTTTGAAGTTAAGGAATGGTTGAGAAACCATCAAAGTTTTCGCTGGTCTGATACTCGAAACCAATAACTGGAATGGCCTAGGGGAGAAGTACATACACCATTGTAATCGGGCGAATTTCTACTTTCAGATGCAACAGGAATTTCTCGAGTTCGTCAATCCGTTCGCGAGATATGGGAATTTGAAGTTAAGGAATGGTTGAGAAACCATCAAAAGTTTCGCAAGTCTGATGCTAGAAACGAATAACTGGAATGGCCTAGGGGAAAAGTACACACACACCATTGTAATCGGGCGAATTTCTACTTTCAGATGCAACAGGAATTTCTCGAGTTCGTCAATCCGTTCGCGAGATATGGGAGTTTGAAGTTAAGGAATGGTTGAGAAACCATCAAAATTTTCGCAAGTCTGATACTCGAAACCAATAACTACAAAGGCCTAGGGGGAAAACACACATATCTTTGTAATCGGGCGTGTTTCTACTTTCAGGTGCAACAGGAATTTCTCGAGTTCGTCAATCCGTTCGCGAGAAATGGGAGTTTGAAGTTAAGGAATGGTTGAGAAACCATCAAAATTTTCGGTGGTCTAATACTCGAAACCAATAACTGGAATGGCCTAGGGGAAAAGTACACACACCATTGTAATCGGGCGAGTTTCTGCTTTCAGATGCAATAGGAATTTCTCGAGTTCGTCAATCCGTTCGCGAGATATGGCAGTGTGAAGTTAAGGAATGGTTCAGAAACCAACAAAATTTTCGCAAGTCTGATACTCGAAAACAATAACTACAAAGGCCTAGGGGAAAAATAAACATACCGTTGTAATCGGGCGAGTTTCTGCATTCAGATGCAATAGGAATTTCTCGAGTTCGTCAATCCGTTCGCGAGATATGGGAGTTTGAAGTTAAGGAATGGTTGAGAAACCATCAAAGTTTTCGCTGGTCTGATACTCGAAACCAGTAACTGGAATGGCCTAGGGGAGAAGTACATACACCATTGTAATCGGGCGAATTTCTACTTTCAGATGCAACAGGAATTTCTCGAGTTCGTCAATCCGTTCGCGAGATATGGGAATTTGAAGTTAAGGAATGGTTGAGAAACCATCAAAATTTTCGCAAGTCTGATACTCGAAACCAATAACTACAAAGGCCTAGGGGGAAAACACACATATCTTTGTAATCGGGCGAGTTTCTGCTTTCAGATGCAATAGGAAATTCTCGAGTTCGTCAATCCGTTCGCGAGATATGGGAGTGTGAATTTAAGGAATGGTTCAGAAACCAACAAAATTTTCGCAAGTCTGATACTCGAAAACAATAACTACAAAGGCCTAGTGGAAAAATAAACATACCGTTGTAATCGGGCGAGTTTCTACTTCCTCATGCAACAGGAATTTCTCGAGTTCGTCAATCCGCTCGCGAGATATGGGAGTTTGAAGTTAAGGAATGGTTGAGAAACCATCAAAATTTTCGCAAGTCTGATACTCGAAACCAATAACTACAAAGGCCTAGGGGAAAAATACACATACCGTTGTAATCGGGCGAGTTTCTACTTCCTCATGCAACAGGAATTTCTCGAGTTCGTCAATCCGTTCGCGAGATATGGGAGTTTGAAGTTAAGGAATGGTTGAGAAACCATCAAAATATTCGCTGGTCTGATACTCGAAACCAATAACTGGATTGGCCTAGGGGAATAGTACACACACCGTTGTATTCGGGCGAGTTTCTGCTTTCAGATGCAATAGAAATTTCTCGAGTTCGTCAATCCGTTCGCGAGATATGGGAGTTTGAAGTTAAGGAATGGTTGAGAAACCATCACAATTTTCGCAATTCTGATGCTAGAAACGAATAACTGGAATGGCCTAGGGGAAAAGTACACACACCATTGTAATCGGGCGAGTTTTTACTTTCAGATGCAACAGGAATTTCTCGAGTTCGTCAATCCGTTCCCGAGATATGGGAGTTTGAAGTTAAGGAATGGTTGCGAAACCATCAAAAGTTTCGCAAGTCTGATGCTAGAAACGAATAACTGGAATGGCCTAGGGGAGAAGTACATACACCATTGTAATCGGGCGAATTTCTACTTTCAGATGCAACAGGAATTTCTCGAGTTCGTCAATCCGTTCGCGAGATATGGGAATTTGAAGTTAAGGAATGGTTGAGAAACCATCAAAATTTTCGCAAGTCTGATACTCGAAACCAATAACTACAAAGGCCTAGGGGGAAAACACACATATCTTTGTAATCGGGCGAGTTTCTGCTTTCAGATGCAATAGGAAATTCTCGAGTTCGTCAATCCGTTCGCGAGATATGGGAGTGTGAATTTAAGGAATGGTTCAGAAACCAACAAAATTTTCGCAAGTCTGATACTCGAAAACAATAACTACAAAGGCCTAGTGGAAAAATAAACATACCGTTGTAATCGGGCGAGTTTCTACTTCCTCATGCAACAGGAATTTCTCGAGTTCGTCAATCCGCTCGCGAGATATGGGAGTTTGAAGTTAAGGAATGGTTGAGAAACCATCAAAATTTTCGCAAGTCTGATACTCGAAACCAGTAACTACAAAGGCCAAGAGGGAAAACACACATATCTTTGTAATCGTGCGTGTTTCTACTTTCAGGTGCAACAGGAATTTCTCGAGTTCGAGAATCCGTTCGCGAGATATGGGAGTTTGAAGTTAAGGAATGATTGAGAAACCATCAAAATTTTCGCATGTCTGATACTCGAAACCAATAACTGGAATGGCCTAGGGGAAAAGTACACACACCATTGTTATCGGGCGAGTTTCTACTTCCACATGCAACAGGAATTTCTCGAGTTCGTCAATCCGTTCGCGAGATATGGGAGTTTGAAGTTAAGGAATGGTCGAGAAACTATCAAAATTTTCGCTGCTCTGGAACTCGAAACCAATAACTGGAACGGCCTAGGGGAATAGTACTCATCCCATTGTATTCGGGCGAGTTTCTGCTTTCGGATGCAATAGGAATTTCTCGAGTTCGTCAATCCGTTCGCGAGATATGGGAGTTTGAAGTTAAGGAATGGTTGAGAAACCATCAAAATATTCGCTGGTATAATACTCGAAACCAATAACTGGATTGGCCTAGGGGAATAGTACACACACCATTGTATTCGGGCGAGTTTCTGCTTTCAGATGCAATAGGAATTTCTTGAGTTCGTCAATCCTATCGCGAGATATGGGAGTTTGAAGTTAAGGAATGGTTGAGAAACCATCACAATTTTCGCAATTCTGATGCTAGAAACGAATAACTGGAATGGCCTAGGGGAAAAGTACATACACCATTGTAATCGGGAGAATTTCTACTTTCAGATGCAACAGGAATTTCTCGAGTTCGTCAATCCGTTCGCGAGATATGGGAGTTTGAAGTTAAGGAATGGTTGAGAAACCATCAAAATATTCGCTGGTCTCATACTCGAAACCAATAACTGGATTGGCCTAGGGGAATAGTACACACACCATTGTATTCGGGCGAGTTTCTGCTTTCAGATGCAATAGGAATTTCTCGAGTTCGTCAATCCGTTCGCGAGATATGGGAGTTTGAAGTTAAGGAATGGTTGAGAAACCATCACAATTTTCGCAATTCTGATGCTAGAAACGAATAACTGGAATGGCCTAGGGGAAAAGTACATACACCATTGTAATCGGGAGAATTTCTACTTTCAGATGCAACAGGAATTTCTCGAGTTCGTCAATCCGTTCGCGAAATATGGGAGTTTGAAGTTAAGGAATGGTTGAGAAGCCATCAAAATTTTCGGTGGTCTGATACTCGAAACCAATAACTGGAATGGTCTAGGGGAAAAGTACACACACCATTGTATTCGGGCGAGTTTCTGCATTCAGATGCAATAGGAATTTCTCGAGTTCGTCAATCCGTTCGCGAGATATGGGAGTTTGAAGTTAAGGAATGGTTGAGAAACCATCAAAGTTTTCGCTGGTCTGATACTCGAAACCAATAACTGGAATGGCCTAGGGGAAAAGTACACACACCATTGTAATCGGGCGAGTTTCTACTTTCAGACACAACAGGAATTTCTCGAGTTCTTCAATGCGTTCGCGAGATATGGGAGTTTGAAGTTAAGGAATGGTTGAGAAATCACCAAAATTTTCGCAAGTCTGATTCTCGAATCCAATATCTACTATGGCCTAGGGCAAAAATACACATACCGTTGTAATCGGACGAGTTTCTGCTTTCAGATGCAATAGGAAATTCTCGAGCTCGTCAATACGTACGCGAGATATGGGAGTTGGAAGTTAAGGAATGATTGAGAAACCATCAAAATTTTCGCAAGTCTGATACTCGAAACCAATAACTGGAATGGCCTAGGGGAAATGTACACACACCATTGTAATCGGGCGAGTTTCTACTTTCAGGTGCAACAGGAATTTCTCGAGTTCGTCAATCAGTTCGCGAGATATGGGAGTTTGAAGTTAAGGAATGGTTGAGAAACCATCACAATTTTGGCAAGTCTGATACTCGAAACCAATAACCAATATGGCCTAAGGCAAAAATACACACACCATTGTAATCGGGAGAGTTTCTACTTTCAGATGCAACAGGAATTTCTCGAGTTCGTCAATCCGTTCGCGAGATATGGGAGTTTGAAGTTAAGGAATGGTTGAGAAATCATCAACATTTTCGCAATTCTGATGCTAGAAACGAATAACTGGAATGGCCTAGGGGAGAAGTACACACACCATTGTAATCGGGCGTGTTTCTACTTTCATATGCAACAGGAATTTCTCGAGTTCGTCAATCCGTTCGCGAGATATGGGAGTTTGAAGTTAAGGAATGGTTGAGAAACCATCACAATTTTCGCAATTCTGATGCTAGAAACGAATAACTGGAATGGCCTAGGGGAAAAGTACACACACCATTGTAATCGGGCGAGTATCTACTTTCAGATGCAACAGGAATTTCTCGAGTTCGTCAATCCGTTCCCGAGATATGGGAGTTTGAAGTTAAGGAATGGTTGAGAAACCATCAAAAGTTTCGCAAGTCTGATGCTAGAAACGAATAACTGGAATGGCCTAGGGGAAAAGTACACACACACCATTGTAATCGGGCGAATTTCTACTTTCAGATGCAACAGGAATTTCTCGAGTTCGTCAATCCGTTCGCGAGATATGGGAGTTTGAAGTTAAGGAATGGTTGAGAAACCATCAAAATTTTCGCAAGTCTGATACTCGAAACCAATAACTACAAAGGCCTAGGGGGAAAACACACATATCTTTGTAATCGGGCGTGTTTCTACTTTCAGGTGCAACAGGAATTTCTCGAGTTCGTCAATCCGTTCGCGAGAAATGGGAGTTTGAAGTTAAGGAATGGTTGAGAAACCATCAAAATTTTCGGTGGTCTAATACTCGAAACCAATAACTGGAATGGCCTAGGGGAAAAGTACACACACCATTGTAATCGGGCGAGTTTCTGCTTTCAGATGCAATAGGAATTTCTCGAGTTCGTCAATCCGTTCGCGAGATATGGCAGTGTGAAGTTAAGGAATGGTTCAGAAACCAACAAAATTTTCGCAAGTCTGATACTCGAAAACAATAACTACAAAGGCCTAGGGGAAAAATACACATACCGTTGTAATCGGGCGAGTTTCTACTTCCTCATGCAACAGGAATTTCTCGAGTTCGTCAATCCGTTCGCGAGATATGGGAGTTTGAAGTTAAGGAATAGTTGAGAAACCATCACAATTTTCGCTGGTCTGATACTCGAAACCAATAACTGGATTGGCCTAGGGGAATAGTACACACACCATTGTTTACGGGCGAGTTTCTGCTTTCAGATGCAATAGGAATTTCTCGAGTTCGTCAATCCGTTCGCGAGATATGGGAGTTTGAAGTTAAGGAATGGTTGAGAAACCATCAAAGTTTTCGCTGGTCTGATACTCGAAACCAATAACTGGAATGGCCTAGGGGAAAAGTACACACACCATTGTAATCGGGCGAGTTTCTACTTTCAGACACAACAGGAATTTCTCGAGTTCTTCAATGCGTTCGCGAGATATGGGAGTTTGAAGTTAAGGAATGGTTGAGAAATCACCAAAATTTTCGCAAGTCTGATTCTCGAATCCAATAACTACTATGGCCTAGGGCAAAAATACACATACCGTTGTAATCGGACGAGTTTCTGCTTTCAGATGCAATAGGAAATTCTCGAGTTCGTCAATACGTACGCGAGATATGGGAGTTGGAAGTTAAGGAATGATTGAGAAACCATCAAAATTTTCGCAAATCTGATACTCGAAACCAATAACTGGAATGGCCTAGGGGAAATGTACACACACCATTGTAATCGGGCGAGTTTCTACTTTCAGGTGCAACAGGAATTTCTCGAGTTCGTCAATCAGTTCGCGGGATATGGGAGTTTGAAGTTAAGGAATGGTTGAGAAACGATCACAATTTTGGCAAGTCTGATACTCGAAACCAATAACCAATATGGCCTAGGGCAAAAATACACACACCATTGTAATCGGGAGAGTTTCTACTTTCAGATGCAACAGGAATTTCTCGAGTTCGTCAATCCGCTCGCGAGATATGGGAGTTTGAAGTTAAGGAATGGTTGAGAAACCATCAAAATTTTCGCAAGTCTGATACTCGAAACCAGTAACTACAAAGGCCAAGAGGGAAAACACACATATCTTTGTAATCGTGCGTGTTTCTACTTTCAGGTGCAACAGGAATTTCTCGAGTTCGAGAATCCGTTCGCGAGATATGGGAGTTTGAAGTTAAGGAATGATTGAGAAACCATCAAAATTTTCGCATGTCTGATACTCGAAACCAATAACTGGAATGGCCTAGGGGAAAAGTACACACACCATTGTTATCGGGCGAGTTTCTACTTCCACATGCAACAGGAATTTCTCGAGTTCGTCAATCCGTTCGCGAGATATGGGAGTTTGAAGTTAAGGAATGGTCGAGAAACTATCAAAATTTTCGCTGCTCTGGAACTCGAAACCAATAACTGGAATGGCCTAGGGGAATAGTACTCATCCCATTGTATTCGGGCGAGTTTCTGCTTTCGGATGCAATAGGAATTTCTCGAGTTCGTCAATCCGTTCGCGAGATATGGGAGTTTGAAGTTAAGGAATGGTTGAGAAACCATCAAAATATTCGCTGGTATAATACTCGAAACCAATAACTGGATTGGCCTAGGGGAATAGTACACACACCATTGTATTCGGGCGAGTTTCTGCTTTCAGATGCAATAGGAATTTCTTGAGTTCGTCAATCCTATCGCGAGATATGGGAGTTTGAAGTTAAGGAATGGTTGAGAAACCATCACAATTTTCGCAATTCTGATGCTAGAAACGAATAACTGGAATGGCCTAGGGGAAAAGTACATACACCACTGTAATCGGGAGAATTTCTACTTTCAGATGCAACAGGAATTTCTCGAGTTCGTCAATCCGTTCGCGAGATATGGGAGTTTGAAGTTAAGGAATGGTTGAGAAGCCATCAAAATTTTCGCAAGTCTGATACTCGAAACCAATAACTACAAAGGCCTAGGGGGAAAACACACATATCTTTGTAATCGGGCGAGTTTCTGCTTTCAGATGCAACAGGAAATTCTCGAGTTCGTCAATCCGTTCGCGAGATATGGGAGTTTGAAGTTAAGGAATGGTTGAGGGACCATCAAAATTTTCGCACGTCTGATACTCGAAACCAATAACTACAAAGGCCTAGGGGGAAAACACACATACCGTTGTAATCGGGCGAGTTTCTACTTCCTCATGCAACAGGAATTTCTCGAGTTCGTCAATCCGTTCGCGAGATATGGGAGTTTGAAGTTAAGGAATGGTTGAGAAACCATCAAAATTTTCGCAAGTCTGATTCTCGAATCCAATATCTACTATGGCCTAGGGCAAAAATACACATACCGTTGTAATCGGACGAGTTTCTGCTTTCAGATGCAATAGGAAATTCTCGAGCTCGTCAATACGTACGCGAGATATGGGAGTTGGAAGTTAAGGAATGATTGAGAAACCATCAAAATTTTCGCAAGTCTGATACTCGAAACCAATAACTGGAATGGCCTAGGGGAAATGTACACACACCATTGTAATCGGGCGAGTTTCTACTTTCAGGTGCAACAGGAATTTCTCGAGTTCGTCAATCAGTTCGCGAGATATGGGAGTTTGAAGTTAAGGAATGGTTGAGAAACCATCACAATTTTGGCAAGTCTGATACTCGAAACCAATAACCAATATGGCCTAAGGCAAAAATACACACACCATTGTAATCGGGAGAGTTTCTACTTTCAGATGCAACAGGAATTTCTCGAGTTCGTCAATCCGTTCGCGAGATATGGGAGTTTGAAGTTAAGGAATGGTTGAGAAATCATCAACATTTTCGCAATTCTGATGCTAGAAACGAATAACTGGAATGGCCTAGGGGAGAAGTACACACACCATTGTAATCGGGCGTGTTTCTACTTTCATATGCAACAGGAATTTCTCGAGTTCGTCAATCCGTTCGCGAGATATGGGAGTTTGAAGTTAAGGAATGGTTGAGAAACCATCACAATTTTCGCAATTCTGATGCTAGAAACGAATAACTGGAATGGCCTAGGGGAAAAGTACACACACCATTGTAATCGGGCGAGTATCTACTTTCAGATGCAACAGGAATTTCTCGAGTTCGTCAATCCGTTCCCGAGATATGGGAGTTTGAAGTTAAGGAATGGTTGAGAAACCATCAAAAGTTTCGCAAGTCTGATGCTAGAAACGAATAACTGGAATGGCCTAGGGGAAAAGTACACACACACCATTGTAATCGGGCGAATTTCTACTTTCAGATGCAACAGGAATTTCTCGAGTTCGTCAATCCGTTCGCGAGATATGGGAGTTTGAAGTTAAGGAATGGTTGAGAAACCATCAAAATTTTCGCAAGTCTGATACTCGAAACCAATAACTACAAAGGCCTAGGGGGAAAACACACATATCTTTGTAATCGGGCGTGTTTCTACTTTCAGGTGCAACAGGAATTTCTCGAGTTCGTCAATCCGTTCGCGAGAAATGGGAGTTTGAAGTTAAGGAATGGTTGAGAAACCATCAAAATTTTCGGTGGTCTAATACTCGAAACCAATAACTGGAATGGCCTAGGGGAAAAGTACACACACCATTGTAATCGGGCGAGTTTCTGCTTTCAGATGCAATAGGAATTTCTCGAGTTCGTCAATCCGTTCGCGAGATATGGCAGTGTGAAGTTAAGGAATGGTTCAGAAACCAACAAAATTTTCGCAAGTCTGATACTCGAAAACAATAACTACAAAGGCCTAGGGGAAAAATACACATACCGTTGTAATCGGGCGAGTTTCTACTTCCTCATGCAACAGGAATTTCTCGAGTTCGTCAATCCGTTCGCGAGATATGGGAGTTTGAAGTTAAGGAATAGTTGAGAAACCATCACAATTTTCGCTGGTCTGATACTCGAAACCAATAACTGGATTGGCCTAGGGGAATAGTACACACACCATTGTTTACGGGCGAGTTTCTGCTTTCAGATGCAATAGGAATTTCTCGAGTTCGTCAATCCGTTCACGAGATATGGGAGTTTGAAGTTAAGGAATGGTTGAGGAACCATCAAAATTTTCGCAAGTCTGATACTCGAAACCAATAACTACAAAGGCCAAGAGGGAAAACACACATATCTTTGTAATCGGGCGTGTTTCTACTTTCAGGTGCAACAGGAATTTCTCGAGTTCGTCAATCCGTTCGCGAGAAATGGGAGTTTGAAGTTAAGGAATGGTTGAGAAACCATCAAAATTTTCGGTGGTCTGATACTCGAAACCAATAACTGGAATGGTCTAGGGGAAAAGTACATACACCATTGTAATCGGGCGTGTTTCTGCATTCAGATGCAATAGGAATTTCTCGAGTTCGTCAATCCGTTCGCGAGATATGGGAGTTTGAAGTTAAGGAATGGTTGAGAAACCATCAAAGTTTTCGCTGGTCTGATACTCGAAACCAATAACTGGAATGGCCTAGGGGAAAAGTACACACACCATTGTAATCGGGCGAGTTTCTACTTTCAGACACAACAGGAATTTCTCGAGTTCTTCAATGCGTTCGCGAGATATGGGAGTTTGAAGTTAAGGAATGGTTGAGAAATCACCAAAATTTTCGCAAGTCTGATTCTCGAATCCAATAACTACTATGGCCTAGGGCAAAAATACACATACCGTTGTAATCGGACGAGTTTCTGCTTTCAGATGCAATAGGAAATTCTCGAGTTCGTCAATACGTACGCGAGATATGGGAGTTGGAAGTTAAGGAATGATTGAGAAACCATCAAAATTTTCGCAAATCTGATACTCGAAACCAATAACTGGAATGGCCTAGGGGAAATGTACACACACCATTGTAATCGGGCGAGTTTCTACTTTCAGGTGCAACAGGAATTTCTCGAGTTCGTCAATCAGTTCGCGGGATATGGGAGTTTGAAGTTAAGGAATGGTTGAGAAACGATCACAATTTTGGCAAGTCTGATACTCGAAACCAATAACCAATATGGCCTAGGGCAAAAATACACACACCATTGTAATCGGGAGAGTTTCTACTTTCAGATGCAACAGGAATTTCTCGAGTTCGTCAATCCGCTCGCGAGATATGGGAGTTTGAAGTTAAGGAATGGTTGAGAAACCATCAAAATTTTCGCAAGTCTGATACTCGAAACCAGTAACTACAAAGGCCAAGAGGGAAAACACACATATCTTTGTAATCGTGCGTGTTTCTACTTTCAGGTGCAACAGGAATTTCTCGAGTTCGAGAATCCGTTCGCGAGATATGGGAGTTTGAAGTTAAGGAATGATTGAGAAACCATCAAAATTTTCGCATGTCTGATACTCGAAACCAATAACTGGAATGGCCTAGGGGAAAAGTACACACACCATTGTTATCGGGCGAGTTTCTACTTCCACATGCAACAGGAATTTCTCGAGTTCGTCAATCCGTTCGCGAGATATGGGAGTTTGAGTTAAGGAATGATCGAGAAACTATCAAAATTTTCGCTGCTCTGGAACTCGAAACCAATAACTGGAATGGCCTAGGGGAATAGTACTCATCCCATTGTATTCGGGCGAGTTTCTGCTTTCGGATGCAATAGGAATTTCTCGAGTTCGTCAATCCGTTCGCGAGATATGGGAGTTTGAAGTTAAGGAATGGTTGAGAAACCATCAAAATATTCGCTGGTATAATACTCGAAACCAATAACTGGATTGGCCTAGGGGAATAGTACACACACCATTGTATTCGGGCGAGTTTCTGCTTTCAGATGCAATAGGAATTTCTTGAGTTCGTCAATCCTATCGCGAGATATGGGAGTTTGAAGTTAAGGAATGGTTGAGAAACCATCACAATTTTCGCAATTCTGATGCTAGAAACGAATAACTGGAATGGCCTAGGGGAAAAGTACATACACCACTGTAATCGGGAGAATTTCTACTTTCAGATGCAACAGGAATTTCTCGAGTTCGTCAATCCGTTCGCGAGATATGGGAGTTTGAAGTTAAGGAATGGTTGAGAAGCCATCAAAATTTTCGCAAGTCTGATACTCGAAACCAATAACTACAAAGGCCTAGGGGGAAAACACACATATCTTTGTAATCGGGCGAGTTTCTGCTTTCAGATGCAACAGGAAATTCTCGAGTTCGTCAATCCGTTCGCGAGATATGGGAGTTTGAAGTTAAGGAATGGTTGAGGGACCATCAAAATTTTCGCACGTCTGATACTCGAAACCAATAACTACAAAGGCCTAGGGGGAAAACACACATACCGTTGTAATCGGGCGAGTTTCTACTTCCTCATGCAACAGGAATTTCTCGAGTTCGTCAATCCGTTCGCGAGATATGGGAGTTTGAAGTTAAGGAATGGTTGAGAAACCATCAAAATTTTCGCAAGTCTGATACTCGAAACCAATAACTACAAATGCCTAGGGGAAAAATACACATACCGTTGTAATCGGGCGAGTTTCTACTTCCTCATGCAACAGGAATTTCTCGAGTTCGTCAATCCGTTCGCGAGATATGGGAGTTTGAAGTTAAGGAATGGTTGAGAAACCATCAAAATATTCGCTGGTCTAATACTCGAAACCAATAACTGGATTGGCCTAGGGGAATAGTACACACACCATTGTATTCGGGCGAGTTTCTGCTTTCAGATGCAATAGGAATTTCTCGAGTTCGTCAATCCGTTCGCGAGATATGGGAGTTTGAAGTTAAGGAATGGTTGAGAAACCATCACAATTTTCGCAATTCTGATGCTAGAAACGAATAACTGGAATGGCCTAGGGGAAAAGTACATACACCATTGTAATCGGGCGAGTTTCTACTTTCAGGTGCAACAGGAATTTCTCGAGTTCGTCAATCAGTTCGCGAGATATGGGAGTTTGAAGTTAAGGAATGGTTGAGAAACCATCACAATTTTGGCAAGTCTGATACTCGAAACCAATAACCAATATGGCCTAAGGCAAAAATACACACACCATTGTAATCGGGAGAGTTTCTACTTTCAGATGCAACAGGAATTTCTCGAGTTCGTCAATCCGTTCGCGAGATATGGGAGTTTGAAGTTAAGGAATGGTTGAGAAATCATCAACATTTTCGCAATTCTGATGCTAGAAACGAATAACTGGAATGGCCTAGGGGAGAAGTACACACACCATTGTAATCGGGCGTGTTTCTACTTTCATATGCAACAGGAATTTCTCGAGTTCGTCAATCCGTTCGCGAGATATGGGAGTTTGAAGTTAAGGAATGGTTGAGAAACCATCACAATTTTCGCAATTCTGATGCTAGAAACGAATAACTGGAATGGCCTAGGGGAAAAGTACACACACCATTGTAATCGGGCGAGTATCTACTTTCAGATGCAACAGGAATTTCTCGAGTTCGTCAATCCGTTCCCGAGATATGGGAGTTTGAAGTTAAGGAATGGTTGAGAAACCATCAAAAGTTTCGCAAGTCTGATGCTAGAAACGAATAACTGGAATGGCCTAGGGGAAAAGTACACACACACCATTGTAATCGGGCGAATTTCTACTTTCAGATGCAACAGGAATTTCTCGAGTTCGTCAATCCGTTCGCGAGATATGGGAGTTTGAAGTTAAGGAATGGTTGAGAAACCATCAAAATTTTCGCAAGTCTGATACTCGAAACCAATAACTACAAAGGCCTAGGGGGAAAACACACATATCTTTGTAATCGGGCGTGTTTCTACTTTCAGGTGCAACAGGAATTTCTCGAGTTCGTCAATCCGTTCGCGAGAAATGGGAGTTTGAAGTTAAGGAATGGTTGAGAAACCATCAAAATTTTCGGTGGTCTAATACTCGAAACCAATAACTGGAATGGCCTAGGGGAAAAGTACACACACCATTGTAATCGGGCGAGTTTCTGCTTTCAGATGCAATAGGAATTTCTCGAGTTCGTCAATCCGTTCGCGAGATATGGCAGTGTGAAGTTAAGGAATGGTTCAGAAACCAACAAAATTTTCGCAAGTCTGATACTCGAAAACAATAACTACAAAGGCCTAGGGGAAAAATACACATACCGTTGTAATCGGGCGAGTTTCTACTTCCTCATGCAACAGGAATTTCTCGAGTTCGTCAATCCGTTCGCGAGATATGGGAGTTTGAAGTTAAGGAATAGTTGAGAAACCATCACAATTTTCGCTGGTCTGATACTCGAAACCAATAACTGGATTGGCCTAGGGGAATAGTACACACACCATTGTTTACGGGCGAGTTTCTGCTTTCAGATGCAATAGGAATTTCTCAAGTTCGTCAATCCGTTCACGAGATATGGGAGTTTGAAGTTAAGGAATGGTTGAGGAACCATCAAAATTTTCGCAAGTCTGATACTCGAAACCAATAACTACAAAGGCCAAGAGGGAAAACACACATATCTTTGTAATCGGGCGTGTTTCTACTTTCAGGTGCAACAGGAATTTCTCGAGTTCGTCAATCCGTTCGCGAGAAATGGGAGTTTGAAGTTAAGGAATGGTTGAGAAACCATCAAAATTTTCGGTGGTCTGATACTCGAAACCAATAACTGGAATGGTCTAGGGGAAAAGTACATACACCATTGTAATCGGGCGTGTTTCTGCATTCAGATGCAATAGGAATTTCTCGAGTTCGTCAATCCGTTCGCGAGATATGGGAGTTTGAAGTTAAGGAATGGTTGAGAAACCATCAAAGTTTTCGCTGGTCTGATACTCGAAACCAATAACTGGAATGGCCTAGGGGAAAAGTACACACACCATTGTAATCGGGCGAGTTTCTACTTTCAGACACAACAGGAATTTCTCGAGTTCTTCAATGCGTTCGCGAGATATGGGAGTTTGAAGTTAAGGAATGGTTGAGAAATCACCAAAATTTTCGCAAGTCTGATTCTCGAATCCAATAACTACTATGGCCTAGGGCAAAAATACACATACCGTTGTAATCGGACGAGTTTCTGCTTTCAGATGCAATAGGAAATTCTCGAGTTCGTCAATACGTACGCGAGATATGGGAGTTGGAAGTTAAGGAATGATTGAGAAACCATCAAAATTTTCGCAAATCTGATACTCGAAACCAATAACTGGAATGGCCTAGGGGAAATGTACACACACCATTGTAATCGGGCGAGTTTCTACTTTCAGGTGCAACAGGAATTTCTCGAGTTCGTCAATCAGTTCGCGAGATATGGGAGTTTGAAGTTAAGGAATGGTTGAGAAACCGTCACAATTTTGGCAAGTCTGATACTCGAAACCAATAACCAATATGGCCTAGGGCAAAAATACACACACCATTGTAATCGGGAGAGTTTCTACTTTCAGATGCAACAGGAATTTCCCGAGTTCGTCAATCCGTTCACGAGATATGGGAGTTTGAAGTTAAGGAATGGTTGAGAAACCATCAAAATATTCGCTGGTCTGATACTCGAAACCAATAACTGGATTGGCCTAGGGGAATAGTACACACACCATTGTATTCGGGCGAGTTTCTGCTTTCAGATGCAATAGGAATTTCTCGAGTTCGTCAATCCGTTCGCGAGATATGGGAGTTTGAAGTTAAGGATTGGTTGAGAAACCATCACAATTTTCGCAATTCTGATGCTAGAAACGAATAACTGGAATGGCCTAGGGGAAAAGTACACACACCATTGTAATCGGGCCAGTTTCTACTTTCAGATGCAACAGGAATTTCTCGAGTTCGTCAATCCGTTCCCGAGATATGGGAGTTTGAAGTTAAGGAATGGTTGAGAAACCATCAAAAGTTTCGCAAGTCTGATGCTAGAAACGAATAACTGGAATGGCCTAGGGGAGAAGTACATACACCATTGTAATCGGGCGAATTTCTACTTTCAGATGCAACAGGAATTTCTCGAGTTCGTCAATCCGTTCGCGAGATATGGGAGTTTGAAGTTAAGGAATGGTTGAGAAACCATCAAAATTTTCGCAAGTCTGATACTCGAAACCAATAACTACAAAGGCCTAGGGGGAAAACACACATATCTTTGTAATCGGGCGAGTTTCTGCTTTCAGATGCAATAGGAAATTCTCGAGTTCGTCAATCCGTTCGCGAGATATGGGAGTGTGAAGTTAAGGAATGGTTCAGAAACCAACAAAATTTTCGCAAGTCTGATACTCGAAAACAATAACTACAAAGGCCTAGGGGAAAAATACACATACCGTTGTAATCGGGCGAGTTTCTACTTCCTCATGCAACAGGAATTTCTCGAGTTCGTCAATCCGTTCGCGAGATATGGGAGTTTGAAGTTAAGGAATAGTTGAGAAACCATCACAATTTTCGCTGGTCTGATACTCGAAACCAATAACTGGATTGGCCTAGGGGAATAGTACACACACCATTGTTTACGGGCGAGTTTCTGCTTTCAGATGCAATAGGAATTTCTCGAGTTCGTCAATCCGTTCGCGAGATATGGGAGTTTGAAGTTAAGGAATGGTTGAGAAACCATCAAAGTTTTCGCTGGTCTGATACTCGAAACCAATAACTGGAATGGCCTAGGGGAAAAGTACACACACCATTGTAATCGGGCGAGTTTCTACTTTCAGACACAACAGGAATTTCTCGAGTTCTTCAATGCGTTCGCGAGATATGGGAGTTTGAAGTTAAGGAATGGTTGAGAAATCACCAAAATTTTCGCAAGTCTGATTCTCGAATCCAATAACTACTATGGCCTAGGGCAAAAATACACATACCGTTGTAATCGGACGAGTTTCTGCTTTCAGATGCAATAGGAAATTCTCGAGTTCGTCAATACGTACGCGAGATATGGGAGTTGGAAGTTAAGGAATGATTGAGAAACCATCAAAATTTTCGCAAATCTGATACTCGAAACCAATAACTGGAATGGCCTAGGGGAAATGTACACACACCATTGTAATCGGGCGAGTTTCTACTTTCAGGTGCAACAGGAATTTCTCGAGTTCGTCAATCAGTTCGCGGGATATGGGAGTTTGAAGTTAAGGAATGGTTGAGAAACGATCACAATTTTGGCAAGTCTGATACTCGAAACCAATAACCAATATGGCCTAGGGCAAAAATACACACACCATTGTAATCGGGAGAGTTTCTACTTTCAGATGCAACAGGAATTTCTCGAGTTCGTCAATCCGCTCGCGAGATATGGGAGTTTGAAGTTAAGGAATGGTTGAGAAACCATCAAAATTTTCGCAAGTCTGATACTCGAAACCAGTAACTACAAAGGCCAAGAGGGAAAACACACATATCTTTGTAATCGTGCGTGTTTCTACTTTCAGGTGCAACAGGAATTTCTCGAGTTCGAGAATCCGTTCGCGAGATATGGGAGTTTGAAGTTAAGGAATGATTGAGAAACCATCAAAATTTTCGCATGTCTGATACTCGAAACCAATAACTGGAATGGCCTAGGGGAAAAGTACACACACCATTGTTATCGGGCGAGTTTCTACTTCCACATGCAACAGGAATTTCTCGAGTTCGTCAATCCGTTCGCGAGATATGGGAGTTTGAAGTTAAGGAATGGTCGAGAAACTATCAAAATTTTCGCTGCTCTGGAACTCGAAACCAATAACTGGAATGGCCTAGGGGAATAGTACTCATCCCATTGTATTCGGGCGAGTTTCTGCTTTCGGATGCAATAGGAATTTCTCGAGTTCGTCAATCCGTTCGCGAGATATGGGAGTTTGAAGTTAAGGAATGGTTGAGAAACCATCAAAATATTCGCTGGTATAATACTCGAAACCAATAACTGGATTGGCCTAGGGGAATAGTACACACACCATTGTATTCGGGCGAGTTTCTGCTTTCAGATGCAATAGGAATTTCTTGAGTTCGTCAATCCTATCGCGAGATATGGGAGTTTGAAGTTAAGGAATGGTTGAGAAACCATCACAATTTTCGCAATTCTGATGCTAGAAACGAATAACTGGAATGGCCTAGGGGAAAAGTACATACACCACTGTAATCGGGAGAATTTCTACTTTCAGATGCAACAGGAATTTCTCGAGTTCGTCAATCCGTTCGCGAGATATGGGAGTTTGAAGTTAAGGAATGGTTGAGAAGCCATCAAAATTTTCGCAAGTCTGATACTCGAAACCAATAACTACAAAGGCCTAGGGGGAAAACACACATATCTTTGTAATCGGGCGAGTTTCTGCTTTCAGATGCAACAGGAAATTCTCGAGTTCGTCAATCCGTTCGCGAGATATGGGAGTTTGAAGTTAAGGAATGGTTGAGGGACCATCAAAATTTTCGCACGTCTGATACTCGAAACCAATAACTACAAAGGCCTAGGGGGAAAACACACATACCGTTGTAATCGGGCGAGTTTCTACTTCCTCATGCAACAGGAATTTCTCGAGTTCGTCAATCCGTTCGCGAGATATGGGAGTTTGAAGTTAAGGAATGGTTGAGAAACCATCAAAATTTTCGCAAGTCTGATTCTCGAATCCAATATCTACTATGGCCTAGGGCAAAAATACACATACCGTTGTAATCGGACGAGTTTCTGCTTTCAGATGCAATAGGAAATTCTCGAGCTCGTCAATACGTACGCGAGATATGGGAGTTGGAAGTTAAGGAATGATTGAGAAACCATCAAAATTTTCGCAAGTCTGATACTCGAAACCAATAACTGGAATGGCCTAGGGGAAATGTACACACACCATTGTAATCGGGCGAGTTTCTACTTTCAGGTGCAACAGGAATTTCTCGAGTTCGTCAATCAGTTCGCGAGATATGGGAGTTTGAAGTTAAGGAATGGTTGAGAAACCATCACAATTTTGGCAAGTCTGATACTCGAAACCAATAACCAATATGGCCTAAGGCAAAAATACACACACCATTGTAATCGGGAGAGTTTCTACTTTCAGATGCAACAGGAATTTCTCGAGTTCGTCAATCCGTTCGCGAGATATGGGAGTTTGAAGTTAAGGAATGGTTGAGAAATCATCAACATTTTCGCAATTCTGATGCTAGAAACGAATAACTGGAATGGCCTAGGGGAGAAGTACACACACCATTGTAATCGGGCGTGTTTCTACTTTCATATGCAACAGGAATTTCTCGAGTTCGTCAATCCGTTCGCGAGATATGGGAGTTTGAAGTTAAGGAATGGTTGAGAAACCATCACAATTTTCGCAATTCTGATGCTAGAAACGAATAACTGGAATGGCCTAGGGGAAAAGTACACACACCATTGTAATCGGGCGAGTATCTACTTTCAGATGCAACAGGAATTTCTCGAGTTCGTCAATCCGTTCCCGAGATATGGGAGTTTGAAGTTAAGGAATGGTTGAGAAACCATCAAAAGTTTCGCAAGTCTGATGCTAGAAACGAATAACTGGAATGGCCTAGGGGAAAAGTACACACACACCATTGTAATCGGGCGAATTTCTACTTTCAGATGCAACAGGAATTTCTCGAGTTCGTCAATCCGTTCGCGAGATATGGGAGTTTGAAGTTAAGGAATGGTTGAGAAACCATCAAAATTTTCGCAAGTCTGATACTCGAAACCAATAACTACAAAGGCCTAGGGGGAAAACACACATATCTTTGTAATCGGGCGTGTTTCTACTTTCAGGTGCAACAGGAATTTCTCGAGTTCGTCAATCCGTTCGCGAGAAATGGGAGTTTGAAGTTAAGGAATGGTTGAGAAACCATCAAAATTTTCGGTGGTCTAATACTCGAAACCAATAACTGGAATGGCCTAGGGGAAAAGTACACACACCATTGTAATCGGGCGAGTTTCTGCTTTCAGATGCAATAGGAATTTCTCGAGTTCGTCAATCCGTTCGCGAGATATGGCAGTGTGAAGTTAAGGAATGGTTCAGAAACCAACAAAATTTTCGCAAGTCTGATACTCGAAAACAATAACTACAAAGGCCTAGGGGAAAAATACACATACCGTTGTAATCGGGCGAGTTTCTACTTCCTCATGCAACAGGAATTTCTCGAGTTCGTCAATCCGTTCGCGAGATATGGGAGTTTGAAGTTAAGGAATAGTTGAGAAACCATCACAATTTTCGCTGGTCTGATACTCGAAACCAATAACTGGATTGGCCTAGGGGAATAGTACACACACCATTGTTTACGGGCGAGTTTCTGCTTTCAGATGCAATAGGAATTTCTCGAGTTCGTCAATCCGTTCACGAGATATGGGAGTTTGAAGTTAAGGAATGGTTGAGGAACCATCAAAATTTTCGCAAGTCTGATACTCGAAACCAATAACTACAAAGGCCAAGAGGGAAAACACACATATCTTTGTAATCGGGCGTGTTTCTACTTTCAGGTGCAACAGGAATTTCTCGAGTTCGTCAATCCGTTCGCGAGAAATGGGAGTTTGAAGTTAAGGAATGGTTGAGAAACCATCAAAATTTTCGGTGGTCTGATACTCGAAACCAATAACTGGAATGGTCTAGGGGAAAAGTACATACACCATTGTAATCGGGCGTGTTTCTGCATTCAGATGCAATAGGAATTTCTCGAGTTCGTCAATCCGTTCGCGAGATATGGGAGTTTGAAGTTAAGGAATGGTTGAGAAACCATCAAAGTTTTCGCTGGTCTGATACTCGAAACCAATAACTGGAATGGCCTAGGGGAAAAGTACACACACCATTGTAATCGGGCGAGTTTCTACTTTCAGACACAACAGGAATTTCTCGAGTTCTTCAATGCGTTCGCGAGATATGGGAGTTTGAAGTTAAGGAATGGTTGAGAAATCACCAAAATTTTCGCAAGTCTGATTCTCGAATCCAATAACTACTATGGCCTAGGGCAAAAATACACATACCGTTGTAATCGGACGAGTTTCTGCTTTCAGATGCAATAGGAAATTCTCGAGTTCGTCAATACGTACGCGAGATATGGGAGTTGGAAGTTAAGGAATGATTGAGAAACCATCAAAATTTTCGCAAATCTGATACTCGAAACCAATAACTGGAATGGCCTAGGGGAAATGTACACACACCATTGTAATCGGGCGAGTTTCTACTTTCAGGTGCAACAGGAATTTCTCGAGTTCGTCAATCAGTTCGCGGGATATGGGAGTTTGAAGTTAAGGAATGGTTGAGAAACGATCACAATTTTGGCAAGTCTGATACTCGAAACCAATAACCAATATGGCCTAGGGCAAAAATACACACACCATTGTAATCGGGAGAGTTTCTACTTTCAGATGCAACAGGAATTTCTCGAGTTCGTCAATCCGCTCGCGAGATATGGGAGTTTGAAGTTAAGGAATGGTTGAGAAACCATCAAAATTTTCGCAAGTCTGATACTCGAAACCAGTAACTACAAAGGCCAAGAGGGAAAACACACATATCTTTGTAATCGTGCGTGTTTCTACTTTCAGGTGCAACAGGAATTTCTCGAGTTCGAGAATCCGTTCGCGAGATATGGGAGTTTGAAGTTAAGGAATGATTGAGAAACCATCAAAATTTTCGCATGTCTGATACTCGAAACCAATAACTGGAATGGCCTAGGGGAAAAGTACACACACCATTGTTATCGGGCGAGTTTCTACTTCCACATGCAACAGGAATTTCTCGAGTTCGTCAATCCGTTCGCGAGATATGGGAGTTTGAAGTTAAGGAATGATCGAGAAACTATCAAAATTTTCGCTGCTCTGGAACTCGAAACCAATAACTGGAATGGCCTAGGGGAATAGTACTCATCCCATTGTATTCGGGCGAGTTTCTGCTTTCGGATGCAATAGGAATTTCTCGAGTTCGTCAATCCGTTCGCGAGATATGGGAGTTTGAAGTTAAGGAATGGTTGAGAAACCATCAAAATATTCGCTGGTATAATACTCGAAACCAATAACTGGATTGGCCTAGGGGAATAGTACACACACCATTGTATTCGGGCGAGTTTCTGCTTTCAGATGCAATAGGAATTTCTTGAGTTCGTCAATCCTATCGCGAGATATGGGAGTTTGAAGTTAAGGAATGGTTGAGAAACCATCACAATTTTCGCAATTCTGATGCTAGAAACGAATAACTGGAATGGCCTAGGGGAAAAGTACATACACCACTGTAATCGGGAGAATTTCTACTTTCAGATGCAACAGGAATTTCTCGAGTTCGTCAATCCGTTCGCGAGATATGGGAGTTTGAAGTTAAGGAATGGTTGAGAAGCCATCAAAATTTTCGCAAGTCTGATACTCGAAACCAATAACTACAAAGGCCTAGGGGGAAAACACACATATCTTTGTAATCGGGCGAGTTTCTGCTTTCAGATGCAACAGGAAATTCTCGAGTTCGTCAATCCGTTCGCGAGATATGGGAGTTTGAAGTTAAGGAATGGTTGAGGGACCATCAAAATTTTCGCACGTCTGATACTCGAAACCAATAACTACAAAGGCCTAGGGGGAAAACACACATACCGTTGTAATCGGGCGAGTTTCTACTTCCTCATGCAACAGGAATTTCTCGAGTTCGTCAATCCGTTCGCGAGATATGGGAGTTTGAAGTTAAGGAATGGTTGAGAAACCATCAAAATTTTCGCAAGTCTGATACTCGAAACCAATAACTACAAATGCCTAGGGGAAAAATACACATACCGTTGTAATCGGGCGAGTTTCTACTTCCTCATGCAACAGGAATTTCTCGAGTTCGTCAATCCGTTCGCGAGATATGGGAGTTTGAAGTTAAGGAATGGTTGAGAAACCATCAAAATATTCGCTGGTCTAATACTCGAAACCAATAACTGGATTGGCCTAGGGGAATAGTACACACACCATTGTATTCGGGCGAGTTTCTGCTTTCAGATGCAATAGGAATTTCTCGAGTTCGTCAATCCGTTCGCGAGATATGGGAGTTTGAAGTTAAGGAATGGTTGAGAAACCATCACAATTTTCGCAATTCTGATGCTAGAAACGAATAACTGGAATGGCCTAGGGGAAAAGTACATACACCATTGTAATCGGGCGAGTTTCTACTTTCAGGTGCAACAGGAATTTCTCGAGTTCGTCAATCAGTTCGCGAGATATGGGAGTTTGAAGTTAAGGAATGGTTGAGAAACCATCACAATTTTGGCAAGTCTGATACTCGAAACCAATAACCAATATGGCCTAAGGCAAAAATACACACACCATTGTAATCGGGAGAGTTTCTACTTTCAGATGCAACAGGAATTTCTCGAGTTCGTCAATCCGTTCGCGAGATATGGGAGTTTGAAGTTAAGGAATGGTTGAGAAATCATCAACATTTTCGCAATTCTGATGCTAGAAACGAATAACTGGAATGGCCTAGGGGAGAAGTACACACACCATTGTAATCGGGCGTGTTTCTACTTTCATATGCAACAGGAATTTCTCGAGTTCGTCAATCCGTTCGCGAGATATGGGAGTTTGAAGTTAAGGAATGGTTGAGAAACCATCACAATTTTCGCAATTCTGATGCTAGAAACGAATAACTGGAATGGCCTAGGGGAAAAGTACACACACCATTGTAATCGGGCGAGTATCTACTTTCAGATGCAACAGGAATTTCTCGAGTTCGTCAATCCGTTCCCGAGATATGGGAGTTTGAAGTTAAGGAATGGTTGAGAAACCATCAAAAGTTTCGCAAGTCTGATGCTAGAAACGAATAACTGGAATGGCCTAGGGGAAAAGTACACACACACCATTGTAATCGGGCGAATTTCTACTTTCAGATGCAACAGGAATTTCTCGAGTTCGTCAATCCGTTCGCGAGATATGGGAGTTTGAAGTTAAGGAATGGTTGAGAAACCATCAAAATTTTCGCAAGTCTGATACTCGAAACCAATAACTACAAAGGCCTAGGGGGAAAACACACATATCTTTGTAATCGGGCGTGTTTCTACTTTCAGGTGCAACAGGAATTTCTCGAGTTCGTCAATCCGTTCGCGAGAAATGGGAGTTTGAAGTTAAGGAATGGTTGAGAAACCATCAAAATTTTCGGTGGTCTAATACTCGAAACCAATAACTGGAATGGCCTAGGGGAAAAGTACACACACCATTGTAATCGGGCGAGTTTCTGCTTTCAGATGCAATAGGAATTTCTCGAGTTCGTCAATCCGTTCGCGAGATATGGCAGTGTGAAGTTAAGGAATGGTTCAGAAACCAACAAAATTTTCGCAAGTCTGATACTCGAAAACAATAACTACAAAGGCCTAGGGGAAAAATACACATACCGTTGTAATCGGGCGAGTTTCTACTTCCTCATGCAACAGGAATTTCTCGAGTTCGTCAATCCGTTCGCGAGATATGGGAGTTTGAAGTTAAGGAATAGTTGAGAAACCATCACAATTTTCGCTGGTCTGATACTCGAAACCAATAACTGGATTGGCCTAGGGGAATAGTACACACACCATTGTTTACGGGCGAGTTTCTGCTTTCAGATGCAATAGGAATTTCTCAAGTTCGTCAATCCGTTCACGAGATATGGGAGTTTGAAGTTAAGGAATGGTTGAGGAACCATCAAAATTTTCGCAAGTCTGATACTCGAAACCAATAACTACAAAGGCCAAGAGGGAAAACACACATATCTTTGTAATCGGGCGTGTTTCTACTTTCAGGTGCAACAGGAATTTCTCGAGTTCGTCAATCCGTTCGCGAGAAATGGGAGTTTGAAGTTAAGGAATGGTTGAGAAACCATCAAAATTTTCGGTGGTCTGATACTCGAAACCAATAACTGGAATGGTCTAGGGGAAAAGTACATACACCATTGTAATCGGGCGTGTTTCTGCATTCAGATGCAATAGGAATTTCTCGAGTTCGTCAATCCGTTCGCGAGATATGGGAGTTTGAAGTTAAGGAATGGTTGAGAAACCATCAAAGTTTTCGCTGGTCTGATACTCGAAACCAATAACTGGAATGGCCTAGGGGAAAAGTACACACACCATTGTAATCGGGCGAGTTTCTACTTTCAGACACAACAGGAATTTCTCGAGTTCTTCAATGCGTTCGCGAGATATGGGAGTTTGAAGTTAAGGAATGGTTGAGAAATCACCAAAATTTTCGCAAGTCTGATTCTCGAATCCAATAACTACTATGGCCTAGGGCAAAAATACACATACCGTTGTAATCGGACGAGTTTCTGCTTTCAGATGCAATAGGAAATTCTCGAGTTCGTCAATACGTACGCGAGATATGGGAGTTGGAAGTTAAGGAATGATTGAGAAACCATCAAAATTTTCGCAAATCTGATACTCGAAACCAATAACTGGAATGGCCTAGGGGAAATGTACACACACCATTGTAATCGGGCGAGTTTCTACTTTCAGGTGCAACAGGAATTTCTCGAGTTCGTCAATCAGTTCGCGAGATATGGGAGTTTGAAGTTAAGGAATGGTTGAGAAACCGTCACAATTTTGGCAAGTCTGATACTCGAAACCAATAACCAATATGGCCTAGGGCAAAAATACACACACCATTGTAATCGGGAGAGTTTCTACTTTCAGATGCAACAGGAATTTCCCGAGTTCGTCAATCCGTTCACGAGATATGGGAGTTTGAAGTTAAGGAATGGTTGAGAAACCATCAAAATATTCGCTGGTCTGATACTCGAAACCAATAACTGGATTGGCCTAGGGGAATAGTACACACACCATTGTATTCGGGCGAGTTTCTGCTTTCAGATGCAATAGGAATTTCTCGAGTTCGTCAATCCGTTCGCGAGATATGGGAGTTTGAAGTTAAGGATTGGTTGAGAAACCATCACAATTTTCGCAATTCTGATGCTAGAAACGAATAACTGGAATGGCCTAGGGGAAAAGTACACACACCATTGTAATCGGGCCAGTTTCTACTTTCAGATGCAACAGGAATTTCTCGAGTTCGTCAATCCGTTCCCGAGATATGGGAGTTTGAAGTTAAGGAATGGTTGAGAAACCATCAAAAGTTTCGCAAGTCTGATGCTAGAAACGAATAACTGGAATGGCCTAGGGGAGAAGTACATACACCATTGTAATCGGGCGAATTTCTACTTTCAGATGCAACAGGAATTTCTCGAGTTCGTCAATCCGTTCGCGAGATATGGGAGTTTGAAGTTAAGGAATGGTTGAGAAACCATCAAAATTTTCGCAAGTCTGATACTCGAAACCAATAACTACAAAGGCCTAGGGGGAAAACACACATATCTTTGTAATCGGGCGAGTTTCTGCTTTCAGATGCAATAGGAAATTCTCGAGTTCGTCAATCCGTTCGCGAGATATGGGAGTGTGAAGTTAAGGAATGGTTCAGAAACCAACAAAATTTTCGCAAGTCTGATACTCGAAAACAATAACTACAAAGGCCTAGGGGAAAAATACACATACCGTTGTAATCGGGCGAGTTTCTACTTCCTCATGCAACAGGAATTTCTCGAGTTCGTCAATCCGTTCGCGAGATATGGGAGTTTGAAGTTAAGGAATGGTTGAGAAACCAACAAAATTTTCGCAAGTCTGATACTCGAAACCAATAACTACAAAGGCCTAGGGGAAAAATACACATACCGTTGTAATCGGGCGAGTTTCTACTTCCTCATGCAACAGGAATTTCTCGAGTTTGTCAATCCGTTCGCGAGATATGGGAGTTTGAAGTTAAGGAATGGTTGAGAAACCATCACAATTTTCGCTGGTCTGATACTCGAAACCAATAACTGGATTGGCCTAGGGGAATAGTACACACACCATTGTAATCGGGCGAGTTTCTACTTTCAGATGCAACAGGAATTTCTCGAGTTCGTCAATCCGTTCCCGAGATATGGGAGTTGGAAGTTAAGGAATGATTGAGAAACCATCAAAATTTTCGCAAATCTGATACTCGAAACCAATAACTGGAATGGCCTAGGGGAAATGTACACACACCATTGTAATCGGGCGAGTTTCTACTTTCAGGTGCAACAGGAATTTCTCGAGTTCGTCAATCAGTTCGCGAGATATGGGAGTTTGAAGTTAAGGAATGGTTGAGAAACCGTCACAATTTTGGCAAGTCTGATACTCGAAACCAATAACCAATATGGCCTAGGGCAAAAATACACACACCATTGTAATCGGGAGAGTTTCTACTTTCAGATGCAACAGGAATTTCCCGAGTTCGTCAATCCGTTCACGAGATATGGGAGTTTGAAGTTAAGGAATGGTTGAGAAACCATCAAAATATTCGCTGGTCTGATACTCGAAACCAATAACTGGATTGGCCTAGGGGAATAGTACACACACCATTGTATTCGGGCGAGTTTCTGCTTTCAGATGCAATAGGAATTTCTCGAGTTCGTCAATCCGTTCGCGAGATATGGGAGTTTGAAGTTAAGGATTGGTTGAGAAACCATCACAATTTTCGCAATTCTGATGCTAGAAACGAATAACTGGAATGGCCTAGGGGAAAAGTACACACACCATTGTAATCGGGCCAGTTTCTACTTTCAGATGCAACAGGAATTTCTCGAGTTCGTCAATCCGTTCCCGAGATATGGGAGTTTGAAGTTAAGGAATGGTTGAGAAACCATCAAAAGTTTCGCAAGTCTGATGCTAGAAACGAATAACTGGAATGGCCTAGGGGAGAAGTACATACACCATTGTAATCGGGCGAATTTCTACTTTCAGATGCAACAGGAATTTCTCGAGTTCGTCAATCCGTTCGCGAGATATGGGAGTTTGAAGTTAAGGAATGGTTGAGAAACCATCAAAATTTTCGCAAGTCTGATACTCGAAACCAATAACTACAAAGGCCTAGGGGGAAAACACACATATCTTTGTAATCGGGCGAGTTTCTGCTTTCAGATGCAATAGGAAATTCTCGAGTTCGTCAATCCGTTCGCGAGATATGGGAGTGTGAAGTTAAGGAATGGTTCAGAAACCAACAAAATTTTCGCAAGTCTGATACTCGAAAACAATAACTACAAAGGCCTAGGGGAAAAATACACATACCGTTGTAATCGGGCGAGTTTCTACTTCCTCATGCAACAGGAATTTCTCGAGTTCGTCAATCCGTTCGCGAGATATGGGAGTTTGAAGTTAAGGAATGGTTGAGAAACCAACAAAATTTTCGCAAGTCTGATACTCGAAACCAATAACTACAAAGGCCTAGGGGAAAAATACACATACCGTTGTAATCGGGCGAGTTTCTACTTCCTCATGCAACAGGAATTTCTCGAGTTTGTCAATCCGTTCGCGAGATATGGGAGTTTGAAGTTAAGGAATGGTTGAGAAACCATCACAATTTTCGCTGGTCTGATACTCGAAACCAATAACTGGATTGGCCTAGGGGAATAGTACACACACCATTGTAATCGGGCGAGTTTCTACTTTCAGATGCAACAGGAATTTCTCGAGTTCGTCAATCCGTTCCCGAGATATGGGAGTTTGAAATTAAGGAATGGTTGAGAAACCATCAAAAGTTTCGCAAGTCTGATGCTAGAAACGAATAACTGGAATGGCCTAGGGGAGAAGTACATACACCATTGTAATCGGGCGAATTTCTACTTTCAGATGCAACAGGAATTTCTCGAGTTCGTCAATCCGTTCGCGAGATATGGGAGTTTGAAGTTAAGGAATGGTTGAGAAAGCATCAAAAGTTTCGCAAGTCTGATGCTAGAAACGAATAACTGGAATGGCCTAGGGGAGAAGTACATACACCATTGTAATCGGGCGAATTTCTACTTTCAGATGCAACAGGAATTTCTCGAGTTCGTCAATCCGTTCCCGAGATATGGGAGTTTGAAGTTAAGGAATGGTTGAGAAACCATCAAAAGTTTCGCAAGTCTGATGCTAGAAACGAATAACTGGAATGGCCTAGGGGAGAAGTACATACACCATTGTAATCGGGCGAATTTCTACTTTCAGATGCAACAGGAATTTCTCGAGTTCGTCAATCCGTTCGCGAGATATGGGAGTTTGAAGTTAAGGAATGTTTGAGAAACCATCAAAATTTTCGCAAGTCTGATACTCGAAACCAATAACTACAAAGGCCTAGGGGGAAAACACACATATCTTTGTAATCGGGCGAGTTTCTGCTTTCAGATGCAATAGGAAATTCTCGAGTTCGTCAATCCGTTCGCGAGATATGGGAGTGTGAAGTTAAGGAATGGTTGAGAAACCAACAAAATTTTCGCAAGTCTGATACTCGAAACCAATAACTACAAAGGCCTAGGGGAAAAATACACATACCGTTGTAATCGGGCGAGTTTCTACTTCCTCATGCAACAGGAATTTCTCGAGTTTGTCAATCCGTTCGCGAGATATGGGAGTTTGAAGTTAAGGAATGGTTGAGAAACCATCACAATTTTCGCTGGTCTGATACTCGAAACCAATAACTGGATTGGCCTAGGGGAATAGTACACACACCATTGTAATCGGGCGAGTTTCTACTTTCAGATGCAACAGGAATTTCTCGAGTTCGTCAATCCGTTCCCGAGATATGGGAGTTTGAAATTAAGGAATGGTTGAGAAACCATCAAAAGTTTCGCAAGTCTGATGCTAGAAACGAATAACTGGAATGGCCTAGGGGAGAAGTACATACACCATTGTAATCGGGCGAATTTCTACTTTCAGACGCAACAGGAATTTCTCGAGTTCGTCAATCCGTTCGCGAGATATGGGAGTTTGAAGTTAAGGAATGGTTGAGAAAGCATCAAAATTTTCGCAAGTCTGATACTCGAAACCAATAACTACAAAGGCCTAGGGGAAAAATACACATACCGTTGTAATCGGGCGAGTTTCTACTTCCTCATGCAACAGGAATTTCTCGAGTTCGTCAATCCGTTCGCGAGATATGGGAGTTTGAAGTTAAGGAATGGTTGAGAAACCATCAAAATATTCGCTGGTCTGATACTCGAAACCAATAACTGGTTTGGCCTAGGGGAATAGTACACACACCATTGTATTCGGGCGAGTTTCTGCTTTCAGATGCAATAGGAATTTCTCGAGTTCGTCAATCCGTTCGCGAGATATGGGAGTTTGAAGTTAAGGAATGGTTGAGAAACCATCAACATTTTCGCAATTCTGATGCTAGAAACGAATAACTGGAATGGCCTAGGGGAGAAGTACACACACCATTGTAATCGGGCGTGTTTCTACTTTCAGGTGCAACAGGAATTTCTCGAGTTCGTCAATCCGTTCGCGAGATATGGGGGTTTGAAGTTAAGGAATGGTTGAGAAACCATCACAATTTTCGCAATTCTGATGCTAGAAACGAATAACTGGAATGGCCTAGGGGAAAAGTACACACACCATTGTAATCGGGCGAGTTTCTACTTTCAGATGCAACAGGAATTTCTCGAGTTCGTCAATCCGTTCCCGAGATATGGGAGTTTGAAGTTAAGGAATGGTTGAGAAACCATCAAAAGTTTCGCAAGTCTGATGCTAGAAACGAATAACTGGAATGGCCTAGGGGAAAAGTACACACACCATTGTAATCGGGAGAGTTTCTACTTTCAGATGCAACAGGAATTTCCCGAGTTCGTCAATCCGTTCGCGAGATATGGGAGTTTGAAGTTAAGGAATGGTTGAGAAACCATCAAAATATTCGCTGGTCTGATACTCGAAACCAATAACTGGATTGGCCTAGGGGAATAGTACACACACCATTGTATTCGGGCGAGTTTCTGCTTTCAGATGCAATAGGAATTTCTCGAGTTCGTCAATCCGTTCGCGAGATATGGGAGTTTGAAGTTAAGGATTGGTTGAGAAACCATCACAATTTTCGCAATTCTGATGCTAGAAACGAATAACTGGAATGGCCTAGGGGAAAAGTACACACACCATTGTAATCGGGCCAGTTTCAACTTTCAGATGCAACAGGAATTTCTCGAGTTCGTCAATCCGTTCCCGAGATATGGGAGTTTGAAGTTAAGGAATGGTTGAGAAACCATCAAAAGTTTCGCAAGTCTGATGCTAGAAACGAATAACTGGAATGGCCTAGGGGAGAAGTACATACACCATTGTAATCGGGCGAATTTCTACTTTCAGATGCAACAGGAATTTCTCGAGTTCGTCAATCCGTTCGCGAGATATGGGAGTTTGAAGTTAAGGAATGGTTGAGAAACCATCAAAATTTTCGCAAGTCTGATACTCGAAACCAATAACTACAAAGGCCTAGGGGGAAAACACACATATCTTTGTAATCGGGCGAGTTTCTGCTTTCAGATGCAATAGGAAATTCTCGAGTTCGTCAATCCGTTCGCGAGATATGGGAGTGTGAAGTTAAGGAATGGTTCAGAAACCAACAAAATTTTCGCAAGTCTGATACTCGAAAACAATAACTACAAAGGCCTAGGGGAAAAATACACATACCGTTGTAATCGGGCGAGTTTCTACTTCCTCATGCAACAGGAATTTCTCGAGTTCGTCAATCCGTTCGCGAGATATGGGAGTTTGAAGTTAAGGAATGGTTGAGAAACCATCAAAATTTTCGCAAGTCTGATACTCGAAACCAATAACTACAAAGGCCTAGGGGAAAAATACACATACCGTTGTAATCGGGCGAGTTTCTACTTCCTCATGCAACAGGAATTTCTCGAGTTTGTCAATCCGTTCGCGAGATATGGGAGTTTGAAGTTAAGGAATGGTTGAGAAACCATCACAATTTTCGCTGGTCTGATACTCGAAACCAATAACTGGATTGGCCTAGGGGAATAGTACACACACCATTGTAATCGGGCGAGTTTCTACTTTCAGATGCAACAGGAATTTCTCGAGTTCGTCAATCCGTTCCCGAGATATGGGAGTTTGAAGTTAAGGAATGGTTGAGAAACCATCAAAAGTTTCGCAAGTCTGATGCTAGAAACGAATAACTGGAATGGCCTAGGGGAGAAGTACATACACCATTGTAATCGGGCGAATTTCTACTTTCAGATGCAACAGGAATTTCTCGAGTTCGTCAATCCGTTCGCGAGATATGGGAGTTTGAAGTTAAGGAATGGTTGAGAAAGCATCAAAATTTTCGCAAGTCTGATACTCGAAACCAATAACTACAAAGGCCTAGGGGAAAAATACACATACCGTTGTAATCGGGCGAGTTTCTACTTCCTCATGCAACAGGAATTTCTCGAGTTCGTCAATCCGTTCGCGAGATATGGGAGTTTGAAGTTAAGGAATGGTTGAGAAACCATCAAAATATTCGCTGGTCTGATACTCGAAACCAATAACTGGTTTGGCCTAGGGGAATAGTACACACACCATTGTATTCGGGCGAGTTTCTGCTTTCAGATGCAATAGGAATTTCTCGAGTTCGTCAATCCGTTCGCGAGATATGGGAGTTTGAAGTTAAGGAATGGTTGAGAAACCATCAACATTTTCGCAATTCTGATGCTAGAAACGAATAACTGGAATGGCCTAGGGCAGAAGTACACACACCATTGTAATCGGGCGTGTTTCTACTTTCAGGTGCAACAGGAATTTCTCGAGTTCGTCAATCCGTTCGCGAGATATGGGAGTTTGAAGTTAAGGAATGGTTGAGAAACCATCACAATTTTCGCAATTCTGATGCTAGAAACGAATAACTGGAATGGCCTAGGGGAAAAGTACACACACCATTGTAATCGGGCGAGTTTCTACTTTCAGATGCAACAGGAATTTCTCGAGTTCGTCAATCCGTTCCCGAGATATGGGAGTTTGAAGTTAAGGAATGGTTGAGAAACCATCAAAAGTTTCGCAAGTCTGATGCTAGAAACGAATAACTGGAATGGCCTAGGGGAGAAGTACATACACCATTGTAATCGGGCGAATTTCTACTTTCAGATGCAACAGGAATTTCTCGAGTTCGTCAATCCGTTCGCGAGATATGGGAGTTTGAAGTTAAGGAATGGTTGAGAAACCATCAAAATTTTCGCAAGTCTGATACTCGAAACCAATAACTACAAAGGCCTAGGGGGAAAACACACATATCTTTGTAATCGGGCGAGTTTCTGCTTTCAGATGCAATAGGAAATTCTCGAGTTCGTCAATCCGTTCGCGAGATATGGGAGTGTGAAGTTAAGGAATGGTTCAGAAACCAACAAAATTTTCGCAAGTCTGATACTCGAAACCAATAACTGGAATGGCTTAGGGGAAATGTACACACACCATTGTAATCGGGCGAGTTTCTACTTTCAGGTGCAACAGGAATTTCTAGAGTTCGTCAATCAGTTCGCGAGATATGGGAGTTTGAAGTTAAGGAATGGTTGAGAAACCATCACAATTTTGGCAAGTCTGATACTCGAAACCAATAACCAATATGGCCTAGGGCAAAAATACACACACCATTGTAATCGGGAGAGTTTCTACTTTCAGATGCAACAGGAATTTCCCGAGTTCGTCAATCCGTTCGCGAGATATGGGAGTTTGAAGTTAAGGAATGGTTGAGAAACCATCAAAATTTTCGCAAGTCTGATACTCGAAACCAATAACTACAAAGGCCTAGGGGATAAATACACATACCGTTGTAATCGGGCGAGTTTCTACTTCCTCATGCAACAGGAATTTCTCGAGTTCGTCAATCCGTTCGCGAGATATGGGTGTTTGAAGTTAAGGAATGGTTGAGAAACCATCAAAATATTCGCTGGTCTGATACTCGAAACCAATAACTGGATTGGCCTAGGGGAATAGTACACACAACATTGTATTCGGGCGAGTTTCTGCTTTCAGATGCAATAGGAATTTCTCGAGTTCGTCAATCCGTTCGCGAGATATGGGAGTTTGAAGTTAAGGAATGGTTGAGAAACCATCAACATTTTCGCAATTCTGATGCTAGAAACGAATAACTGGAATGGCCTAGGGGAGAAGTACACACACCATTGTAATCGGGCGTGTTTCTACTTTCAGGTGCAACAGGAATTTCTCGAGTTCGTCAATCCGTTCGCGAGATATGGGAGTTTGAAGTTAAGGAATGGTTGAGAAACCATCACAATTTTCGCAATTCTGATGCTAGAAACGAATAACTGGAATGGCCTAGGGGAAAAGTACACACACCATTGTAATCGGGCGAGTTTCTACTTTCAGACACAACAGGAATTTCTCGAGTTCTTCAATGCGTTCGCGAGATATGGGAGTTTGAAGTTAAGGAATGGTTGAGAAATCACCAAAATTTTCGCAAGTCTGATTCTCGAATCCAATATCTACTATGGCCTAGGGCAAAAATACACATACCGTTGTAATCGGGCGAGTTTCTACTTTCAGATGCAACAGGAATTTCTCGAGTTCGTCAATCCGTTCCCGAGATATGGGAGTTTGAAGTTAAGGAATGGTTGAGAAACCATCAAAAGTTTCGCAAGTCTGATGCTAGAAACGAATAACTGGAATGGCCTAGGGGAGAAGTACATACACCATTGTAATCGGGCGAATTTCTAGTTTCAGATGCAACAGGAATTTCTCGAGTTCGTCAATCCGTTCGCGAGATATGGGAGTTTGAAGTTAAGGAATGGTTGAGAAACCATCAAAATTTTCGCAAGTCTGATACTCGAAACCAATAACTACAAAGGCCTAGGGGATAAATACACATACCGTTGTAATCGGGCGAGTTTCTACTTCCTCATGCAACAGGAATTTCTCGAGTTTGTCAATCCGTTCGCGAGATATGGGAGTTTGAAGTTAAGGAATGGTTGAGAAACCATCACAATTTTCGCTGGTCTGATACTCGAAACCAATAACTGGATTGGCCTAGGGGAATAGTACACACACCATTGTAATCGGGCGAGTTTCTACTTTCAGATGCAACAGGAATTTCTCGAGTTCGTCAATCCGTTCCCGAGATATGGGAGTTTGAAGTTAAGGAATGGTTGAGAAACCATCAAAAGTTTCGCAAGTCTGATGCTAGAAACGAATAACTGGAATGGCCTAGGGGAGAAGTACATACACCATTGTAATCGGGCGAATTTCTACTTTCAGATGCAACAGGAATTTCTCGAGTTCGTCAATCCGTTCGCGAGATATGGGAGTTTGAAGTTAAGGAATGGTTGAGAAAGCATCAAAATTTTCGCAAGTCTGATACTCGAAACCAATAACTACAAAGGCCTAGGGGAAAAATACACATACCGTTGTAATCGGGCGAGTTTCTACTTCCTCATGCAACAGGAATTTCTCGAGTTCGTCAATCCGTTCGCGAGATATGGGAGTTTGAAGTTAAGGAATGGTTGAGAAACCATCAAAATATTCGCTGGTCTGATACTCGAAACCAATAACTGGTTTGGCCTAGGGGAATAGTACACACACCATTGTATTCGGGCGAGTTTCTGCTTTCAGATGCAATAGGAATTTCTCGAGTTCGTCAATCCGTTCGCGAGATATGGGAGTTTGAAGTTAAGGAATGGTTGAGAAACCATCAACATTTTCGCAATTCTGATGCTAGAAACGAATAACTGGAATGGCCTAGGGGAGAAGTACACACACCATTGTAATCGGGCGTGTTTCTACTTTCAGGTGCAACAGGAATTTCTCGAGTTCGTCAATCCGTTCGCGAGATATGGGAGTTTGAAGTTAAGGAATGGTTGAGAAACCATCACAATTTTCGCAATTCTGATGCTAGAAACGAATAACTGGAATGGCCTAGGGCAAAAGTACACACACCATTGTAATCGGGCGAGTTTCTACTTTCAGATGCAACAGGAATTTCTCGAGTTCGTCAATCCGTTCCCGAGATATGGGAGTTTGAAGTTAAGGAATGGTTGAGAAACCATCAAAAGTTTCGCAAGTCTGATGCTAGAAACGAATAACTGGAATGGCCTAGGGGAGAAGTACATACACCATTGTAATCGGGCGAATTTCTACTTTCAGATGCAACAGGAATTTCTCGAGTTCGTCAATCCGTTCGCGAGATATGGGAGTTTGAAGTTAAGGAATGGTTGAGAAACCATCAAAATTTTCGCAAGTCTGATACTCGAAACCAATAACTACAAAGGCCTAGGGGGAAAACACACATATCTTTGTAATCGGGCGAGTTTCTGCTTTCAGATGCAATAGGAAATTCTCGAGTTCGTCAATCCGTTCGCGAGATATGGGAGTGTGAAGTTAAGGAATGGTTCAGAAACCAACAAAATTTTCGCAAGTCTGATACTCGAAACCAATAACTGGAATGGCCTAGGGGAAATGTACACACACCATTGTAATCGGGCGAGTTTCTACTTTCAGGTGCAACAGGAATTTCTAGAGTTCGTCAATCAGTTCGCGAGATATGGGAGTTTGAAGTTAAGGAATGGTTGAGAAACCATCACAATTTTGGCAAGTCTGATACTCGAAACCAATAACCAATATGGCCTAGGGCAAAAATACACACACCATTGTAATCGGGAGAGTTTCTACTTTCAGATGCAACAGGAATTTCCCGAGTTCGTCAATCCGTTCGCGAGATATGGGAGTTTGAAGTTAAGGAATGGTTGAGAAACCATCAAAATTTTCGCAAGTCTGATACTCGAAACCAATAACTACAAAGGCCTAGGGGATAAATACACATACCGTTGTAATCGGGCGAGTTTCTACTTCCTCATGCAACAGGAATTTCTCGAGTTCGTCAATCCGTTCGCGAGATATGGGAGTTTGAAGTTAAGGAATGGTTGCGAACCATCAAAATTTTCGGTGGTCTGATACTCGAAAACAATAACTGGAATGGTCTAGGGGAAATGTACACACACCATTGTAATCGGGCGAGTTTCTACTTTCAGGTGCAACAGGAATTTCTAGAGTTCGTCAATCAGTTCGCGAGATATGGGAGTTTGAAGTTAAGGAATGGTTGAGAAACCATCACAATTTTGGCAAGTCTGATACTCGAAACCAATAACCAATATGGCCTAGGGCAAAAATACACACACCATTGTAATCGGGAGAGTTTCTACTTTCAGATGCAACAGGAATTTCCCGAGTTCGTCAATCCGTTCGCGAGATATGGGAGTTTGAAGTTAAGGAATGGTTGAGAAACCATCAAAATTTTCGCAAGTCTGATACTCGAAACCAATAACTACAAAGGTCTAGGGGATAAATACACATACCGTTGTAATCGGGCGAGTTTCTACTTCCTCATGCAACAGGAATTTCTCGAGTTCGTCAATCCGTTCGCGAGATATGGGAGTTTGAAGTTAAGGAATGGTTGAGGAACCATCAAAATATTCGCTGGTCTGATACTCGAAACCAATAACTGGATTGGCCTAGGGGAATAGTACACACACCATTGTATTCGGGCGAGTTTCTGCTTTCAGATGCAATAGGAATTTCTCGAGTTCGTCAATCCGTTCGCGAGATATGGGAGTTTGAAGTTAAGGAATGGTTGAGAAACCATCAACATTTTCGCAATTCTGATGCTAGAAACGAATAACTGGAATGGCCTAGGGGAGAAGTACACACACCATTGTAATCGGGCGAGTTTCTACTTTCAGATGCAACAGGAATTTCTCGAGTTCGTCAATCCGTTCCCGAGATATGGGAGTTTGAAGTTAAGGAATGGTTGAGAAACCATCAAAAGTTTCGCAAGTCTGATGCTAGAAACGAATAACTGGAATGGCCTAGGGGAGAAGTACATACACCATTGTAATCGGGCGAATTTCTACTTTCAGATGCAACAGGAATTTCTCGAGTTCGTCAATCCGTTCGCGAGATATGGGAGTTTGAAGTTAAGGAATGGTTGAGAAACCATCAAAATTTTCGCAAGTCTGATACTCGAAACCAATAACTACAAAGGCCTAGGGGGAAAATACACATACCGTTGTAATCGGGCGAGTTTCTACTTCCTCATGCAACAGGAATTTCTCGAGTTCGTCAATCCGTACGCGAGATATGGGAGTTTGAAGTTAAGGAATGGTTGAGAAACCATCAAAATTTTCTCAAGTCTGATACTCGAAACCAGTAACTACAAAGGCCAAGAGGGAAAACACACATATCTTTGTAATCGTGCGTGTTTCTACTTTCAGGTGCAACAGGAATTCCTCGAGTTCGACAATCCGTTCGCGAGATATGGGAGTTTGAAGTTAAGGAATGATTGAGAAACCATCAAAATTTTCGCAATTCTTATGCTAGAAACGAATAACTGGAATGGCCTAGGGGAAAAGTACATACACCATTGTAATCGGGAGAATTTCTACTTTCAAATGCAGCAGGAATTTCTCGAGTTCGTCAATCCGTTCGCGAGATATGGGAGTTTGAAGTTCAGGAATGGTTGAGATACCATCAAAATTTTCGGTGGTCTGATACTCGAAACCAATAACTGGAATGGCCTAGGGTAAAAGTACACACACCATTGTAATCGGAAGAGCTTCTACTTTCAGATACAACAAGAATTTCTCGAGTTCGTCAATCCGTTCGCGAGAAATGGGGGTTTGTAGTTAAGGAATGGTTGAGAAACCATCAAAATTTTCGCAAGTCTGAAACTCGAAACCAATAACTGGAATGGCCTAGGGGAAAAGTACACACACCATTGTAATCGGGCGAGTTTCTACTTCCACATGCAACAGGAATTTCTCGAGTTCGTCAATCCGTTCGCGAGATATGGGAGTTTGTAGTTAAGGAATGGTCGAGAAACTATCAAAATTTTCGCTGGTCCGGAACTCGAAACCAATAACTGGAATGGCCTAGGGGAATAGTACACACACCATTGTATTCGGGCGAGTTTCTGCTTTCAGATGCAATAGGAATTTCTCGAGTTCGTCAATCCGTTCGCGAGATATGGGAGTTTGAAGTTAAGGAATGGTTGAGAAACCATCAAAAGTTTCGCAAGTCTGATGCTAGAAACGAATAACTGGAATGGCCTAGGGGAGAAGTACATACACCATTGTAATCGGGCGAATTTCTACTTTCAGATGCAACAGGAATTTCTCGAGTTCGTCAATCCGTTCGCGAGATATGGGAGTTTGAAGTTAAGGAATGGTTGAGAAACCATCAAAATTTTCGCAAGTCTGATACTCGAAACCAACAACTACAAAGGCCTAGGGGAAAACACACATATCTTTGTAATCGGGCGTGTTTCTACTTTCAGGTGCAGCAGGAATTTCTCGAGTTCGTCAATCCGTTCGCGAGATATGGGAGTTTGAAGTTAAGGAATGGTTGAGAAACCATCACAATTTTCGCAATTCGGATGCTAGAAACGAATAACTGGAATGGCCTAGGGGAAAAGTACACACACCATTGTAATCGGGCGAGTTTCTACTTTCAGATGCAACAGGAATTTCTCGAGTTGGTCAATCCGTTCCCGAGATATGGGAGTTTGAAGTTAAGGAATGGTTGAGAAACCATCAAAAGTTTCGCAAGTCTGATGCTAGAAACGAATAACTGGAATGGCCTAGGGGAGAAGTACATACACCATTGTAATCGGGCGAATTTCTACTTTCAGATGCAACAGGAATTTCTCGAGTTCGTCAATCCGTTCGCGAGATATGGGAGTTTGAAGTTAAGGAATGTTTGAGAAACCATCAAAATTTTCGCAAGTCTGATACTCGAAACCAACAACTACAAAGGCCTAGGGGGAAAACACACATATCTTTGTAATCGGGCGTGTTTCTACTTTCAGGTGCAGCAGGAATTTCCCGAGTTCGTCAATCCGTTCGCGAGATATGGGAGTTTGAAGTTAAGGAATGGTTGAGAAACCATCAACATTTTCGCAATTCTGATGCAAGAAACGAATAACTGGAATGGCCTAGGGGAAAAGTACACACACCATTGTAATGGGGCGAGCTTCTACTTTCAGATACAATAGGAATTTCTCGAGTTCGTCAATCCGTTCGCGAGAAATGGGGGTTTGAAGTTAAGGAATGGTTGAGAAACCATCAAAATTTTCGCAAGTCTGATACTCAAAACCAATAACTACAATGGCCTAGGGCCAAAATACACATACCGCTGTAATCGGGCGAGTTTCTACTTTCAGATGCAACAGGAATTTCTCGAGTTCGTCAATCCGTTCGCGAGAAATGGGGGTTTGAAGTTAAGGAATGGTTGAGAAACCATCAAAATTTTCGCAAGTCTGATACTCAAAACCAATAACTACAATGGACTAGGGCAAAAATACACATACCGTTGTAATCGGGCGAGTTTCTACTTTCAGATGCAACAGGAATTTCTCGAGTTCGTCAATCCGATCGCGAGAAATGGGGGTTTGAAGTTAAGGAATGGTTGAGAAACCATCAAAATTTTCGCAAGTCTGATACTCGAAACCAATAACTGGAATGGCCTAGGGGAAAAGTACACACACCATTGTAATCGGGCGAGTTTCTACTTCCACATGCAACAGGAATTTCTCGAGTTCGTCAATCCGTTCGCGAGATATGGGAGTTTGAAGTTAAGGAATGGTTGAGAAACCATCACAATTTTCGCAATTCTGATGCTAGAAACGAATAACTGGAATGGCCTAGGGGAAAAGTACACACACCATTGTAATCGGGCGAGCTTCTACTTTCAGATACAACAGGAATTTCTCGAGTTCGTCAATCCGTTCGCGAGATATGGGAGTTTGAAGTTCAGGAATGGTTGAGATACCATCAAAATTTTCGGTGTTCTGATACTCGAAACCAATAACTGGAATGGCCTAGGGGAAAAGTACACACACCATTCTAATCGGGAGAGCTTCTACTTTCAGATACAACAAGAATTCCTCGAGTTCGTCAATCCGTTCGCGAGATATGGGAGTTTGAAGTTAAGGAATGGTTGAGAAACCATCAAAATTTTCGCAAGTCTGATACTCGAAACCAATAACTACAAAGGCCTAGAGGGAAAACACACATATCTTTGTAATCGGGCGTGTTTCTACTTTCAGGTGCAACAGGAATTTCTCGAGTTCGTCAATCCGTTCGCGAGATATGGGAGTTTGAAGTTAAGGAATGGTTGAGAAACCATCAAAATTTTCGCAAGTCTGATACTCGAAACCAATAACTACAAAGGCCTAGGGGGAAAACACACACCTCCTTGTAATCGGGCGTGTTTCTACTTGCAGGTGCAACAGGAATTTCTCGAGTTCGTCAATCCGTTCGCGAGATATGGGAGTTTGAAGTTAAGGAATGGTTGAGAAACCATCACAATTTTCGCAAGTCTGATGCTAGAAACGAATAACTGGAATGGCCTAGGGGAGAAGTACACACACCATTGTAATGGGGCGAGATTCTACTTTCAGATACAACAGGAATTTCTCGAGTTCGTTAATCCGTTCGCGAGATATGGGAGTTTGAAGTTAAGGAATGGTTGAGAAACCATCAAAAGTTTCGCAAGTCTGATGCTAGAAACGAATAACTGGAATGGCCTAGGGGAGAAGTACATACACCATTGTAATTGGGCGAAATTCTACATTCAGATGCAACAGGAATTTCTCGAGTTCGTCAATCCGTTCGCGTGATATGGGAGTTTGAAGTTAAGGAATGGTTGAGAAACCATCAAAATTTTCGCAAGTCTGATACTCGAAACCAATAACTACAAAGGCCTAGAGGGAAAACACACATATCTTTGTAATCGGGCGTGTTTCTACTTTCAGGTGCAACAGGAATTTCTCGAGTTCGTCAATCCGTTCGCGAGATATGGGAGTTTGAAGTTAAGGAATGCTTGAGAAACCATCAAAATTTTCGCAAGTCTGATACTCGAAACCAATAACTACAAAGGCCTAGGGGGAAAACACACACCTCTTTGTAATCGGGCGTGTTTCTACTTTCAGGTGCAACAGGAATTTCTCGAGTTCATCAATCCGTTCGCGAGATATGGGAGTTTGAAGTTAAGGAATGGTTGAGAAACCATCACAATTTTCGCAATTCTGATGCTAGAAACGAATAACTGGAATGGCCTAGGGGAAAAGTACACACACCATTGTAATCGGGCGAGCTTCTACTTTCAGATACAACAGGAATTTCTCGAGTTCGTCATTCCGTTCGCGAGAAATGGGGGTTTGAAGTTAAGGAATGGTTGAGAAACCATCAAACTTTTCGCAAGTCTGATACTCGAAACCAATAACTACAAAGGCCTAGAGGGAAAACACACATATCTTTGTAATCGGGCGTGTTTCTACTTTCAGGTGCAACAGGAATTTCTCGAGTTCGTCAATCCGTTCGGGAGATATGGGAGTTTGAAGTTAAGGAATGGTTGAGAAACCATCAAAATTTTCGCAAGTCTGATACTCGAAACCAATAACTACAAAGGCCTAGAGGGAAAACACACATACCTTTGTAATCGGGCGTGTTTCTAATTTCAGGTGCAACAGGAATTTCTCGAGTTCGTCAATCCGTTCGCGAGATATGGGAGTTTGAAGTTAAGGAATGGTTGAGAAACCATCAAAATTTTCGCAAGTCTGATACTCGATACCAATAACTACAAAGGCCTAGGGGGAAAACACACACCTCTTTGTAATCGGGCGTGTTTCTACTTGCAGGTGCAACAGGAATTTCTCGAGTTCGTCAATCCGTTCGCGAGATATGGGAGTTTGAAGTTAAGGAATGGTTGAGAAACCATCACAATTTTCGCAATTCTGATGCTAGAAACGAATAACTGGAATGGCCTAGGGGAAAAGTACACACACCTTTGTAATGGGGCGAGCTTCTACTTTCAGATACAACAGGAATTTCTCGAGTTCGTCAATCCGTTCGCGAGAAATGGGGGTTTGAAGTTAAGGAATGGTTGAGAAACCATCAAAATTTTCGCAAGTCTGATACTCAAAACCAATAACTACAATGGCCTAGGGCAAAAATACACATACCGTTGTAATCGGGCGACTTTCTACTTTCAGATGCAACAGGAATTTCTCGAGTTCGTCAATCCGTTCGCGAGAAATGGGGGTTTGAAGTTAAGGAATGGTTGAGAAACCATCAAAATTTTCGCAAGTCTGATACTCAAAACTAATAACTACAATGGCCTAGGGCAAAAATACACATACCGTTGTAATCGGGCGAGTTTCTACTTTCAGATGCAACAGGAATTTCTCGAGTTCGTCAATCCGTTCGCGAGAAATGGGGGTTTGAAGTTAAGGAATGGTTGAGAAACCATCAAAATTTTCGCAATTCTGATGCTAGAAACGAATAACTGGAATGGCCTAGGGGAAAAGTACACACACCATTGTAATCGGGCGAGCTTCTACTTTCAGATACAACAGGAATTTCTCGAGTTCGTCAATCCGTTCGCGAGATATGGGAGTTTGAAGTTAAGGAATGGTTGAGAAACCATCACAATTTTCGCAATTCTGATGCTAGAAACGAATAACTGGAATGGCCTAGGGGAAAAGTACACACACCATTGTAATCGGGCGAGCTTCTACTTTCAGATACAACAGGAATTTCTCGAGTTCGTCAATCCGTTCGCGAGAAATGGGGGTTTGAAGTTAAGGAATGGTTGAGAAACCATCAAACTTTTCGCAAGTCTGATACTCGAAACCAATAACTACAAAGGCCTAGAGGGAAAACACACATATCTTTGTAATCGGGCGTGTTTCTACTTTCAGGTGCAACAGGAATTTCTCGAGTTCGTCAATCCGTTCGGGAGATATGGGAGTTTGAAGTTAAGGAATGGTTGAGAAACCATCAAAATTTTCGCAAGTCTGATACTCGAAACCAATAACTACAAAGGCCTAGAGGGAAAACACACATACCTTTGTAATCGGGCGTGTTTCTAATTTCAGGTGCAACAGGAATTTCTCGAGTTCGTCAATCCGTTCGCGAGATATGGGAGTTTGAAGTTAAGGAATGGTTGAGAAACCATCAAAATTTTCGCAAGTCTGATACTCGATACCAATAACTACAAAGGCCTAGGGGGAAAACACACACCTCTTTGTAATCGGGCGTGTTTCTACTTGCAGGTGCAACAGGAATTTCTCGAGTTCGTCAATCCGTTCGCGAGATATGGGAGTTTGAAGTTAAGGAATGGTTGAGAAACCATCACAATTTTCGCAATTCTGATGCTAGAAACGAATAACTGGAATGGCCTAGGGGAAAAGTACACACACCTTTGTAATGGGGCGAGCTTCTACTTTCAGATACAACAGGAATTTCTCGAGTTCGTCAATCCGTTCGCGAGAAATGGGGGTTTGAAGTTAAGGAATGGTTGAGAAACCATCAAAATTTTCGCAAGTCTGATACTCAAAACCAATAACTACAATGGCCTAGGGCAAAAATACACATACCGTTGTAATCGGGCGAGTTTCTACTTTCAGATGCAAAAGGAATTTCTCGAGTTCGTCAATCCGTTCGCGAGAAATGGGGGTTTGAAGTTAAGGAATGGTTGAGAAACCATCAAAATTTTCGCAAGTCTGATACTCAAAACCAATAACTACAATGGCCTAGGGCAAAAATACACATACCGTTGTAATCGGGCGAGTTTCTACTTTCAGATGCAACAGGAATTTCTCGAGTTCGTCAATCCGTTCGCGAGAAATGGGGGTTTGAAGTTAAGGAATGGTTGAGAAACCATCAAAATTTTCGCAATTCTGATGCTAGAAACGAATAACTGGAATGGCCTAGGGGAAAAGTACACACACCATTGTAATCGGGCGAGCTTCTACTTTCAGATACAACAGGAATTTCTCGAGTTCGTCAATCCGTTCGCGAGATATGGGAGTTTGAAGTTCAGGAATGGTTGAGATACCATCAAAATTTTCGGTGGTCTGATGCTCGAAACCAATAACTCGAATGGCCTAGGGGAAAAGTACACACACCATTGTAATCGGGAGAGCATCTACTTTCAGATACAACAAGAATTTCTCGAGTTCGTCAATCCGTTCGCGAGATATGGGAGTTTGAAGTTAAGGAATGGTCGAGAAACTATCAAATTTTCGCTGGTCCGGAACTCGAAACCAATAACTGGAATGGCCTAGGGGAATAGTACACACACCATTGTATTCGGGCGAGTTTCTGCTTTCAGATGCAATAGGAATTTCTCGAGTTCGTCAATCCGTTCGCGAGATATGGGAGTTTGAAGTTAAGGAATGGTTGAGAAACCATCAACATTTTCGAAATTCTGATGCTAGAAACGAATAACTGGAATGGCCTAGGGGAGAAGTACACACACCATTGTAATCGGGAGAGTTTCTACTTTCAGATGCAACAGGAATTTCTCGAGTTCCTCAATCCGTTCGCGAGATATGGGAGTTTGAAGTTAAGGAATGGTTGAGAAACCATCAAAATTTTCGCAAGTCTGATACTCGTAACCAATAACTACAAAGGCCTACGGGGAAAACACACATATCTTTGTAATCGGGCGTGTTTCTACTTTCAGGTGCAACAGGAATTTCTCGAGTTCGTCAATCCGTTCGCGAGATATTGGAGTTTGAAGTTAAGGAATGGTTGAGAAACCATCACAATTTTCGCAATTCTGATAATCGAAACGAATAACTGGAATGGCCTAGGGGAAAAGTACACACACCATTGTAATCGGGCGAGTTTCTACTTTCAGATGCAACAGGAATTTCTCGAGTTCGTCAATCCGTTCCCGAGATATGGGAGTTTGAAGTTAAGGAATGGTTGAGAAACCATCAAAAGTTTCGCAAGTCTGATGCTAGAAACGAATAACTGGAATGGCCTAGGGGAGAAGTACATACACCATTGTAATCGGGCGAATTTCTACGTTCAGATGCAACAGGAATTTCTCGAGTTCGTCAATCCGTTCGCGAGATATGGGAGTTTGAAGTTAAGGAATGGTTGAGAAACCATCACAATTTTCGCAATTCTGTTAATAGAAACGAATAACTGGAATGGCCTAGGGGAAAAGTACACACACCATTGTAATCGGGCGAGCTTCTACTTTCAGATACAACAGGAATTTCTCGAGTTCGTCAATCCGTTCGCGAGAAATGGGGGTTTGAAGTTAAGGAATGGTTGAGAAACCATCAAAATTTTCGCTGGTCTGATACTCGAAACCAATAACTGGATTGGCCTAGGGGAATAGTACACACACCATTGTATTCGGGCGAGTTTCTGCTTTCAGATGCAATAGGAATTTCTCGAGTTCGTCAATCCGTTCGCGAGATATGGGAGTTTGAAGTTAAGGAATGGTTGAGAAACCATCAAAATTTTCGCAAGTCTGATACTCGTAACCAATAACTACAAAGGCCTAGGGGGAAAACACACATATCTTTGTAATCGGGCGTGTTTCTACTTTCAGGTGCAACAGGAATTTCTCGAGTTCGTCAATCCGTTCGCGAGATATTGGAGTTTGAAGTTAAGGAATGGTTGAGAAATCATCACAATTTTCGCAATTCGGATGCTAGAAACGAATAACTGGAATGGCCAAGGGGAAAAGTACACACACCATTGTAATCGGGCGAGCTTCTCCTTTCAGATACAACAGGAATTTCTCGAGTTCGTCAATCCGTTCGCGAGATATGGGAGTTTGAAGTTCAGGAATGGTTGAGAAACCATCAAAATTTTCGCAAGTCTGATACTCAAAACCAATAACTACAATGGCCTAGGGCAAAAATACACATACCGCTGTAATCGGGCGAGTTTCTACTTTCAGATGCAACAGGAATTTCTCGAGTTCGTCAATCCGTTCGCGAGAAATGGGGGTTTGAAGTTAAGGAATGGTTGAGAAACCATCAAAATTTTCGCAAGTCTGATACTCAAAACCAATAACTACAATGGACTAGGGCAAAAATACACATACCGTTGTAATCGGGCGAGTTTCTACTTTCAGATGCAACAGGAATTTCTCGAGTTCGTCAATCCGATCGCGAGAAATGGGGGTTTGAAGTTAAGGAATGGTTGAGAAACCATCAAAATTTTCGCAAGTCTGATACTCGAAACCAATAACTGGAATGGCCTAGGGGAAAAGTACACACACCATTGTAATCGGGCGAGTTTCTACTTCCACATGCAACAGGAATTTCTCGAGTTCGTCAATCCGTTCGCGAGATATGGGAGTTTGAAGTTAAGGAATGGTTGAGAAACCATCACAATTTTCGCAATTCTGATGCTAGAAACGAATAACTGGAATGGCCTAGGGGAAAAGTACACACACCATTGTAATCGGGCGAGCTTCTACTTTCAGATACAACAGGAATTTCTCGAGTTCGTCAATCCGTTCGCGAGATATGGGAGTTTGAAGTTCAGGAATGGTTGAGATACCATCAAAATTTTCGGTGTTCTGATACTCGAAACCAATAACTGGAATGGCCTAGGGGAAAAGTACACACACCATTCTAATCGGGAGAGCTTCTACTTTCAGATACAACAAGAATTCCTCGAGTTCGTCAATCCGTTCGCGAGATATGGGAGTTTGAAGTTAAGGAATGGTTGAGAAACCATCAAAATTTTCGCAAGTCTGATACTCGAAACCAATAACTACAAAGGCCTAGAGGGAAAACACACATATCTTTGTAATCGGGCGTGTTTCTACTTTCAGGTGCAACAGGAATTTCTCGAGTTCGTCAATCCGTTCGCGAGATATGGGAGTTTGAAGTTAAGGAATGGTTGAGAAACCATCAAAATTTTCGCAAGTCTGATACTCGAAACCAATAACTACAAAGGCCTAGGGGGAAAACACACACCTCCTTGTAATCGGGCGTGTTTCTACTTGCAGGTGCAACAGGAATTTCTCGAGTTCGTCAATCCGTTCGCGAGATATGGGAGTTTGAAGTTAAGGAATGGTTGAGAAACCATCACAATTTTCGCAAGTCTGATGCTAGAAACGAATAACTGGAATGGCCTAGGGGAGAAGTACACACACCATTGTAATGGGGCGAGATTCTACTTTCAGATACAACAGGAATTTCTCGAGTTCGTTAATCCGTTCGCGAGATATGGGAGTTTGAAGTTAAGGAATGGTTGAGAAACCATCAAAAGTTTCGCAAGTCTGATGCTAGAAACGAATAACTGGAATGGCCTAGGGGAGAAGTACATACAGCATTGTAATTGGGCGAAATTCTACATTCAGATGCAACAGGAATTTCTCGAGTTCGTCAATCCGTTCGCGTGATATGGGAGTTTGAAGTTAAGGAATGGTTGAGAAACCATCAAAATTTTCGCAAGTCTGATACTCGAAACCAATAACTACAAAGGCCTAGAGGGAAAACACACATATCTTTGTAATCGGGCGTGTTTCTACTTTCAGGTGCAACAGGAATTTCTCGAGTTCGTCAATCCGTTCGCGAGATATGGGAGTTTGAAGTTAAGGAATGCTTGAGAAACCATCAAAATTTTCGCAAGTCTGATACTCGAAACCAATAACTACAAAGGCCTAGGGGGAAAACACACACCTCTTTGTAATCGGGCGTGTTTCTACTTTCAGGTGCAACAGGAATTTCTCGAGTTCATCAATCCGTTCGCGAGATATGGGAGTTTGAAGTTAAGGAATGGTTGAGAAACCATCACAATTTTCGCAATTCTGATGCTAGAAACGAATAACTGGAATGGCCTAGGGGAAAAGTACACACACCATTGTAATCGGGCGAGCTTCTACTTTCAGATACAACAGGAATTTCTCGAGTTCGTCATTCCGTTCGCGAGAAATGGGGGTTTGAAGTTAAGGAATGGTTGAGAAACCATCAAACTTTTCGCAAGTCTGATACTCGAAACCAATAACTACAAAGGCCTAGAGGGAAAACACACATATCTTTGTAATCGGGCGTGTTTCTACTTTCAGGTGCAACAGGAATTTCTCGAGTTCGTCAATCCGTTCGGGAGATATGGGAGTTTGAAGTTAAGGAATGGTTGAGAAACCATCAAAATTTTCGCAAGTCTGATACTCGAAACCAATAACTACAAAGGCCTAGAGGGAAAACACACATACCTTTGTAATCGGGCGTGTTTCTAATTTCAGGTGCAACAGGAATTTCTCGAGTTCGTCAATCCGTTCGCGAGATATGGGAGTTTGAAGTTAAGGAATGGTTGAGAAACCATCAAAATTTTCGCAAGTCTGATACTCGATACCAATAACTACAAAGGCCTAGGGGGAAAACACACACCTCTTTGTAATCGGGCGTGTTTCTACTTGCAGGTGCAACAGGAATTTCTCGAGTTCGTCAATCCGTTCGCGAGATATGGGAGTTTGAAGTTAAGGAATGGTTGAGAAACCATCACAATTTTCGCAATTCTGATGCTAGAAACGAATAACTGGAATGGCCTAGGGGAAAAGTACACACATCTTTGTAATGGGGCGAGCTTCTACTTTCAGATACAACAGGAATTTCTCGAGTTCGTCAATCCGTTCGCGAGAAATGGGGGTTTGAAGTTAAGGAATGGTTGAGAAACCATCAAAATTTTCGCAAGTCTGATACTCAAAACCAATAACTACAATGGCCTAGGGCAAAAATACACATACCGTTGTAATCGGGCGACTTTCTACTTTCAGATGCAACAGGAATTTCTCGAGTTCGTCAATCCGTTCGCGAGAAATGGGGGTTTGAAGTTAAGGAATGGTTGAGAAACCATCAAAATTTTCGCAAGTCTGATACTCAAAACTAATAACTACAATGGCCTAGGGCAAAAATACACATACCGTTGTAATCGGGCGAGTTTCTACTTTCAGATGCAACAGGAATTTCTCGAGTTCGTCAATCCGTTCGCGAGAAATGGGGGTTTGAAGTTAAGGAATGGTTGAGAAACCATCAAAATTTTCGCAATTCTGATGCTAGAAACGAATAACTGGAATGGCCTAGGGGAAAAGTACACACACCATTGTAATCGGGCGAGCTTCTACTTTCAGATACAACAGGAATTTCTCGAGTTCGTCAATCCGTTCGCGAGATATGGGAGTTTGAAGTTAAGGAATGGTTGAGAAACCATCACAATTTTCGCAATTCTGATGCTAGAAACGAATAACTGGAATGGCCTAGGGGAAAAGTACACACACCATTGTAATCGGGCGAGCTTCTACTTTCAGATACAACAGGAATTTCTCGAGTTCGTCAATCCGTTCGCGAGAAATGGGGGTTTGAAGTTAAGGAATGGTTGAGAAACCATCAAACTTTTCGCAAGTCTGATACTCGAAACCAATAACTACAAAGGCCTAGAGGGAAAACACACATATCTTTGTAATCGGGCGTGTTTCTACTTTCAGGTGCAACAGGAATTTCTCGAGTTCGTCAATCCGTTCGGGAGATATGGGAGTTTGAAGTTAAGGAATGGTTGAGAAACCATCAAAATTTTCGCAAGTCTGATACTCGAAACCAATAACTACAAAGGCCTAGAGGGAAAACACACATACCTTTGTAATCGGGCGTGTTTCTAATTTCAGGTGCAACAGGAATTTCTCGAGTTCGTCAATCCGTTCGCGAGATATGGGAGTTTGAAGTTAAGGAATGGTTGAGAAACCATCAAAATTTTCGCAAGTCTGATACTCGATACCAATAACTACAAAGGCCTAGGGGGAAAACACACACCTCTTTGTAATCGGGCGTGTTTCTACTTGCAGGTGCAACAGGAATTTCTCGAGTTCGTCAATCCGTTCGCGAGATATGGGAGTTTGAAGTTAAGGAATGGTTGAGAAACCATCACAATTTTCGCAATTCTGATGCTAGAAACGAATAACTGGAATGGCCTAGGGGAAAAGTACACACACCTTTGTAATGGGGCGAGCTTCTACTTTCAGATACAACAGGAATTTCTCGAGTTCGTCAATCCGTTCGCGAGAAATGGGGGTTTGAAGTTAAGGAATGGTTGAGAAACCATCAAAATTTTCGCAAGTCTGATACTCAAAACCAATAACTACAATGGCCTAGGGCAAAAATACACATACCGTTGTAATCGGGCGAGTTTCTACTTTCAGATGCAACAGGAATTTCTCGAGTTCGTCAATCCGTTCGCGAGAAATGGGGGTTTGAAGTTAAGGAATGGTTGAGAAACCATCAAAATTTTCGCAAGTCTGATACTCAAAACCAATAACTACAATGGCCTAGGGCAAAAATACACATACCGTTGTAATCGGGCGAGTTTCTACTTTCAGATGCAACAGGAATTTCTCGAGTTCGTCAATCCGTTCGCGAGAAATGGGGGTTTGAAGTTAAGGAATGGTTGAGAAACCATCAAAATTTTCGCAATTCTGATGCTAGAAACGAATAACTGGAATGGCCTAGGGGAAAAGTACACACACCATTGTAATCGGGCGAGCTTCTACTTTCAGATACAACAGGAATTTCTCGAGTTCGTCAATCCGTTCGCGAGATATGGGAGTTTGAAGTTCAGGAATGGTTGAGATACCATCAAAATTTTCGGTGGTCTGATGCTCGAAACCAATAACTCGAATGGCCTAGGGGAAAAGTACACACACCATTGTAATCGGGAGAGCATCTACTTTCAGATACAACAAGAATTTCTCGAGTTCGTCAATCCGTTCGCGAGATATGGGAGTTTGAAGTTAAGGAATGGTCGAGAAACTATCAAATTTTCGCTGGTCCGGAACTCGAAACCAATAACTGGAATGGCCTAGGGGAATAGTACACAAACCATTGTATTCGGGCGAGTTTCTGCTTTCAGATGCAATAGGAATTTCTCGAGTTCGTCAATCCGTTCGCGAGATATGGGAGTTTGAAGTTAAGGAATGGTTGAGAAACCATCAACATTTTCGAAATTCTGATGCTAGAAACGAATAACTGGAATGGCCTAGGGGAGAAGTACACACACCATTGTAATCGGGAGAGTTTCTACTTTCAGATGCAACAGGAATTTCTCGAGTTCCTCAATCCGTTCGCGAGATATGGGAGTTTGAAGTTAAGGAATGGTTGAGAAACCATCAAAATTTTCGCAAGTCTGATACTCGTAACCAATAACTACAAAGGCCTACGGGGAAAACACACATATCTTTGTAATCGGGCGTGTTTCTACTTTCAGGTGCAACAGGAATTTCTCGAGTTCGTCAATCCGTTCGCGAGATATTGGAGTTTGAAGTTAAGGAATGGTTGAGAAACCATCACAATTTTCGCAATTCTGATAATAGAAACGAATAACTGGAATGGCCTAGGGGAAAAGTACACACACCATTGTAATCGGGCGAGTTTCTACTTTCAGATGCAACAGGAATTTCTCGAGTTCGTCAATCCGTTCCCGAGATATGGGAGTTTGAAGTTAAGGAATGGTTGAGAAACCATCAAAAGTTTCGCAAGTCTGATGCTAGAAACGAATAACTGGAATGGCCTAGGGGAGAAGTACATACACAATTGTAATCGGGCGAATTTCTACGTTCAGATGCAACAGGAATTTCTCGAGTTCGTCAATCCGTTCGCGAGATATGGGAGTTTGAAGTTAAGGAATGGTTGAGAAACCATCACAATTTTCGCAATTCTGTTAATAGAAACGAATAACTGGAATGGCCTAGGGGAAAAGTACACACACCATTGTAATCGGGCGAGCTTCTACTTTCAGATACAACAGGAATTTCTCGAGTTCGTCAATCCGTTCGCGAGAAATGGGGGTTTGAAGTTAAGGAATGGTTGAGAAACCATCAAAATTTTCGCTGGTCTGATACTCGAAACCAATAACTGGATTGGCCTAGGGGAATAGTACACACACCATTGTATTCGGGCGAGTTTCTGCTTTCAGATGCAATAGGAATTTCTCGAGTTCGTCAATCCGTTCGCGAGATATGGGAGTTTGAAGTTAAGGAATGGTTGAGAAACCATCAACATTTTCGAAATTCTGATGCTAGAAACGAATAACTGGAATGGCCTAGGGGAGAAGTACACACACCATTGTAATCGGGAGAGTTTCTACTTTCAGATGCAACAGGAATTTCTCGAGTTCCTCAATCCGTTCGCGAGATATGGGAGTGTGAAGTTAAGGAATGGTTGAGAAACCATCAAAATTTTCGCAAGTCTGATGCTCGAAACCAATAACTACAATGGCCTAGGGGAAAATACACATACCGTTGTAATCGGGCGAGTTTCTGCTTTCAGATGCAACAGGAATATCTCGAGTTCGTCAATCCGTTCGCGAGATATTGGAGTTTGAAGTTAAGGAATGGTTGAGAAATCATCACAATTTTCGCAATTCGGATGCTAGAAACGAATAACTGGAATGGCCTAGGGGAAAAGTACACACACCATTGTAATCGGGCGAGCTTCTACTTTCAGATACAACAGGAATTTCTCGAGTTCGTCAATCCGTTCGCGAGATATGGGAGTTTGAAGTTCAGGAATGGTTGAGATACCATCAAAATTTTCGGTGGTCTGATACTCGAAACCAATAACTGGAATGGCATAGGGGAAAAGTACACACACCATTGTAACCGGGAGAGCATCTACTTTCAGATACAACAAGAATTTCTCGAGTTCGTCAATCCGTGCGCGAGATATGGGAGTTTGAAGTTAAGGAATGGTCGAGAAACTATCAAAATTTTCGCTGGTCCGGAACTCGAAACCAATAACTGGAATGGCCTAGGGGAATAGTACACACACCATTGTATTCGGGCGAGTTTCTGCTTTCAGATGCAATAGGAATTTCTCGAGTTCGTCAATCCGTTCGCGAGATATGGGAGTTTGAAGTTAAGGAATGGTTGAGAAACCATCAACATTTTCGAAATTCTGATGCTAGAAACGAATAACTGGAATGGCCTAGGGGAGAAGTACACACACCATTGTAATCGGGAGAGTTTCTACTTTCAGATGCAACAGGAATTTCTCGAGTTCCTCAATCCGTTCGCGAGATATGGGAGTGTGAAGTTAAGGAATGGTTGAGAAACCATCAAAATTTTCGCAAGTCTGATACTCGAAACCAATAACTACAATGGCCTAGGGGAAAATACACATACCGTTGTAATCGGGCGAGTTTCTGCTTTCAGATGCAACAGGAATATCTCGAGTTCGTCAATCCGTTCGCGAGAAATGGGGGTTTGAAGTTAAGGAGTGGTTGAGAAACCATCAAAATTTTCGCAAGTCTGATACTCGAAACCAATAACTACAATGGCCTAGGGGAAAAATACACATACCGTTGTAATCGGGCGAGTTTCTACTTTCAGATGCAACAGGAATTTCTCGAGTTCGTCAATCCGTTCGCGAGATATGGGAGTTTGAAGTTAAGGAATGGTTGAGAAACCATCAAAATTTTCGCTGCTCTGATACTCGAAACCAATAACTGGAATGGCCTAGGGGAAAAGTACACACACCATTGTAATCAGGCGAGATTCTACTTTCAGATGCAACAGGAATTTCTCGAGCTCGTCAAACCGTTCGCGAGATATGGGAGTTTGAAGTTAAGGAATGGTTGAGAATCCATCATAATTTTCGCAAGTCTGATACCCGAAACCAATAACTACAAAGGCCTAGAGGGAAAACACACATATCTTTGTAATCGGGCGTGTTTCTACTTTCAGGTGCAACAGGAATTTCTCGAGTTCGTCAATCCGTTCGCGAGATATGGGAGTTTGAAGTTAAGGAATGGTTGAGAAACCATCAAAATTTTCGCAAGTCTGATACTCGTAACCAATAACTACAAAGGCCTAGGGGGAAAACACACATATCTTTGTAATCGGGCGTGCTTCTACTTTCAGGTGCAACAGGAATTTCTCGAGTTCGTCAATCCGTTCGCGAGATATTGGAGTTTGAAGTTAAGGAATGGTTGAGAACTCATCACAATTTTCGCAATTCGGATGCTAGAAACGAATAACTGGAATGGCCTAGGGGAAAAGTACACACACCATTGTAATCGGGCGTGTTTCTACTTTCAGGTGCAACAGGAATTTCTCGAGTTCGTCAATCCGTTCGCGAGATATGGGAGTTTGAAGTTAAGGAATGGTTGAGAAACCATCAAAATTTTCGCAAGTCTGATACTCGAAACCAATAACTACAAAGGCCTAGGGGGAAACACACACACCTCTTTGTAATCGGGCGTGATTCTACTTTCAGGTGCAACAGGAATTTCTCGAGTTCATCAATCCGTTCGCGAGATATGGGAGTTTGAAGTTAAGGAATGGTTGAGAAACCATCACAATTTTCGCAATTCTGATGCTAGAAACGAATAACTGGAATGGCCTAGGGGAAAAGTACACACACCATTGTAATCGGGCGAGCTTCAACTTTCAGATACAACAAGAATTTCTCGAGTTCGTCAATCCGTTCGCGAGAAATGGTGGTTTGAAGTTAAGGAATGGTTGAGAAACCATCAAAATTTTCGCAAGTCTGATACTCGAAACCAATAACTACAAAGGCCTAGAGGGAAAACACACATATCTTTGTAATCGGGCGTGTTTCTACCTTCAGGTGCAACAGGAATTTCTCGAGTTCGTCAATCCGTTCGCGAGATATGGGAGTTTGAAGTTAAGGAATGGTTGAGAAACCATCAAAATTTTCGCAAGTCTGATACTCGTAACCAATAACTACAAAGGCCTAGGGGGAAAACACACATATCTTTGTAATCGGGCGTGCTTCTACTTTCAGGTGCAACAGGAATTTCTCGAGTTCGTCAATCCGTTCGCGAGATATGGGAGTTTGAAGTTAAGAAATGGTTGAGAGACCATCAAAATTTTCGCAAATCCGATACTCGAAACCAATAACTACAAAGGCCTAGGGGAGAAGTACACACACCTTTGTAATCGGGAGAGTTTCTACTTTCAGATGCAACAGGAATTTCTCGAGTTCCTCAATCCGTTCGCGAGATATGGGAGTGTGAAGTTAAGGAATGGTTGAGAAACCATCAAAATTTTCGCAAGTCTGATACTCGAAACCAATAACTACAATGGCCTAGGGGAAAATACACATACCGTTGTAATCGGGCGAGTTTCTGCTTTCAGATGCAACAGGAATATCTCGAATTCGTCAATCCGTTCGCGAGAAATGGGGGTTTGAAGTTAAGGAGTGGTTGAGAAACCATCAAAATTTTCGCAAGTCTGATACTCGAAACCAATAACTACAATGGCCTAGGGGAAAAATACACATACCGTTGTAATAGGGCGAGTTTCTACTTTCAGACGCAACAGGAATTTCTCGAGTTCGTCAATCCGTTCGCGAGATATGGGAGTTTGAAGTTAAGGAATGGTTGAGAAACCATCAAAATTTTCGCTGCTCTTATACTCGAAACCAATAACTGGAATGGCCTAGGGGAAAAGTACACACACCATTGTAATCGGGCGAGATTCTACTTTCAGATGCAACAGGAATTTCTCGAGTTCGTCAAACCGTTCGCGAGATATGGGAGTTTGAAGTTAAGGAATGGTTGAGAAACCATCAAAATTTTCGCAAGTCTGATACCCGAAACCAATAACTACAATGGCCTAGGGCAAAAATACACATACCGTTGTAATCGGGCGAGTTTCTGCTTTCAGATGCAATAGGAAATTCTCGAGTTCGTCAATCCGTTCGCGAGATATGGAAGTTTGAAGTTATGGAATGGTTGAGAAACCATCAAAATTTTCGATGGTGTGATACTCGAAACCAATAACTGGAATGGCTAAGGGGAAAAGTACACCCACCATTGTATTCGGGCGAGTTTCTGCTTTCAGATGCAATAGGAATTTCTCGAGTTCGTCAATCCGTTCGCGAGATATGGGAGTTTGAAGTTATGGAATGGTTGAGAAACCATCAATATTTTCGCAATTCTGATGCTAGAAACGAATAACTGGAATGGCCTAGGGGAGAAGTACACACACCATTGTAATCGGGAGAGTTTCTACTTTCAGATGCAACAGGAATTTCTCGAGTTCGTCAATCCGTTCGCGAGATATGTGAGTTTGAAGTTAAGGAATGGTTGAAAAACCATCAAAATTTTCGCAAGTCTGATACTCGAAACCAATAACTACAAAGGCCTAGGGAAAAAATACACATACCGTTGTAATCGGGCGAGTTTCTGCTTTCAGATGCAATAGGAAATTCTCGAGTTCGTCAATCCGTTCGCGAGATATGGAAGTTTGAAGTTAAGGAATGGTTGAGAAACCATCAAAATTTTCGCTGGTGTGATACTCGAAACCAATAACTGGAATGGCTAAGGGGAAAAGTACACTCACCATTGTAATTGGGCGAGCTTCTGCTTTCCGATGCAATAGGAAATTCTCGAGTTCGGCGATCCGCTCGCGAGTTACGGGAGTGTGAAGTTAAGGTATGGTTGAGAAACCATCAAAATTTTCGCAAGTCTGATACTCGAAACCAATAACTGGAATGGCCTAGGGGAAAAGTACACACACCATTGTAATCGGGCGAGTTTCTACTTTCAGATACAACAGGAATTTCTCGAGTTCGTCAATCCGTTCGCGAGAAATGGGGGTTTGAAGTTAAGGAATGGTTGAGAAACCATCAAAATTTTCGCAAGTCTGATACTCGAAACCAATAACTACAATGGCCTAGGGGAAAAATACACATACCGTTGTAATCGGGCGAGTTTCTACTTTCAGATGCATCTGGAATTTCTCGAGTTCGTCAATCCGTTCGCGAGATATGGGAGTTTGAAATTAAGGAATGGTTGAGAAACCATCAAAATTTTCGCTGTTCTGATACTCGAAACCAATAACTGGAATGGCTAAGGGGAAAAGTACACTCACCATTGTAATTGGGCGAGCTTCTGCTTTCCGATGCAATAGGAAATTCTCGAGTTCGGCGATCCGCTCGCGAGTTACGGGAGTGTGAAGTTAAGGAATGGTTGAGAAACCATCAAAATTTTCGCAAGTCTGATACTCGAAACCAATAACTGGAATGGCCTAGGGGAAAAGTACACACACCATTGTATTCGGGCGAGTTTCTGCTTTCAGATGCAATAGGAATTTCTCGAGTTCGTCAATCCGTTCGCGAGATACGGGAGTTTGAAGTTAAGGAATGGCTGAGAAACCATCAAAATTTTCGCAAGTCTGATACTCGAAACCAATAACTACAAAGGCCTAGGGAAAAAATACACATACCGTTGTAATCGGGCGTGTTTCTGCTTTCAGATGCAATAGGAAATTCTCTAGTTCGTCAATCCGTTCGCGAGATATGGAAGTTTGAAGTTAAGGAATGATTGAGAAACCATCAAAATTTTCGCAAGTCTGATACTCGAAACCAATAACTGGAGTGGCCTAGGGGAAAAGTACACACACCATTGTAATCGGGCGAGTTTCTACTTTCAGATACAACAGCAATTTCTCGAGTTCGTCAATCCGTTCCCGAGACATGGGAGTTTGAAGTTAAGGAATGGTTGAGAAACCATCAAAAGTTTCGCAAGTCTGATGCTAGAAACGAATAACTGGAATGGCCTAGGGGAGAAGTACATACACCATTGTAATCGGGCGAATTTCTACGTTCAGATGCAACAGGAATTTCTCGAGTTCGTCAATCCGTTCGCGAGATATGGGAGTTTGAAGTTAAGGAATGGTTGAGAAACCATCAAAATTTTCGCAAGTCTGATACTCGAAACCAATAACTACAAAGGCCTAGGGGAAAAATACACATACCGTTGTAATCGGGCGAGTTTCTACTTCCTCATGCAACAGGAATTTCTCGAGTTCGTCAATCCGTTCGCGAGATATGGGAGTTTGAAGTTAAGGAATGGTTGAGAAACCATCAACATTTTCGCAATTCTGATGCAAGAAACCAATAACTACAAACGCCTAGGGGAAAAATACACATACCGTTGTAATCGGGCGAGTTTCTACTTCCTCATGCAACAGGAATTTCTCGAGTTCGTCAATCCGTTCGCGAGATATGGGAGTTTGAAGTTAAGGAATGGTTGAGAAACCATCAAAATTTTCGCAAGTCTGATACTCGAAACCAATAACTACAATGGCCTAGGGCATAAATACACATACCGTTGTAATCGGGCGAGTTTCTGCTTTCAGGCGCAATAGGAAATTCTCGAGTTCGTCAATCCGTTCAAGAGATATGGAAGTTTGAAGTTAAGGAATGGTTGAGAAACCATCAAAATTATCGCTGGTGTGATACTCGAAACCAATAACTGGAATGGCTAAGGGGAAAAGTACACTCACCATTGTAATCGGGCGAGCTTCTGCTTTCCGATGCAATAGGAAATTCTCGAGTTCGGCAATCCGCTCGCGAGTTACGGGAGTGTGAAGTTAAGGAATGGTTGAGAAACCATCAAAATTTTCGCAAGTCTGATACTCGAAACCAATAACTGGAATGGCCTAGGGGAAAAGTACACACACCATTGTAATCGGGCGAGTTTCTACTTTCACATACAACAGCAATTTCTCGAGTTCGTCAATCCGTTCGCGAGAAATGGGGGTTTGAAGTTAAGGAATGGTTGAGAAACCATCAAAATTTTCGCAAGTCTGATACTCGAAACCAATAACTGGAATGGCCTAGGGGAAAAGTACACACACCATTGTAATCGGGCGAGATTCTACTTTCAGATACAATAGCAATTTCTCGAGTTCGTCAATCCGTTCCCGAGATATGGGAGTTTGAAGTTAAGGAATGGTTGAGAAACCATCAAAAGTTTCGCAAGTCTGATGCTAGAAACGAATAACTGGAATGGCCTAGGGGAGAAGTACATACACCATTGTAATCGGGCGAATTTCTACGTTCAGATGCAACAGGAATTTCTCGAGTTCGTCAATCCGTTCGCGAGATATGGGAGTTTGAAGTTAAGGAATGGTTGAGAAACCATCAAAATTTTCGCAAGTCTGATACTCGAAACCAATAACTACAAAGGCCTAGGGAAAAAATACACATACCGTTGTAATCGGGCGTGTTTCTGCTTTCAGATGCAATAGGAAATTCTCGAGTTCGTCAATCCGTTCGCGAGATATGGAAGTTTGAAGTTAAGGAATGATTGAGAAACCATCAAAATTTTCGCAAGTCTGATACTCGAAACCAATAACTGGAGTGGCCTAGGGGAAAAGTACACACACCATTGTAATCGGGCGAGATTCTACTTTCAGATGCAACGGGAATTTCCCGAGTTCGTCAATCCGTTCGCGAGATATGGGAGTTTGAAGTTAAGGAATGGTTGAGAAACCATCAAAATTTTCGCTGGGTGATACTAGAAACCAATAACTCGAATGGCCAAGGGGAAAAGTACACACACCATTGTAATCGGGCGAGATTCTGCTTTCTGATGCAATAGGAAATTCTCGAGTTCGGCAATCCGTTCGCGAGATATTGGAGTGTGAAGTTAAGGAATGGTTGAGAAACCATCAAAATTTTCGCAAGTCTGATACTCGAAACCAATAACTGGAATGGCCTAGGGGAAAAGTACACACACCATTGTAATCGGGCGAGTTTCTATCTTCAGATACAACAGGAATTTCTCGAGTTCGTCATCCGTTCGCGAGATATGGGAGTTTGAAGTTAAGGAATGGTTGAGAAACCATCACAATTTTCGCAAGTCTGATACTCGAAACCAATAACTGGAATGGCCTAGGGGGAAAAGACACATACCATTGTAATCGGACGAGTTTCTACTTCCAGACACAACAGGAATTTCACGAGTTCGTCAATGCATTCGCGAGATATGGGAGTTTGAAGTTAAGGAATGGTTGAGAAACCATCAACATTTTCGCAATTCTGATGCTAGAAACGAATAACTGGAATGGCCTAGGGGAAAAGTACACACACCATTGTAATCGGGCGAGTTTCGACTTTTAGATACAACAGGAATTTCTCGAGTTCGTCAATCCGTTCGCGAGAAATGGGGGTTTGAAGTTAAGGAATGGTTGAGAAACCATCAAAATTTTCGCAAGTCTGATACTCGAAACCAATAACTACAAAGGCCTAGGGCAAAAATACACATACCGTTGCAATCGGGCGAGTTTCTGCTTTCAGTTGCAATAGGAAATTCTCGAGTTCGTCAATCCGTTCGCGAGATATGGAAGTTTGAAGTTAAGGAATGATTGAGAAACCATCAAAATTTTCGCAAGTCTGATACTCGAAACCAATAACCACTATGGCCTAAGGCAAAAATACACATACCGTTGTAATCGGGCGAGTTTCTGCTTTCAGATGCAATAGGAAATTCTCGAGTTCGTCAATCCGTTCGCGAGATATGGAAGTTTGAAGTTAAGGAATGATTGAGAAACCATCAAAATTTTCGCAAGTCTGATACTCGAAACCAATAACTGGAGTGGCCTAGGGGAAAAGTACACACACCATTGTAATCGGGCGAGATTCTACTTTCAGATGCAACGGGAATTTCCCGAGTTCGTCAATCCGTTCGCGAGATATGGGAGTTTGAAGTTAAGGAATGGTTGAGAAACCATCAAAATTTTCGCTGGTGTGATACTCGAAACCAATAACTCGAATGGCCAAGGGGAAAAGTACACACACCATTGTCATCGGGCGAGATTCTGCTTTCCGATGCAATAGGAAATTCTCGAGTTCGGCAATCCGTTCGCGAGATACGGGAGTGTGAATTTAAGGAATGGTTGAGAAACCATCAAAATTTTCGCAAGTCTGATACTCGAAACCAATAACTGGAGTGGCCTAGGGGAAAAGTACACACACCATTGTAATCGGGCGAGTTTCTACTTCCTCATGCAACAGGAATTTCTCGAGTTCGTCCATCCGTTCGCGAGAAATGGGGGTTTGAAGTTAAGGAATGGTTGAGAAACCATCAAAATTTTCGCAAGTCTGATACTCGAAACCAATAACTACAAAGGCCTAGGGGAAAAATACACATACCGTTGTAATCGGGCGAGTTTCTACTTCCTCATGCAACAGGAATTTCTCGAGTTTGTCAATCCGTTCGCGAGATATGGGAGTTTGAAGTTAAGGAATGGTTGAGAAACCATCAAAATTTTCGCAAGTCTGATACTCGAAACCAATAACTACAATGGCCTAGGGCAAAAATACACATACCGTTGTAATCGGGCGAGTTTCTGCTTTCAGATGCAATAGGAAATTCTCGAGTTCGTCAATCCGTTCAAGAGATATGGAAGTTTGAAGTTAAGGATTGGTTGAGAAACCATCAAAATTATCGCTGGTGTGATACTCGAAACCAATAACTGGAATGGCTAAGGGGAAAAGTACACTCACCATTGTAATCGGGCGAGCTTCTGTTTTCCGATGCAATAGGAAATTCTCGAGTTCGGCAATCCGCTCGCGAGTTACGGGAGTGTGAAGTTAAGGAATGGTTGAGAAACCATCAAAATTTTCGCAAGTCTGATACTCGAAACCAATAACTACAATGGCCTAGGGGAAAAATACACATACCGTTGTAATCGGGCGAGTTTCTACTTTCAGATGCATCTGGAATTTCTCGAGTTCGTCAATCCGTTCGCGAGATATGGGAGTTTGAAGTTAAGGAATGGTTGAGAAACCATCAACATTTTCGCAATTCTGATGCTAGAAACGAATAACTGGAATGGCCTAGGGGAAAAGTACACACACCATTGTAATCGGGCGAGTTTCGACTTTTAGATACAACAGGAATTTCTCGAGTTCGTCAATCCGTTCGCGAGAAATGGGGGTTTGAAGTTAAGGAATGGTTGAGAAACCATCAAAATTTTCGCAAGTCTGATACTCGAAACCAATAACTACAAAGGCCTAGGGCAAAAATACACATACCGTTGCAATCGGGCGAGTTTCTGCTTTCAGTTGCAATAGGAAATTCTCGAGTTCGTCAATCCGT